>NW_027361840.1:9686754-10323509 GCF_039654945.1 Dendrobates tinctorius | reverse complement strand
GATATTCCCACTGCTCGTCCGATATGTCTCCCAGATCCCTTGTCCATTTGGATCTCGCCATCAATGGGTGTCTATCCAAAAACGTACCCAGCAATCCCCTGTAAATTATCGATATAAGACCCCCTAGTGCCCCTCTGGGGGCCAAGTGTATTCAACATACTGTCATGCTGTATCACTATCGGAGTGTCGCAGCTGCAGATACTGGTAAAACATAGTATGCTCCAAAGGGAACTCTTCCCGAAGTGTCTCACCATCTAGCAACTGCGACACATGCCATATACCTAGTCTTCTCCACTGTCCAGAATTCCGTAGACTTAGCAGTTCAGTCAGCCGGGGGGTCAAACCAAATGGCTGTGCACCTCGTGTATTCCCCTATACCCCTCCATAGCTTTATTTTTTTCCATAGTTTTTCAAGCAACGCCAAAGTTGGAAACCTTTTAGGATTCAGACAAAATTTACCCGCCTCCCGAGCAGCCAGCGGCGGGCCCCTCCGTGCCACATGAGATATAACCTTCCCCGCTGAGCTTATAAGATCATGATCCCCCCCATCCTATCAAATGCTGGCACTGGGACCCAATATAACAACCACCATGGGTTGGGAACCGCCATCAACTTTTGGACGTTGCAACAGTTCCAACTTAATACGAGCTCGACCTCCTTTCTGTATCAAATCACGGAAAATGGCGTTAATTTTATAAAATCTCTTTTGAGGCGGCCAAACCGGTGCATTGTGTGGCTGAGGCATAAGTGTCATCTTTATTAAGTTAGCACGCCCAGCCATTGTGAAATTTAATTTCCTCCGTGCCGTAATTTTCTGTGTAAATTTACCGAGCAGCGGGTTCAAATTAAGTCTTTCCTAATCTTCAATATTATTTGACGCCCTAATGCCCAAGTAAGTGAATTCTGTCACCACCTGATCCGGAGTCCCGTCACCCAGCAGCAACAAAACGGACTGATCCCAAATAATGCAGATATACTAGAATATCCGTCTAGAACCCTCATCACCATCTCCCAAAAATAGCAACGTGTGGTCAGCATAGAGCGCCCCTTTTTCCTCCTGTATCCCATATTTAAATCCTACCATCTTTTGATCCCTTGTAATCGTTGCTGCCAGTGGCGGCTCTATTGCTACAGCAAACAATAAAGGGGATAAAGGGCTTCCCTGCCGTGCGCCTCTAAACAAGGAAACCCCTCAGACATTGGCCCATGTACCCGGACCTTGGCCCTAGGAGCAGTATATAGCAACTGAACCCATCTGATAAACACTTCCCCAAAGCCCAAGCGCTGCAGCGTAGCCCACCAGGATTTCCATTCTACGCTATCGAACGCTCTGGCCGCGTCCAACGACGAGATCGCTCCATGCCCGTCACTATCCGCCTTCACTTGCATATTAATAAAAAGTCTCCTCAAATTCGTCGCTGTGGACTTGTTAGATCCCATGCACTATAGATGTCATCACTTTATTTAGCCATCATTTTAGCCAGAAGTTTTGCATCCGTCGTTAGTAGTGAGATTGGGCGATACGAGGCCGGCTCAGTAGGGTCCTTGCCAATAATTGCCTCCCGCCTGGACCGGGGAAGCTCACCTCTATCTAACCCTGCCTTGTATACTTCACCAGGCGAGCCATCCATCCCTGGAGCCTCTTCATTAGCCATAGAGGCCAGCGCCACCTCCAGCTCCTCCAAGCTAAACGGTCGATCCAATCATTGCTGACTCTCTGCAGACAATCGGCTCTGACCCAGAAACCATTCATCTCTGGATCTGTCGGATGTGCCTCTGACCTATATAATTTAATAGCATGCCCACAGGATCTCTAACCTCCTGCCCGTCGTCTCCCCTCAAGGCTATTAATATTTTTAAAATATTTTTAAAAAATTACAAAAGCTAAAATCATCTTCGCGTTGATCCATTAAAAGTAAACAGAGAGATAACACACAGCAATCATCAGTGATCAAGTGATCGCCAGGACCGATAGTGGCCAAATCATCTCTCCAGAGTCTCTACACCTGACTTCACCACTGAGCGCCCCCTGCTGTACACTCCCAGTAGTGCAGAGCTTATATGCAGCAAGAAACAGCATTACTGTATTTAGATAAACCGCAAAACCGCGTATTTGTCATCAACGCAGACCGAGGATCCAGAGATCGGACACAACAAGAGGCGCAAACATCACAAAGGGAAGAAGGAAAGAGATCATGTCAGAACCGAGGCTTTCACTGGTCTTTCAGGAATCTCACCTAACATGGAGAAAGTGCGTCCGGACAATCGTAACCCACAGGTAACGATCCACATAAGGAAGGAATATAAAGCGTGGTGCGTTCTTGTATATAGGGGCAGTATTAGCCGGAGTCACGCTAGAGAGAAATATGGACGAGTGCTATGCGAGAAAAAAATCACAGCACTCGTCCCAATGTTCATCTATGGGGCGGCTCCCATCATCATCTGGGTTTTCTCTCGCCTGTATTATACGTGCGGGTATATGGCAGCATGCTGCACCGTATTACGCCCGAGCCTCGCCGATGCAAGTCTATGGGGGCGAGAAAACAACAGATTGCACACGGACCATGCGTGTGACTGGCGAGAAATACGCACCGATGTCGTTTAGAAAAGCCGGCAATTCTGAAGATCTGTGGGGCGGAAGGATGGATTGTCCGGGTGTGGCATCTGTTGACGGGTAGGTCGGGAGTCGGTTAATTACCTCTGCAGAAGTTGTACTTGTGCGGCTGAGCTTTTGTGAAGTGGGGTATAAATTTATAACTATACCAGTTTGATAATAAAGGATATTGCGATGGGGTTTGGGGGGAGGTGGAGAGGGGGGTACTAGGTATAGGGGCTAGTTCATGGTAAATGAAAATGTTTCAATCTACTTTGTAATTTTGCGTATCTGTCTGAAGTTTGTGTCAGACTGTATTACATTTTTGATATATGCCTTAATAAAAAGTACTTGATTAAAAAGAAAAGAGAAAAGCCGGCAATTCAGTGCACTGTACTGTAAAATCACACTGACATGTTAAAATAGAATAGATAGAATACATGTATACACATAGTATAAGTATATATATGTATGTCATTGACACACACACACATATATACAGTATATATATAATTTCATATAGGTGGCAGAATAGTGAAAATTCAATTGTCGGCATCTATAAAATTATTACAGAACCCGACAGGATATGAGACGTGGTTGTTTACATACATTAAACCATTGCATATCCGTTAGATTTATATATGTCCCTCACTAATAATGTTAGTAGTGTGTGTGTGTAAAATTTTGGAGCTGTAGGTGTTTAATTAAAAGATTAATTCACAGAAAAAACTTGCGTGGGCTCCCGTGCAATTTTCTCCGCCAGAGAGGGCAAGCCAGTAACTGAGGGCAGATATTAATAGCCTAGAGAGTGACCATGGTTATTGGGCCCCCTCGGCTAAAAAAATCTGCCCCCAGCCACCCAGAAAAAGCACATCGGTAAGATGCTCCAATTCTGGCACTTAGGGTCCCTTTTCACTTAGTGACGCACCAGCGATCCCGACAACGATACGACCTGGTAAGGATCACTGGTGCATCGCTAAATGGTCGCTAGTAAGCTGCCAAACAGGCAGATCTCTTCAGCGACGCAGCAACCATCCAGCGATCCTCGCCGGTCGTTGGGACCTTGTCACACAACAGCTTTTCTGACGATTCCAGCCTGCGTCCCTGGCGAGGTCGCTGTTGCGTCACAAAATCGGTGACGCTTCAGCGATCTCGCTAGCGATCTCACTATGTGAGACGGGGGCTTAACCCTCTCTCTTCCCACTTGCCCTGTAGCGGGTGCATATGGGGTAATAAGGGGTTAATGTCACCTTGCTATTGTAAGGTGACATTAAGCTTGGTTAATAATGGAGAGGTGTCAATAAGACACCTCTCCATTATTAATCCACTAGTCTGAAATGGTTAAAAAAACACACATTAAGAATATAGACTTTTAATGAAATCAATAAACACGCATTTTTTCCATCTTTATTTCACATCCAATCGAAGCCATCGTTCTCCTGTAAAAAATCCAAAATAAAAAAGCAACAATATCTCATACCTGTCCGCCGTACAGTCAAGTTCCACGCTGCAATCCATCTGAAGGGGTTAAATAGTTTACAACCGGGAGCAGTGCTACTGTGACCACCCCGGCTGTAAACCACGGAGGAATGAAGGAAAAGCTGCCTGCAAAGCCTCCCTGCCAGACCGGAGATGAACTAATTAGCGTGGGAACGTTTCTGAACTTTTTCCCACGATGTCGGTTCACCGCGAGTCAGGCGGGGAGTCAGCGCAGCCTCAGTGACTATCGCTGACTAGTGGATTAATAATAGATAGAAGTCTTATTGACACCTCTCCATTATTAACCAGGCTTAATGTCACCTTACAATAGCAAGGTGACATTAACCCCTTATTACCCCATATGCCACCCGCTACAGGGCAATGGGACGAGAGAGGGTAAGTGCCAGAATTGCACAAAAACAGTGGTCCCTCTCTTGGCTACTAATTTCTGCCCTCAGTCACTGGCTTGCCCTCTTTGGCGGAGAAAATAGGGCGGGAGCCCACGCAAGTTTTTCTGTGAATTAATCCTTTAATTTAACACCTACAGCTCCTAAACTTTACACATACACACACTACTAACATTATTAGTGAGGGTCATATATAAATCTAACGGATATGCAATGGTTTACTGTATGTAACCCATGTCTCATATCCTGTCGGGTTCTGTAATGATTTTACAGAAGTTGACAATTGAATTATCACCTATTCTGCTATCTACCTCTGTATGAAATATAAATATATATATATATATATATATGTGTATATATATAACCACTCTGCCCTGAAGGGCAGCATCCCGGAGTCGCCTCTTCACTGTAGACGCTGACACTGGCGTTTTGTGTGTACTATTTAAAGAAGCTGCCAGTTGATGACCTGTGAGGCGTCAATTTCTCAAACTACAGACTCTGTTACTTGTCTTGTTGCTCAGTTGTGCAGCGGGGACTCCCACTTCTCTTTCTACTCTGGTTAGAGTCTGTTTGTGCTCTCCTCTGAAGGGAGTAGTACACACCGTTGTAGGAAATCTTCAGTTTCTTGGCAGTTTCTCTCATGGAATAGCCTTCATTTCTAAGAACAAGAATAGACTGTCGAGTTTCACATGAAAGTTTTTTTCTGGCCATTTTGAGAGTTTAATGGAACCAACAAATGTAATGCTCCAGATTGTCAACTAGCTCAAAAGAAGGTCAGGTTTATAGCTTCCCTAATCAGCCAAACTGTTTTTAGCTGTGCTAACGAACTTGCACAAGGGTTTTCAAGGGTATTCTAACCATCCATTAGCCTTCTTACACAGTTCGCAAACACAAAGTACCATAAGAACACTGGAGTGATGGTTGTTGGAAATGGGCCTCTATACACCTATGAAGATATTGCATTACAAAACAGACATTTGCAGCTAGAATAGTCATTTACCACATTAACAATGTATAGAGTGTATTTCTGAATCATTTAATGTTAGCTTCATTGGAAAAAACTGTGCTTTTCTTTAAAAAATAAGGACATTTCTAAGAGACCCTAAAAATATTCAGAATTGAGAGTCCTCAGTGGTTGATACCTTTTAATGGCTAACTGAAAAGGTATCAACCACTGAGGAATCTCTGAATATTTTTCTATCTACTGGCTAACACGGTAGTGTATATATAGACTGTATATATGTTTTCACGAATAGTTTAGGCCATGCATCCATTATATGTCCATACGGATGCTTAGATGCGAGTAAATCGCATCCTCGCATTGCACACGGATGGCATACGGATCACTGTTCAGTGAACATTTGTGCGATTCTCGACCGTATTTTTATACGTTGTGTGTGACTCCAGCTTTATAGTAGTTATATTCTTGTCTATAGGGGCAGTATTATTGTATATATATTCTTGTACATAGGGGACAGTATTATAGTAGTTATATTCTTGTACATAGGAGCAGTATTATAGTAGTTATATTATTGTACATAGGGGCAGTATTATAGTAGTTATATTCTTGTACATAGGAGCAGTATTATAGTAGTTATATTATTGTACATAGGGGACAGTATTATAGTAGTTATATTCTTGTACATAGGAGCAGTATTATAGTAGTTATATTATTGTACATAGGGGCAGTATTATAGTAGTTATATTCTTGTACATAGGAGCAGTATTATAGTAGTTATATTATTGTACATAGGGGCAGTACTATAGTAGTTATATTCTTGTACATAGGGGCAGTATTATAGTAGTTATATTCTTGTATATAGGAGCAGTATTATAGTAGTTATATTCTTGTACATAGGAGCAGTATTATAGTAGTTATATTCTTGTATATAGGAGCAGTATTATAGTAGTTATATTCTTGTACATAGGGGCAGTATTATAGTAGTTATATTCTTGTACATAGGGGACAGTATTATAGTAGTTATATTATTGTACATAGGAGCAGTATTATAGTAGTTATATTCTTGTACATAGGGGCAGTATTATAGTAGTTATATTCTTGTACATAGGAGTAGTATTATAGTAGTTATATTCTTGTACATAGAGGCAGTATTATAGTAGTTATATTCTTGTATATAGGAGCAGTATTATAGTAGTTATATTCTTGTACATAGGAGTAGTATTATAGTAGTTATATTCTTGTACATAGAGGCAGTATTATAGTAGTTATATTCTTGTACATAGGGGCAGTATTATAGTAGTTATATTCTTGTCCATAGGGGGCAGTATTAGAGTAGTTATATTCTTGTACATAGGAGTAGCGAGCTCCTGTAAGATGAAGTCTGTGCTTCATGACGGGGTTATAGCACCAAAAAGAATAAAATAATGGAATTTATAGAATGTAGTATGTGATTGTTGTCGTGTGACTGATTCCTGTGTTTTTGTTGTTTTCTTCTCTACTCGTATTACAGGATATGACCGAATGAAGATAAATCCATCGTCCCATTATCCTGTGATCATTAGTTGCGCTGCGGAGAGATGGAGGACTTCTTTACTGCATGCCCTTTGTAGTATTTAGCATCTTTAGTCTCACAATATTGAATGTTTAGTCCATAGGACACAATGTATCTCTGTACTCTCACAGGAACTGATGGCTCTTCTGCTGCTGCTGGGAAGCGACTGTCGGCGGCAGAGAACATTACACAGTTTAGATTCATTAGGAGCCGGCGCTTGTAGGAAATAAAGTCAGTAACTTAACTTTGATTTGTTGTTTTGTGCAACTGATGAAAGTTCAAATGCTGATTCCTCCACGGCCCATCTCCCCAGATCAGAAGCCTGAGAAAAACGAAGGAGCTTGGACACAGAGTTGCCAGCAGCCATCACTTCTATTGCAACAGCCGTGACTTCAGAGAACTATATAATCCGCATTGACAGCTCAGTGTCACAATAGTCTGCTGAGTGAGCGCTTAAAACATTTTACCTGCAAAGAAAGTTCAATAAACAATAGTACCAAAGAGTTCTGTATAAAATGTTAATGTTAGTGTTAGTTCATTGCCCTGCCCATACAGCTTTGTATAGCATCTGTTGTGACAAAGAATTAATGGGATAATGTAATAAGTATATTTTTGAATGTAAAAACTACTTCTAACTCTACAGCCACCACTAGGGGGAGCTCCCTGTATACAGAGATACATGATAAGATCCTGTCTGCAGCCACCACTAGGGAGAGCTCCCTGTATACAGAGATACATGATAAGATTCTGTCTGCAGTCACTACTAGGGGGAGATCTCTGTATACAGAGATACATGATAAGATCCTGTCTGCAGCCACCACTAGTGGGAGCTCCCTGTATACAGAGATATATGATAAGATCCTGTCTGCAGCCACCACTAGGGAGAGCTCCCTGTATACAGAGATACATGATAAGATCCTGTCTGCAGTCACCACTAGGGGGAGCTCCCTGTATACAGAGATACATGATAAGATTCTGTCTGCAGTCACTACTAGGGGGAGATCTCTGTATACAGAGATACATGATAAGATCCTGTCTGCAGCCACCACTAGTGGGAGCTCCCTGTATACAGAGATACATGATAAGATCCTGTCTGCAGTCACCACTAGGGGGAGCTCCCTGTATACAGAGATACATGATAAGATTCTGTCTGCAGCCACCACTAGGGGGAGCTCCCTGTATACAAAGAATACATGATAAGATTCTGTCTGCAGCAACCACTAGGGGGAGCGCCCTGTATACAGAGATACATGATAAGATTCTGCAGCCACCACTAGGGGGGAGCTCCCGGTATACAGAGATACATGATAAGATCCTGCAGCCATCACTAGGGGGAGCTCCCTGTATACAGAGATACATGATAAGATCCTGTCTGCAGTCACCACTAGGAGGAACTCCCTGTATACAGAGATACATGATAAGATGCTGTCTGCAGCCACCACTAGGGGGAGCACCCTGTATACAGAGATACATGATAAGATCCTGTCTGCAGCCACCACTAGGGGGAGCGCCCTGTATACAGAGATACATGATAAGATCCTGTCTGCAGCCACCACTAGGGGGAGCGCCCTGTATACAGAGATACATGATAAGATGCTGTCTGCAGCCACCACTAGGGGGAGCACCCTGTATACAGAGATACATGATAAGATCCTGTCTGCAGCCACCACTAGGGGGAGCGCCCTGTATACAGAGATACATGATAAGATTCTGACTGCAGCCACCACTAGGGGGAGTGCCCTGTATACAGAGATACATGATAAGATCCTGTCTGCAGCCACCACTAGGAGGAGCACCCTGTATACAGAGATACATGATAAGATCCTGTCTGCAGCCACCACTAGGGGGAGCTCCCTGTATACAGAGATACATGATAAGATCCTGTCTGCAGCCACCACTAGGAGGAGCTCCCTGTATACAGAGATACATGATAAGATCCTGTCTGCAGCCACCACTAGGAGGAGCGCCCTGTATACAGAGATACATGATAAGATCCTGTCTGCAGCCACCACTAGGAGGAGCGCCCTGTATACAGATACATGATAAGATCCTGTCTGCAGCCACCACTAGGGGGAGCTCCCTGTATACAGAGATACATGGTAAGATTCTGTCTGCAGCCACCACTAGGAGGAGCTCCCTGTATACAGAGATACATGATAAGATCCTGTCTGCAGCCACCACTAGGAGGAGCGCCCTGTATACAGAGATACATGATAAGATTCTGTCTGCAGCCACCACTAGGGGAAGCTCCCTGTATACAGAGATACATGATAAGATCCTGTCTGCAGCCACCACTAGGAGGAGCGCCCTGTATACAGAGATACATGATAAGATCCTGTCTGCAGCCACCACTAGGGGGAGCTCCCTGTATACAGAGATACATGGTAAGATTCTGTCTGCAGCCACCACTAGGAGGAGCTCCCTGTATACAGAGATACATGATAAGATCCTGTCTGCAGCCACCACTAGGAGGAGCGCCCTGTATACAAAGATACATGATAAGATCCTGTCTGCAGCCACCACTAGGGGGAGCTCCCTGTATACAGAGATACATGATAAGATGCTGTCTGCAGCCACCACTAGGGGGAGCTCCCTGTATACAGAGATACATGATAAGATCCTGTCTGCAGCCACCACTAGGTGGAGCTCCCTGTGTACAGAGATACATGATAAGATCCTGTCTGCAGCCACCACTAGGTGGAGCTCCCTGTATACAGAGATACATGATAAGATCCTGTCTTCAGCCACCACTAGGGGGCTGTATTCATATAGGCAGATTCTATATTAACCCCTTCATGACCCAGCCTATTTTGACCTTAATGACCTGGCCATTTTTTGCAATTCTGACCAGTGTCCCTTTATGAGGTAATAACTCTGAAACGCTTCAACGCATCCTAGCGATTCTGAGATTGTTTTTTCGTGACATATTGGGCTTCATGTTAGTGGTAAATTTAGGTCGATAATTTTTGCGTTTATTTTTGAAAAAATCAGAAATTTGGCAAAAATTTTGAAAATTTCGCAATTTTGAAATTTTGAATTTTTATTCTGTTAAACTAGAGAGTTATGTGACACAAAATAGTTACTAAATAACATTTCCCACATGTCTACTTTACATCAGCACAATTTTGGAAGCAAAATATTTTTTTGTTAGGAAGTTATAAGGGTTAAAAGTTGACCAGCGATTTCTCATTTTTACAACAAAATTTACAAAACCATTTTTTTTAGGGACCACCTCACATTTAAAGTCACTTTGAGGGGTCTATATGGCAGAAAATACCCAAAAGTGACACCATTCTAAAAACTGCACCCCTCAAGCTACTCAAAACCACATTCAAGAAGATTATTAACCCTTCAGGTGTTTCACAACAGCTAAGGCAATGTGGAAGGAAAAAATGGACATTTTAACTTTTCCAAAACAAATTTCCTTTCAGGATCAATTTTTTCATTTTCACATGGGCAACAGGATAAAATGGATCCTAAAATTTGTTGGGCAATTTCCCCTGAGTACACCGATACCTCATATGTGGTCATAAACCACTGTTTGGGCGCACGGCAGGGCTCAGAAGGGAAGGAGCACCATTTGACTTTTTGAATGGAAAATATGCTGGAATCTTTAACGGTTGCCATGTCGCGTTTGGAGAGTCGCTGTGTGCCTAATCACTGGAGCTCCCCCACAAGTGACCCCATTTTGGAAACTAGACCCCCCAAGGAACTTATCTAGATA
Organism: Dendrobates tinctorius; assembly: GCF_039654945.1. Lineage (NCBI taxonomy): Eukaryota > Metazoa > Chordata > Amphibia > Anura > Dendrobatidae > Dendrobates > Dendrobates tinctorius. The sequence goes on along the minus strand of NW_027361840.1, from coordinate 10,312,793 downwards.
CATAGTGATCACTTTGAACCCCCAGGTGCTTCTCAAATTGATCTGTAAAAAAAAAAAAGTACTTTTTTTTCACAAAAATTATCTTTTAGCCTCAGTTTTTTCATTTTCACATGGGCAACAGGATAAAATTGATCCTAAAATTTGTTGGGCAATTTCTCCTGAGCACACCAATACCTCATATGTGGTCATAAACCACTGTTTGGGTGCAGGGCAGGGCCCGGAAGGGAAGGAGCGCCATTTGACTTTTTGAATGGAAAATTAGCTCCAATCGTTATCGGACACCATGTCGCGTTTGGAGAGCCCCTGTGTGCCTAAACATTGGAGCTCCCCCACAAGTGACACCATTTTGGTAACTAGACCCCTTAAGGAACTTATCTAGATGTGTAGTGAGCACTTTGAACCCCCAAGTGCCTCACAAAAGTTTATAACATAGAGCAGTGAAAATAAAAAATCATTTTTTTTCCCTCAAAAATGATTTTTTAGCATGCTATTTTTTATTTTCACAAGGGTAACAGGAGAAATTGGACCACAAAAGTTGTTGTCCAGATTGTCCTGAGTACGCTGGTACCCCATATGTGGGGGGGGGGCACTGTTTGGGTGCACGGCAGGGCGCAGAAGGGAATGAGCGCCATTTGATTGTTTGAAATGAAAATTAGCTCCAATCGTTAGCGGACACCATGTCGTGCTTGGAGATCCCCAGTGTGCCTAAACTTTGGAGCTCCCCCACAAATGACCCCATTTTGGAAACTAGACCCCCTAAGGAACTTATCTAGATGCATAGTGAGCACTTTGAACCCCCAGGTGATTCACAGAAGTTTATAAGGCAGAGCAGTGAAAATAAAAAATCTTTTTTTTTTCCTAAAAAAAAATTTTTTAGTCTGCAATTTTTTATTTTCACAAAGGTACCAGGATAAATTGGCCCCCAAAAGTTGTTTTCCAGTTTGTCCTGAGTACGCTGATACCTCATATGTGGGGGGAGACCACTGTTTGGGTGCACATCGGGGCTCGGAAGGGAAGTAGTGACATTTTGAAATGCTGACTTTGATGGAATAGTCTGCGGGCATCATGTTACATTTGCTGAGCCCCTGTGTGCCTAAACAGTAGAAACCCCCCACAAGGGACCCCATTTTGGAAACAAGACCCCCCAAGGAACTTATCTAGATGTGTGGTGAGCACCTTGAACCCCCAAGTGCTTCACAGAAGATTGTAACGCAGAGCCGTGAAAATAAAAAATCATTTTTTTCCCTCAAAAAAAATGATTTTTAGCCCGCAATTTTTTTTTTCACAAGGGTAACAGGAGAAATTGGACCCCAAAAGTTGTTGTCTAGTTTGTCCTGAGTACGCTGATACCCCATATGTGGGGGATGACCACTGTATGGGCACACGTCAGGGCTCGGAAGGGAAGAAGTGACGTTTTGGTATGCTGACTTTGATGGAATGGTCTGCGGGCATCATGTTACATTTCCAGAGCCCTTGACAGGCCCGGATTGGCAATATAACCAACCGGGCATATTCCCGCTGGGCCGCTGTCACGTGGGCCGCGGGCGGCAGGGCCGCTTGCCAGCTGCTGCGGCCACTGTTGCTCCTGCCGCCGGCCCTCTGCGGGCATGGCGGTGATAGTTTCCAAGTTCCTCCCGCACTGCAGGGAGATAAGCCGCCACGCCCCCCATCCTCGCCTTAGCATGAGACCCCCTCCCCCCCGCAGCCACTCACAGCGTCGCACTCGCTTGCCTGCTCGCTCTGTTCGCAGGACCTGTGATGAGGTCACAGGAGGGGAGGAGTCAGGGGGGTCACATGATCAGGAGCCTTTGTCCAGACCCCCGATCATGTCACCCCCTGACTCCGCCCCTCCTGTGACCTCATCACAGGTCCTGTGCGCTCAGCCTTGCCTCTACAGTCTGCAAGACTCTGCTTTGCTGTTGTCATGGTGCTGGTTGAGGTAAGTATGTGTGGGGTCAGGATTTACAGTGTGGATGTAGCAGAGCTGTGTGTGTACGAGGTGTACGGAGCGGAGCTGTGTGTGTACGAGGTGTACGGAGCGGAGCCGCGTGTGTGCGAGGTGTACGGAGCGGAGCCGTATGTACGAGGTGAACGGAGCGGAGCCGTGTGTGCGAGGTGTACGGAGCGGAGCCGCGTGTGTACGAGGTGAACGGAGCGGAGCCGCGTGTGTGCGAGGTGTACGGAGCGGAGCCGCGTGTGTACGAGGTGTACGGAGCGGAGCCGTGTGTACGAGGTGTACGGAGCGGAGCCGCGGGTGTACGAGGTGTACGGAGCGGAGCCGCGGGTGTACGAGGTGTACGGAGCGGAGCCGCGCGTGTGCGAGGTGTACGGAGAGGAGCCGCGCGTGTGCGAGGTGTACGGAGCGGAGCCGCGCGTGTGCGAGGTGTACGGAGAGGAGCCGCGCGTGTGCGAGGTGTACGGAGAGGAGCCGCGCGTGTGCGAGGTGTACGGAGCGGAGCCGCGTGTGTGCGAGGTGTACGGAGCGGAGCCGCGTGTGTGCGAGGTGTACGGAGCGGAGCCGCGTGTGTGCGAGGTGTACGGAGCGGAGCCGTGTGTACGAGGTGTACGGAGCGGAGCCGCGCGTGTGCGAGGTGTACAGAGAGGAGCCGCGCGTGTGCGAGGTGTACGGAGCGGAGCCGCGCGTGTGCGAGGTGTACGGAGAGGAGCCGCGCGTGTGCGAGGTGTACGGAGAGGAGCCGCGCGTGTGCGAGGTGTACGGAGAGGAGCCGCGTGTGTGCGAGGTGTACGGAGAGGAGCCGCGTGTGTGCGAGGTGTACGGAGAGGAGCCGCGTGTGTGCGAGGTGTACGGAGAGGAGCCGCGTGTGTGCGAGGTGTACGGAGAGGAGCCGCGCGTGTGCGAGGTGTACGGAGCGGAGCCGCGCGTGTGCGAGGTGTACGGAGAGGAGCCGCGTGTGTGCGAGGTGTACAGAGAGGAGCCGCGTGTGTACGAGGTGTACAGAGAGGAGCCGCGTGTGTGCGAGGTGTACGGAGCGGAGCCGCGTGTGTGTGAGGTGTACGGAGAGGAGCCGCGTGTGTGCGAGGTGTACGGAGAGGAGCCGCGTGTGTATGAGGTGTACCGAGCGGTGCCGCGTGTGTACGAGGTGAGCGGAGCCGTGTGTACGAGGTGTACGGAGCGGAGCCATGTGTGTACGATGTGTACGGAGAGGAGCCGCGCGTGTACGAGGTGTACGGAGAGGAGCCGCGCGTGTACGGAGAGGAGCCGTGTGTACGAGGTGTACGGAGCGGAGCCGTGTGTACGAGGTGTATGGAGCGGAGCCGTGTGTGTGTACGAGGTGGAGCCGCGCGTGTACGAGGTGTACGGAGCGGAGCCGTGTGTGTGTGTACGAGGTGGAGCCGCGTGTGTACGAGGTGTACGGAGAGGAGCCACACGTGTACAAGGTGGACAGAGTGGAGCCGTGTGTGTATGGAGTGGAGCCATATGTGTACGGGATGTACGGAGCGGAGCCAAGTGTGTACAAAGCATACAAAGCGGGCTTTTCCCACGGACACAGGAGTACACGGCAGAGCCCCGAGGAGCATTTTAAAACACACACATGACGTTCCACCTGAAGTGATGTGCTGGAAGCTGACCGGAAATGAGATAATTTCTTGAGGAGATTGTGACGGAACCAGGAATGCTTCAGATCCATCACCGTGTCCTCCTCCGACAGCGCAGACATCAGGATCGCCTTGGAATCGGGGATGCCGGCCATGTGAGCGGATCATGATAGGTCCTGCATCGGGAGGCTCAGGTGGGCACTACAATGGGAGCCGGGCTGCTATAGTATCTTTGTAGAATCTTTCTTTATTTCTTTCTCTCTGTTCTTTCTTTCTCTCTCTGTTCTTTCTTCCCCTCTTTCTTTCCTCTCTTTCTCTCTGTTCTTTCTTTCTTTTCTTTACTTCTTTCTTTCTCTCTCTGTTCTTTCTCTGTCTCTCACTGTTCTTTCTTTGTCTCTCACTGTTCTTTCTTTCTTTCCCCTTTCTTTCTCGCTCTCTCTGTTTTCTTTTTTCTCTCTCTCTCTGTTTTCTCTCTTCCTTAGTGCCAGTCAGTGTGCCCATAATGCCAGCCACTGTGCCGTCAGTACCAGTCAGTGTGATCAGCAGTGCTAAATGGGTGCGATTAGGTGTGGACATGGGTGTGACTAGTTGTGAAATGGGTGTGGCTGGGCGTGGCCAAAATTTGCAGCGGCGCGCTGTGCGCGCCGCAGTCTTTGTCCGTCTTTCCCTTCTTCAAAAGTTGGGGGGTATGATAGGGGCAGCTATGACCAGGGGGTCTGGTTGCCCAATAGAGAGCAGTTCTGCCAGGAATTCTGTCACCGTGCATACAAAAGGGGACAGAGATTTGGGAGGAGTACTGTACCTAAAAGCAATAAATAGGACTGAGCTGAAATACTGGGCACAGCTGTGACTACATGTTATATAGTCGTGTTAATCTCCTCTCACTTCTTGTAGCCTACAAGTGTACAAAGATATATAGTCACCATGTGACTAGTGGGCCTGCGTAACTTCAAATGCCAGGGCTGAATTTTAGTCCCAGTCCGGCCCTGGCCCTTGATGTTCCTAAACTGTGGAAACCCCCCACAAGTGACCCCATTTTGGAAACTAGACCCCATAAGGAACTTGCCTAGATGTGTGGTGAGCACCTTGAACCCCGAAGTGCTTCACAGAAGATTGTAACGCAGAGCCATGAAAATAAAAAATCTTTTTTTTTCCTCAAAAAATGAATTTTTAGCTCGCAATTTTTTATTTTCACAAGGGTAACAGGAGAAATTGGACCCCAAAAGTTGTTGTCCAGTTTGTCCTGAGTACGCTGGTACCCCATATATGGGGGGAACCACTGTTTGGGCACACGTTGGGTCTCAGCAGGGAAGTAGTGACATTTTGAAATGCTGACTTTGATGGAATGGTCTGCAGGCGTCATGTTACATTTGCTGAGCCCCTGTGTGCCTAAACAGTAGAAACCTCCCACAAGTGACCCCATTTTGGAAACTAGACCCCCCAGGGAACTTATCTAGATGTATGGTGAGCACCTTGAACCCCCAAGTGCTTCACAGAAGTTTATAACGCAGAGCCGTGAAAATAAAAAATCATTTTTTTCCCTCAAAAAAAATGATTTTTAGCCCGCAATTTTTTTTTTCACAAGGGTAACAGGATAAATTGAACCCCAAAAGTTGTTGTCCAGTTTGTCCTGAGTACGCTGATACCCCATATGTGTGGGGGAACCATCGTTTGGGCACACGTCAGGGCTCGGAATGGAAGTAGTGACGTTTTGAAATGCAGACTTTGATGGAATAGTCTGCAGTCGTCATTACGCTTGCAGAGCCCCTGATGTGCCTAAACAGTGGAAACCCCCCACAAGTGACCCCATTTTGGAAACTAGACCTTCCAAGGAACTTATGTAGATGTATGGTGAGCACTTTCAACCCCCAAGTGCTTCACAGAAGTTTATAATGCAGAGACATGAAAATGAAAAAAAAACATTTTTTTTCCACAAAAATAATTTTTTAGCCCCCAATTTTTTATTTTCCCAAGGGTAACAGGAGAAATTAGACCCCAAAAGTTGTTGTGCAATTTTTCCTGAGTACGCTGATACCCCATATGTGGGGGTAAACCACTGTTTGGGCACACGTCGGGGCTTGGAAGGGAGTGAGCACCATTTGACTTTTTGAACGCAAAATTGGCTGGAATCAAAGGTTGCACCATGTCGCGTTTGGAGACCCCCTGATGTGGCTAAACAGTGGAAACCCCTCAATTCTAACTCCAACCCTAACCCCAACACACCCCTAACCACAACCCTAACCCCAACACACCCCTAGCCCTAATCCCAACCCTAACCCTAACCCCAACACACCCCTAACCCCAACACTAACCATAACACTAACCACAAGCCTAACCCTAATTCTAACCCTAACCCTCTTTTCAACCCTAACCCTCTTTTCAACCCTAACCCTCTTTTCAACCCTAACCCTCTTTCCAACCCTAACCCTCTTTCCAACCCTAACCCTAATTCCAACCCTAACCCTCTTTCCAACCCTAACCCTCTTTCCAACCCTAACCCTAACCCTCTTTCCAACCCTAACCCTAACCCTCTTTCCAACCCTAACCCTCTTTCCAACCCTAACCCTAACCCTCTTTCCAACCCTAACCCTCTTTCCAACCCTAACCCTAACCCTCTTTCCAACCCTAACCCTAATGGAAAAATAAAAATAAAAATATTTTCTTTATTTTATTAGTTCTGCCTACCTATGGGGGTGATAATCGGGGGGTTCATTTACTTTTCATTTCATTTTGATCACTCTGAGAGTGATCAAAATGAAATAATGGAATCTGCAGCCGGCAGATTCGGGCGGGCGCACTGCGCATGCGCCCGTCATTTTCTAAGATGGCGGCGCCCATGAACCGGACCCGCCGGACACCGGGAGCGACGGGGGGACTTGGAAGGTGCCGGGGGCCGTGAGAGTGGGTGAGGGGAGAATCGGAAGCTGGCGGGGAGCGAAGGGAATGGGAGGGGGGGCAGATGATGACAGCGGCGGCAGATCGCCGCTGTCATTCAGTGGCAGGGGGGGCGATCGCCGGTGGGGGGGTCAAATCGGTGTCTCCAGCCATGTCCGATGCTACTGCAGCATCGGCCATGGCTGGATTGTAATATTTCATCAATTTTCATTGATGAAATATTACTATCGCTCTGATTGGCTGTTTCAGTTTTAACAGCCAATCAGAGCGATCGTAGCCACGTGGGGCGAAGCCACGCCCCCTGTGGTGAATTACAAAGCCCCCTGTATCTGCGGGTCAGGTGACCTTTCATTGACCCCGGTCACCCGACCCGCAGGGGGGCTTTGAATTCATGACACAGGGTATGCGTCATAGGTCGGATTGGCACCGACTTTCATGACGCATACGCTGTGTCACAGGTCGGGAAGGGGTTAAAGGGAACCTGTCACCAAAAATAACTGACACTCCAGGTATGTTGTGGCTGTCAGTCGGGGTCGCGGGTGCGGTTACAGTGGCTGATCTGTATTCTAAGGGCTCATACCCATTTGCAAGAATTACGGACGAGTGCAATCCGATAAAAAATCGTATTGCACTCTGACCAATGTTATTCAATGGGTGTCACCTCATCTGCGATTTTTTTTCCCAGCTGAAATCGGACTGCTGTGTATCTCGGACGAGACGAACGCAAGTCAATGGGTGCGAGAAAAAAATCAGACAGCACTCAGACTATGCGAGTGCTGTCTGATTTTTACGCACCGGTGTCCTTTGAAAAGTCGGCAATTCATGTCCGGCTACTGTAAAATCACACTGACAGGTTAGAAAACAATAGATAGAATAGATATATACACATAGAATACAGAGACACAGTATATATACACATACATGTCAGTGACACACACATATATACACTGCTCAAAAAACTAAAGGGGACACTTAAACAACAGAATATAACTCCCAAGTAAATCAAACTTCTGTGAAATCAAACTGTCCACTTAGGGTCTGTGCACACGCTGCGGATTCTGCTGCGGATCCGTACCATGTAAGTCTATGGGATTTACAATCCGCTGTGCACATGCTGCATTTTTTTCCCTGTGGAAAAGCTGCAGTTTTAAATCCGCAGAAAGAATTGACATGTCAATTATTTCTGCGGATTCCGCTGCGGTTTGACACCTATTCCATTGTCCAGGTGTCAAACCGCAGGGGAAAACCGCTGGGCAATCCACAGGTAAAACCGCAGGTCACTTTACCTGCGGCTTTACCTGTGGATCCGCACAAGAAAATCCGCTGGTGAATCTGCAGCGTGTGCACATAGCCTTAGGCCCTGTGCACACGTTGCGGATTCTGCTGCGGATCCGCAGTGGACTTGGCCCTGCGGATCCGCAGAAGATTCTCCTGTGGTGTACAGTACCAGTCTATCCTATGTAAAATAAACGCTGTGCGCATGCTGCGGAAAAATCCGCAGCAGATACATTACAGGTTCATTTCCGCAGCATGTCAATTCTTTGTGCGGATTCCGCAGCGTTTTACACCTGCTCCATTATAGGAATCCGCAGATGTAAAAATGCAGGGGAAATCCGCAGGAAATCTGCACTAAATCCGCAGGTAAAACGCAGGTCATTTTACCTGCGGATTTAGCAGAATCCGCAACATGTGCACATACACTTAGGAAGCAACACTGACTGACAATCAATTTCACATGCTGTTGTGCAAATGGAGTAGACAACAGATGGAAATTATTGGCAATTATCAAGACACCCTCAATAAAGGAGTGGTTCTGCAGGTGGGGAACACAGACCACATCTCAGTACCAATGATTTCTGGCTGATGTTTTGGTCACTTTTGAATGTTGGTTGTGCTTTCACACTCGTGGTCGCATGAGACGGACTCTACAACCCACACACAAGTGGCTCAGGTGGTGCAGCTCATCCAGGATGGCACATCAATGCGAGCTGTGGCAAGAAGGTTTGCTGTGTCTTGTCAGCGTAGTGTCCAGAGGCTGAAGGCGCTACCAGGAGCCAGGCCAGTACACCAGGCAACGTGGAGGGGGCCATAGGAGGGCAACAACCCAGCAGCAGGACCGCTACCTCCGCCTATGTGCAAGGAGGAACAGTAAGAGCACTGCCAGATCCCTGGAAAATGACCTCCAACAGGCCACAAATGTCCATGTGTCTGCACAAACGGTTAGAAACCGACACCATGAGGATAGTCTGAGGGTCTGACGTCCCCAGATGGGGGTTGGGCTCACAGCTCAATACCGTGGAGGACGCTTGGCATTTGCCACAGAACACCAGGATTGGCAAATTCGCCAATGGCGCCCTGTGCTCTTCACAGATGAAAGCAGGTTCACACTGAGCACATGTGACAGAGTCTGGAGACACCATGGAGGGTGATCTGCTGCCTGCAACATCGGTTTGGCAGTGGGTCAGTAATGGTATGGGGTGGCATTTCTTTGGAGGGCCGCACAGCCCTCCATGTGCTCGCCAGAGGTAGCCTGACTGCCAATAGGTACCGAGATGAGATCCTCAGACCCCTTGTGAGACCATATGCTGCTGCAGTTGTCCCTGGGTTCCTCCTAATGCAGGACAATGCCAGACCTCATGTGGCTGGAGTGTGTCAGCAGTTCCTGCAAGATGAAGGTATTGAAGCTATAGACTGTCCCGGCCGTTCCCCAGATCTGAATTCGATTGAGCACATCTGGGACATCATGTCTCGCTCCATCCACCAACGTCACGTTGCACCACAGACTGTCCAGGAGTTGGCGGATGCTTTAGCCAAGGTCTAGGAGGAGATCCCTCAGTAGACCATCCACCGCCTCATCAGGAGCATGCCCAGGTGTTGTAGGGAGGTCATACAGGCACGTGGAGGCCACACACAATACTGAGCATCTTTTCCTTGTCATGAGGCATTTCCACTGAAGTTGGTTTTCCACTTTGATTTTGAGTATAATTCCAAATCCAGACGCCCATGAAATATTAATTTTGATTTAAATTGATCATTTTTCTGTTTTATTGTTCTCAACGCATTCTACTATGTAATGAATAAAGATTTGCAACTGGAATATTTCATTCAGTGATATCTAGCACGTGGTATTTTAGTGTTCCCTTTATTTTTTTGAGCAGTGTATATGTATTTATATTACATAGACAGATAGATAAATAGAAGAAAAGCCGGTAATTCATGTTTGGTGTACAGTAAAATCACACTGACAGGTTAAAAAAGAATAGAAATATACACATAGAATACATGTATATAGCTAGATGTCAGTGAGACACACACATATATATATATATATATGTATTTATATTGTAGTAAAATCACTGCAGGATCCGACAGGACAGGAGACAAGGATTACATACAGTAAATACACATAGAATAGGTTGATATATACATGTCAGTGACAAATACAATTAGTACAGTGTGTGTGCAAATTACTGGACATGTATTTAATGGAGTGAGCTCCCCCTATAATTAATAGCTATGCAGACAGCTGAGGGCTGATATTAACAGCCTAAGAAGGGGCCATGGATACCGCCCTCCCTACAAACATCAGCTGTCAGCCGCCCCAGAAAAGGTGCATCTCTAAGATATGCCAGTTCTGGCACATAGCCTCTCTATTCCCACTGCCCTGTAGCGGTGACATATGGGGTAATAGTTGGGGGGGTTGATGTCACCTTTCAGGTGACATCAAGCTCCGAGGTTAGTAATGGAGAGGCATCATCTCCCGCCTCGACTACTGCAACCTCCTACTCTCTGGCCTCCCCTCTAGCACTCTGGCTCAGCTCCAGTCCATCCTACACTCTGCTGCCCGACTAATCCACCTGTCTCCCCGCTATTCCTCAGCCTCCCCCCTATGCCAGGCCCTTCACTGGCTTCCTATCGCCCAGAGGCTCCAATTCAAAACTCTAACCATGACATACAAAGCCATCCACAACCTGTCTCCTCCATACATCTGTGACATGGTCTCCAGGTTCCTACCCGCACGCAACCTTCGATCATCTCAAGATCTCCTTCTCCACCCCCCCCTTATCTCTTCTTCCCACAACCGCATACAAGACTTCTCCCGTGCTTCCCCCATACTCTGGAACTCTCTGCCGCAACACATCAGACTCTCACCATCAACGGAAACCTTCAAGAAGAACCTGAAGACCCACCTGTTCCGACAAGCCTACAGCCTGCAATGATCCTCTGTCTACTGAACCACAGCACGACCTGCTCTACCCTCGCCTACTGTGTCCTCACCCATCCCTGTAGACTGTGAGCCCTCGCGGGCAGGGTCCCCTCTCCTTATGTACTTGTGTGTCCCTTGTCTTACACATGTTTATTATACTTGTCTATATTTCCCCTTTTCACATGTAAAGCGCCATGGAATAAATGGCGCTATATAAATGCATAATAATAATAAGACGCCCCTATTACTAACCCCATAGTCAATTTGTAAAGAAAACACAGACACCCAGGAAAAAATCCTTTATTTGAAATAAAGACACAGACTCCTTTATTATTCTTAATTAAGCTACACTTACAACCGCACCTAATCCGTGCGAAGCCCTCGATCTCCTGTAATAAAAATAAAGCAGCAATATACCACACCTGTCCGTCATTGTGTCCCACACCGTAATCCATATCTAGGGATTTACATTTTTCAACCTGGACGGTGCTAAGATGCGACTGCCCCGGCTGTAAACCACTGGTGAATGAGGAGACGCTGGGAGCACAGCCGCAGTGATCAGCGGTGACGTCCCTGATGCTGCGCGCCCTGACTCCCTCACAGCCTGACCCGCGCTCATCTCTGGAGCGTGGGAAAATGCACTGGCATTCAGTTCACGGTTTCTTCGCGCCATTGTTTTTCTGCCTATGGGTCTGTACCCTCAGAGCGATCCCTGTATCGGCAGCGCCCCGACCCCATGATAATGTTATGCGCCTTCACATTCCCAGCACGTGATCATTGGTCGGGGACAAATACCGACAATACAAGGTCAGACGGTGTATTAGGGGTGAAGCCGCCGTGACTGAGGCCGCGCACAGGCAGAGTCACCGCATAGCTGCGGCTCATTCCTGGTGACAGGGTCCCATTAAGAACGCTGAGTGACAACCAGTACGGCGTCATCAGAGTCCTGTGCTGCAGCTCACACTGATGAGAAGTCAGTACACCCGCCTCATCAGCTCACACTGTATTATCACTGTGCAGGTTTACCAGTCAGGATCTAGGAAAGCTGGGTGACAGCCCCATGGTGGTGGTGGCCACATTACTCATCTGCGCGTCTACAGACACCAACTTCCCAAATACAAGCTTTATCCCAATTCTCTGCTGGGGAGAAACTGGTTAATATGAGAATGGTGGAATGTGCCATTATACCAAGATATGGGGGGGACGGAAGACTAGGATCACTGCCACTAATGAGGCTGCTGGACTGTACTATTACTGCCATCAGACAGTATAGGAGGAGGGTGAAGGACCGTACCATTACTGCCAACAGGGAGGAGAGGGAAGGGCTATACCATTACACAGAACAGCAAGGGGGGAATAGGAAACGCCGATTTCTCCTCTGTGAGACCAGGACACACAAACCTTTATGAAAACCTCTGTCATCTCACGGAAAATAGTACACTCCACCGGAGGGCGTGGCCTGAGCGAAGAAAGATGGCTCCACACTGACACTGAGCCTTCCCAGGTAACAACAAGCACCGGAACATCACATCATACACCAGCAGAATAGTGAGTGCAGCTCTGGAGTATAAGGCTGTGTGCACACGCTGCGGAAAAGGCGCGGATTTTGTACAATCCGCAGGTGAAACCGCAGGTCAAAAGACCTGCGGTTTTACCTGCGGATTGCTCTGCGGTTTTGCCCTGTGGTTTTTCATCTCCTCAATGGAGGAGATGGCAAACCGCAGGAGAATCCGCAGAAAGAATTGACATGTCAATTCTTTCTGCGGATTGAAAACCGCAGATAATCCGCGCGGAAAATTCCGCACCGTCTGCACTGCGGTTTTTGATTCCCATAGGGAATCATGGTACTGTACACCGCAGCAGAATCCGCAGCGTGCGCACACAGCCTTAGGGTATGTTCCCACGTAGTTTTTAGTCTCTGCGGATTTTGTAGAGAAAACCGCAGGAAATCCGCAGGACAAAGTGCTGCGGTTTTTCTGCGGTTTATCTGCGGATTATCTGCGGTTTTACACCTCATAATGGATGAGGTGTAAAACCGCAGCGTTTCTGCACCAAACAATTGACATGCTGCGGATTGTAAACCGCGCGGAAAAAAACGCAGCATGTGCACAGCTTTTTTTTATTTCCATAGGAAATAAAGGTACTGTACAACGCAGCAGAAACCGCAAAGTGTGCACATACCCTAATACAGGATGTAACTCAGGATCAGTAATGTAATGTATGTGCACAGTGACTGCACCAGCAGAATAGTGAGTGCAGCTCTGGAGTATAGTACAGGATGTAACTCAGGATCAGTAATGTAATGTATGTGCACAGTGACTGCACCAGCAGAATAGTGAGTGCAGCTCAGGAGTATAATACAGGAGGTAACTCAGGATCAGTAATGTAATGTATGTACACAGTGACTGCACCAGCAGAATAGTGAGTGCAGCTCTGGGGTATAATACAGGATGTAACTCAGGATCAGTAATGTAATGTAAGTACACAGTGACTGCACCAGCAGAATAGTGAGTGCAGCTCTGGAGTATAATACAGGATGTAACTCAGGATCAGTAATGTAATGTATGTACACAGTGACTGCACCAGCAGTATAGTGAGTGCAGCTCTGGAGTATAATTACAGGATGTAACTCAGGATCAGTAATGTAATGTATGTACACAGTGACTGCACCAGCAGAATAGTGAGTGCAGCTCTGGGGTATAATACAGGAGGTAACTCAGGATCAGTAATGTAATGTATGTACACAGTGACTGCACCAGCAGAATAGTGAGTGCAGCTCTGGGGTATAATACAGGATGTAACTCAGGATCAGTAATGTAATGTATGTACACAGTGACTGCACCAGCAGAATAGTGAGTGCAGCTCTGGAGTATAATACAGGAGGTAACTCAGGATCAGTAATGTAATGTATGTACACAGTGACTGCACCAGCAGAATAGTGAGTGCAGCTCTGGAGTATAATACAGGATGTAACTGAGGATCAGTAATGTAATGTATGTACACAGTGACCGCACCAGCAGAATAGTGAGTGCAGCTCTGAAGTATAATACAGGATGTAACTCAGGATCAGTAATGTAATGTATGTACACAGTGACTGCACCAGCAGAATAGTGAGTGCAGCTCTGGGGTATAATACAGGAGGTAACTCAGGATCAGTAATGTATGTACATAGAGGCTGCAGCAGCAGAATAGTGAGTGCAGCTCTGGGGTATAATACAGGAGGTAACTCAGAATCAGTAATGTATGCACACAGTGACTGCACCAGCAGAATAGTGAGTGCAGCTCTGAAGTATAATACAGGATGTAACTCAGGATCAGTAATGTAATGTATGTACACAGTGACTGCACCAGCAGAATAGTGAGTGCAGCTCTGAAGTATAATACAGGATGTAACTCAGGATCAGTAATGAAATGTGTGTACACAGTGACTACACCAGCAGAATAGTGAGTGCAGCTCCGGGGTATAATACAGGAGGTAACTCAGGATCAGTAATGTAATGTATGCACACAGTGACTGCACCAGCAGAATAGTGAGTGCAGCTCTGAAGTATAATACAGGATGTAACTCAGGATCAGTAATGTAATGTGTGTACACAGTAACTGCACCAGCAGAATAGTGAGTGCAGCTCTGGAGTATAATACAGGAGGTAACTCAGGATCAGTAATGTAATGTATGTACACAGTGACTACACCAGCAGAATAGTGAGTGCAGCTCTGGAGTATAATACAGGATGTAACTCAGGATCAGTAATGAAATGTGTGTACACAGTGACTACACCAGCAGAATAGTGAGTGCAGCTCCGGGGTATAATACAGGAGGTAACTCAGGATCAGTAATGTAATGTATGTACACAGTGACTACACCAGCAGAATAGTGAGTGCAGCTCTGGAGTATAATACAGGAGGTAACTCAGGATCAGTAATGTAATGTATGTACACAGTGACTACACCAGCAGAATAGTGAGTGCAGCTCTGGAGTATAATACAGGATGTAACTCAGGATCAGTAATATAATGTGTGTACACAGTGACTGCACCAGCAGAATAGTGAGTGCAGCTCTGGGGTATAATACAGGATGTAACTCAGGATCAGTAATATAATGTGTGTACACAGTGACTGCACCAGCAGAATACCCTCCATTTTGATACAGGAAAGATGTATATCTTTGTACCGTGTTAGCCAGTAGATAGAAAAATATTCAGGATTGAGAGTCCTCAGTGATTGATACCTTTTAATGGCTAACTGAAAAGATGGTAACACATTGCAAGCTCTCGAGACTACTCAGGTCTCTTCATCAGGCATTGACTAATACAAAATCTGAAGTCACATATTTATGCACAATACAGCCTAGAAAAAATGCAATAGATAAGACAAGTGACGTGAAGCAGAACTATCAATATGGGAGAGGGAGAAACATAAATATAAACATTGGACCAGTTCATAGATAAGGAGTCCGGATGTTTTATAGTCCTCTGATTGGGGTCTCCTAATGTGTTGTGATGCCCCCACACGGTTTTAAAAGGAAATTCCTTAATTGATGTAAAAAGACATAAATCCATACGACACATTCATTCCAGCACTGAGAGTGTCAAAGGCGTCATAAATTTGTACTCCCAAACTCGTCTCTCTCTCTGAGATGTGAAGTTACCTTTCAATACCAGTAATTTCATATCCACGCTGCTGTGATCAGGGATACAGAAATGTTTTGCAATGTTTATCCCTGATAATTATCCCTTGTTCTAAGCTTTTGCCCTGTTTTGCCTTAATCTCAGTACTGGAGTAGTTGAGTGTTAAATTGATGGTGGGATGAAATTGATTAAACTGTTCGTGGAACGTCTTTAGCTGTTGCTCAGACTCCGTCCAGATGATTAGAATATCATTAATGAAGCGGTAGTAGGCCAGGGGCCTGATGGGGCATGAGGACAAAAAGTCGCTTTCAAGCTTTGCCATGAAAAGATTTGCATACTGTGGAGCCATTTTACTTCCCATAGCTGTGCCAGTCTCCTGTAGATAGATCCTGTTGTCAAATTCAAAGTAATTGTGGGTGAGGATGAATTTTATAAGTTTCACCACAGCATCAGCATCAGTCCCTGTGTTTTCCATGAAGAATTTGCAGGCATTTAAACCATCTTGGTGTGGGATATTAGAGTACAAAGATTCCACATCCATGGTGGCCAGCATGGTTCCTTCTGGTAGAGGACCTATTGCTGCTAGTTTATTCAATAGGTCAGTTGTGCCCTGAATGTAGCAGGATGTATCCTTCACCAGTGGTTTAAGAATACCCTCTACCCATCCAGATACCTGCTCAGTGAGGGTGCCCACACATGAAATAATTGGTCTTCCTGGATTTCCAGATTTGTGGATTTTGGGAAGCATGTAGAATGTCCCTATTCTTGGAGTCTCTGGTATCAGGTCATCGCCAGCTCTTATGGACTGGTCAGGCAGACAAGAAACCAACTTGTTTAGTTCCTTGTAATAGTCCTGTGTAGGATCCGACTCCAATTTTCTATAGTAGTGTGTGTCCATAAGATGCCTGTTTGCTTCCTTCATGTAGTCTGACGTATTCATCATGACTATTGCACCTCCCTTGTCAGCAGGTTTAATGATGGTTTCTTTGTTGGTTTTTAAAGACTGTATGGCCTTTCTCTCCTGGGCACTGATGTTGGATGCTTGTCTCCTGTTAGTGTCTATGATTGTGGATTTTATCAAATGTCTGAAGGAGTCTATATTTTTATCCAAATGAGGGTTGCGTCCAGGTGGAGGTGTCCAGTCTGACCTTTTCCTAGTTGTTACGATCACTTTTCCTTCGGTCTGAGTGTTTTCTGAATCTTCTGTATCATTGAAATATTCCCTCAGGCGCAGTCTCCTGAAATACTGTTCCATATCACTGCAGAGTTCAGTTTTATCTAGGGCCTTAGTGGGACAAAATGAGAGTCCTCGAGAAAGCACGGCAAGCTCCACTGTGTTGGGTTTATAATCTGAGAGATTGATGACACAGTTAGACGCTTTTGTGTCTGGAATGGAGTGGTTGTCCAAGTTGTCAGGTTTTGTATTTGTTTTGTATCTGTTTGTATAGAGTCCTGAATTGAGACGCAGTCTGTGTAGTTTCTTTTCCTTGTTATGAACCAGAAAGGTCCGTAGTCTGTTGTAGTATTGTTGTAATTTTTGCTCTGTGCTTTCTGTAAGTGTTTTCCTCAGAGTTTCAAATTGCCCCTGGACTTTACTCCTTATGCTGTAGCAGACATGTGTGGTTCCTTAGTTTCTCAGAAGTCCTGTGACAAAGGTTTTGTGCATAATGGGTATTGTAGGTATGAAGAATTGGGTTTGTAATCCAGAGTCCTTTGGGAATTAGATTCTCCTTTTTGCATTTAGATAAGAAAAAAATGTCGCTGTCCATTTGTGCACGTTTCTTCAGAAGTGGTTTTAGTTCCATAAAGATGCGGTACATTCTGGTACCCTCCATTTTGATACAGGAAAGATGTATATATTTGTACCGTGTTAGCCAGTAGATAGAAAAATATTCAGGATTGAGAGTCCTCAGTGGTTGATACCTTTTAATGGCTAACTGAGAAGATGGTAATACATTACAAGCTTTCCAGACTACTCAGGTCTCTTCATCAGGCTAGACTAATACAAAATCTGAAGAATCACATAATTATACGCAACACAGCACAGAAAAAATGCAATAGATAAGACAAGTGATGTGAAGCAGAACTATCAATATGGGAGAGGGAGAAACATAAATATAAACATTGGACCAGTTGATAGATAAGGAGTCTGGATGTTTTATGGTCCTCTGATTGGGGTCTAGTTCTGTGTTGTGATGCCCCCACACGGTTTTAAAAGGAAATTCCTTAATTGATGTAAAAAGACATAAATCCATGCGACACATTCATTCCAGCACTGAGAGTGTCAAAGGCGTCATAAATTTGTACTCCCAAACTCGTCTCTCTCTCTGAGATGTGAAGTTACCTTTCAATACCAGTAATTTCATATCCACGCTGCTGTGATCAGGGATACAGAAATGTTTGGCCACAGGTAGATCCATTCTTATTTCTCTTATTGTGTGACGATGAGCATTCATCCTTGTTCTAAGCTTTTGCCCTGTCTCCCCCACATACAGACACCCAGTTGGACATTTAGTACAAATAATTAAGTACACCCCATTAGATGTAATGCAGCTGAAAGTACCTGGGATCTTGTAGTCCTGATGTGAGTTGGGGATCTTTATCGTGTCCGTGGTCATTATATATGGACAGGTTTTACATTTTTTCTTGTTGCAAGGAAAGGTTACTGCAGCTGTTGGGGAGGACAGGGAGCTTCTGACAATGATGCTTCTTAAGTTTGGGGGCTGCCTAAAACACAGTAGTGGGGGGCCTGGAAATATGGATTGTAACTGGTCATCTTTCTGTAGTAAAGGTTGTCATTTCCGTGCAGCTCCCCTTAGCACCTCCAGATTTGGGTTGTAGGTGACTACTAGAGGCACTCGGTTATTTTCTTCTTTAGCTTTGTAATGTAGCCGGTGATTCCTTGACAATCTGGTGGCTCTTGTAATTTGGTTTTCAATTGTTCTTGGATGGTAACCCTGATTCAAAAAGGTCTTTTTGAGGCGACCAAGGTGTTTGTCTCTATCAATGGGGTTGGAACATATACGATTGTATCTGATGGCTTGGCTATAGATAATAGAGTTCTTTATGTGTTTTGGATGGAAACTGTCCCATTTAAGGTATGTTGGACGGTCGATTGGCTTCTGATACAGGGATGTCTCTATTTCATTGTTTTTTAGCTTAATGATGGTGTCCAAAAAATTAATCTCAGTACTGGAGTAGTTGAGTGTTAAATTGATGGTGGGATGAAATTGATTAAACTGTTCGTGGAACGTCTTTAGCTGTTGCTCAGACTCCGTCCAGATGATTAGAATATCATTAATGAAGCGGTAGTAGGCCAGGGGCCTGATGGGGCATGAGGACAAAAAGTCGCTTTCAAGCTTTGCCATGAAAAGATTTGCATACTGTGGAGCCATTTTACTTCCCATAGCTGTGCCAGTCTCCTGTAGATAGATCCTGTTGTCAAATTCAAAGTAATTGTGGGTGAGGATGAATTTTATAAGTTTCACCACAGCATCAGCATCAGTCCCTGTGTTTTCCATGAAGAATTTGCAGGCATTTAAACCATCTTGGTGTGGGATATTAGAGTACAAAGATTCCACATCCATGGTGGCCAGCATGGTTCCTTCTGGTAGAGGACCTATTGCTGCTAGTTTATTCAATAGGTCAGTTGTGTCCTGAATGTAGCAGGATGTATCCTTCACCAGTGGTTTAAGAATACCCTCTACCCATCCAGATACCTGCTCAGTGAGGGTGCCCACACATGAAATAATTGGTCTTCCTGGATTTCCAGATTTGTGGATTTTGGGAAGCATGTAGAATGTCCCTATTCTTGGAGTCTCTGGTATCAGGTCATCGCCAGCTCTTATGGACTGGTCAGGCAGACAAGAAACCAACTTGTTTAGTTCCTTGTAATAGTCCTGTGTAGGATCCGACTCCAATTTTCTATAGTAGTGTGTGTCCATAAGATGCCTGTTTGCTTCCTTCATGTAGTCTGACGTATTCATCATGACTATTGCACCTCCCTTGTCAGCAGGTTTAATGATGGTTTCTTTGTTGGTTTTTAAAGACTGTATGGCCTTTCTCTCCTGGGCACTGATGTTGGATGCTTGTCTCCTGTTAGTGTCTATGATTGTGGATTTTATCAAATGTCTGAAGGAGTCTATATTTTTATCCAAATGAGGGTTGCGTCCAGGTGGAGGTGTCCAGTCTGACCTTTTCCTAGTTGTTACGATCACTTTTCCTTCGGTCTGAGTGTTTTCTGAATCTTCTGTATCATTGAAATATTCCCTCAGGCGCCGTCTCCTGAAATACTGTTCCATATCACTGCAGAGTTCAGTTTTATCTAGGGCCTTAGTGGGACAAAATGAGAGTCCTCGAGAAAGCACGGCCAGCTCCACTGTGTTGGGTTTATAATCTGAGAGATTGATGACACAGTTAGACGCTTTTGTGTCTGGAATGGAGTGGTTGTCCAAGTTGTCAGGTTTTGTATTTGTTTTGTATCTGTTTGTATAGAGTCCTGAATTGAGACGCAGTCTGTGTAGTTTCTTTTCCTTGTTATGAACCAGAAAGGTCCGTAGTCTGTTGTAGTATTGTTGTAATTTTTGCTCTGTGCTTTCTGTAAGTGTTTTCCTCAGAGTTTCAAATTGCCCCTGGACTTTACTCCTTATGCTGTAGCAGACATGTGTGGTTCCTTAGTTTCTCAGAAGTCCTGTGACAAAGGTTTTGTGCATAATGGGTATTGTAGGTATGAAGAACTGGGTTTGTAATCCAGAGTCCTTTGGGAATTAGATTCTCCTTTTTGCATTTAGATAAGAAAAAAATGTCGCTGTCCATTTGTGCACGTTTCTTCAGAAGTGGTTTTAGTTCCATAAAGATGCGGTACATTCTGGTACCCTCCATTTTGATACAGGAAAGATGTATATCTCTGTACCGTGTTAGCCAGTAGATAGAAGAATATTTAGAATTGAGAGTCCTCAGTGGTTGATACCTTTTAATGGCTAACTGAAAAGATGGTAATACATTGCAGCTTCCCAGACTACTCAGGTCTCTTCATCAGGCTAGACTAATACAAAATCTGAAGAATCACATAATTATACGCAACACAGCACAGAAAAAATGCAATAGATAAGACAAGTGACGTGAAGCAGAACTATCAATATGGGAGAGGGAGAAACATAAATATAAACATTGGACCAGTTGATAGATAAGGAGTCCGGATGTTTTATGGTCCTCTGATTGGGGTCTAGTTCTGTGTTGTGATGCCCCCACACGGTTTTAAAAGGAAATTCCTTAATTGATGTAAAAAGACATAAATCCATGCGACACATTCATTCCAGCACTGAGAGTGTCAAAGGTCGTCATAAATTTGTACTCCCAAACTCGTCTCTCTCTATGAGAATTGAAGTTACCTTTCAATACCAGTAATTTCATATCCACGCTGCTGTGATCAGGGATACAGAAATGTTTGGCCACAGGTAGATCCATTCTTTTTTCTCTTATTGTGTGACGATGAGAATTCATCCTTCTTCTCAGTTTTTGCCCCATCTCCCCCACATACAGACCCCCAGTTGGACATTTAGTACAAATAATTAAGTACACCCCATTAGATGCAATGCAGGTGAAAGTACCTGGGATCTTGTAGTCCTGATGTGAGTTGGGGATCAATGTCCAACTGGGGGTCTGTATGTGGGGGGGACAGGGCAAAAGCTTAGAACAAGGATGAATGCTCATCGTCACACAATAAGAGAAAAAAGAATAGATCTACCTGTGGCCAAACATTTCTGTATCCCTGATCACAGCAGCGTGGATATGAAATTACTGGTATTGAAAGGTAACTTCAATTCTCATAGAGAGAGACGAGTTTGGGAGTACAAATTTATGACGAACTTTGACACTCTCAGTGCTGGAATGAATGTGTCGCATGGATTTATGTCTTTTTACATCAATTAAGGAATTTCCTTTTAAAACCGTGTGGGGGCATCACAACACAGAACTAGACCCTAATCAGAGGACCATAAAACATCCGGACTCCTTATCTATGAACTGGTCCAATGTTTATATTTATGTTTCTCCCTCTCCCATATTGATAGTTCTGCTTCACGTCACTTGTCTTATCTATTGCATTTTTTCTAGGCTGCATTGTGCATAAATATGTGACTTTAGATTTTGTATTAGTCTAGCCTGATGAAGAGACCTGAGTAGTCTTGAAAGCTTGTAATGTGTTACCATCTTTTCAGTTAGCCATTAAAAGGTATCAACTACTGAGGACTCTGAATTCTGAATATTTTACCAGCAGAATAGTGAGAGTGCAGCTCTGGAGTATAATACAGGATGTAACTCAGGATCAGTAATGTATGTACACAGTGACTGCACCAGCAGAATAGTGAGTGCAGCTCTGGGGTATAATACTGGATGTAACTCAGGATCAGTAATGTAATGTATGTACACAGTGACTGCACCAGCAGAATAGTGAGTGCAGCTCTGGAGTATAATACACGATGTAACTCTGGATCAGTAATGTAATGTATGTACACAGTGACTGAACCAGCAGAATAGTGAGTGCAGCTCTGGGGTATAATACAGGATGTAACTCAGGATCGGTAATGTAATGTATGTACACAGTGACTGCACCAGCAGAATAGTGAGTGCAGCTCTGGGGTATAATACTGGATGTAACTCAGGATCAGTAATGTAATGTACAGTCATGGCCAAAAGTATTGACACCCCTGCAATTCTGTCAGATAATATTCAGTTTCTTCCTGAAAATGATTGCAAACACAAATTCTTTGGTATTATTATCTTCATTTAATTTGTCTTAAATGAAAAAACACAAAAGAGAATGAAGCAAAAAGCAAAACATTGATCATTTCACACAGAACTTCAAAAATGGGCCGGACAAAAGTATTGGCACCCTCAGCCTAATACTTGGTTGCACAACCTTTAGCCAAAATAACTGCGACCAACTGCTTCCGGTAACCATCAATGAGTTTCTTACAATGCTCTGCTGGAATTTTAGACCATTCTTCTTCGGCAAACTGCTCCAGGTCCCTGATATTTGAAGGGTGCCTTCTCCAAACTGCCATTTTTAGATCTCTCCACAGGTGTTCTATGGGATTCAGGTCTGGACTCATTGCTGGCCACCTTAGAAGTCTCCAGTGCTTTCTCTCAAACCATTTTCTAGTGCTTTTTGAAGTGTGTTTTGGGTTATTGTCCTGCTGGAAGACCCATGACCTCTGAGGGAGACCCAGCTTTCTCACACTGGGCCCTATATTATGCTGCAAAATTTGTTGGTAGTCTTCTGACTTCATAATGCCATGCACACGGTCAAGCAGTCCAGTGCCAGAGGCAGCAAAGCAACCCCAAAACATCAGGGAACCTCCGCCATGTTTGACTGTAGGAACCGTGTACTTTTCTTTGAATGCCTCTTTTTTCTCCTGTAAACTCTATGTTGATGCTTTTGCCCTAAAAGCTCTACTTTTGTCTCATCTGACCAGAGAACATTCTTCCAAAATGTTTTAGGCTTTTTCAGGTAAGTTTTGGCAAACTCCAGCCTGGCTTTTTTATGTCTCGGGGTAAGAAGTGGAGTCTTCCTGGGTCTCCTACCATACAGTCCCTTTTCATTCAGATGCCGACGGATAGTACGGGTTGACACCGTTGTACCCTTGGACTGCAGGGCAGCTTGAACTTGTTTGGATGTTAGTGGAGGTTCTTTATCCAACATCCGCACAATCTTGCATTGAAATCTCTTGTCAATTTTTCTTTTCCGGCCACATCTAGGGAGGCTAGCCACAGTGCCATGGGCTTTACACTTCTTGATGACACTGCGCACGGTAGACACAGGAACATTCTGGTCTTTGGAGATGGACTTGTAGCCTTGATATTGCTCATGCTTCCTCACAATTTGGTTTCTCAAGTCCTCAGACAGTTCTTTGGTCTTCTTTCTTTTCTCCATGCTCAATGTGGTACCCACAAGGACACAGGACAGAGGTTGAGTCAACTTTAATCCATGTCACCTGGCTGCAAGTGTGATTTAGTTATTGCCAACACCTGTTAGGTGCCACAGGTAAGTTACAGGTGCTGTTAATTACACAAATTAGAGAAGCATCACATGATTTTTCGAACAGTGCCAATACTTTTGTCCACCCTCTTTGTTATGTTTGGTGTGGAATTATATCCAATTTGGCTTTAGGACAATTCTTTTTGTGTTTTTTCATTTAAGACAAATTAAATGAAGATAATAATACCAAAGAATTTGTGTTTGCAATCATTTTCAGGAAGAAACTGAGTATTATCTGACAGAATTGCAGGGGTGTCAATACTTTTGGCCATGACTGTATGTGCACAGTGACTGCACCAGCAGAATAGTGAGTGCAGCTCTGGGGTATAATACAGGATGTAACTCTGGATCAGTAATGTAATGTATGTACACAGTGACTGCACCAGCAGAATAGTGAGTGCAGCTCTGGAGTATAATACTGAATGTAACTCAGGATCAGTAATGTATGTACACAGTGACTGCACCAGCAGAGTAGTGAGTGCAGCTTTGGGGTATAACACAGGATGTAACTCAGGATCAGTAATGTAATGTATGTGCACAGTGACTGCACCAGCAGAATGGTGAGCGCAGCTCTGGAGTATAATACAGGAGGCAACTCAGGATCAGTAATGTAATGTATGTACACAGTGACTGCACCAGCAGAATGGTGAGCGCAGCTCTGGAGTATAATACAGGATGTAACTCAGGATCAGTAATGTAATGTATGTACACAGTGACTGCACCAGCAGAATAGTGAGTGCAGCTCTGGAGTATAATACAAGATGTAACTCAGGATCAGTAATGTAATGTATGTACACAGTGACTGCACCAGCAGAATAGTGAGTGCAGCTCTGGAGTATAACACAGGAGGTAACTCAGGATCAGTAATGTATGTTTGTAGTGGCCGTCTCTTTATATAGATAAATTGTCTGTATAGAACTGATTGTGCCTTTAAGTTATAACATTAGTGGTATTTATTACATTTATTACAGTTTCCTCTCTTTTTACAGGTTTGTTCGTCTAAACATTACATGAAAATAATTCTGAAAATTCCAGTTCCCGTCTTAGTTTGAAGAATCAGCTTCCAGAATAATCATTAAGATCGAATGTTTGAACTTACAAAAACCAGAATGATGCCCCAAGAAACCTGCAGTCCACATAGCGTTGTATAGTGGATCCACTGTTCGTGTCGTCATGTCAGAAGACCTTAGTGGACACCTTGTAGGGAGTGACTCAGTCCAAGAGCCGCTCCCTCAAGCAATGGATGCAGACAATGTTGAGTTTTTGGATAAAGATTATTCAGAGTGTGAAATAAGTGAAATGAAAAAATCACAAACAGAAACGGTTTCCGAAATCGAAATCAAGTTAGAATCCAGCGATGATGATGTTTCTTCATGGTCAATATCTTTTCCGAGGAAAAGAAAAGGAGCAAACCTAAATGCCTTGGTTTTGGGGGCTCATCCAGAAAAATGTCAAGGTGACGATGAAAGGTCTCTGAATATGATCAGTGGTTCTCAGTACGCTACTCCTTTAGTTGTCCGGCCAACCAGGAAGAGAAAGTCCACATCTGAAGTCTGGCAATTTTTCTGCCGCGACCCTACCATTATCTCCAGGGCTATTTGTAGCCTCTGTCGAATGAGTGTCAGCCGGGGTAAGCTAGGGGGCAGGTTTGGCACCACTGCTCTAAAACGCCACTTGGAGAGTAAACATCCCCAACAATGGGCACAACGAAGGTCTATGAAAATCCAAAAGTTGGATGGAGAAGAGGAAGAAGAGGAAGTTTATGAGGATGAAGATGAAAAAGAAGAGTCTTACCAAAACCTGTTCAGTGTGGGCATTGCGCAGTTACTTTATCAAAGGCGTATGTCAAGTAGGAAAAATCCTCTAGTGTGGCCTGAAGCTCATGGCTCCCCCAAAACATATGAGATCATTGACTCTAGCGATGAGGAAGAGGAGAAAGAAAGAGGAGAAAGCACTATGGTGGAATTTGGAGAAGAGATGAACATTAAAAAGAGGAAGGGTGAGCAGGTTACCAGCTTTGACAATTTTGACTCCGACTCCAATTTTCTCATTGATACCAGAAATCCTTCCAACCCCTCACCTGAGCTAGAGAAGACACAACGCCTAGTCTCACAGACCTTCAGCTCTACAGAATATTCTCCTGTCCCAGCAGGAGCTCGTCGACGAAAGTCCGCTTCTGCTGTATGGCGGTTCTTCTCCCTTGACCGTACAAACATTTGCCGAGCTATTTGCAATATGTGCCAAGCAAGTGTTGGTCGTGGAAAACTAGGAGGTCATTTTGGAACTTCAGCTCTTATGAGACATCTTGAAGGAAAACATCCGTTAGAGTGGAGCAGAGGGAAAATTAGTAAGCCTAAGAGCTTCAGTGTGATTGAAGACGAGGATGAAGAGGCGGATGATCCAGTTGTGTATCCTCAACCATCTTTTGGTCAGTTTGGGTCATCTAGTTTCAGTATGTATCCTCCTGAGATGTCAGGAGACCTTAACCCAATGCTCCACACTGTGCCTATAGAGTTTGACAATGAGAACGAAGATGCCGAGAGGTCAAGTAGTAATGGCATTTCTTTTAAGGAAACTATTCTGGAACCAACTAGCATTATTCTGAAAGCAAATGGAAAATACCCTTCCGATCACCCCAAGGCTCAATCCTGGAACCGGAATATCACTGAACTAATGTGTGAGATGACCCTCCCCTACTCGTTCATTACCTCTAAAGCATTTCAGAAGTTTATGGCACAGGCAGACCCACACTACTCAGTTCCTACAAGATCCTTCTTGTCTGGAAAGGCCGTTCCTCAGCTTTATGAGGCAGTGTGTGAGAGGATAGTTAGTGATTTAAAGATGTCAGGATGTCCTCAAGTCCACATCACGGCCCATGTGTGGTCCAGTGACTTTACCATGAATTATTTAGCCTTAACAGCCCACTGGGTGATTTTAAGACCAGATGCCGATCAGTCTACAGAGAGGATGTATGCTGTCATATGCATTAAACGCTTTCCCAAAGAATATACAGAGGGCAATATCCAACAGGAATTAGTTCGACAAGTTAGTTTGTGGCTTGCGCCCAATGCTCTCTGCCCCGGTTTCTTTGTCTCCAGCAGAGATTCCAGTCTTATCCATGCAATTAGAGGAGCAAATTACACATATGTACCTTGCTTTACCAATTCACTAAACCTGCTGGTTATGGATTTCCTACAAAATAATCGCTACATTGCAGGAATGCTCACCATGGCCAGAAAAGTGTGCAGCCACTTTAGCATCTCATCCAGAGCGAGAAGAATCCTTAGTGATCTCCAGTTCCAAAATAATCTGCCCAAGCATTCTCTAAAATTTGAAACTCTGTCTAATTGGACCTCGACTTTCTACATGTTGCAGCGACTCCTAGAGCAGCAGAGAACTGTCCAGGAATACTTAGTGATGCATAAAGTGGAGACTGTTGACATTCATCTAAGTTCTTGTCACTGGAACCTCATGGCATCACTGGTGGATCTTTTACAACCCTTCGAGATGGCCATACGAGAGGTCAATGCCAGTCATTCGTCAATAAGTCAGGTGTTGCCAGAACTTCGGTATCTTCATATCTTTCTGAAACAAATTAGAGGACATTTTGAAAGCAGAGGAGATGCTAACGGGGTTGTTCTTGCTGATAGTTTTGCTTTTAAACTCTCTACGGACTATGGTATCAATGAAATGTTCCAAAAGGAAGAGTTTGTTTTGGCCACCTTGCTGGATCCACGTTTCAAAGGAAGAATTGAAGCGATATTGCCTCCTGACTCAGATATTGACCATTGGAAGCAAGTTCTTGTTAAGAAAGTAAAAGAGGTCATGTCTTCATCTTCTATTTACTCGTCCTCCCAGGTAAATCACTCGGCCTCTCAAAGTAGAGAGGAGACTCAGTCTCATGTATTAACCAGTAAACATTTTGACTTGGAGTCCAGTGGGATGACTATGGCTCCACAATGGAGGAAAAACATGGGGTCTCCACCTTTAATCCACAAGGAGAAATCATTAATTGAACATTTGGAGAGTGTTGGCCTCTTGGCCTCCAAGTCAACTGGGGCTTCCTTGTCAACGGAGAGCCATTCTGCATGCGTCATGGTGGAGAGATATTTCCAAGACAATAAAACCATTGGAGCAAAGGTTGACCCTTTAATCTACTGGCAAAAACGGTCATGTCTTTGGCCATCACTAACGAAATTGGCCATTATGTACCTGACATGTCCTCCTTCAAGTGTGTTTGCAGAATCAGTCTTTAAAGCTCCACGGACCTTCATGGATGCCCAACGTCGACCAGACGTCATGGAGGGGATGGAACACATTGTATTCCTGAAGGTCAATCTGGAGAATTTCCCCAATTATAATCCACCACCTCTTATCTTCTCCTCTGACATCGAGATGGAGCAAAGTGACAGTGATGAGGGATTCTAGACTTGTGTATCATATGCTCAAAAGTCTAAGATTATGAAAATACAAGATATAATAAAGTCCTGAATCTCATGTCTGTGGTAAAGGAATAACGTGATATGTTTGAAAACTACTTTGTTCTCTGGATCACAGCTTGTGTCTATGAGAGGAGCGTTTGTGTCCCTATGACAGTACTTCTCGTGAGTTTGGCACCTTAGTGTTATCATAGTGTTTCCAGCTTTCATTTGATTTGCATGGTTGTATTTGGGCTGTCGTGTTTGATAACACTGAGATGCCATAGTACAGGACAGGGAGTGGTACTGTGCAGTGTATATATACAGGACAGGAGGAGTGGTACTGAGCAGTGTATATATACAGGAGAAGTGGTACTGTGCACTGTATATATACAGGACATGAGGAGTGGTACTGAGCAGTGTATACACTCACTGGCCACTTTATTAGGTACACCATGCTAGTAAGGGGTTGGACACCCTTTTGCCTTCAGAACTGCCTCAATTCTTCGTGGCAGAGATTCAACAAGGTGCTGGAAGCATTCCTCAGAGATTTTGGACCATATTGACATGATGGCATCACACAGTTGGCGCAGATTTGTCGGCTGCACATCCCTGATGCGAATCTCCCGTTCCACCACATCCCAAAGATGCTCTATTGGATTGAGATCTGGTGACTGAGGAGGCCATTTGAGTACAGTAAACTCATTGTCATGTTCAAGAAACCAATCTGAGATGATTCGAGCTTTATGACATGGCGCATTATCCTGCTGAAAGTAGCCATCAGATGTTGGGTACATTGTGGTCATAAAGGGATGGACATGGTCAGCAACAATACTCAGGTAGGCTGTGGCGTTGCAACGATGCTCAATTGGTACCAAGGGGCCCAAAGAGTGCCCAGAAAAAATTACCCACACCATGACACCACCACCACCAGCCTGAACCGTTGATACAAGGCAGGATGGATCCATGCTTTCATGTTGTTTACGCCAAATTCTGACCCTACCATCCGAATGTCGCAGCAGAAATCGAGACTCATCAGACCAGGCAACGTTTTTCCAATCTTCTACTGTCCAATTTCGATGAGCTTGTGCAAATTGTAGCCTCAGTTTCCTGTTCTTAGCTGAGAGGAGTGGTACCCAGTGTGGTCTTCTGCTGCTGTAGCCCATCTGCCTCAAAGTTCGACGCACTGTGCGTTCAGAGATGCTCTTCTGCCTACCTTGGTTGTAACGGGTGGCAATTTGAGTCACTGTTGCCTTTCTATCAGCTCGAACCAGTCTGCCCATTCTCCTCTGACCTCTGGCATCAACAAGGCATTTCCGGCCACAGAACTGCCGCTCACTGGATTTTTTTTCTTTTTTGGACCATTCTCTGTAAACCCTAGAGATGGTTGTGCGTGAAAATCCCAGTAGATCAGCAGTTTCTGAAATTCTCAGACCAGCCCTTCTGGCACCAACAATCATGCCACGTTCAAAGGCACTCAAATCACCTTTCTTCCCCATACTGATGCTCGGTTTGAACTGCAGGAGATTGTCTTGACCATGTCTACATGCCTAAATGCACTGAGTTGCCGCCATGTGATTGGCTGATTAGAAATTAAGTCTTAACACACAGTTGGACAGGTGTACCTAATAAAGTGGCCAGTGAGTGTATATACAGGATAAATGGTACTGTGCAGTGTGTATATACAGGAGAAGTGGTACTGTGCAGTATATATATACAGGAAGAGTGGTACTGTGCAGTGTATATATATATATATACAGGAGAAGTGGTACTGTGCAGTGTATATATACAGGAGGAGTGGTACTGAGCAGTGTATATATACAGGACAGGAGGAGTGGTACTGAGCAGTGTATATATACAGGACAGGAGGAGTGGTACTGTGCACTGTATATATACAGGACATGAGGAGTGGTACTGTGCACTGTATATATACAGGACATGAGCGGTACTGTGCAGTGTATATACTGTATACAGGACAGGAGGAGTGGTACTGTGCAGTGTATATACAGGACAGGAGGAGTGGTACTGTGCAGTGTATATATACAGGACGAGTGGTACTGTGCAGTGTATATATACAGGACGAGTGGTACTGTGCAGTGTATATATACAGGACGAGTGGTACTGTGCAGTGTATATATGCAGGAGGAGAGGTACTGTGCAGTGTATATACAGGAGGAGTGGTACTGTGCAGTGTATATATGCAGGAGGAGTGGTACTGTGCAGTGTATATATACAGGAGGAGGGGTACTGTGCAGTGTATATATACAGGACAGGAGGAGTGGTACTGTGCAGTGTATATATACAGGAGGAGTGGTACTGTGCAGTGTATATATATACAGGACGAGTGGTACTGTGCAGTGTATATACACAGGACGAGTGGTACTGTGCAGTGTATATATGCAGGAGGAGGTACTGTGCAGTATATATACAGGAGGAGTGGTACTATGCAGTGTATATATGCAGGAGGAGTGGTACTGTGCAGTGTATATATATACAGGAGGAGTGGTACTGTGCAGTGTATATATACAGGAGGAGTGGTACTGTGCAGTGTATATATACAGGAGGAGGGGTACTGTGCAGTGTATATACAGTATACAGGAGGAGGGGTACTGTGCAGTGTATATATACAGGAGGAGTGGTACTATGCAGTGTATATATACAGGACAGGAGGAGTGGTACTGTGCAGTGTATATATACATGAGGAGTGGTACTGTGCAGTGTATATATACAGGGCAAGAGGAGTGGTACTGTGCAGTGTATTACAGGAGGAGTGGTACTGTGCAGTGTGTATATATACAGGACAGGAGGAGTGGTACTGTGCAGTGTATATATAAAGGACAGGAGGAGTGGTGCTGTGCAGTGTATATATACAGGAGGAGTGGTACTGTGCAGTATATACACAGGACAGGAGGAGTGGTACTGGGCAGTGTATATACTGTATACAGGACAGGAGGAGTGGTACTGTGCAGTGTATATACAGGAGGAGTGGTACTGTGCAGTGTATATATACAGGAGGAGTGGTACTGTGCAGTGTATATATACAGGAGGAGTGGTACTGTGCAGTGTATATATACAGGAGGAGTGGTACTGTGCAGTGTATATATACAGAACAGGAGGAGTGGTACTGCACAGTGTATATATACAGGAGGAGTGGTACTGTGCAGTGTATATATACAGGAGGAGTGGTACTGTGCAGTGTATATATACAGGACAGGAGGAGCGGTACTGTGAAGTGTATATATACAGGACAGGAGGAGCGGTACTGTGCAGTGTATATATACAGAACAGGAGGAGTGGTACTGTGCAGTGTATATATACAGGAGGAGTGGTACTGTGCAGTGTATATATACAGAACAGGAGGAGTGGTACTGTGCAGTGTGTATATACAGGAGGAGTGGTACTGTGCAGTGTATATACAGGAGGAGTGGTGCTGTGCAGTGTATATATACAGGAGGAGTGGTACTGTGCAGTGTATATATACAGAACAGGAGGAGTGGTACTGTACAGTGTATACAGTGCCTACAAGTAGTATTCAACCCCCTGCAGATTTAGCAGGTTTACACATTCGGAATTAACTTGGCATTGTGACATTTGGACTGTAGATCAGCCTGGAAGTGTGAAATGCACTGCAGCAAAAAAGAATGTTATTTCTTTGTTTAATTTTTTTTTAAATTGTGAAAAGTTTATTCAGAGGGTCATTTATTATTCAACCCCTCAAACCACCAGAATTCTGTTTGGTTCCCCTAAAGTATTAAGAAGTATTTCAGGCACAAAGAACAATGAGCTTCACATGTTTGGATTAATTATCTCTTTTTCCAGCCTTTTCTGACTATTTAAGACCCTCCCCAAACTTGTGAACAGCACTCATACATGGTCAACATGGGAAAGACAAAGGAGCATTCCAAGGCCATCAGAGACAAGATCGTGGAGGGTCACAAGGCTGGCAAGGGGTACAAAACCCTTTCCAAGGAGTTGGGCCTACCTGTCTCCACTGTTGGGAGCATCATCCGGAAGTGGAAGGCTTATGGAACTACTGTTAGCCTTCTACGACCTGGACCGCCTTTGAAAGTTTCCTCCTGTGCCGAGGCCAGGCTTGTCCGAAGAGTCAAGGCTAACCCAAGGACAACAAGGAAGGAGCTCCGGGAAGATCTCATGGCAGTGGGGACATTGGTTTCAGTCAATACCATAAGTAACGTACTCCACCGCAATGGTCTCCGTTCCAGACGAGCCCGTAAGGTACCTTTACTTTCAAAGCGTCATGTCAAGGCTCGTCTACAGTTTGCTCATGATCACTTGGAGGACTCTGAGACAGACTGTTTCAAGGTTCTCTGGTCTGATGAGACCAAGATCGAGATCTTTGGTGCCAACCACACACGTGACGTTTGGAGACTGGATGGCACTGCATACGACCCCAAGAATACCATCCCTACAGTCAAGCATGGTGGTGGCAGCATCATGCTGTGGGGCTGTTTCTCAGCCAAGGGGCCTGGCCATCTGGTCCGCATCCATGGGAAGATGGATAGCACGGCCTACCTGGAGATTTTGGCCAAGAACCTCCGCTCCTTCATCAAGGATCTTAAGATGGGTCGTCATTTCATCTTCCAACAAGACAACGACCCAAAGCACACAGCCAAGAAAACCAAGGCCTGGTTCAAGAGGGAAAAAATCAAGGTGTTGGAGTGGCCTAGTCAGTCTCCTGACCTTAACCCAATTGAAAACTTGTGGAAGGAGCTCAAGATTAAAGTCCACATGAGACACCCAAAGAACCTAGATAACTTGGAGAAGATCTGCATGGAGGAGTGGGCCAAGATAACTCCAGAGACCTGTGCCGGCCTGATCAGGTCTTATAAAAGACGATTATTAGCTGTAATTGCAAACAAGGGTTATTCCACAAAATATTAAACCTAGGGGTTGAATAATAATTGACCCACACTTTTATGTTTAAAATTTATTAAAATTTAACTGAGCAACATAACTTTTTGGTTTGTAAGATTTATGCATCTGTTAATAAATCCTGCTCTTGTGTGAAGTTTGAAGGCTCTAACTTATTTGCATCTTATCAAACCTGCTAAATCTGCAGGGGGTTGAATACTACTTGTAGGCACTGTATATACAGGAGGAGTGGTACTGTACAGTGTATATATACAGGACAGGAGGAGTGGTACTGTGCAGTGTGTATACAGGACAGGAGGAGCGGTACTGTTCAGTGTGTATACAGGACAGGAGGAGTGGTACTGTGCAGTGTATATACAGGACAGGAGGAGTGGTACTGTGCAGTGTATATATACAGGACAGGAGGAGTGGTACTGTGCAGTGTATAGATACAGGACAGGAGGAGCGGTACTGTGCAGTGTATATATACAGAACAGAAGGAGTAGTACTGTGCAGTGTGTATATACAGGACAGGAGGAGTGTTACTGTGCAGTGTATATATACAGGAGGAGTGGTACTGTGCAGTGTATATATACAGGACAGGAGGAGTGGTACTGTGCAGTATATATACAGGAGGAGTGGTACTGTGCAGTGTATATATACAGGACAGGAGGAGAGGTACTGTGCAGTGTATCTATACAGGAGGAGTGGTACTGTGCAGTGTATCTATACAGGACAGGAGGAGAGGTACTGTGCAGTGTATATATACATGAGAAGTTATACTGTGCAGTGCATTTATAAAGGACAGGAGGAGTGGTACTGTACAGTGTATCTATACAGGACAGGAGGAGAGTTACTGTACAGTGTATATATACAGGAGAAGTGATACTGTGCAGTGCATATATATGGGACAGGAGGAGCGGTACTGTGCAGTGTATATATAATAATAATATAATAAATACATGGCACATGCACAGGAGGAGTGGTGCTGTGCAGTGTATATATACAGGAGGAGTGGTACTGTGCAGTGTATATATACAGGAGGAGTGGTACTGTACAGTGTATATATACAGAACAGGAGGAGTGGTACTGTACAGTGTATATATACAGGAGGAGTGGTACTGTGCAGTGTATATATACAGGACAGGAGGAGTGGTACTGTACAGTGTATATATACAGGAGAAGTGATACTGTGCAGTGCATATATATGGGACAGGAGGAGCGGTACTGTGCAGTGTATATATAATAATAATATAATAAATACATGGCACATGCACAGGAGGAGTGGTGCTGTGCAGTGTATATATACAGGAGGAGTGGTACTGTGCAGTGTATATATACAGGAGGAGTGGTACTGTACAGTGTATATATACAGAACAGGAGGAGTGGTACTGTACAGTGTATATATACAGGAGGAGTGGTACTGTGCAGTGTATATATACAGGACAGGAGGAGTGGTACTGTGCAGTGTATATATACAGGAGGAGTGGTACTGTGCAGTGTATATACAGGAGGAGCAGTACTGTGCAGTGTGTATACAGGACAGGAGGAGCGGTACTGTGCAGTGTGTATACAGGACAGGAGGAGTGGTACTGTGCAGTGTATATACAGGACAGGAGGAGTGGTACTGTGCAGTGTATATACAGGACAGGAGGAGTGGTACTGTGCAGTGTATATATACAGGAGGAGTGGTACTGTGCAGTGTATATATACAGGACAGGAGGAGTGGTACTGTGCAGTATATATATATATACAGGACAGGAGGAGTGGTACTGTGCAGTGTATATATACAGGACAGGAGGAGAGGTACAGTGCAGTGTATATATACAGGAGGAGTGGTACTGTGCAGTGTATAGGACAGGAGGAGTGGTACTGTGCAGTGTATATATACAGGAGGAGTGGTACTGTGCAGTGTTATCTATACAGGACAGGAGGAGAGGTACTGTGCAGTGTTATCTATACAGGAGAAGTGATACTGTGCATATATACGGGACAGGAGGAGTGGTACTGTGCAGTGTATATATACAGGAGAAGTGATACTGTGCAGTGCATATATACAGGACAGGAGGAGTGGTACTGTGCAGTGTATATATACAGGACAGGAGGAGTGGTACTGTGCAGTGTATATACAGGAGTGGTACTGTGCAGTGTATATATACACAGGACAGGAGGAGTGGTACTGTGCAGTGTATATACAGGAGGAGTGGTACTGTGCATTGTATATATACAGGACAGGAGGCGTGGTACTGTGCAGTGCATATATACAGGAGGAGTGGTACTGTGCAGTGTATATATACAGGACAGGAGGAGTGGTACTGTGCAGTGTATATATACAGGACAGGAGCAGTGGTACTGTGCAGTGTATATACAGGACAGGAGGAGTGGTACTGTGCAGTGTGTATATATACAGGACAGGAGGAGTGGTACTGTGCAGTGTATATATATGGGAGGGGTGGTACTGTGCAGTATATATATATACACAGGAGGAGCGGTACTGTGCAGTGTATATACAGGAGGAGTGGTACTGTGCAGTGTATATATGAAGGACAGGAGGCGTGGTACTGTGCAGTATATATATATATATATATATACAGGAGGAGGGGTACTGTGCAGTGTGTATATATACAGGAGGAGTGGTACTGTGCAGTGTATATATACAGGAGGAGTGGTACTGTGCAGTGTATATACAGGAGGAGTGGTACTGTGCAGTGTATATATACACAGGACGAGTGGTACTGTGCAGTGTATATATACACAGGACGAGTGGTACTGTGCAGTGTATATATGCAGGAGGAGTGGTACTGTGCAGTGTATATATGCAGGAGGAGTGGTACTATGCAGTGTATATATACAGGAGGAGAGGTACTGTGCAGTGTATATATACAGGAGGAGTGGTACTGTGCAGTGTATATATACAGGACAGGAGGAGTGGTACTGTGCAGTGTATATATACAGGAGGAGTGGTACTGTGCAGTGTATATATACACAGGAGGAGGGGTACTGTGCAGTGTATATATACAGGAGGGGTACTGTGCAGTGTATATACAGTATACAGGAGGAGGGGTACTGTGCAGTGTATATATACAGGACAGGAGGAGTGGTACTGTGCAGTGTATATATACAGGAGGAGTGGTACTGTGCAGTATATATACAGGACAGGAGGAGTGGTACTAGGCAGTGTATATACTGTATACAGGACAGGAGGAGTGGTACTGTGCAGTGTATATACAGGAGGAGTGGTGCTGTGCAGTGTATATATACAGGACAGGAGGAGTGGTACTGTGCAGTGTATATATACAGGAGGAGTGGTACTGTGCAGTGTATATATACAGAACAGGAGGAGTGGTACTGCACAGTGTATATATACAGGAGGAGTGGTACTGTGCAGTGTATATATACAGGAGGAGTGGTACTGTGCAGTGTATATATACAGGACAGGAGGAGCGGTACTGTGAATTGTATATATACAGGACAGGAGGAGCGGTACTGTGCAGTGTATATATACAGAACAGGAGGAGTGGTACTGTACAGTGTATATATACAGGAGGAGTGGTACTGTGCAGTGTATATATACAGAACAGGAGGAGTGGTACTGTGCAGTGTACATACAGGAGGAGTGGTGCTGTGCAGTGTATATATACAGGAGGAGTGGTGCTGTGCAGTGTATATATACAGGACAGGAGGAGCGGTACTGTGCAGTGTATATATACAGAACAGAAGGAGTGGTACTGTGCAGTGTGTATATACAGGACAGGAGGAGTGTTACTGTGCAGTGTATATATATACAGGAGGAGAGGTACTGTGCAGTGTATATATACAGGAGGAGTGGTACTGTGCAGTGTATATATACAGGACAGGAGGAGTGGTACTGTGCAATGTATATATACAGGAGGAGTGGTACTGTGCAGTGTATATATACAGGACAGGAGGAGAGGTACTGTGCAGTGTATATACAGGAGGAGTGGTACTGTGCAGTGTATCTATACAGGACAGGAGGAGTGGTACTGTGCAGTGTATCTATACAGGACAGGAGGAGAGGTACTGTGCAGTGTATATATACAGGAGAAGTGATACTGTGCAGTGCATATATACGGGACAGGAGGAGTGGTACTGTGCAGTGTATATATACAGGAGAAGTGATACTGTGCAGTGCATATATACAGGACAGGAGGAGTGGTACTGTTCAGTGTATATATACAGGACAGGAGGAGTGGTACTGTGCAGTGTATATATACATGAGGAGTGGTACTGTGCAGTGTATATACAGGAGTGGTACTGTGCATTGTATATATACAGGACAGGAGGAGTGGTACTGTGCAGTGCATATATACAGGAGGAGTGGTACTGTGCAGTGTATATATACAGGACAGGAGGAGTGGTACTGTGCAGTGTATATATACAGGACAGGAGCAGTGGTACTGTGCAGTGTATATATACACAGGACAGGAGGAGTGGTACTGTGCAGTGTATATATACAGGACAGGAGGAGTGGTACTGTGCAGTGTATATATATGGGAGGGGTGGTACTGTGCAGTATATATATACAGGAGGAGCGGTACTGTGCAGTGTATATACAGGAGGAGTGGTACTGTGCAGTGTATATATGAAGGACAGGAGGCGTACTGTGCAGTATATATATACAGGAGGAGGGGTACTGTGCAGTGTGTATATATACAGGAGGAGTGGTACTGTGCAGTGTATATATACAGGAGGAGTGGTACTGTGCAGTGTATATACACAGGACAGGAGGAGTGGTACTGTGCAGTGCATATATACAGGAGGAGTGGTACTGTGCAGTGTATATATACAGGACAGGAGGAGTGGTACTGTGCAGTGTATATATACAGGAAGAGTGGTCCTGTGCAGTGTATATATACAGGAGGAGTGGTACTGTGCAGTGTATATATACAGGAGGAGTGGTACTGTGCAGTGTATATATACAGGAGTGGTACTGTGCAGTGTATATACAGGAGGAGTGGTACTGTGCAGTATATATACAGGACAGGAGGAGTGGTACTGTGCAGTGTATATATACAGGAGGAGTGGTACTGTGCAGTGTATATACAGGAGGAGTGGTTCTGTGCAATGTATATACAGGAGGAGTGGTACTGTGCAGTGTATATACAGGAGGAGTTGTACTGTGCAGTATATATACAGGACAGGAGGAGTGGTACTGTGCAGTGTATATATATATATATATATACAGGACAGGAGGAGTGGTACTGTGCAATGTATATATACAGGACAGGAGGATTGGTACTGTGCAGTATATATACAGGAGAAGTGGTACTGTGCAGTGTATATATACAGGACAGGAGGAGTGGTACTGTGCAGTGTATATATATATACAGGAGGAGTGGTACTGTGCAGTGTATATATACAGGACAGGAGGAGTGGTACTGTGCAGTGTATATATACAGGAGGAGTGGTACTGTGCAGTATATATACAGGAGGAGTGGTACTGTGCAGTGTATATATACAGGACAGGAGGAGTGGTACTGTGCAGTGTATCTATACAGGAGGAGTGGTACTGTGCAGTGTATCTATACAGGAGGAGTGGTACTGTGCAGTATATATACAGGAGGAGTGGTACTGTGCAGTGTATATATACAGGAGGAGTGGTACTGTGCAGTGTATATATACAGGAGGAGTGGTACTGTGCAGTGTATATACAGGAGGAGTGGTACTGTGCAGTGTATATATACAGGAGGAGTGGTACTGTGCAGTGTATATACAGGAGGAGTGGTACTGTGCAGTGTATATACAGGAGGAGTGGTACTGTGCAGTGTATATATACATGAGGAGTGGTACTGTGCAGTGTATGTACAGGAGGAGTGGTACTGTGCAGTGTATATATACAGGACAGGAGGAGTGGTACTGTGCAGTGTATATATACAGGAGGAGCGATACTGTGCAGTATATATACAGGACAGGAGGAGTGGTACTGTGCAGTGTATTTATAAAGGAGTGGGACTGTGCAGTGTATATACAGGAGGAGTGGTACTGTGCAATGTATATACAGGAGGAGTGGTACTGTGCAGTGTATATATACAGGAGGAGTGGTACTGTGCAGTGTATATACAGGAGGAGTGATACTGTGCAGTGTATTTATACAGGAGGAGTGGTACTGTGCAATGTATATACAGGAGGAGTGGTACTGTGCAGTGTATATATACAGGAGGAGTGGTACTGTGCAGTGTATATACACAGGACAGGAGGAGTGGTATTGTGCAGTGTATATACACAGGACAGGAGGAGTGGTACTGTGCAGTGTATATACACAGGACAGGAGGAGTGGTACTGTGCAGTGTATATATACAGGAGGAGTGGTGCTGTGCAGTGTATATATACAGGAGTAGTACTGTGCAGTGTATATACACAGGACAGGAGGAGTACTGTGCAGTGTATACAGGAGGAGTGGTACTGTGCAGTGTATATATACAGGACAAGAGGAGTGGTACTGTGCAGTGTATATATACAGGAGGAGTGGTACTGTGCAATGTATATACAGGAGGAGTGGTACTGTGCAGTGTATATATACAGGAGGAGTGGTACTGTGCAGTGTATATACACAGGACAGGAGGAGTGGTATTGTGCAGTGTATATACACAGGACAGGAGGAGTGGTACTGTGCAGTGTATATACACAGGACAGGAGGAGTGGTACTGTGCAGTGTATATATACAGGAGGAGTGGTGCTGTGCAGTGTATATATACAGGAGTAGTACTGTGCAGTGTATATACACAGGACAGGAGGAGTGGTACTGTGCAGTGTATACAGGAGGAGTGGTACTGTGCAGTGTATATATACAGGACAAGAGGAGTGGTACTGTGCAGTGTATATATACAGGAGGAGTGGTACTGTGCAGTGTATATATACAGGAGGAGTGGTACTGTGCAGTGTATATACACAGGACAGGAGGAGTGGTACTGTGCAGTATATACAGGACAGGAGGAGTGGTACTGTGTAGTATATATATATATATATATATATATATATATATACACAGGACAGGAGGAGTGGTACTGTGCAGTATATATATACAGGACAGGAGGAGTGGTACTGTGCAGTATATATATATACAGGACAGGAGGAGTGGTACTGTGCAATGTATATATACAGGAGGAGTGGTACTGTGCAGTGTATATACAGGAGGAGTGGTACTGTGCAGTATATATACAGGACAGGAGGAGTGGTACTGTGCAGTATATATATATACAGGACAGGAGGAGTGGTACTGTGCAATGTATATATACAGGACAGGAGGAGTGGTACTGTGCAGTATATATACAGGACAGGAGGAGTGGTACTGTGCAGTGTATATATACAGGGGGAGTGGTACTGTGCAGTGTATATACAGGAGGAGTGGTTCTGTGCAATGTATATACAGGAGGAGTGGTACTGTGCAGTGTATATACAGGAGGAGTTGTACTGTGCAGTATATATACAGGACAGGAGGAGTGGTACTGTGCAGTATATATATATATACAGGACAGGAGGAGTGGGACTGTGCAGTGTATATACAGGAGGAGTGGTACTGTGCAATGTATATACAGGAGGAGTGGTACTGTGCAGTGTATATATACAGGAGGAGTGGTACTGTGCAGTGTATATACAGGAGGAGTGATACTGTGCAGTGTATTTATACAGGAGGAGTGGTACTGTGCAATGTATATACAGGAGGAGTGGTACTGTGCAGTGTATATATATACAGGAGGAGTGGTACTGTGCAGTGTATATACACAGGACAGGAGGAGTGGTATTGTGCAGTGTATATACACAGGACAGGAGGAGTGGTACTGTGCAGTGTATATACACAGGACAGGAGGAGTGGTACTGTGCAGTGTATATATACAGGAGGAGTGGTACTGTGCAGTGTATATATACAGGAGGAGTGGTACTGTGCAATGTATATATACAGGAGGAGTGGTACTGTGCAATATATATATACAGGAGGAGTGGTACTGTGCAATGTATATATACAGGAGGAGTGGTACTGTGCAATGTATATACAGGAGGAGTGGTACTGTACAAGGTATATACAGGAGGAGTGGTACTGTGCAGTGTATATATACACAGGAGGAGTGGTACTGTGCAATGTATATACAGGAGGAGTGGTACTGTGCAGTGTATATACACAGGACAGGAGGAGTGGTACTGTGCAGTGTATATACACAGGACAGGAGGAGTGGTACTGTGCAGTGTATATATACAGGAGGAGTGGTACTGTGCAATGTATATACACAGGAGGAGTGGTACTGTGCAGTGTATATACAGGAGGAGTGGTACTGTGCAGTGTATATACAAGAGGAGTGGTACTGTGCAAGGTATATACAGGAGGAGTGGTACTGTGCAGTGTATATATACTTCCCTCGTACCTGGAACCAAGGCCTCATCACACCCATCCACAAGAATGGGGACAGGTATGACCCAGCCAAGTACAGAGGAATATGTGTCAGCAGCAACCTGGGAAAACTGTTCAACAGCATCCTGAACAAGAGGATCCTCAGTTTCCTCACCGAGCACAACGTCCTCAGCAAGAGCCAAGTAGGGTTCATGCCAAACCACCGCACTACCGACCACATCCACACCCTGCACAGCCTCATTCAGAGCCACGTCCACAATACAAAGAACGGGAAGATATACGCCTGTTTCGTGGAC
Source organism: Dendrobates tinctorius (assembly GCF_039654945.1). Classification (NCBI taxonomy): domain Eukaryota; kingdom Metazoa; phylum Chordata; class Amphibia; order Anura; family Dendrobatidae; genus Dendrobates; species Dendrobates tinctorius. The sequence goes on along the minus strand of NW_027361840.1, from coordinate 10,271,516 downwards.
TTTAAAAAGGCCATTGATTCGGTGTGGCACCCAGGCTTATTCCTGAAACTGCTGGAGAGCGGAATAGGAGGAAAGACCTATGATGTCATCAAAAGCTCCTACACCGAGAACCTCTGCAGTGTGAGTGTGAACGGCAGAAGAACGGCCTATTTCCAGCAGAGCCGGGGAGTCAGACAAGGCTGCAGCTTAAGCCCAACGCTCTTCAACATTTACATCAACGAGCTGGCCACCGCTCTGGAATCTTCCACAGCACCAGGTCTCACCCTCCACGACGCGCAGGTGAAATTCCTGCTGTATGCAGGTGACCTGCTGCCAGGGCCGGCTCCAGGTTTTCATGGGCCCCGGGCGAAAGAGTCTCAGAGGGCCCTTTAACATATACCACAATTCATGATGCACAGATACAGCAGAGAAAAATAGGTATAGTACAATGCCAAAGATTTCACTTGTTACATTACATGAGTGATATCTATTGTAAATTCTACAATAGCTCAGAAACCCAACAGTATAGTCCTTCATACAGTATAATGAGCCCCATATAATGGTCCATACAGTATAATGAGCTCCATATAATGCTCCATACAGAATAATGAGCCCCATATATTGCTCCATACAGAATAATGAGCCCCATATATTGCTCCATACAGAATAATGGACCCCATATACTTAGAGAACAATGAGCCCCATATATTGCTTCATACAGTACAATGGTCCCCATATATTGCTCCATACATAATGGGCCCCATATAATGCTCCATAAATGATGGGCCCCATATAATAATCTTTAAATAATCTTTATTTTTATATAGCGCTAATATATTCCACAGCACTTTACAGTTTGCACATATTTTCATCACTGTCCCTGATGGGGCTCACAATCTAATTTCCCTATCAATATGTCTTTGGAGTGTGGTAAGAAACCGGAGTGCCTGGAGGAAACCCACGCAAACACAGGGAGAACATACAAACTCCTTGCAGATGTTGTCCTTGGTGGGATTCGAACCACTGAGCCACCGTGCTGCCCGTATATATTGCTACATATATAATGGACAGTGCAGTGTATATATACAGGAGGAGTGGTACTATGCAGTGTATATATACAGGACAGGAGGAGTGGTACTGTGCAGTGTATATATACATGAGGAGTGGTACTGTGCAGTGTATATATACAGGGCAAGAGGAGTGGTACTGTGCAGTGTATTACAGGAGGAGTGGTACTGTGCAGTGTATATATAAAGGACAGGAGGAGTGGTGCTGTGCAGTGTATATATACAGGAGGAGTGGTACTGGGCAGTGTATATACTGTATACAGGACAGGAGGAGTGGTACTGTGCAGTGTATATACAGGATGAGTGGTGCTGTGCAGTGTATATATACAGGCCAGGAGGAGTGGTACTGTGCAGTGTATATATACAGGAGGAGTGGTACTGTGCAGTGTATATATACAGGAGGAGTGGTACTGTGCAGTGTATATATACAGAACAGGAGGAGTGGTACTGCACAGTGTATATATACAGGAGGAGTGGTACTGTGCAGTGTATATATACAGGAGGAGTGGTACTGTGCAGTGTATATATACAGGAGGAGCGGTACTGTGAAGTGTATATATACAGGACAGGAGGAGCGGTACTGTGAAGTGTATATATACAGGACAGGAGGAGCGGTACTGTGAAGTGTATATATACAGGACAGGAGGAGCGGTACTGTGCAGTGTATATATACAGAACAGGAGGAGTGGTACTGTGCAGTGTATATATACAGGAGGAGTGGTACTGTGCAGTGTATATATACAGAACAGGAGGAGTGGTACTGTGCAGTGTGTATATACAGGAGGAGTGGTACTGTGCAGTGTATATACAGGAGGAGTGGTGCTGTGCAGTGTATATATACAGGAGGAGTGGTACTGTGCAGTGTATATATACAGAACAGGAGGAGTGGTACTGTACAGTGTATATATACAGGAGGAGTGGTACTGTACAGTGTATATATACAGGACAGGAGGAGTGGTAATGTGCAGTGTGTATACAGGACAGGAGGAGCGGTACTGTGAAGTGTGTATACAGGACAGGAGGAGCGGTACTGTGCAGTGTGTATACAGGACAGGAGGAGTGGTACTGTGCAGTGTATATACAGGACAGGAGGAGTGGTACTGTGCAGTGTATAGATACAGGACAGGAGGAGCGGTACTGTGCAGTGTATATATACAGAACAGAAGGAGTAGTACTGTGCAGTGTGTATATACAGGACAGGAGGAGTGGTACTGTGCAGTGTATATATACAGGAGGAGTGGTACTGTGCAGTGTATATATACAGGACAGGAGGAGTGGTACTGTGCAGTATATATACAGGAGGAGTGGTACTGTGCAGTGTATATATACAGGACAGGAGGAGAGGTACTGTGCAGTGTATCTATACAGGAGGAGTGGTACTGTGCAGTGTATCTATACAGGACAGGAGGAGAGGTACTGTGCAGTGTATATATACATGAGAAGTTATACTGTGCAGTGCATTTATAAAGGACAGGAGGAGTGGTACTGTACAGTGTATCTATACAGGACAGGAGGAGAGTTACTGTACAGTGTATATATACAGGAGAAGTGATACTGTGCAGTGCATATATATGGGACAGGAGGAGCGGTACTGTGCAGTGTATATATAATAATATAATAAATACATGGCACATGCACAGGAGGAGTGGTGCTGTGCAGTGTATATATACAGGAGGAGTGGTACTGTACAGTGTATATATACAGAACAGGAGGAGTGGTACTGTACAGTGTATATATACAGGAGGAGTGGTACTGTGCAGTGTGTATACAGGACAGGAGGAGTGGTACTGTGAAGTGTGTATACAGGACAGGAGGAGCGGTACTGTGCAGTGTGTATACAGGACAGGAGGAGTGGTACTGTGCAGTGTATATACAGGACAGGAGGAGTGGTACTGTGCAGTGTATATACAGGACAGGAGGAGTGGTACTGTGCAGTGTATATATACAGGAGGAGTGGTACTGTGCAGTGTATATATACAGGACAGGAGGAGTGGTACTGTGCAGTGTATATATACAGGACAGGAGGAGTGGTACTGTGCAGTGTATATATACAGGACAGGAGGAGCGGTACTGTGCAGTGTATATATACAGAACAGAAGGAGTGGTACTGTGCAGTGTGTATATACAGGACAGGAGGAGTGTTACTGTGCAGTGTATATATACAGGAGGAGTGGTACTGTGCAGTATATATATATATATATATATACACAGGACAGGAGGAGTGGTACTGTGCAGTGTATATATACAGGACAGGAGGAGAGGTACAGTGCAGTGTATATATACAGGAGGAGTGGTACTGTGCAGTGTATATATAGGACAGGAGGAGTGGTACTGTGCAGTGTATATATACAGGAGGAGTGGTACTGTGCAGTGTTATCTATACAGGACAGGAGGAGAGGTACTGTGCAGTGTTATCTATACAGGAGAAGTGATACTGTGCAGTGCATATATACGGGACAGGAGGAGTGGTACTGTGCAGTGTATATATACAGGAGAAGTGATACTGTGCAGTGCATATATACAGGACAGGAGGAGTGGTACTGTGCAGTGTATATACAGGAGGAGTGGTACTGTGCATTGTATATATACAGGACAGGAGGCGTGGTACTGTGCAGTGCATATATACAGGAGGAGTGGTACTGTGCAGTGTATATATACAGGACAGGAGGAGTGGTACTGTGCAGTGTATATATACAGGACAGGAGCAGTGGTACTGTGCAGTGTATATACAGGACAGGAGGAGTGGTACTGTGCAGTGTATATACAGGAGGAGTGGTACTGTGCATTGTATATATACAGGACAGGAGGCGTGGTACTGTGCAGTGCATATATACAGGAGGAGTGGTACTGTGCAGTGTATATATACAGGACAGGAGGAGTGGTACTGTGCAGTGTATATATACAGGACAGGAGCAGTGGTACTGTGCAGTGTATATACAGGACAGGAGGAGTGGTACTGTGCAGTGTATATACAGGACAGGAGGAGTGGTACTGTGCAGTGTATATATATGGGAGGGGTGGTACTGTGCAGTATATATATACAGGAGGAGCGGTACTGTGCAGTGTATATACAGGAGGAGTGGTACTGTGCAGTGTATATATGAAGGACAGGAGGCGTGGTACTGTGCAGTATATATATATACAGGAGGAGGGGTACTGTGCAGTGTGTATATATACAGGAGGAGTGGTACTGTGCAGTGTATATATACAGGAGGAGTGGTACTGTGCAGTGTATATACAGGAGGAGTGGTACTGTGCAGTGTATATATACACAGGACGAGTGGTACTGTGCAGTGTATATATACACAGGACGAGTGGTACTGTGCAGTGTATATATGCAGGAGGAGTGGTACTGTGCAGTGTATATATGCAGGAGGAGTGGTACTATGCAGTGTATATATACAGGAGGAGAGGTACTGTGCAGTGTATATATACAGGACAGGAGGAGTGGTACTGTGCAGTGTATATATACAGGAGGAGTGGTACTGTGCAGTGTATATATACACAGGAGGAGTGGTACTGTGCAGTGTATATATACACAGGAGGAGTGGTACTGTGCAGTGTATATATACAGGAGGAGGGGTACTGTGCAGTGTATATACAGTATACAGGAGGAGGGGTACTGTGCAGTGTATATATACAGGACAGGAGGAGTGGTACTGTGCAGTGTATATATACAGGAGGAGTGGTACTGTGCAGTATATATACAGGACAGGAGGAGTGGTACTAGGCAGTGTATATACTGTATACAGGACAGGAGGAGTGGTACTGTGCAGTGTATATACAGGAGGAGTGGTGCTGTGCAGTGTATATATACAGGACAGGAGGAGTGGTACTGTGCAGTGTATATATACAGGAGGAGTGGTACTGTGCAGTGTATATATACAGAACAGGAGGAGTGGTACTGCACAGTGTATATATACAGGAGGAGTGGTACTGTGCAGTGTATATATACAGGACAGGAGGAGCGGTACTGTGAAGTGTATATATACAGGACAGGAGGAGCGGTACTGTGCAGTGTATATATACAGAACAGGAGGAGTGGTACTGTACAGTGTATATATACAGGAGGAGTGGTACTGTGCAGTGTATATATACAGAACAGGAGGAGTGGTACTGTGCAGTGTACATACAGGAGGAGTGGTGCTGTGCAGTGTATATATACAGGAGGAGTGGTGCTGTGCAGTGTATATATACAGGACAGGAGGAGCGGTACTGTGCAGTGTATATATACAGAACAGAAGGAGTGGTACTGTGCAGTGTATCTATACAGGACAGGAGGAGAGGTACTGTGCAGTGTATATATACAGGAGAAGTGATACTGTGCAGTGCATATATACGGGACAGGAGGAGTGGTACTGTGCAGTGTATATATACAGGAGAAGTGATACTGTGCAGTGCATATATACAGGACAGGAGGAGTGGTACTGTTCAGTGTATATATACAGGACAGGAGTGGTACTGTGCAGTGTATATATACATGAGGAGTGGTACTGTGCAGTGTATATACAGGAGTGGTACTGTGCATTGTATATATACAGGACAGGAGGAGTGGTACTGTGCAGTGCATATATACAGGAGGAGTGGTACTGTGCAGTGTATATATACAGGACAGGAGCAGTGGTACTGTGCAGTGTATATATACAGGACAGGAGCAGTGGTACTGTGCAGTGTATATATACACAGGACAGGAGGAGTGGTACTGTGCAGTGTATATATACAGGACAGGAGGAGTGGTACTGTGCAGTGTATATATATGGGAGGGGTGGTACTGTGCAGTATATATATACAGGAGGAGCGGTACTGTGCAGTGTATATACAGGAGGAGTGGTACTGTGCAGTGTATATATGAAGGACAGGAGGCGTACTGTGCAGTATATATATATACAGGAGGAGGGGTACTGTGCAGTGTGTATATATACAGGAGGAGTGGTACTGTGCAGTGTATATATACAGGAGGAGTGGTACTGTGCAGTGTATATACACAGGACAGGAGGAGTGGTACTGTGCAGTGCATATATACAGGAGGAGTGGTACTGTGCAGTGTATATATACAGGACAGGAGGAGTGGTACTGTGCAGTGTATATATACAGGACCAGTGGTACTGTGCAGTGTATATATACAGGAGGAGTGGTACTGTGCAGTGTATATATACAGGACAGGAGGAGAGGTACTGTGCAGTGTATATATACAGGAGGAGTGGTACTGTGCAGTGTATATATACAGGAGAAGTTATACTGTGCAGTGCATATATAAAGGACAGGAGGAGTGGTACTGTGCAGTATATATATACAGGAGGAGTGGTACTGTGCAGTGTATCTATACAGGACAGGAGGAGAGGTACTGTGCAGTGTATATATACAGGAGAAGTGATACTGTGCAGTGCATATATACGGGACAGGAGGAGTGGTACTGTGCAGTGTATATATACAGGAGAAGTGATACTGTGCAGTGCATATATACAGGACAGGAGGAGTGGTACTGTGCAGTGTATATATACAGGAGAAGTTATACTGTGCAGTGCATATATAAAGGACAGGAGGAGTGGTACTGTACAGTGTATATATACAGGAGGAGTGGTACTGTGCAGTGTATCTATACAGGACAGGAGGAGAGGTACTGTGCAGTGTATATATACACAGGAGAAGTGATACTGTGCAGTGCATATATACGGGACAGGAGGAGTGGTACTGTGCAGTGCATATATACAGGAGGAGTGGTACTGTGCAGTGTATATGGGAGGGGTGGTACTGTGCAGTATATATATACAGGAGGAGCGGTACTGTGCAGTGTATATACAGGAGGAGTGGTACTGTGCAGTGTATATATGAAGGACAGGAGGCGTGGTACTGTGAAGTATATATATATACACAGGAGGAGGAGTACTGTGCAGTGTATATACACAGGACAGGAGGAGAGGTACTGTGCAGTGTATATATACAGGAGGTGTGGTACTGTGCAGTGTATATATACAGGAGGAGTGGTACTGTGCAGTGTATATATACAGGACAGGAGGAGTGGTACTGCGCAGTGTATATATACAGGACAGGAGGAGTGGTACTGCGCAGTGTATATATTCAGGAGGAGTGGTACTGTGCATTATATATATACAGGAGGAGCGTTACTGTGCAGTGTATATACAGGAGGAGTGGTACTGTGCAGTGTATATACACAGGACAGGAGGAGTGGTACTGTGCAGTGTATACAGGAGGAGTGGTACTGTGCAGTGTATACAGGACAAGAGGAGTGGTACTGTGCAGTGTATATATACAGGAGGAGTGGTACTGTGCAGTGTATATATACAGGAGGAGTGGTACTGTGCAGTGTATATATATATATATATATATATATATATATATATATACACAGGACAGGAGGAGTGGTACTGTGCAGTATATACAGGACAGGAGGAGTGGTACTGTGCAGTATATATATATATACAGGACAGGAGGAGTGGTACTGTGCAGTGTATATATACAGGAAGAGTGGTCCTGTGCAGTGTATATATACAGGAGGAGTGGTACTGTGCAGTGTATATATACAGGAGGAGCGATACTGTGCAGTATATATACAGGACAGGAGGAGTGGTACTGTGCAGTGTATTTATAAAGGAGTGGGACTGTGCAGTGTATATACAGGAGGAGTGGTACTGTGCAATGTATATACAGGAGGAGTGGTACTGTGCAGTGTATATATACAGGAGGAGTGGTACTGCGCAGTGTATATACAGGAGGAGTGATACTGTGCAGTGTATTTATACAGGAGGAGTGGTACTGTGCAATGTATATACAGGAGGAGTGGTACTGTGCAGTGTATATATACAGGAGGAGTGGTACTGTGCAGTGTATATACACAGGACAAGAGGAGTGGTATTGTGCAGTGTATATACACAGGACAGGAGGAGTGGTACTGTGCAGTGTATATACACAGGACAGGAGGAGTGGTACTGTGCAGTGTATATATACAGGAGGAGTGGTGCTGTGCAGTGTATATATACAGGAGTAGTACTGTGCAGTGTATATACACAGGACAGGAGGAGTGGTACTGTGCAGTGTATACAGGAGGAGTGGTACTGTGCAGTGTATATATACAGGACAAGAGGAGTGGTACTGTGCAGTGTATATATACAGGAGGAGTGGTACTGTGCAGTGTATATATACAGGAGGAGTGGTACTGTGCAGTGTATATGTACAGGACAGGAGGAGTGGTACTGTGCAGTGTATATATATATATACACAGGACAGGAGGAGTGGTACTGTGCAGTATATACAGGACAGGAGGAGTGGTACTGTGTAGTATATATATATATATATACAGGACAGGAGGAGTGGTACTGTGCAGTATATATATACAGGACAGGAGGAGTGGTCCTGTGCAGTGTATATATACAGGAAGAGTGGTCCTGTGCAGTGTATATATACAGGAGGAGTGGTACTGTGCAGTGTATATACAGGAGGAGTGGTACTGTGCAGTATATATACAGGACAGGAGGAGTGGTACTGTGCAGTATATATATATACAGGACAGGAGGAGTGGTACTGTGCAATGTATATATACAGGACAGGAGGAGTGGTACTGTGCAGTATATATACAGGACAGGAGGAGTGGTACTGTGCAGTGTATATATACAGGAGGAGTGGTACTGTGCAGTGTATATACAGGAGGAGTGGTTCTGTGCAATGTATACTGTATACAGGAGGAGTGGTACTGTGCAGTGTATATACAGGAGGAGTTGTACTGTGCAGTATATATACAGGACAGGAGGAGTGGTACTGTGCAGTATATATATATATATACAGGACAGGAGGAGTGGTACTGTGCAGTGTATTTATAAAGGAGTGGGACTGTGCAGTGTATATACAGGAGGAGTGGTACTGTGCAATGTATATACAGGAGGAGTGGTACTGTGCAGTGTATATATACAGGAGGAGTGGTACTGTGCAGTGTATATACAGGAGGAGTGATACTGTGCAGTGTATTTATACAGGAGGAGTGGTACTGTGCAATGTATATACAGGAGGAGTGGTACTGTGCAGTGTATATATATACAGGAGGAGTGGTACTGTGCAGTGTATATACACAGGACAGGAGGAGTGGTATTGTGCAGTGTATATACACAGGACAGGAGGAGTGGTACTGTGCAGTGTATATACACAGGACAGGAGGAGTGGTACTGTGCAGTGTATATACACAGGACAGGAGGAGTGGTACTGTGCAGTGTATATATACAGGAGGAGTGGTACTGTGATTTGTATATATACAGGAGGAGTGGTACTGTGCAATGTATATATACAGGAGGAGTGGTACTGTGCAATGTATATATACAGGAGGAGTGGTACTGTGCAATGTATATACACAGGAGGAGTGGTACTGTGCAATGTATATATACAGGAGGAGTGGTACTGTGCAATGTATATACAGGAGGAGTGGTACTGTACAAGGTATATACAGGAGGAGTGGTACTGTGCAGTGTATATATACACAGGAGGAGTGGTACTGTGCAATGTATATACAGGAGGAGTGGTACTGTGCAGTGTATATACACAGGACAGGAGGAGTGGTACTGTGCAGTGTATATACACAGGACAGGAGGAGTGGTACTGTGCAGTGTATATACACAGGACAGGAGGAGTGGTACTGTGCAGTGTATATATACAGGAGGAGTGGTACTGTGCAATGTATATACACAGGAGGAGTGGTACTGTGCAGTGTATATACAGGAGGAGTGGTACTGTGCAGTGTATATACAAGAGGAGTGGTACTGTGCAAGGTATATACAGGAGGAGTGGTACTGGGCAGTGTATATATACTTCCCTCGTACCTGGAACCAAGGCCTCATCACACCCATCCACAAGAATGGGGACAGGTATGACCCAGCCAAGTACAGAGGAATATGTGTCAGCAGCAACCTGGGAAAACTGTTCAACAGCATCCTGAACAAGAGGATCCTCAGTTTCCTCACCGAGCACAACGTCCTCAGCAAGAGCCAAGTAGGGTTCATGCCAAACCACCGCACTACCGACCACATCCACACCCTGCACAGCCTCATTCAGAGCCACGTCCACAATACAAAGAACGGGAAGATATACGCCTGTTTCGTGGACTTTAAAAAGGCCATTGATTCGGTGTGGCACCCAGGCTTATTCCTGAAACTGCTGGAGAGCGGAATAGGAGGAAAGACCTACAATGTCATCAAAAGCTCCTACACCGAGAACCTCTGCAGTGTGAGTGTGAACGGCAGAAGAACGGCCTATTTCCAGCAGAGCCGGGGAGTCAGACAAGGCTGCAGCTTAAGCCCAACGCTCTTCAACATTTACATCAACGAGCTGGCCACCGCTCTGGAATCTTCCACAGCACCAGGTCTCACCCTCCACGACGCGCAGGTGAAATTCCTGCTGTATGCAGATGACCTGCTGCCAGGGCCGGCTCCAGGTTTTCATGGGCCCCGGGCGAAAGAGTCTCAGAGGGCCCTTTAACATATACCACAATTCATGATGCACAGATACAGCAGAGAAAAATAGGTATAGTACAATGCCAAAGATTTCACTTGTTACATTACATGAGTGATATCTATTGTAAATTCTACAATAGCTCAGAAACCCAACAGTATAGTCCTTCATACAGTATAATGAGCCCCATATAATGGTCCATACAGTATAATGAGCTCCATATAATGCTCCATTCAGAATAATGAGCCCCATATATTGCTCCATACAGAATAATGAGCCCCATATATTGCTCCATACAGAATAATGGACCCCATATACTTAGAGAACAATGAGCCCCATATATTGCTTCATACAGTACAATGGTCCCCATATATTGCTCCATACATAATGGGCCCCATATAATGCTCCATAAATGATGGGCCCCATATAATAATCTTTAAATAATCTTTATTTTTATATAGCGCTAATATATTCCACAGCACTTTACAGTTTGCACATATTTTCATCACTGTCCCTGATGGGGCTCACAATCTAATTTCCCTATCAGTATGTCTTTGGAGTGTGGTAAGAAACCGGAGTGCCTGGAGGAAACCCACGCAAACACAGGGAGAACATACAAACTCCTTGCAGATGTTGTCCTTGGTGGGATTCGAACCACTGAGCCACCGTGCTGCCCGTATATATTGCTACATATATAATGGACACACACTAGCCATGTCATCACAGCCTCTGATCTGAAACATCACAAAGTCAGAAAATGTGGAAGTCGCTGCAGAGGAGGAACGGGAAGAGGTAAGTATTACAAGTACCATGGCCCTGAGCAAGGGACGGGGGCTCACTTGCAGGTGCTGGCACTAGACCTTCATAGCACGCGGGTGTCCCCGACAGCAAATGAGACATCCAACCTGCTCAAGGCCCCGGCACTTGCCCGGGTGCTGATACCGGCCCTGATAAGGCCTAAGAGCAAGTGTGAAAACAGAAAGCTATCTGATTTTCTTTTTTGCCTATATAGATAGCAAATTCCATTTAAGGGGATTATTTCCCCTGGATCATTTTAATCAATAGATCTTGTAATAATAATAACTTCCCCAATTGGACATGTTTAATAAAATGTTCCTGTGCTGAGATAATCTTTTAAATGTGCCCCTGCTGTGTACTATGTAATGGCCGTGTCTGACCGTGCAGAAACATGGCCTGAGCATACCACAGCTCCTTGGGAGGGGAGGAAGAAAAAGAGAGTGTACAGACATTACAACAAGGGATCACAGCTGCTTTCTGTGAGGTCAAACATGTCTGAAAACAGAACTGTTTCACCTCAGAGAAAGAATCAGCTGTGATAATTTAGGGCCCGATTCATTATTGTATTGTGTCTTTTTTGTTTAGGGTTTGCCTGTTTTTTTTTCTATTCACTGTTGTGGATGCGATTTGGAATTTTCAGATGTTCCAATTCATCAATTACAACTTTATAAAAAAATTGAAAAACATTTTGCACCAATTTTCCCAAGTTCCCCTTGGGGGAATTTTATTACATCTTCATTTTTTACACAAATGTGATATTTTAGCAGAAGATGTGACTTTTTGTATCCCCAGTTAAGGTAGCGCTTATTGACAGGAGGCTTCTATGGCACACAGAAAATTTGACAAGTTTTCTGGAAATCTAAGGGGTTTTCTCTTTTCATGGTTGTTCCAGTAAAGTTGACAAGGGGCAGCCTCATTCCCCACACATTTTTATTTTTTAGCCAAATCTAAACCAAAATCTGCATGAGATCTCTGTGGATTTTCCTACATTTTTTTCCTTACATTCAGATTTGTATAGAGAAAGGGCTCCATCACGGGGCTCTGGGCATCACACTGTTGCGGATCCCACAAGCATCACAGGGCTACGTGCACCGCAGGGCTCCAGAAACTGCAGGGCTATGGACATTACAGGGCTATGGGCACCACAGGTATCAGTGCGCGGGCACTTCAGAGCTACAGGCATCACAGAGCTACAGGCATCACAGGGCTACGGGCATCGCAGGACTATGGGCATCATAGGACTACGGGCATCGCAGGGTTACAGCTATGGGCACCGCAGGGCTACGGGCACCGCAGGGCTACAGGCATCGCAGGGCTATGGGCACCGCAAGGCTACGATTGCCGCAAGGCTATGGGGGCTGCAGGGCTACGGGCATCGCTGGGCTACAGGCATCGCAAGGCTACGGTCGCCGCAAGGTTCCAGGCATTGCAGGGTTCCAGGCATCACAATGCTATGGACACCACAGGGGGCTATGGGCATCGGAGGGCTACGAGCACAGCAGCGACATCAGCTTGCAGTCCTGTGATTGGCCGAACTAAAACTTTTGCTCTGTTTCTCAATCTGGGGTCACTGTCAGATTATGAGCAATTTTTGTAAAACCCTCACATGACAGAGAATACGCCCTGTGTATATAATATATGGCGCCTCACCTTGGTTTATACTTTGCATTAATTGCGACTATTTCTATCTCTATAAATACATGCCAACATCCCATCAGTGTCTCCACACCAAACACACAGGGAATGTGAGTGTTAGGCCGGGGTCACACTAACCGACGCAAAATACGGTCAGTATTTTACATGCGTAATACGGATGAATGGCCCCTAAACAGTGCTCCGTATGTCATCCGCAATCAAGGTGTCGCGTATTTTGCGCATGTCAGCATCCGTATGTAATCCGTATGGTGAGATTTTCTCGCAGGCTTGCAAAATGGACATATAATGGAGCCCTATGACAGGGTTTACAACAGAAACCAAAGAATAGATATAGACACATAGAATACATATATATATATATATATATACATACATATTCTATGTGTCTATATCTATTCTTTGGTTTCTTTATTACACCTGTCAGTGTGAGTTTACTGTATCGCGCACTGAATTGCCGGCTTTGCTAAAAGACACCGGGTGCGTATTTCTCGCAGGTCACATGTGTGTTCCGTGTGTAATCCGTATTTTTTGCGCACCCATAGACTTGCATTGGCGTACTACAGCCGTAGTACGCTGACAGTCCCAGCATGCTGCGATTGGCACGGAGCGTAGAATACTGAGGAGAAATATACGGCTGTTGGGAGGAGAATCATTGGTCCGTGTGTAATGCGTGCTTTTAGCGCCTCTCACTCGGCCGTATTCCTCTCTAGTGTGACCCCGGCCTAACTCACACATATAGAAATCACTCCCATGCAGTAGTGTCAGCTCCCGTCTATCCCATCACTCACCACTTTTCTTGGGACCATTGGTCAGGTCTCCACTGCCTTCGCAGGTGGTCGGTTGCTCCCCTGGGGGTGAGTGACTGTGAGGGGCTGCTCGAACAGCCCATGGTTCCTCCAGCGGCGGCAGGGTTAATGAGACAAGCTCCAGCTGCAGAGGTCACATCCAGCATCAGGTGAGGGAGGACCTCAGAGAAGCTCATAAGAGGCACTGCAGCTGCCCCTGGAGCAGTAGTTTTGCCCTCACTCAGCAGGACAGTGATTACTTGCACCCAGCGGGTTACCATAGGAACAACAGCAGCGATCAGAGGAGTTCTGCAGCTGCTGCACACAGGACAGGGCAAGCAGAGGCAGCTTCACTATGCATACGTCAGCAGCCAGGGTCTGTGACTGTACCTCACCACCATCACCGATGGACTGAATACAACAAGGAAGTGGTGGGCCCACCCCCGGGATGCAGGGGAAAATGAATACAGGGCTGCGGCGCGCTGTAGGTATCCCAGACAGGTGAGTGGGCCCCCCTGTCTCGCCAGGGCCCCGGCACTTGCCTGGGTGCGCCCGGTGCTGACGCCGGCCCTGCCTGCTGCTTCTGTCACCAACCGAGAAAGGCCTCCAAGACAACCTGAAAATCTTAAGAGAAATTCAGCTCCACCTGGGCACTACCAGTCAACCTAAAGAAAACCTACATCATGGTGTTCCAGAAGAGAAAATCAGACCAGCACCCTTCATTTGTCCTCAACAACTGCACCCTTACAGGAACGGAGAAATATACCTATCTGGGCCTAGAGATTCACCGGTCAGGGAGCTTCAAACAAGCCATAGAGACCCTGAAAGACAAGGCATGCAAAACCTTCTATGCCATCCGAAGGAAACTCTACCATCTGAAGCCCCCAGTGAGGGTCTGGTTAAAAATCTTCGACCCTATCATCACCCCAATCCTCCTGTATGGCAGCGAAGTCTGGGGTCCTCACACCTACCCAGACTGGTCAAGGTGGGATTCCAGCCTAACAGAAATATTCCACCTGGAATTCTGCAAGCACCTTCTCCAAGTCCATCGGAGTACCTCCAACAGTGCTTGCCGGGCCGAGCTGGGCAGATTCCCTCTACACCTAACGGTTCTAAAGAGGGCACTGTCATTCCGGGCTCACCTACGTAGGAGCAATCCAAGCTCCCATCACCATAAGGGTATGTGCACACGCTACGGAATGCTCTGCGGATTTGGCCGTGCGGTTTTACCTGCGGATTAGCCTGCGGTTTTTCATCTCCACAATGGAGGAGATGGCAAACCGCAGCGGAATCCACAGAAAGAATAGACATGTTAATTCTTTCTGCGGTTTTGAAACCGCAGCAAAACCGCGTGGAAAATTCCGCAGCGTCTGCACAGTGGTTTTTGTTTCCATAGGTTAGAATGCTACTGTACACCGCAGCAAAAACTGATGCGGATCCGCAGCGGCAGAATCTGCAGCGTGTGCACACACCCTTAGGCTATGCGCACATGTAGTTTTTTGGGTGTGCGGATTTTGGAGAGAAATCCGCAGGACAAAAGTCCTGCGGTTTATCTGCGGTTTTGCCCTGCGGTTTTACACCTCATAATGGATAACTGCAGCGTTTCTGCACCAAGCAATTGACATGCTGCGGATTGTAAACCGCAGCAAAACAGTGCGGAAAAATCCGCAGCATGTGCACAGCGTTTTTAATTTCCATAGGACATAAAGGTACTGTACAACGCAGCAGAATCCGCACCGTGTGCACATACCCTTAAGCCCTGACACATGTAGGTGAAAGAGAAAAACCAGGATCCTCGGAACAGCCAACCCAAACCCAACCTGACCAGAACACCAATCACAGCAACCTGACAAAAGCCGGAATCAGGAAGATGGTAGACGAAGGCCAGGAGAGGTACGTAAGTGACTGGAAGAACGACATCATCAGCGCACAGAAACTGACCATGTACCGGAGTCTACAGAGAGACTACAGACTGGCCCCATATCTGGAGAAACTCCCGGACCCCAGAGACCGCAAGATCCTGAGCCGGTATAGACTCAGTGCCCACAGTCTAGCCATCGAGGTCGGCCGACACAGGCAGAGCTACAAGCCCAGGGAGGAAAGACTGTGCCAACACTGTGACCAGGAGGCCCTGGAGGATGAGACCCACTTCCTGCTACACTGCTCCAAATACTCAGCAGTGAGGGACACTTGTGGCGCCCCCAGGAGTATGGCCGCCACAGTGGCTTTGCCTTCCTCCAGGAAAGAGTGAGGAGTTAGTCTGCGGAGGGTGAAGTGTGTAGAGAGAAGCTGGAGGTTGAGCTAGGAAAGGAGAGCTCCCTCAGCTGAGAGCGCACGAACTGGAGCCTGGTCTCCACGGCTGTATGGATACTAACGGTCCTACAGCAGATACCAGAGGAGTAGGAGGCTGTAAATGCCCTACTCCCATCTAAGACTTGAGGCACAACAGCAGCTTGGATAGAGAGCCAGGACTCAAGAGAGAGGAGCCCCCGAGAGAGGCTACAGCTGTCTGCCGTGCAAGTGAGGTTCTTGGGAACATCTGTCAGGAGGAACTTCAGAGTAACTGAGTACTGGAGTACTTCATTCAAACAAGCGCTAGGAAGGAGACTGCACAGCCCGTCTGCTGAGAGAGAATCCCTGAGTTGCTTCCAGGCTAGCCTGCTCCGTTACCATCTGTAATCAGGACCCTGAACTGCAGTTATCAAGTAAAGGTACAGAAATTGCACCCCGCTGTGCCTTGTCTGCTTTCTACCTTTCCGGCACTGCAACATCCGCGCGCCAACCACATCTACACTGCCCTGGGACTACAGCTTCACCTGTGGGGAGCTTTTACAACCTTGCTGCACCATACCATCAGTCCCAGCGGATCTGCATGCAGCGTCGGCTTAACACCTCCCTTGCCGAGCAACACAGGTCACGAACTATTCCATTCCATTAACTACATTCCCCCATTACTTGGGCGTCCAGGGCCACAGTCCGGGTCACCGCTGCTGTGACACATCCCACTGACACCGGCCCGGTACCGAGTATCCCACAGCCCTGGGAAGGCGACCCACACTCACTTCAGGAGACTCTCACATCTCTTCCCAGATTTCATCACCATGAAGGAGGAAGAGAAAACATATATCCTGCTGGGGGAAGAAGAGAGAGCAGTGGAGATAGCAGCGCAATATGTGAGCGAATGCCATAGACTGCGAGAAAGAGAACTATGATATGCCATGGACTTCTATGGCTCCCACCCTGGATCTACCCCCATCCACCTTTCCTACAGTCCCTACCCAACATCCCTACAGTCCCTATCCCTATTGCCTTTTGTACACTTGCTTTGGCAAAACTAATGTGTATTTAGTCCTGCCAATAAAGCTTCTTTGAATTATACAGGAGGAGTGGTACTGTGCAGTATATATACAGGAGGAGTGGTACTGTGCAGTGTATATACAGGAGGAGTGGTACTGTGCAGTGTATATACAGGAAGAGTGTTACTGTGCAGTGTATATATACAGGACAGGAGGAGTGGTACTGTGCAGTGTTTATTTGCAGGAGTAGTGGTACTGTGCAGTGTATATATACAGGAGGAGTGGTACTGTGCAGTATATATACAGGAAGAGTGTTACTGTGCAGTGTATATATACAGGACAGGAGGAGTGGTACTGTGCAGTGTATATATACACAGGAGGAGTGGTACTCTGCAGTGTATACAGTATATACAGGACAGGAGTAGTGGTACTGTGCAGTATATATACAGGAGGAGTGGTACGCTGCAGTGTATATATACAGGAGGAGTGGCACTGTGCCGTGTATATATACAGGAGGAGTGGTACTCTGCAGTGTATATATACAGGAGGAGTGGTACTGTGCAGTGTATATACAGGACAGGAGGAGCGGTACTGTGCAGTGTATATATACAGGAGGAATGGTACTGTGCAGTGTATATATACAGGAGGAGTGGTACTCTGCAGTGTATACAGGACAGGAGGAGTGGTACTGTGCAGTATATATACAGGAGGAGTGGTACTGTGCAGTGTATATATACAGGAGGAGTGGTACTGTGCAGTGTATATATACAGGACAGGAGGAGTGGTACTGTGCAGTGTATATTTGCAGGAGTAGTACTGTGCAGTGTATATATACTGGAGGAGTGGTACTCTGCAGTGTATATATACAGGACAGGAGGAGTGGTACTGTGCAGTATATATACAGGAGGAGTGGTAATGTGCAGTGTATATATACAGGAGGAGTGGTACTGTGCAGTGTATATATACAGGACAGGAGGAGTGGTACTGTGCAGTGTATATATACAGGAGGAGTGGTACTGTGCAGTGTATATATAAAGGAGGAGTGGTACTGTGCAGTGTATATACACAGGACAGGAGGAGTGGTACTGTGCAGTGTATATATACAGGCGGAGCGGTACTGTGCAGTGTATATATACAGAAGGAGTGGTACTGTGCAGTGTATATACAGGAGGAGTGGTACTGTGCCGTATATATACAGGAGGAATGGTATTGTGCAGTGTATATATACAGGACAGGAGGAGTGGTACTGTGCAGTGTATATATACAGGCGGAGCGGTACTGTGCAGTGTATATACAGGAGGAGTGGTACTGTGCCGTGTATCTATACAGGAGGAGTGGTACTGTGCCATGTATATATACAGGAGGAGTGGTACTGTGCAGTGTATATACAGGACAGGAGGAGCGGTACTGTGCAGTGTATATATACAGGAGGAGTGGTACTCTGCAGTGTATATATACAGGAGGAGTGGCACTGTGCAGTGTATATACAGGACAGGAGGAGCAGTACTATGCAGTGTATATATACAGGAGGAGTGGTACTGTGCAGTGTATATATACAGGAGGAGTGGTACTGTGCAGTGTATATATACAGGAGGAGTGGTACTGTGCAGTGTATATATACAGGAGGAGTGGCACTGTGCAGTGTATATACAGGACAGGAGGAGTGGTACTGTGCCGTGTATATATACAGGAGGAGTGGTACTCTGCCGTGTATATATACAGGAGGAGTGGTACTGTGCAGTGTATATACAAGACAGGAGGAGCGGTACTGTGCAGTGTATATATACACAGGAGGAATGGTACTGTGCAGTGTATATATACAGGAGGAGTGGTACTGTGCAGTGTATATACAGGACAGGAGGAGTGGTACTGTGCCGTGTATATATACAGGAGGAGTGGTACTCTGCAGTGTATATATACAGGAGGAGTGGTACTCTGCAGTGTATATATACAGGAGGAGTGGCACTGTGCAGTGTATATACAGGACAGGAGGAGTGGTACTGTGCCGTGTATATACAGGAGGAGTGGTACTGTGCAGTGTATATATACAGGAGGAGTGGTACTCTGCAGTGTATATATACAGGAGGAGTGGCACTGTGCAGTGTATATACAGGACAGGAGGAGTGGTACTGTGCCGTGTATATATACAGGAGGAGTGGTACTCTGCAGTGTATATATACAGGAGGAGTGGTACTGTGCAGTGTATATACAGGACAGGAGGAGCGGTACTGTGCAGTGTATATATACAGGAGGAATGGTACTGTGCAGTGTATATATACAGGAGGAGTGGTACTCTGCAGTGTATACAGGACAGGAGGAGTGGTACTGTGCAGTGTATATATACAGGAGGAGTGGTACTGTGCAGTGTATATATACAGGAGGAGTGGTACTGTGCAGTGTATATATACAGGACAGGAGGAGTGGTACTGTGCAGTGTATATTTGCAGGAGTAGTACTGTGCAGTGTATATATACAGGAGGAGTGGTACTCTGCAGTGTATATATACAGGAGGAGTGGCACTGTGCAGTGTATATACAGGACAGGAGGAGTGGTACTGTGCCGTGTATATATACAGGAGGAGTGGTACTCTGCAGTGTATATATACAGGAGGAGTGGTACTGTGCAGTGTATATACAGGACAGGAGGAGCGGTACTGTGCAGTGTATATATACAGGAGGAATGGTACTGTGCAGTGTATATATACAGAAGGAGTGGTACTCTGCAGTGTATACAGGACAGGAGGAGTGGTACTGTGCAGTATATATACAGGAGGAGTGGTACTGTGCAGTGTATATATACAGGAGGAGTGGTACTGTGCAGTGTATATATACAGGACAGGAGGAGTGGTACTGTGCAGTGTATATATACAGGAGGAGTGGTACTGTGCAGTGTATATATACAGGAGGAGTGGTACTGTGCAGTGTATATATACAGGAGGAGTGGCACTGTGCAGTGTATATACAGGACAGGAGGAGTGGTACTGTGCCGTGTATATATACAGGAGGAGTGGTACTCTGCCGTGTATATATACAGGAGGAGTGGTACTGTGCAGTGTATATACAAGACAGGAGGAGCGGTACTGTGCAGTGTATATATACAGGAGGAATGGTACTGTGCAGTGTATATATACAGGAGGAGTGGTACTGTGCAGTGTATATACAGGACAGGAGGAGTGGTACTGTGCCGTGTATATATACAGGAGGAGTGGTACTCTGCAGTGTATATATACAGGAGGAGTGGTACTCTGCAGTGTATATATACAGGAGGAGTGGCACTGTGCAGTGTATATACAGGACAGGAGGAGTGGTACTGTGCCGTGTATATACAGGAGGAGTGGTACTGTGCAGTGTATATATACAGGAGGAGTGGTACTCTGCAGTGTATATATACAGGAGGAGTGGCACTGTGCAGTGTATATACAGGACAGGAGGAGTGGTACTGTGCCGTGTATATATACAGGAGGAGTGGTACTCTGCAGTGTATATATACAGGAGGAGTGGTACTGTGCAGTGTATATACAGGACAGGAGGAGCGGTACTGTGCAGTGTATATATACAGGAGGAATGGTACTGTGCAGTGTATATATACAGGAGGAGTGGTACTCTGCAGTGTATACAGGACAGGAGGAGTGGTACTGTGCAGTGTATATATACAGGAGGAGTGGTACTGTGCAGTGTATATATACAGGAGGAGTGGTACTGTGCAGTGTATATATACAGGACAGGAGGAGTGGTACTGTGCAGTGTATATTTGCAGGAGTAGTACTGTGCAGTGTATATATACAGGAGGAGTGGTACTCTGCAGTGTATATATACAGGAGGAGTGGCACTGTGCAGTGTATATACAGGACAGGAGGAGTGGTACTGTGCCGTGTATATATACAGGAGGAGTGGTACTCTGCAGTGTATATATACAGGACAGGAGGAGTGGTACTGTGCAGTATATATACAGGAGGAGTGGTAATGTGCAGTGTATATATACAGGAGGAGTGGTACTGTGCAGTGTATATATACAGGACAGGAGGAGTGGTACTGTGCAGTGTATATATACAGGAGGAGTGGTACTGTGCAGTGTATATATAAAGGAGGAGTGGTACTGTGCAGTGTATATACACAGGACAGGAGGAGTGGTACTGTGCAGTGTATATATACAGGCGGAGCGGTACTGTGCAGTGTATATATACAGGAGGAGTGGTACTGTGCAGTGTATATACAGGAGGAGTGGTACTGTGCCGTATATATACAGGAGGAATGGTATTGTGCAGTGTATATATACAGGACAGGAGGAGTGGTACTGTGCAGTGTATATATACAGGCGGAGCGGTACTGTGCAGTGTATATATACAGGAGGAGTGGTACTGTGCCGTGTATATATACAGGAGGAGTGGTACTGTGCCATGTATATATACAGGAGGAGTGGTACTGTGCAGTGTATATACAGGACAGGAGGAGCGGTACTATGCAGTGTATATATACAGGAGGAGTGGTACTGTGCAGTGTATATATACAGGAGGAGTGGTACTCTGCAGTGTATATATACAGGACAGGAGGAGTGGTACTGTGCAGTGTATATATACAGGAGGAGTGGCACTGTGCAGTGTATATACAGGACAGGAGGAGCGGTACTATGCAGTGTATATATACAGGAGGAGTGGTACTGTGCAGTGTATATATACAGGAGGAGTGGTACTCTGCAGATTATACAGGACAGGAGGAGTGGTACTGTGCAGTATATATACAGGAGGAGTGGTACTGTGCAGTGTATATATACAGGAGGAGTGGCACTGTGCAGTGTATATACAGGACAGGAGGAGTGGTACTGTGCAGTATATATACAGGAGGAGTGGTACTGTGCAGTGTATATATACAGGAGGAGTGGCACTGTGCAGTGTATATACAGGACAGGAGGAGCGGTACTATGCAGTGTATATACACAGGAGGAGTGGTACTGTGCAGTGTGTATATACAGGAGTGGTACTGTGCAGTGTGTATATACAGGAGGAGTGGTACTGTGCAGTGTATATATACAGGAGGAGTGGTACTGTGCAGTGTATATATACAGGAGGAGTGGTACTGTGCAGTGTATATATACAGGAGGAGTGGTACTGTGCAGTGTATATTTGCAGGAGTAGTACTGTGCAGTGTATATATACAGGAGGAGTGGTACTCTGCAGTGTATATATACAGGACAGGAGGAGTGGTACTGTGCAGTATATATACAGGAGGAGTGGTACTCTGCAGTGTATATATACAGGACAGGAGGAGTGGTACTGTGCAGTATATATACAGGAGGAGTGGTACTGTGCAGTGTATATATACAGGAGGAGTGGTACTGTGCAGTGTATATACAGGACAGGAGGAGCGGTACTATGCAGTGTATATATACAGGACAGGAGGAGTGGTACTGTGCAGTATATATACAGGAGGAGTGGTACTGTGCAGTGTATATATACAGGAGGAGTGGTACTGTGCAGTATATATACAGGAGGAGTGGTACTCTGCAGTGTATATATACAGGACAGGAGGAGTGGTACTGTGCAGTATATATACAGGAGGAGTGGTACTGTGCAGTGTATATATACAGGAGGAGTGGCACTGTGCAGTGTATATACAGGACAGGAGGAGCGGTACTATGCAGTGTATATATACAGGAGGAGTGGTACTGTGCAGTGTATATATACAGGACAGGAGGAGTGGTACTGTGCAGTGTATATTTGCAGGAGTAGTACTGTGCAGTGTATATATACAGGAGGAGTGGTACTCTGCAGTATATATATACAGGACAGGAGGAGTGGTACTGTGCAGTGTATATATACAGGAGTAGTAGTACTGTGCAGTGTATATATACAGGAGGAGTGGTACTGTGCAGTGTATATACACAGGACAGGAGGAGTGGTACTGTGCAGTGTATATATACAGGCGGAGCGGTACTGTGCAGTGTATATATACAGGAGGAGTGGTACTGTGCCGTGTATATATACAGGAGGAGTGGTACTGTGCAGTGTATATATAAAGGAGGAGTGGTACTGTGCAGTGTATATACACAGGACAGGAGGAGTGGTACTGTGCAGTGTATATATACAGGCGGAGCGGTACTGTGCAGTGTATATATACAGGAGGAGTGGTACTGTGCAGTGTATATACAGGAGGAGTGGTACTGTGCCGTATATATACAGGAGGAATGGTATTGTGCAGTGTATATATACAGGACAGGAGGAGTGGTACTGTGCAGTGTATATATACAGGCGGAGCGGTACTGTGCAGTGTATATATACAGGAGGAGTGGTACTGTGCCGTGTATATATACAGGAGGAGTGGTACTGTGCCATGTATATATACAGGAGGAGTGGTACTGTGCAGTGTATATACAGGACAGGAGGAGCGGTACTATGCAGTGTATATATACAGGAGGAGTGGTACTGTGCAGTGTATATATACAGGAGGAGTGGTACTCTGCAGTGTATATATACAGGACAGGAGGAGTGGTACTGTGCAGTGTATATATACAGGAGGAGTGGCACTGTGCAGTGTATATACAGGACAGGAGGAGCGGTACTATGCAGTGTATATATACAGGAGGAGTGGTACTGTGCAGTGTATATATACAGGAGGAGTGGTACTCTGCAGATTATACAGGACAGGAGGAGTGGTACTGTGCAGTGTATATATACAGGAGGAGTGGTACTGTGCAGTGTATATACAGGACAGGAGGAGTGGTACTGTGCAGTATATATACAGGAGGAGTGGTACTGTGCAGTATATATACAGGAGGAGTGGTACTGTGCAGTGTATATATACAGGAGGAGTGGCACTGTGCAGTGTATATACAGGACAGGAGGAGTGGTACTGTGCAGTATATATACAGGAGGAGTGGTACTGTGCAGTGTATATATACAGGAGGAGTGGCACTGTGCAGTGTATATACAGGACAGGAGGAGCGGTACTATGCAGTGTATATATACAGGAGGAGTGGTACTGTGCAGTGTGTATATACAGGAGTGGTACTGTGCAGTGTGTATATACAGGAGGAGTGGTACTGTGCAGTGTATATATACAGGAGGAGTGGTACTGTGCAGTGTATATATACAGGAGGAGTGGTACTGTGCAGTGTATATATACAGGAGGAGTGGTACTGTGCAGTGTATATTTGCAGGAGTAGTACTGTGCAGTGTATATATACAGGAGGAGTGGTACTCTGCAGTGTATATATACAGGACAGGAGGAGTGGTACTGTGCAGTATATATACAGGAGGAGTGGTACTCTGCAGTGTATATATACAGGACAGGAGGAGTGGTACTGTGCAGTATATATACAGGAGGAGTGGTACTGTGCAGTGTATATATACAGGAGGAGTGGTACTGTGCAGTGTATATACAGGACAGGAGGAGCGGTACTATGCAGTGTATATATACAGGACAGGAGGAGTGGTACTGTGCAGTATATATACAGGAGGAGTGGTACTGTGCAGTGTATATATACAGGAGGAGTGGTACTGTGCAGTATATATACAGGAGGAGTGGTACTCTGCAGTGTATATATACAGGACAGGAGGAGTGGTACTGTGCAGTATATATACAGGAGGAGTGGTACTGTGCAGTGTATATATACAGGAGGAGTGGCACTGTGCAGTGTATATACAGGACAGGAGGAGCGGTACTATGCAGTGTATATATACAGGAGGAGTGGTACTGTGCAGTGTATATATACAGGACAGGAGGAGTGGTACTGTGCAGTGTATATTTGCAGGAGTAGTACTGTGCAGTGTATATATACAGGAGGAGTGGTACTCTGCAGTATATATATACAGGACAGGAGGAGTGGTACTGTGCAGTGTATATATACAGGAGTAGTAGTACTGTGCAGTGTATATATACAGGAGGAGTGGTACTGTGCAGTGTATATACACAGGACAGGAGGAGTGGTACTGTGCAGTGTATATATACAGGCGGAGCGGTACTGTGCAGTGTATATATACAGGAGGAGTGGTACTGTGCCGTGTATATATACAGGAGGAATGGTACTGTGCAGTGTATATATACAGGACAGGAGGAGTGGTACTGTGCAGTGTATATATACAGGAGGAGTGGTACTGTGCCGTGTATATATACAGGAGGAGTGGTACTGTGCCGTGCATATATACAGGAGGAGTGGTACTGTGCAGTGTATATACAGGACAGGAGGAGCGGTACTATGCAGTGTATATATACAGGAGGAGTGGTACTGTGCCGTGTATATATACAGGAGGAGTGGTACTGTGCCGTGTATATATACAGGAGGAGTGGTACTGTGCAGTGTATATACAGGACAGGAGGAGCGGTACATTATATATACAGGAGGAGTGGTACTGTGCAGTGTATATATACAGGCGGAGCGGTGCTGTTCGGTGTATATACAGGAGGAGTTGTACTGTGCAGTGTATATATACAGGAGGAGCGGTACTGTGCAGTGTATATATACAGGAGGAGTGGTACTGTGCAGTGTATATATATACAGGAGGAGCGGTACTGTGCAGTGTATATATACAGGAGGAGCGGTGCTGTACAGTGTATATATACAGGAGGAGCGTGGCTGTGCAGTGTATATATACAGGAGGAGTGGTACTGTACAGTGTATATATACAGGAGGAGTGGTACTGTACAGTGTATATATACAGGAGGAGCGGTGCTGTGCAGTGTATATATACAGGAGGAGCGGTACTGTGCAGTGTATATATACAGGAGGAGCGGTACTGTGCAGTGTATATATACAGGAGGAGTGGTACTGTACAGTGTATATATACAGGAGGAGTGGTACTGTACAGTGTATATATACAGGAGGAGTGGTACTGTACAGTGTATATATACAGGAGGAGTGGTACTGTACAGTGTATATATACAGGACAGGAGGAGCGGTACTGTACAGTGTATATATACAGGAGGAGCGTGGCTGTGCAGTGTATATATACAGGAGGAGTGGTACTGTACAGTGTATATATACAGGAGGAGCGGTACTGTGCAGTGTATATATACAGGAGGAGTGGTACTGTGCAGTGTATATATACAGGAGGAGTGGTACTGTGCAGTGTGTATATACAGGAGGAGTGGTACTGTACAGTGTATATATACAGGAGGAGTGGTACTGTGCAGTGTATATATACAGGAGGAGTGGTACTGTGCAGTGTGTATATACAGGAGGAGTGGTACTGTACAGTGTATATATACAGGAGGAGTGGTACTGTACAGTGTATATATACAGGAGGAGTGGTACTGTACAGTGTATATATACAGGAGGAGTGGTACTGTACAGTGTATATATACAGGACAGGAGGAGCGGTACTGTACAGTGTATATATACAGGAGGAGCGTGGCTGTGCAGTGTATATATACAGGAGGAGTGGTACTGTACAGTGTATATATACAGGAGGAGCGGTACTGTGCAGTGTATATATACAGGAGGAGCGGTACTGTACAGTGTATATATACAGGAGGAGTGGTACTGTACAGTGTATATATACAGGAGGAGTGGTACTGTGCAGTGTATATATACAGGACAGGAGGAGCGGTACTGTACAGTGTATATATACAGGAGGAGCGTGGCTGTGCAGTGTATATATACAGGAGGAGTGGTACTGTACAGTGTATATATACAGGAGGAGCGGTACTGTGCAGTGTATATATACAGGAGGAGCGGTACTGTGCAGTGTATATATACAGGAGGAGCGGTGCTGTGCAGTGTATATATACAGGAGGAGCGTGGCTGTGCAGTGTATATATACAGGAGGAGTGGTACTGTACAGTGTATATATACAGGAGGAGCGGTACTGTGCAGTGTATATATACAGGAGGAGCGGTGCTGTACAGTGTATATATACAGGAGGAGCGGTGCTGTACAGTGTATATATACAGGAGGAGCGGTACTGTGCAGTGTATATATACAGGAGGAGTGGTACTGTACAGTGTATATATACAGGAGGAGCGGTGCTGTACAGTGTATATATACAGGAGGAGCGGTGCTGTGCAGTGTATATATACAGGAGGAGCGGTACTGTGCAGTGTATATATACAGGAGGAGCGGTGCTGTGCAGTGTATATATACAGGAGGAGCGGTGCTGTGCAGTGTATATATACAGGAGGAGCGGTGCTGTACAGTGTATATATACAGGAGGAGCGTGGCTGTGCAGTGTATATATACAGGAGGAGTGGTACTGTGCAGTGTATATATACAGGAGGAGCGGTGCTGTGCAGTGTATATATACAGGAGGAGTGGTACTGTGCAGTGTATATATACAGGAGGAGCGGTGCTGTACAGTGTATATATACAGGAGGAGCGTGGCTGTGCAGTGTATATATACAGGAGGAGCGGTGCTGTGCAGTGTATATATACAGGAGGAGCGGTGCTGTGCAGTGTATATATACAGGAGGAGCGGTGCTGTGTGAACATTACTGTGGCCTCCAGGCTTTTCTTTGCAGGCACTGTTCTGTTGCCATGGTTACAGTGTTGGTTTACACTAGGCCTCATCAGCCAGGAGGAGATCCCAGTCCTTGTTGTGGGACAGATTTCGGAGCCTCTCTGTAGCAGGTGGGTGCCATTGACCCCTTATGTTCCAGATCTGTGAGATAATAGGTCAATCAATTATCTAAGTAATATGATACGTCATTATTATTATTATACATAGGTGATAGGATTAGCTGCAGCAGCTCAGAGCAGGATCACACATGGTAGGATCAGATACACGGCTAGTTTTTGGCAAAGTGGAGTCGTAGACAAAAATGAAAAGTGGGGCCCCAAAGGCGGACATATTTGACCCTTCAGTCCTTTAGGGCGTGAACTGATTTCTTACCGTTAGACGATCGCACTGAGCTGTACTCCAGTCGTTCTGCGCTCGTCTCCCGCACTCAGAACGACTATTGATCGCCCCATTCCCCTACAGGTGTTATCGGCAGCACATTTGTGGACACCGGGCGATGTGCCATCGTGTTCCTGCATAAACGATATGGCGGGAGACAGCAGCTCTGCAGATCATGTAAGAGATGACAGAGACACCGTAGATGGGGACTTATGGCCGACGTTTCTTCACTTTTCCATCTTGTCCAGACCTCCAGGACTTCCTCAGCAGCGAGCGGCTGTAGACTTTATCCTCTCCTGTTCACATTTCCAGCATCGTCCCCATCTATTCTCCGACGACACAAACTCCTCATCCTGCTGTCACCCCGACACTGAGCTGCTGCCCCCTATTATTGCACCTGCTCTGTGAGGTGGTAACGGCGCCCCTCTTACTGCCCCAAATACTAATGCCTGCCACTGTGCCCCTTGTATATCAGTAATGCCCTCTGTGAGGGCTCTAGAAAGTAATAATGTCTCTTGTGTGCCCCGGTTATAAGACTCTGAGTGCCCATATTATTTAATACCTCTTACGTGCCCACTTAACATTTAATATTCTCAGCTGAGTGCCCCAAAAAAGTAATAATGTCTCCTAATGCCCCAACAGCCCCCTGTACACAATACAGTATGATGGTCCCCCACAGCTCCCCTATATACAGAATGATGTCTCCCACAGCTCCCTATACACAGTATGGGATCCCAACAGCCACCTATATATAGTATAATACACCTATGGTTCCCATATATACAATTTGATGCCCCCACAGCTCTCTATATATACAGTATGGGAACACCACATCTCCGTCCGTACAGTATGATGTCCCCACAAGCTTCCTATATACAGTATGGGGCTCCATAGCTCCCTATATACAGTATGATGTCCCCCAAGCTCCCTATATACAGTATGGGGCTCCATAGCTCCCTATATACAGTATGATATCCCCCTAGCCCCCTAATACAGTATATTCAGTTTTGGCCCCACAGCTCCCCTATATACATTATGATGACCCCACACAGCACCCTATATAAAGGATATTGGCCCCACATTTCCTAATATACAGTATGATGGCCCCCACAGTTTACTATATACACTATGGGGATTCTACGACTTCTTACACATAGTATGTAATCACAACACCTCTGTAGGGAAACTGACTTCTTACCCATGCACCCAGCGTGGTTTAGGCCTCAAGTGTAAAAGGGGTAATGGAGGGAGACCCTGTCTCTCTGCTCTACCACAGAGTGTACCTCTATCGGCATGTTGTGCTGGTCGCTCGGGGAAGACATGGAGTACTACCACCTTGTGTTTCTTTATTGACGGGGCCCTCGCATGGATGGGGACCTTGTGCAAGAGCCTAGTCTGACGACCATCACACCCCATCCCAGGCCTGTGCAGAGCTCAGCAGAAACTATCACACAGGAGAGGATTAGATACACGGCTCAGCAGTCAGTATCACACAGGACAGGATTAGATACACGGCTCAGCAGAAACTATCACACAGGAGAGGATTAGATACACGGCTCAGCAGTCAGTATCACACAGGATAGGATTAGATACACGGCTCAGCAGTCAGTATCACACAGGAGAGGATTAGATACATGGCTCAGTAGACAGTATCACACAGGATAGAATTAGATACACAGCTCAGCAGCCAGTATCACACAGGAGAGGATTAGATACACGGCTCAGCAGTCAGTATCACACAGGAGAGGATTAGATACATGGCTCAGCAGTCAGTATCACACAGGATAGGATTAGATACATGGCTCAGCAGTCAGTATCACACAGGATAGGATTAGATACACGGCTCAGCAGACAGTATCACACAGGATAGGATTAGATACACAGCTCAGCAGACAGTATCACACAGGATAGGATTAGATACACGGCTCAGCAGTCAGTATCACACAGGAGAGGATTAGATACACGGCTCAGCAGTCAGTATCACACAGGATAGGATTAGATACACGGCTCAGCAGTCAGTATCACACAGGATAGGATTAGATACACGGCTCAGCAGACAGTATCACACAGGATAGGATTAGATACACGGCTCAGCAGTCAGTATCACACAGGAGAGGATTAGATACACAGCTCAGCAGACAGTATCACACAGGATAGGATTAGATACACGGCTCAGCAGTCAGTATCACACAGGAGAGGTATTACACATCTCAGGGGATACACAGCTCAGCAGAGCGGATAGTCAGTGACGTGCTATGGGGGAGTCTGCTCAGTGTTCGGGGGGGTTGCTTTGTAGCTGGATGTTCTCAGCCGCGGCTCCATCCTTGTCTCACTGTGAGTGTGATATGTAGGTCAGTACGCTATCTATAGGGTATCACACGGTGATGGGGAGGATCGTACATGTAATGTCACCCTGTGTATTATCTATAGGGTATCACACGGTGATGGGGAGGATCGTACATGTAATGTCACCCTGTGTATTATCTATATGGTATCACACGGCGATGGGGAGGATCGTACATGTAATGTCACCCTGTGTATTATCTTTAGGGTATCACACGGCGATGGGGAGGATCGTACATGTAATGTCACCCTGTGTATTATCTATAGGGTATCACACGGTGATGGGGAGGATCGTACATGTAATGTCACCCTGTGTATTATCTATATGGTATCACACGGTGATGGGGAGGATCGTACATGTAATGTCACCCTGTGTATTATCTATAGGGTATCACACGGTGATGGGGAGGATCGTACATGTAATGTCACCCTGTGTATTATCTTTAGGGTATCACACGGCGATGGGGAGGATCGTACATGTAATGTCACCCTGTGTATTATCTATAGGGTATCACACGGTGACGGGGAGGATCGTACATGTAATGTCACCCTGTGTATTATCTTTAGGGTATCACACGGTGATGGGGAGGATCGTACATGTAATGTCACCCTGTGTATTATCTATAGGGTATCACACGATGATGGGGAGGATCGTACATGTAATGTCACCCTGTGTATTATCTATAGGGTATCACACGGTGATGGGGAGGATCGTACATGTAATGTCACCCTGTGTATTATCTATAGGGTATCACACGGTGATGGGGAGGATTGTACATGTAATGTCTCCCTGTGTATTATCTATAGGGTATCACACGATGATGGGGAGGATCGTACATGTAATGTCACCCTGTGTATTATCTATAGGGTATCACACGGTGATGGGGAGGATCGTACATGTAATGTCACCCTGTGTATTATCTATAGGGTATCACACGGTGATGGGGAGGTTCGTACATGTAATGTCACCCTGTGTATTATCTATATGGTATCACACGGTGATGGGGAGGATTGTACATGTAATGTCTCCCTGTGTATTATCTATAGGGTATCACACGGTGATGGGGAGGATCGTACATGTAATGTCACCCTGTGTATTATCTATAGGGTATCACACGGTGATGGGGAGGATCGTACATGTAATGTCACCCTGTGTATTATCTATAGGGTATCACACGGTGATGAGGAGGATCGTACATGTAATGTCACCCTGTGTATTAACTATAGGGCATCACACGGTGATGGGGAGGATAGTACATGTAATGTCACCCTGTGTATTATCTATAGGGTATCACACGGTGATGGGGAGGTTCGTACATGTAATGTCACCCTGTGTATTATCTATAGGGTATCACACGGTGATGGGGAGGATCGTACATGTAATGTCACCCTGTGTATTATCTATAGGGTATCACACGGTGATGAGGAGGATCGTACATGTAATGTCACCCTGTGTATTATCTATAGGGTATCACACGGCGATGGGGAGGATCGTACATGTAATGTCACCCTGTGTATTATCTATAGGGTATCACACGGTGATGAGGAGGATCGTACATGTAATGTCACCCTGTGTATTATCCATAGGGTATCACACGGTGATGGGGATACAGTGGCAATAACACACATGGATTTAGCAGCTCAGTAGACAGTATCACATTTGAGTCAGTTCAGGAAATGTTTACCCCGACAAATAACTGTAATTTTTTTTGTATTTTTCAGGCATTTGTGGACCATCGTAGAAGTCATGTGACGCATTCTTGCTTCTGGAACACAGGTTGATAAATTAGTATATGAGACGTCTCAACCACATCTTGTCCGAGGAGACGTCTTGAGCCAGGACAAATTTAGTGGATTGAACTAGTTGAAGTTTTAGAACATTTTTTTGGTCATGGAAGCCAGGAACAACAAAGATCAGAACCCAGAGCATGCCAGGATCACCCCCGAAATGCTGAAGTCTAGAACTGGGGAGTTTGACCTGGAGTCCATCCTGTTTCTCAAGTTGAGAGGCTTGGGACTGCAGGAGTTGGGTTGTATAGGAGAATGCTTGAACCTGGAACGTTTAGACCTGTCTAATAACCACATTGCACACCTTGCTCCATTGTCCTCTCTCAAACAGATGGTGGCCCTAAATCTTTCCTGTAATCGGATCTCTTCCTTGGAGCCTCTGGCATCTTGTGACTACTTGCAGACCTTAAATGTGGCGGGGAACCTGCTATGCAACGTCGAGAACCTGCAGTGTCTGAAGGGTCTTCGTAGGCTTGAGAGCATCCGTCTTCGAGACCCTGTGTATAACTTGAGCAATCCGCTTTGTGCCAATGGGTCATACAGACATGCCCTGTTGGACATTATCACTAGCGTCCGAGTCATTGACGGTGAGAGGGTGACCGGTTCCGGGAGTGACCTTTACCATCTTTGTAAAGACATTGATAATTCCTTAAAGAGATTCATTGGCAATGGAGCAGTGGAGGTCTCTGGGGCCATCAAACCCTGGGTAGATGAAGGCTTTTGGGAACTGAAGCCCTCACACAGCTCCATTATTGAGGAGACCTATAAACAATTTAATGATATCCTACAAGAGTGCAAGGAACTGAGCAAGAGGGCTGACAATGCCATTGCCCAGGCTGAAAGAACGCTCAACATAAGAAGTGACACCAGCTCCTTTGTCTTCTGAGCCTGGATTTGGTCTGGCTGCACCTGTTTAGATTGCTTCTCCTTGACCCCTGAGTCTCCACTGTTTGCTGAGTCTCCACTGTTAAACATCGAACTTCAGCAACCCCACAATTCTTCACTGACCTTCCATCTTTAAGACTAAACTCTTGAAGGACTTAGGATACATCCACATAGGGTGAAAACCCTGCTGATTTTTCATCTGGATTTGCAGAAGGAAAATCAACATTGGGATAAATTAGCAGCAAAGTGGACGAGATCTGAGCAAATGTCAACTTCTGCTGCAGAGAGAAGACAGATTTCTGCTGATTTTTGCCATTGATTTGCAGCTTCCATGGTGTCATGTCTGTGGTCTCCAGCTGGTACCGGTTCACTGGCACCTTCTAATGACAAGTAATTTCGATACGTAACTGCTGCAGCCAATCACAGGCTTCAGTAGTCACGTGCCGAAATGTCATCGCTGTGCGTATTGGGATTGCTCAGCACGTGTGGGAAAAACTCGACTTGGGAACACACCTAACTGGGCGAACCCTGTATGTATGAGCCCAAAGAGCTTCTTAAAGGGACACTAATCTTAAAAATGAGGTTCATAAAAGTAGATTTTTTTTTTTTGCTGGACAATCTTGGAAAAACACTACAGTCAGCCGCTGAGATAACTTATAACATAGAACAGTAGATTGCATTCAACTGAACATTAAAGGGGTTAAGTTGTGGTGTAGAGTCCCTTTTATACTTGCCAACTTTCCTTGGCAATGACCCATGAGGAGAAGACATTTGTAATGGCACAACTTTATGGTATTTATTGCCACAATAGTGGCCGCCCCTTTCCCACTTTCCTATCCCCCATGCCCCATCCCCCATAATGTCCACTCACTGCCAAGCTCGTGGACACAGTTTAATCTGTAATATGGTCACATAGCGCCAAGTGAAGGACCTCAGAAACCGCACCCGATCACTATGCAAGTAGCATTTCTCACAGGTCCCCTGTTCTTGGTTATGTAATGACATTTCCACCTATTTTCCTCCTGCATTACCTGTGCGTCAGTCCGCAGTGAAGTCTGGAAAGGTTAAAAACAGAATCTAGTTGTTAGTGTGAATGTAGAATACACAATGAACCCAACACTAAACCTCCTATATGATGCTGCATTGGTGGCCGCCTGTGTCTATGTATAAACCCTAAATAAAGGATTAGGGTGGGATTTTTAAAGGAAACCTGTCACCTTGAAAAGTGCTATTTTCCTGCAAAATATAGGATGCATCGGCAGGTAAATAGCGCTACAATGCTGATGAATTGTTTTCTCCCAGGAGCCGCCGGCTTTCAGTCATGTGGTCGTGCATGCAGTGATTACAGCCATCGCTCACAGAACCACTTACAATACTGTGAATGTACGCGCACTTTGATTAACAGCTTGCAGTGCACAGATGACCTACAGATCTGGTGGTCCATTAAAGTTCCAGGTTTTGCTTACAGCCGCTGCTCACAGAAAAGTGACAGGTGCTGAGAGCGGTGACCGTAGCGGCTCTGTGAACCCCCATGACTGAAAGCTGGCGGCTCACGGGAGGAAATAAGTTAATCTTCTCCCGATTAGCTGCACTTTCAGAGAGATCTGAGTTGTACTTTATGTTAATGGTAAGTTTAGGTCAATAAAATTTGCATTTATTTATGAAATTACTGAAAATTTTGTGAAAATGTTGAAAATTTAGCAATTTTTAAACTTTGAATTTTGATGCCCTTATAGCAGATAATCACACCAATCAAAATGGTTAACAAACAACATTTCCCATCCATAAGTCTATGTTACACGAGTATCATTTTTCCAGTGATCTTATATTTTGTTAGGATGTTAAAAAGGTTAAAATTTTAGCAGCAAATTTACATAAAAAAAAAAATATTTACAAATACTATTTTTTTTATCTATTTATTTAGGTTTTTTAGGAACTTTGAGGGGTCTATTAAAGGGAAGACCCCCAAAAGTTATAGTATGTAAAAAAAAAATATACATACTTCAATGTATTCGAAAATTCTGTCAAATTTAAACAATATGAGATAAAAAAAAAAAAATCAACTTTTACTACAATAAAGAAACAGGACAAAGGCGAGTAAGGAAGGGAAAGAAAACGAAGGTTAGGTACGGGAAGGGAAAATGTGGGTAGAAAGGGAATTGGATAGATGGGAAAGGGAGAGAAGGAAAGGTCTAAAACAAGATGGGGAGAAATAAAAAAGGAAGAAAGGAGTTTAGTAATATTTATGGAGATTAACTGAAATCAAATAAAGATAACGTTCACTAGAATTATTGATACTGGGAGTCATTTCATCTCATATTAATTAGTTGTCATACCAGTCGCCTGAGAGATACATAACGTACAATAGTTATAAAACAATTGGAACTTTTTTGTTCCAGAGTGATCGATTCCTTTCATATTTCACAGTATTGAACGTGTTCATAAGATGTTAAGTGCCGCTACTCTCTCAATAATAATTCCTAATGTAGGGACTTTTTTTTTATTACAAAATGTTATTAGTTTGTAGTAATTAAAATATGTGATATAATAAATTGATGTTCTTTTGAGGGTTTATTGATAGCCAGTGATAGTAATAACTCCATTAATGCCTCGAACGAGCGGCGGTGATTGTATTACATTCCTGAAACAGATGCTTGAGATGTCCGATATACCCACATTCTCCCCAACGTCGGGGAGATCGGGAGGGAAAAATTGTGCAATCTTGAAGGCGTAAGGTACCAATGACAGAACTGTAGAAAAAGACATGAAACGCACCTCCAAAAATCATACGTAGCTCTAAGGCCGCTGGGCAAAAATGTACAAACTGAACATGAGGTTCTTAGTGTAACATTCTGACCAGACTGATGAAGCCCACGGCCACGCCATGGCAAACCTCTCAGTGGGTCCCTAGCCTAAAGTACCAACGAGTATTTAGTGTGTAGCGTGTCTCGTGTAGAGTAACACACGTTTGATGCGTAAGTAATTTTTAATGCCTTTTGCCATTCTTCCGGTTCCAAATTTATTCCAAGGTCTTTTTCTCAGTCATTGTTAGTGGATTTATATATATATATATACTAAAGGTGGGCCCAATGCAGTGTGTGTGTGTGGGGTGTGTGTCTTTCCTGCCGGCTGTGACTGCACAGAGGTGGGTGGGCAGGCCGCCCCGGAACCCGGTGCCTGTTGTCAGGCGGCAAGAGGTCCTAGCGGGGGTCCAGCGGCAGGTCCGGAGGTGGGTTCTAGCTGGCGGGTTCGGTGTCGGATTCTGGCGGCGGGTCCGATGGGGGGGGGGGGGTCCGGCGTGGATGTCCCGGCGGTGTCCCGCTGGTGGTACTGCGTAAGGGCCTGCTACCACCAGCAGGTGCAATATTGAAATACCCATCACTTGGGTATTCCAATATGGCGGTCGGCGTACTTCCGGTGTGGCGCGGTGAATTGTGGGATTCGAGGACGTCCGTACAGAAGTGGATGACATACAATTTTAGGTAAGTATATAATATATATGTGTATATATATATATATATATATATATATATATATATATATATATATCTCCATAGTCTTCCAATTAGGTTATGAGGTTCCTTTAAAAGGGCGTATATCGCAGGCTCGGACTGGCCCACAGGAGAGCAGCATAATCCTCCGGTGGGCCACCACCCTCTTATATGAGCAGTACTTGATATAATAATACACTTCATTTCCTAGGTACAGACAAAGGCTGCATCTTATTTAACAATCAACCCACTTTATTCTATAGAAATTTGTGAATGAGGATAAAGTCATATTAGCCCCGGGGTTGATGTTTCTGGTGGCACCCCAGTCCAACACTGGTATATCGGCTTTGGTATGGGAGATTTTTAGAATTTCTTTCTCTTATTAAAATTGGTCACATATCTCTTTATATCTACGTCAAGTACGAAATCCGAATCATCAAACTTAAATTTGTCTTGGAGGAGTTAACAGGGGCCTACTTCTTTGTTGTGGTCTAAAACAAGATTTGAAATAAATTTGATTACTTTTAGTTTCCATTCTTTGATTCGCAGGTGTGGTAAGATTATTTATCGGGGGTTTTATCGAAATTTCTATATCGCAGCTAAAAGGAGACAATTTTAAAGACTTTTGTAACTTTCTCCATGTGTGAATAGTGATAATCATAGATGGAGATTTTGGAAGGGTCGAGTTATTATCTATGAAGTGTGCCAAAATGAGAGTTTTCAGATGATTATTTTTGATAGATGCTTCCTCCGGGAGCCCCCAACCGGAGGTTATGTCAGGTAAGGTCCACTGATGACTTTGTTTAATCAAAGTCGCTAAATAATAATTCCAAAATGTTCTGGACTCCAAAACCACCATATATTTGCTTCCTTTGAAGTGTCAAAAAGTTTGTTAACTCTTCTGGCGCTTCACATAAATAAATGCAAAGTATAATTTAAAAAAATAAATAAATATTTTTTTTTCTGACTAAAATATTTATTTAGTCCTAATATTTCATTTTCACAAAGGGTAATAGGAGAAGATTAACCCCTCAATTTATTAAGTAATTTCTCCCAAATGCAGTTGTGGTGCCCTGCGTCTTTACCGCCACAAAAAGGTTAAAATGTACTGTTTTGTATGTGTTTTGTGAGCAATGGGAGTTATGCTTTCTCTGCTAGAGACCACAACACACACACACAATTCACCTCACTCCCTCACTTGTCTGAAGCTTAGAGCTTTGCAAACATGCCCTAACTGGGAGGGGGAGGAGCAGACTTGTTGTTCTCAGTGTGAAGAAGGAGGAAGAACGGGGCTCTTGGGAACCATGATGACATGTGGTCCCTCCAGGAGTAAAGCTAATAAGAAGCGTCAGGGAATCAGCCCCTAGGCCATCCATGCTTTCAGAGCAGGGTGGTAAGCTGAGAGACTGTGTGAGTTTATACAACCAACAGCGCAGTCTTTTCCCCCGGGAAGGCTGCAGCTAACTAGGATCAGTGAGGATTGTACAAGAAGGAACGTGAACTTCACACAGGATCCATGCTGCAGGTTGCCAGCGGAGAAATACACAGTAGAGAATATACTAGAAGTTACAAACTCTGGGAAGCCTTGGTCCCAGAAGGGATTAGAATAGCAGGAAGCTTACACTGAGTCACGGCAGAGGAAGGATAACTCCCATTCTCCAGAGCAGACTGTAACCTGGTGAGAGTTGTAATATCTCCTCTGAACTGCACCTGAACTACAGTAAATGATAAAGTGACTTTCCTTGTCTCCTGCCTTATTACTCCGTGCCTTCTACTTCCATCACAATCTCTGGGGGTCTGCCCTGGTTGGACAGGGTTTAACATCTGCACTGCCATCACCATCTACTCCCCCAGGGATCATCTGCAGTGCCAGCTATACTACAGTCGAACACTCCAACTGGCGTCACGAATCACTACATAAATTTTATCCCCATCCAATTCTACTCTGTTGTGAATTCTCTCTCTTGCTTCCCTCTGGTGAATGCTGAAGATAGTGGAGCTGGTCAGATTGAGAGTTCTCTTTTTGGGCTCCCTCTGGTGGTTACTGGAGGTAGTGGAGCTGATCTCATTGACAGAGGCTTTCCACCTGATAATGAGGAAGATGACTGGAGATCTGGTGCTTCAGATTGGGATTTAAGACAGCCGACTCCCTCTATCCCTGCTGGTGATTTATTTCCTGTGCCGCCTGATATCTAATGTCTCCTGCTCTTTCCCTGCATGTTCAGCTAAGTGGTTCATTTGCTATTCAGTTTGCATTTGATCTGGTTTTGTCTATCTCTGCTTTGTGCAAGTCAGCTAGCTCCGGCTGAGGCTGTGCTGAATCTCCGCCCATATGTTACTGCATGTGCCAGTTTATTTTGTCCCCTTTTATATTGGTCTCTTTTTGCTTTGCTTTCAGAATATACCAGAGTGCTGATATAGTGGGGGGGCGAAGTCGTGCGACTTCAATATTTTTGCATCAGACGTGTTGGACCTTTTTGCAGGTTTTTTTGCGTGATTGCAGACAGTATCTTTCCTGTCCTGTCTAGTCAGTGTGGGCCCCATCGTTTGCTCAGTCTATTTTTCTGCCTGCGTTTATGTTTTCATCTTGTCTCACTGACAATATATGTTTGGGGTCTGCTCCGGGGCAGTTTAGATTTCCCCTTTCTTGCTTTAGGCTTAGTTAGCTCTCCGGCTGTACCGAGGCATGTAGGATCATCGTAGGTACGCTCCACGGCTACTGCTAGTTGTGTGGACAGGATCAGGGATCTGCAATCCGCTTAGTTACCAACCTCTCTGGTTTTCTGTGGCTTAGCCTGGGCCTGCTCTCCTCCTCGGTGACCCAATCATAACAGAATCACCAGCCTAACTGTAGACTCTAAAGCAGGAAAGAATTTAAAAAAAAAAATCAGAATTTTTTTTTTTTCATATATTTTTCCTCTTTTTTTTCTGGGGCTGTAGGAGGATATTTTTTGTCTAAATGGAGACTAAGCAATTGTCTGATCGTGTTGAGCAGCTCGCTGCTGAAGTGCGGCGGAATTTCTGCCTATCTCGCTCAATCATCTGCTGTTGAACTAAAAATCCCTACTCCTGATGTGTTTTCTGGGGATCGGTCTAAATTTTTGAATTTTAAGAATAATTGTAAATTATTTCTGGCCTTGAAGCCTAATTCATCTGGGAGCTCTGTGCAGCAGGTTAAAATTGTCATCTCCCTGCTGCGCGGCGATCACCAGGATTGGGCCTTTTCTTTGATACCCGGAGATCCTATTCTGGCTAATGTGGACGCATTTTTTCAAGCCCTGGGGTTGTTGTATGATGAACCTAATGCTATTGATCAAGCTGCCTGCCCTAAACGAGAAAAGCGTTTTGCTCACACATTTGCGGTGAGCAGTGTACAGCCTAAGTTCCTTTTGGTGATTACCCTGATCTGCTCGTCTACATTTTCCGCTAAGGCTTTTGTAGATTCAGGAGCAGCTTTGAATCTGATGGATTTGGACTTTGCTAAACATTGTGGTTTTCCCATGATACCCCTGAGGACGCCTATTCCTTTGAGGGGTATTGATGTTACTCCTTTGGCGGAGAATAAACCCCAGTTTTGGACCCAGGTGATAATGCGAGTCTCCCCGGACCACCAAGAAAATCGTAAATTTTTGGTGTTGCACAATTTGCATGATACTATTGTTCTGTGTTTCCTTTGGTTGCAACTCATAATCCTGTTTTGGATTGGAAATCTGTGTCTGTGGTGAGTTGGGGTTGTCAGTATGTTCTTGGTGACACTCCTGTTTTCTCCACCTCTCCCCAGTCTCATGATATTCCTGACTATTTGGCTGATTTTTCTGATGTATTTAGTGAGAGTAAGTCTGTGTCTTTGCCTCCTCATAGGAGTTATGACTGTGCAATTGAGTTAATGCCTGGGGTGTAAATTTCCCAAGGGTCGGCTTTTCAACTTATCAGTACCCGAACATGATGCTATGCGATCTTATATCAAGGAGTCATTGGAGAAGGGTCATATTAGACCATCCTCTTCACCTTTAGGTGCTGTTTTTTTTGTGGCCAAGAAAGATGGTTCATTAAGGCCATGTATTGACTATTATTCCCTTAATAAGATCACTGTTAAATATCAGTACCCGTTACCACTGATTTCTGATTTATTTTCCAGAGTTAAAAGTGCCTGTTGGTTTACCAAGCTTGACCTCAGGGGGGCGTATAATCTTATTCGCATCAAGCACGGGGATGAATGGAAGATGGCGTTTAATTCTCCGAAGGGACATTTTGAGTACCTGGTGATGCCTTTTGGGCTCACTAATGCCCCTTCTGTCTTCCAGTCTTTTATGAGCAATATTTTCCGGAACTTTGTGGATAAGTTTTTGATCATTTATCTGGATGACATTTTAATCTTTTCCAGTGATTGGGATTCTCATGTGGAACATGTCCAAACTGTGTTCCAGATTTTGAGGGAAAATTCTCTGTATGTCAAGGGATCAAAGTGCCTCTTTGGTGTACAGAGGATTTCATTTTTTGGATTAATTTTGTCCCCGTCGGCTATTGAAATGGACCCGGCCAAGATACAGGCCATTTATGATTGGGTTCAGCCCACTTCTTTGAAGGCTCTTCAGAAGTTTTTGGGTTTTGCTAATTTTTTCTACCGTAAATTTATAAGTAATTTTTCTGGTATTGTTAAACCACTGACTGATTTGACCAAAAAGGGCGCTGATGTGGTGAATTGGTCTCCAGAGGCAGTCTCGGCATTTCAGGAGCTTAAGCGGAGAGTCACTTCTGCTCCGGTTCTACGGCAACCTGATGCCTCACTCCCATTTCAGGTGGAGGTAGATGCTTCTGAGATTGGTGCAGGAGCTGTTTTGTCCCAAAGAGATGCGGTGACTTCTAAGATGAATCCCTGTGCCTTCTTTTCTCGAAAATTCTCCCCATCTGAACGTAACTATGATGTGGGGAATCGGGAATTGTTGGCCAGGAAATGGGCATTTGAAGAGTGGAGACATTGGTTGGAGGGAGCTAGACATCAAGTTGTTTTCCTCACCGACCACAAGAATTTATTATATCTTGAATCAGCCAAGCGCTTGAATCCTAGACAGGCTAGGTGGGCCATGTTTTTCACGCGTTTTAATTTTGTGGTCTCTTTTCTTCCGGACACTAAGAATGTTAAGGCGGACGCCCTTTCTAGGAGTTTCTTTGCGGATTCTCTTGATGTGACCGAGCCTACTACCATTCTAAATGAGGGTGTAGTTCTTTCCGCCATCTCACCCGATTTGAGACGTGCCCTGGAGGAATTTCAGGAGGACAAACCTGAACGTTGCCCTATGGGAAAATTGTATGTCCCTGACCAGTGGAGGAAAAGAGTAATGTCTGAAATTCATTGCTCCACGTTGGCTGGTCATCCAGGTATTTTTGGTACCAGAGATTTGGTGAGTCGGTCTTTTTGGTGGCCTGCCTTATCTCGTGATGTCAGGAATTTTGTGCAGTCCTGTGGGACTTGTTCTCGGTCCAAGTCCTGTTCTCCTTCTAGTGGGTTGTTGATGCCCCTGCCAGGCCACGGACTCATATCTCAAAGGATTTTATTTCTGATCTTCCTGTCTCTCAGGGAATGACTGTTATCTGGCTGATCTGTGATAGATTTTCTAAGATGGTCCATCTTGTACCACTCCCAAAGCTGCCATCTTCCTCAGAGTTGGTGCCCTTGTTTTTACAACAGGTGGTTCGGTTGCTCGGGATTCCTGAGAACATTGTGTCGGACAGAGGAGTCCAGTTTGTTTCCAGATTTTGGAGAGCTTTTTGTTCCAAACTGGGAATTCAGTTGCGGTATCTTTCTCCTCTGCATTTCATCCTCAGACCAATGGGCAGACTGAGAGAACAAACCAGACTTTGGAGTCCTATTTGAGATGTTTTATATCTGCTGATCAGGATGACTGGGTCTCATTTTTGCCCTTGGCCGAGTTTGCGCTAAACAATAGGGCTAGTTCTGCCACTGTAATGTCGCCGTTTTTCTGTAACTTTGGGTTTCATCCTCGATTTTCTTCAGGGCAGGTGGAATCTTCCGCCTGCCCAAGTGTGGATTCTGTGGTAGAGAGAATGCAGCAGATTTGGGACCAAGTGGTGGATAAGTTGTCACTCTCTCAGGAAAAGGCCCAACGGTTTTCCAACCGGCATAGGACCATGCGTCCCCGGTTTAAAGTGGGTGATATGGTTTGGTTGTCTTCAAAGAATATTCCTATGAAGGTTGCGTCTCCAAAATTCAAGCCAAGATTCATTGGACCTTATAAGATTTTGGAAATCCTTAATCCTGTTTCTTTCCATTTGGCTCTTCCAGTTACGTTACGTTTAAGATTCATAACGTGGTCCATAAATCCTTGTTGAAGAGGTTTGTAGAGCCAGTAGTTCGCATGGCGGCGCCTCCTGACCCTGTATTGGTTAAAGGTAATTTGGAGTATGAGGTAGAGAAAATATTGGATTCTCGTTTAGAAGGAGACTCCAGTACCTGGTCAAATGGAAGGGTTATGGCCAGGAGGATAATTCTTGGGTCTCTGCTTCTGACATTCATGCCGAAAGATTGGTTCGTGCTTTTCACCGGGCCCAT
This sequence comes from Dendrobates tinctorius, assembly GCF_039654945.1. NCBI lineage: Eukaryota > Metazoa > Chordata > Amphibia > Anura > Dendrobatidae > Dendrobates > Dendrobates tinctorius. Next base: position 10,228,582 of record NW_027361840.1, on the reverse strand, counting down.
CCTAACCAGCCTGGTGGCGTGGATGAGGGTTCGGTGACCTCTCCTCAAGGGGGGGTACTGTTGTGAATTCTCTCTCTGGCTTCCCTCTGGTGATTACTGAAGATAGTGGAGCTGGTCAGATTGAGAGTTCTCTTTTTGGGCTCACTCTGGCGGTTACTGGAGGTAGTGGAGCTGATCTCACTGACAGAGGCTTGCCACCTGATAATGAGGAAGACGACTGGAGATCTGGTGCTTCAGATTGGGATTTAAGACAGCTGACTCCCTCTATCCCTGCTGGTGATTTTTTTCCTGTGCAGCCTGAGGTCTGATGTCTCCTGCTCTTTCCCTGCATGTTCAGCCAAGTGGATCATTTGCTATTCTGTTTGCATTTGATCTGGTTTTGTTTATCTCTGCTTTGTGCAGGTCAGCTAGCTCCGGCTGGGGCGGTGCTGAATCACCGCCCATATGTTACTGCATGTGCCAGTTTGTTTTGTCCCCTTTTATATTGGTATCTTTTTGCTTTGCTTTCAGAATATACCAGAGTGCTGATATAGTGGGGGGGGGCGAAGTCGTGTGACTTCAGTGTTTTTTGCATCAGACGTGTTGGACTTTTGCAGGGTTTTTTGCGTGATTGCAGACAGTGTCTTTCCTTTCCTGTCCTGTCTAGTCAGTGTGGGCCCCATCGTTTGCCCAGTCTATTTTTCTGCCTGCGTTTGTGCTTTCATCTTGTCTCACCGACAATATATGTTTGGGGGATATCTATTCCTTTGGGGTCTGCTCCGGGGCAGTTTAGATTTCCCCTTTCTTGCTTTAGGCTTAGTTAGCTCTCCGGCTGTGCCGAGGCGTCTAGGATCATCGTAGGTACGCTCCACGGCTACTGCTAGTTGTGTGGGCAGGATCAGGGGTCTGCATCCGCTTAGTTACCAACCTCTCTGGTTTTCTGTGGCTTAGCCTGGGCCTGCTATCCTCCTCGGTGATCCATTCATAACACTACCCCTTTTACATGACTGGCTGGGGCCACCGCCACTGTGACACATCCCTTTAAGACGACCGGCCCGGTATTGAGTATCCCACGGCCTCTGAGGCGCATCACAGTATTACCCGTGTGTGGCCAGAAATTACTATTTTGACACGCAGCAGGACTTAGATGAGAAAGGGCACCATTTGATTTTTGGAGAAAACTTTTGCCTGGAGTAAGTTGAGCAAGTCATGTCAAATTTACTGTGCCGTGGAGATCCCCGAAACAGCATAAAACAACATAAGTGACCCCTTTTCTCCTGAAAAATGTTGCTTCAGCCCTAAATTTTTAATTTTCACAAAGGGTAAGAGTCCATAGGCAATGTGTTCATATTTGGTGAAAAACTGCTTTTTAGGCGCTCGGCCGGCTCAGAAGGGAAAGACGGCTAATGTAGCTGGAGTAAACTGTGGATGTCATGTCATATTTGCTGAGTCCCTGAGGTGACAAAACAGCAGAAATCAGGGAAACAAGTGATCCCATTTTGGAAACTAAGACTCGCATGAAATTCACACAGGGGTGTACTGAGCATTTTCAACCCACTTGTGCTTCACAGAATTTTATAACTTTGAGCTGTAAAAATAAAAAAAATTTGTTTTTCAACTAAAATGTTACTTTAGAATCAAATTTTATTTTCCTCAAGGTAAAAGGAGAAAGAAGACACGACAACTTGTGCAATTTCTCCTGAATGCAGCGATATCCCATACATAGTGGGACACTACTGTTTGGCCACACGCAGGGCTCAGCAGGGAAGGAGCGCCATCTGACTTTGGGAGGGCAGATTTTGCTTTAATAGATTGCGGGCACCATATGCAGAGCGCCCGACACACCAAGACCACAGAAAAAACTAAAGTGACACCATTTTGTAAGCTACACATCTCAATAGGAGCAGTATTATAGTAGATATTCTTGTACATAGGGGCATTATTATAGTAGTTATATTCTTGTACATAGGGGCAGTATTATAGTAGTTATATTCTTGTACATAGGAGCAGTATTATAGTAGTTATATTCTTGTACATAGGGACAGTATTATAGTAGTTATATTCTTGCACATGGGGGCAGTATTATAGTAGTTATATTCTTGTACATAGGAGCAGTATTATAGTAGTTATATTCTTGTACATAGGGGCAGTATTATAGTAGTTATATTCTTGCACATAGGGCAGTATTATAGTAGTTATATTCTTGTACATAGGAGCAGTATTGTAGTAGTCATATTCTTGCACATAGGGGCAGTATTATAGTAGTTATATTCTTGCACATAGGGGCAGTATTATAGTAGTTATATTCTTGTACATAGGAGCAGTATTATAGTAGTTATATTCTTGTACATAGGAGCAGTATTATAGTAGTTATATTCTTGCACATAGGAGCAGTATTATAGTAGTTATATTCTTGCACATAGGAGCAGTATTATAGTAGTTATATTCTTGTACATAGGAGCAGTATTATAGTAGTTATATTCTTGCACATAGGAGCAGTATTATAGTAGTTATATTCTTGCACATAGGAGCAGTATTATAGTAGTTATATTCTTGTACATAGGAGCAGTATTATAGTAGTTATATTCTTGCACATAGGAGCAGTATTATAGTAGTTATATTCTTGCACATAGGAGCAGTATTATAGTAGTTATATTCTTGTACATAGGAGCAGTATTATAGTAGTTATATTCTTGCACATAGGAGCAGTATTATAGTAGTTATATTCTTGCACATAGGAGCAGTATTATAGTAGTTATATTCTTGCACATAGGAGCAGTATTATAGTAGTTATATTCTTGCACATAGGAGCAGTATTATAGTAGTTATATTCTTGTACATAGGAGCAGTATTATAGTAGTTATATTCTTGTACTTAGGATCAGTATTATAGTAGTTATATTCTTGTACATAGGATCAGTATTATAGTAGTTATATTCTTGCACATAGGGGGCAGTATTATAGTAGTTATATTCTTGTACATAGGATCAGTGTTATAATAGTTATATTCCTGTACATAGGAGCAGTATTATAGTTGTTATGTTCCTGTACACAGGGGGCAGTATTATAGTAGTTATATTCTTGTACATAGGGGCAGTATTAGAGTAGTTATATTCTTGTACATAGGAGCAGTATTATAGTAGTTATATTCTTGCACATAGGAGCAGTATTACAGTAGTCATATTCTTGTACATAGGAGCAGTATTATAGTAGTTATATTCTTGTACATAGGATCAGTATTATAGTAGTTATATTCTTGTACATAGGATCAGTATTATAGTAGTTATATTCTTGTACATAGGATCAGTATTATAGTAGTTATATTCTTGCACATAGGGGGCAGTATTATAGTAGTCATATTCTTGTACATAGGAGCAGTATTATAGTAGTTATATTCCTGTACATAGGAGCAGTATTATAGTTGTTATGTTCCTGTACACAGGGGGCAGTATTATAGTAGTTATATTCTTGTACATAGGGGCAGTATTATAGTAGTTATATTCCTGTACATAGGAGCAGTATTAGAGTAGTTATATTCTTGTACATAGGATCAGTATTATAGTAGTTATATTCTTGCACATAGGAGCAGTATTGTAGTAGTTATATTCTTGTACATAGGGGGCAGTATTATAGTAGTTATATTCTTGTACATAGGGGGGCAGTATTATAGTAGTTATATTCTTGTACATAGGGGCCAGTATTATAGTAGTTATATTCTTGTACATAGGGGCAGTATTATAGTAGTTATATTCTTGTACATAGGGGCAGTATTATAGTAGTTATATTCTTGTACATAGGGGCAGTATTATAGTAGTTATATTCTTGTACATGGGGGCAGTATTATAGTAGTTATATTATTGTACATAGGAGCAGTATTATAGTAGTTATATTCTTGTACATAGGGGCAGTATTATAGTAGTTATAATATTGTACATAGGAGCAGTATTATAGTAGTTATATTCTTGTACATAGGGGGCAGTATTATAGTAGTTATATTCTTGTACATAGGGGGCAGTATTATAGTGGTTATATTCTTGTACCTAGGGGGCAGTGTTTAGTATATCTAAATTATAACAAGTCTTTCTCCTGATTCTTGCTCTGTTAGCTGTTGCTTTTTGTCTGTCTGTTCCCCATAGTCTCAGTGTTTGTAGCTTCCTGGAATTCTTTAACATTTCTGACAATAAGGAAATGAGAATATCCATTACTGCTTCTGGCATCGTCAGTGTTTGTTGCCTGCTGTCTTCTTTTCAGCTAATTCTGGGTTTAGTTCCCCTCTGACTCTGGTAATAGTAAATTTATGATTTCTAGGGGCATCACTCATCAGTGATCAGTGAAAATCAGAAATCCCCTAATATCTTATGCAGCACTAAGAATTAAAGTAAGGTGCTTGCTCCATTATCTACTCAAACCCCATTTCTGCACCTACGTGTGTTTCGCCTTCCCCTTCTTCAGGAGGTCACTCGTGTAACGTTCTCTCCTGTAATTACCTGCTCCAACTGACAGTGGCCCCGCTAGTTGGTGTGGTGCAAGCGTGGTGAAACCAGTGCCATAACTCTGTCCTACAACCCCCCGTTACACTGAGGTGTACGTTAGTAGAGTGATGTCTCCAAATTATATCACAGGCGTGTGCACCTGGCACTGAGCGAAACACCATGCATGTGCAACAAATAGGCATTTTATTGTGGCCCCTGAATGTCTCCATATTGTCTGTGTATGAGTAATATTTCTCATTGTTAATACTCATTCCTAAAATCAATATGTGGTCTGAGTTCTCTGTACATACACAAGTGATAAAAAAAAAAGTGATTATCACTCTCAGCACAGGCTACTGTGCTTTTAAATCTGCACTGATCTGCAGCTCTCACCCCTCTCCCACCATTGATTTCTTTACCCTCCATTGCCATTGGCTACATCCTCCAGTAATACTATTGCCGTTGACCTTGACTAATAAAACCGTCTCTCATCACTGATCAGGCTGCCAGGTTGTAGCACAGATCAGCTGTGCTAAGCTCACCTGAGCTATGTTTTGCCAGCAGGAAGAAAATTGATACTGCCCAGAAGATCCCACAGACACCAGCTGCAGCTGTATCGATAAACAGATGCATCTAATGACCCTGTCTAATAAAATTGTCCCAAGATGCCCTCACCACATCCTCATTGCACTGATAACCAGTTTGCTGCACAGCTCAGCTACGCTGTGCTTAGCTCTACTATGCATGCAGTGCAGAGCATGATCTGCTGTGAAGAAGATCCCCATGAAACTTCAATGAAATGTGGAGTTTGCAAATAGCAGTGAATGTTGGCCACAGTGGGTCATAAGTCAGTACAAGCCAAACTAGCAGTGGTCACCTCATCCATATTCCAGCCTTTTCTTGCTGTTTACTATCACAATGATTATTTCATGTGAATATATATATATATATATATATATATATATATATATATATTTAACAAATGTAACCTTATGAAATTTTTATATAATCATGTTTATACTAATAGCAATAACCTGGTACAATAACGAGTCTTCTACACTGTTTCTGTCTTTCCCTCTCACCTCTTTGTATTTCTTTCTTTTGTTCTTTCGCTCTGTCTCTCCGATTCTTATTCCTCTGTTTCTGTCTTTTGTCACTCATCCTCTCATTTTCTCTCTTGTTTTCTGTCTTTCATCTCTTTTTCTATATCATGAGATCAATTTTGCTGTATGTGGTCATAAACCATCAATGGTGATAACATGAATATATACAGTTGTTCTCAAAAGTTTACATACCCCGGCAGAACTTTTGCTTTCTTGGCCTTTTTCAGAGAATATGAATGATAATACCAAACCTTTTTCTCCACTCATGGTCAGTGGTTGGTTGAAGACATTTATTGTCAAACTATTGTGTTTTCTCTTTTGAGATCATAATGACAACCCAAAATATCCAAATGACCCTGATCAAAAGTTTACATATCCTGGTGATTTTGGCTTGATAACATGCACAGAAGTTGACACAAATGGGTTTGAATGGCTACTAAAGGTAACATCCTCACTAGAGTTGAGCAAAACAGGTCGTTCAGATTCAAAAGTCGCCCACTTTCGCCAAAGTCGGGTTTCATGAAACGAAACCCAACCACAGTGTGAAGTTGGCCATGCGGTTGGCGACCCAAGCGCCAAAGTCGGGTTTCGCCGAATGCTTGCACGTGACTTTTTTCAGCCAATGAGAGAAGCGGAGCGTAGCGTAGCGGGAACGTAGCTGGAGTGGGAGAGAGAGAGAGAGAGAGAGGGAGAGAAGAGAGAGAGAGATTTCGCCGCCTCTAGGGTTAAAATTCATGCCAGGTGTGTTTACAGTCCTCCACTCACTGCCGACTTTTCTCCCCATTGACTTGCATTGGGTTTCGTGTTTCACGACTTTTCCCTATAGTCGGCCGATTTCGTTCGACTTGACTTTAGAGAAAGTCGGGTTTCATGAAACCCGACTGGACCCTAAAAAAGGCAAAGTCGCTCATCTCTAATCCTCACCTGTGACCTGTTTGCTTGTAATCAGTGTATGTGAATAAAGCTGAGTGAGTTTCTGGGATCCAGACAGACTCTTGCATCTTTCATCCAGCCACTGATGTTTCTGGATTGTGAGTCATGGGGAAAACAAAAGAATTGTCAACAGATCTATGGGAAAAGGTAGTTGAGTGTATAAAACAGGAAAGGGATACAAAAAGATATCCAAGGAATTGATAATGCCGTGTAGCCTAATGTGACGTCCGCCTGCGGGTCTGGGCTGCAGCCAGGCAACACCCCGAGAAACACTGATACCCTTTACCCCTATACAGGGATCTGGATTTATAGCAGAGCCCAGGAGGCGCTGTCTGAATAGGAGCAGTGACCAGAGCAGGACGGTCACCAGAAAGGTGTTCCAATACGGGACACAAACGTGGAGATATGCGAGTCTAAACCAGTCGGGCAGCAATGGTACAAAAACGGTAGACAGAAGCAGAGTCAGATTCAGGCCGAGAGTCATAAACCAGGAGAGTAGCAGAGGTACAGAATCGTTAGGCAGAAGCAGAGTCAGATTCAGGCCGAGAGTCATAAACCAGGAGAGTAGCAGAGGTACAGAATCGTTAGGCAGAAGGAGAGTCAGATTCAGGCCGAAAGTCATAAACCAGGAGAGTAGCAGAGGTACAGAATCGTTAGGCAGAAGGAGAGTCAGAAGTCCAGGCCAAAGTCAGTCAGTCAGAAAGCAATTCACACAGTAACACACAGGGGAACCAAGAATATATCCGGCGGCTTGCAAGACCAGTCCCAAGGTATTTCAGGGATCAGGTCACCCCTCATAGGTTCCTGGACTGATGATGTCATCAGTACCGCCCCCAGGACCAGGCCAGATGGAGATGCAGTAACCTCTTGATGACTGACAGAGGGGTGGAGCCTGCGTCCACCAGATGCCTGCGCAGGTGCCCTTACTCTGTCAGCACCATAACTCCCGGGCGAGCCATGGCGCCTCCTAGTGACCGCGACAGGAGCAGCAGACCCAGAATTTAACGGCGACGTGACAGACCGGCGCCTCCTAGAGGCTAAAGCTGGGACAGTAGGCTCTGAGCCTGACGTGACAGAACCACGGCCCTGTCCAGTGGCCGAGGCAGGAACAGCCGTCCCTGAGTCTGACGATAAAGTGGCGGTCCGGCGCCTCCTAGAGGCCGCGACCGGAACAGCAGGCCCTAAGTCTGGCGGAAACGTGACAGTACCCCCCCCTCCAAGAGGGGCCTCCGGACCCTCAAAACCCAGTTTATCAGGGTGAAGGAGGTGAAACCTTCTAATCAACCCCTTGGCATGAATGTCACTAGCGGGGACCCAGGACCTCTCCTCTGGGCCATAGCCTTTCCAATGAACTAAATATTGCACAGACTTTCTCACTAAACGGGAATCAAGGATGCCCTGGACTTCGTACTCCAAGGCACCCTTGACCAAAACTGGAGGAGGAGGGGACTGGACGGGATGAATTGGGGAGCGGTACACCTTGAGAAGGGATTTGTGGAAAACATTAGGAATTTTAAAAGACTGAGGGAGCCTTAAACGAAAGGCTACCGGGTTAATTACTTCTAATATCTCGTAGGGACCAATAAACCTGGGCCCCAGTTTGGCAGATGGCACCTTAAGCTTAATGTTTCTGGTAGACAGCCAAACTTTGTCCCCAACTCCTAGGTGCGGCCCCGTGGACCTCCGTTTATTTGCGGCCGAAGCCTGCCTGACCTGGGACCCTTTCAAGTTTGTGTTCACCTCCGACCAGATTGTCCTTAAGTGACGTATGGAATTCTCTACTCCCGGAAGCTCCGACATCTTGGCCGAAAATGAACCAAAACGTGGGTGCAAACCATGATTGCAGAAGAACGGGGTGGTTTTGATAGATTCCTGGTACTGGTTATTTAGAGCGAACTCAGCTAATGGGAGATGTTCCGCCCAATCAGACTGATGTTCCGAGACATAGCAGCGAAGATGTTGCTCTAGAGCCTGGTTGGTACGCTCCGTTTGACCATTGGTCTCAGGGTGGTAAGCGGAGGAGAAGGATAATTCAATACCAATACGTTTGCAGAATGCTCTCCAGAATTTGGAAACAAACTGGGTACCTCGGTCGGACACGATATTCTCTGGAGCGCCATGCAGCCTTATTACATGAACAATAAACAACTTACTCAGAGTTTCTGAATTAGGTAATCCAGAGAGGGGAACGAAATGACATTGCTTACTGAACCTGTCCACCACCACCCAGATACATGTCTTCCCCTCTGAGGGTGGTAGGTCAGTAATGAAGTCCATGGAGATGTGGGTCCATGGACTCTCTGGAGCGGGCAAGGACTGGAGCCAGCCGGCAGGCCGATTGTGAGGGGACTTGGCACGAGCACAGATTTCACAAGCTAGTACATAATCCTTGCAGTCCTTAACTACCGTTGGCCACCAAAAACTCCTAGTCACAAGCCTGGCGGTATTATTGACCCCAGGATGGCCTGCCAGGACGGAGTCGTGCGACTCCTTCAGAACTTGTAGGCGAAACGGCGCTGGAACAAACAATTTCTGGGGGGGCGTCGAGTCAGGGGCTGGTTCTGGGGACCTACGGATCTCCTCCAGAAGGTCCAGAGACACAGCCGACACAACAATACCATTGGCCAGTATTGGAACTGGCTCCGAGTCCTCAGCCTGTGAGGGGCAGAAACTTCGAGAGAGAGCATCAGCCCTCACATTTTTGGTACCAGGACGAAAGGTTATTAAGAAATCAAACCTAGAGAAGAACAAGGCCCACCTCGCTTGTCTAGGATTTAATCTTTTAGCTGACTCCAGGTAAGTCAGATTCTTGTGATCTGTAATCACAGTGATCTTATGTTTGGCGCCTTCGAGGAAGTGGCGCCATTCCTCGAAGGCCCATTTGATCGCCAATAACTCCCGATTACCTATATCGTAATTCTTCTCAGTGGCAGAGAATTTGCGGGAGAAAAAGGCACATGGGCGAAGCTGAGTGAGTGATGCAGTGCCTTGCGACAGCACTGCTCCAACTCCGACCTCAGAGGCGTCCACCTCTACAATAAACGGGCGGTCCAGATCAGGCTGAACCAAAACTAGGTTGGCTACAAAGCACTCTTTTAACGTAGCAAAAGCCTGAATTGCCTCAGGGTTCCAATTGGTCACGTCTGCCCCTTTTCGGGTCAAATCCGTGAGTGGTTTAGCAATTTCAGAGAAACCCCTGATGAATTTTCGGTAATAATTTGCAAACCCTAAAAATCGCTGCAGCGCTTTTAGCGACTTGGGTTGCACCCAAGTTTTAATAGGTTGGATCTTGGCAGGATCCATACGGAAGCCTGTGCTTGAAACCACATATCCTAAAAATTGTACCTCCTCCGCAAAAAAAAACACATTTCTCCAGTTTAGCAAACAGGGAGTGTTCTCGCAGTCTCTGCAGTACAGAGCGAACGTGCTGAGCATGTGTCACAGGGTCAGCAGAATAAATCAAAATGTCATCTAAATACACGACGACATACACCCCACAAATGTCCCTGAAAATGTCATTTACAAAGTGCTGGAACACGGCAGGTGCGTTACTGAGTCCGAAGGGCATTACCAGGTACTCAAAGTGGCCAAGAGGGGTATTAAAGGCTGTTTTCCACTCATCCCCGTCTCTTATGCGGACTAGATTGTATGCCCCCCGGAGGTCCAGTTTAGTAAACCAACGGGCTCCCATTAGCTGATTAAAAAGATCAGGGATGAGTGGAAGCGGGTACTGGTTCTTTACAGTGATTGCATTCAATTCCCGGTAGTCAATGCAGGGTCTGAGACCACCATCTTTCTTTTCTACAAAGAAGAAGCCAGCTCCAACTGGTGAAATGGACGGTCTAATAAACCCCTTTTTTAAGCTATCTGCTATGTACTCGTTCATAGCCTGACGCTCTGGACCCGAGAGATTAAATATTCTCCCTTTTGGGAGACGGGCATCTGGAATCAGATCTATAGGGCAATCATACTTTCTGTGAGGGGGTAGCTTTTCAGATTTTGCAATAGAAAAGACATCCTCAAAATCTCTGAAGGCAAACGGTATGTGGAGGGGTTTAACTTTAACTTGGTTTACTGTTAGCGACATGCAGTTTTCCTGACAGTGTGAACTCCAGCGTATAACATCGCCTAGGTGCCAGTCGATGACAGGATTATGCTGGCGTAGCCATGGCATCCCCAAAATGACTGCAGCAGACAAATTATCCATCACAAAAAATGACATAACCTCGGTATGCAATGCTCCCACCGACATAGTGATTTTGTCAGTAACAAATTTAACCCCCTCCTGGACAATAGATGTGCCATTAATAGCCGTAGTTTTTATAGGGGCATTAAGTCTTAATAGGGATACACCGAGACTTTTAGCAACCAAAGAATCCATAAAATTCCCTTCAGATCCACAATCCACATATGCGTTCACACACTGAGATTTCTGACCAAAAGAAAGGGCAATAGGCAATAAAACTTTAGCCGCATCTGCGGGCAATACCTGTGCCCCTGGGCAACCATAGCCAGAGTTGCCCAGAGGCCGATGTCTCAGTAGTATGGATCTCTGACGCTCAGCTCTCTCTCTGAAGGCTCCAGACTGCAGCATACTGGTGCAGGAAGATGAAAGTGCTCCTTCAGGCTGTGCACTGAACCAGGTGTTTAGGCCAGAAATCAGCTCAGTCAGAAGAAGGGAGAGAAAAAAAAAGTTCAGGGAGACTGCTTTTGTATATGCTGGATATATACACAAGAAGCAGTTTTTTTTTTATATGGCCGGATATAATGTGACGTCCGCCTGCGGGTCTGGGCTGCAGCCAGGCAACACACCGAGAAACACTGATACCCTTTACCCCTATACAGGGATCTGGATTTATAGCAGAGCCCAGGAGGCGCTGTCTGAATAGGAGCAGTGACCAGAGCAGGACGGTCACCAGAAAGGTGTTCCAATACGGGACACAAACGTGGAGATATGCGAGTCTAAACCAGTCGGGCAGCAATGGTACAAAAACGGTAGACAGAAGCAGAGTCAGATTCAGGCCGAGAGTCATAAACCAGGAGAGTCGCAGAGGTACAGAATCGTTAGGCAGAAGCAGAGTCAGATTCAGGCCGAGAGTCATAAACCAGGAGAGTAGCAGAGGTACAGAATCGTTAGGCAGAAGCAGAGTCAGATTCAGGCCGAGAGTCATAAACCAGGAGAGTCGCAGAGGTACAGAATCGTTAGGCAGAAGCAGAGTCAGATTCAGGCCGAGAGTCATAAACCAGGAGAGTCGCAGAGGTACAGAATCGTTAGGCAGAAGGAGAGTCAGAAGTCCAGGCCAAAGTCAGTCAGTCAGAAAGCAATTCACACAGTAACACACAGGGGAACCAAGAATATATCCGGCGGCTTGCAAGACCAGTCCCAAGGTATTTCAGGGATCAGGTCACCCCTCATAGGTTCCTGGACTGATGATGTCATCAGTACCGCCCCCAGGACCAGGCCAGATGGAGATGCAGTAACCTCTTGATGACTGACAGAGGGGTGGAGCCTGCGTCCACCAGATGCCTGCGCAGGTGCCCTTACTCTGTCAGCACCATAACTCCCGGGCAAGCCATGGCGCCTCCTAGTAACCGCGACAGGAGCAGCAGACCCAGAATTTAACGGCGACGTGACAGACCGGCGCCTCCTAGAGGCTAAAGCCGGGACAGTAGGCTCTGAGCCTGACGTGACAGAACCACGGCCCTGTCCAGTGGCCGAGGCAGGAACAGCCGTCCCTGAGTCTGACGATAAAGTGGCGGTCCGGCGCCTCCTAGAGGCCGCGACCGGAACAGCAGGCCCTAAGTCTGGCGGAAACGTGACACCTAACTGCTGTACATATTAGACTACTACCGCGCTGAATCGGCTGCACCCAGGACTTGATGTCTGCACGATTCCTGCTGCCCATAGACGACTGGGGGAAAGATGTCATGAGATAATTAAAATATTGCACTAAATTTATCAAAACGGTTATTGCAAAATAATGCGCTTACATGCCGATGACAGTGCATAAACTGTCCTAGACGTATAATTTCCCCTTCTGCATGTACTCATGGTTTTTTTTTCCCCCTGCACTCTTTATTCCTATTCTTGCACTTTTTATTTAGTCAATCCCCTCCGAATATTTTTGGACTTTCTGTCTTGTAATTCGGAAAGTCCCTTTAATTCGAGCAGTCACAATGACAAACCCAGTCACATGAAAGGTTTTACAGTGAAAAGGTCCAAAAACTAGTTACGACATGTTACCGAGGTTTGTTACATTGTTTCACTTTTCGTATCCAAATATGGCTATTGCTGAGTAAGCTCCTGTGTACGGGCCAGATGTGGTCATGTCATAATGTATGGATGGATTTTGGAAAAACCCTGGGTGATCTAATATTTTTGTAGATATGGTTAGATTAATTTTTTTTTTCTTTCTGTTTATTTCCCACATAGACTTAGTCTTTATGAGCCTGAACAGGGAGGTCTTTCCCCCCCAGTACCAGAATTTATACTGGCCGCTTGAAACTTCTCATATAAAAAGGTGAATTTGCCGAGGTCAGCATGAGTTTAGTCTGTTCACAGTTCATCTTGTGCCTTCAGCCCTGGGGAAGTATTCAGCCGCTCCCAATGTCTCATTAGTCATACTGACCGATCCCTGATCCTAGTCTTCATGTGATGGTAGACAGCAGTCATCTGCTTTTTTATCTCCTCCATTTAGTTAATCCTGTCAATCTAGAGATTAAATAAATCTAAATGAATAATGTAATAATGATTGAACCTGGTGGGCAGCCATGCTGGATCCATAGGACACAATAATGCTGCCCATGTCCTATGCTGTGTCTTGGTTTTGTTATGTGTTTTCTTGCTAAGCAGCTATTGGAGAAGCAGGATTCTTTGCTGGTCATAGGGTTGTGGAAAAGACAACACCCATGTGGACGACATATTGGAGCCAACTTGTAAGAGGTCTTGCTTTCTATAAATTTTGGGACTGGGCAGCAAGGTGGGTGCCCCGACAGGAATATGCGTTACACCAGTGACAGTTCAAAAAACCTAAGATAAAAACAAAATGAGCATATACCCTGTAGTAAGTAAATAGTAAAAGTACATGTAAAGAACATAGGGGACTTACTTAACACTCTTCTGATCAAAAAAGCATAAAAGCCATCCCACTGCGACAAGGTGACCCAATTGTGATGGTTCTATCCTCTAATATGAATCTGTCACCTCTTGGATGTATGTAACCTATTAATATGGACATACAGGCTATAGAATAGTTAAAATACGGTAATTATAACTGTATGCCTCCTGCGCCAAAGAAAGTCGAAGTCAATGTCCATAGAAGGGCATAAACGTCAAATGTAATTGCATTATTGCAGGGCGCAGGCGCGGGATTCCAGGGGGCAGCAATACACGTCACAGGGCACTGTGACGCTGATGGGAGGCGGCTGGTAGGCTAGTGAAGACTGAAGGCAGCGTTTTCTTCCAGACGCCGCACACCCCAGAGCATGGAAGAACTCATTACCATAAATGAATGACAGAGAATTTCCCCACAACAAGACCGCAGATATGAGAATACAGGTATGACTATTTTAACCACTCTATAACCTGTATGTCCAGGCTCGGTCTGGCCTGGCGTGGTACCGGGTAAATGCCCGGTGGGCTCCGAGGGTTGCGGGGGCCTTTTAAAATTGCTGCCCCTTTAATGATGATGGTGATGGCCCTTTAAGAGCTGCAGCCTCGCGCCGCGTGCGTGCACATACCATAGCGCGCGGTCGGGCGGCGACCCCCTGGTTGGTTGGCTCCGGCTGGCTGCGGCTCCTGGCTGTGATGACTCACCCGCTCACCTTGTCTGCAGCGCCGCAGCGTGACCTTCAGCGGCCTGTTCTTGATGGGCGGTTACAACTGCCACGCGCGACTGAGTTCCCGTTCTGTAGCTGGCTGCTGCTGCCTGGCTAATAGCAGCACCAATGTGGGAGGAACGGCCCCTGTCGAGTGTCCGGGCCGGAACCGAGGGAGCCGTCATCCGGGTTCCGGGAGAAACTGTTCCCGGGGGACAGAATTCGAGGATGGACCGTTTTGACAGACAGATGGGCTGGGGGAGGGACCAGTATAAAGGAGGCGGGGAATTCCCCGAACGATGAGTCAGCAGACCGGGACAGAGACTGCAGGAGAGCGTGGGAGCGACGGGAAGCTAGAGCGACTAACCAGTGCGAGAGAGGACGCTCACTGAGCACTCCAGAGGGACGGTGCCAAGGGGATCATCCAAGACTTGCTGCCCCGCTCCAGCCCACGACCACAGCGGCCCCAGTCCAACCCGCGGCCGCTGCCGCCTCTTCTCAGCCCGCGGCTGCGGCCTGCCCCCGGTCACCCGTGGCTGCTGCCGACTCTCCTCTGCCCGCGGCTGCGGCCTGTTCCCTGCCACTCGCAGCCACCCCGTGCTCGCCCATGGCCGCAGCAAGTAGCGTGCCGTCGGCGGTCAACACCGTCCCGCTCAGGCCCGCAGCAGGGGCCGGGCCTTTGCTGACCGCGGACTCCCCGTCGCAGCCACTGGCTGCGCAGGTGGCCTGCCATCCGTCACCGCACATCGCTGCCGCTGGCCCCTGTCTGGGGGCTGCGGCCCACCCGTCCAAGGACTTCGCTGGGCCCTGTGAGGCCCCAGTGTCGCCTGCGCGCCGGAGGGCGCGAAGACTCCGACAACGTCTCAGCAACTGGGCCCAGCAACTACTACGCTGAAAGACCACCAACCCGAACAGCGACGGACGTCTGGACAGCAGCTAAGTTGACTTTTCACTTAAGGACCCGTAGTCGGCCAAACCACGGCCCTATAGTGACCGGCTATTGCCGGAAGTAGTCGTGTTCTACTCTTTGGTGTTTGCTTGTTTAGAGCCCCTGCGAGGGCAACACATGTTACTGGGTCGCACTCCCAGGGCTGTGGGGTACTCGGTACTGGGCCGGTGTCAGGAGAATGTGTCACAGCGGCGGTGACCCGGTCTGTGGCCCTGGGCACCCAAATCAATGGGGGAATGTAGTTAATGTGGAATGGAATAGTTCGTGACGCCACCTGTGGTGCTCGGCAAGGGAGGTGTTAAGCCGACGCTGCAGACAGATCCTCTGGGACAGATGGTGTGGTGCAACAGTGATTGTATAGCCCTCCACAGGCAGGGCTGTTGTCCCAGGGCAGTGTAGTTGTAATCGTGGCGGAAAGGCGCAGGCAGTGTAAAGAATGGTACCCAGATGTAGCGGTGCTGAGCAGGTTGGCGCAAGAATGAATGGAAGACACCAAGGCTTGCAGTTTCAAAGCTTTACTCACAGTCTGTGGTACACAAGGGAGCCTGCCTCCGAGCCATGTCCTCCGGATCAGAGACTCAGCCAACCTCCAGGCTAGATGGAAAGCTCCTCTCCAACACTCCGCCAACATGTACCTTTCTGAACAACTCCTCTATTGCGCCTTAAAGTGTGAAGAGCTCCAGTACCGTGGTACTCTGAAGTTCCTCCTGTCAGATGTTCCTAACAACTCTACTTGTATGACAGACAGCTGTAGCCTCTATCGGGGACTCCCTTCTCAGAAGTCCTGGCTCTCTATCCAGTTGCTGTTGTGCCCCAAGTCTTAGATGGGAGTAGTGCATTTACAGCCTACTACTCCACCGGTGTCTGCTGCAGAACCATAAGTATCCATACAACCTCGGTGACCGGGCCCCGGCCTTGCGCTGAGAACCTATAGGCAGGGTTCCTCTTCCAACCCACAACTCCTCTCTGTTCTCCTACTCCTTTGTTCTGCGCTGTTCCTTTTCTCTCTTATGGAAGCTTAGGTTGCAGTTCTACGTCTTTCTCCTTCTCTTCTATTTATTTCTATTCTCTTCGATTTATTATTCTGGAATCATCCGCAATTTCTCATGGACTCCCCTTCTTGGAGCATGATTGCTAATTCAACAATTGAGTACATAAAATCCATTACTTCTGTGAAACCTGTAGAGGTGTACTGCAAGAGAGGTAGGAGAGCAGGCGTCCTGGCACGCCTTCGGAGGAGAGGGTTCAGAACAGCTCTTCCTTCACTCCACTTGGCTAATGTCCGTTCCTTATCTAACAAAATGGAGGATCTGAGCTTACTTTGTAACATGAGATCTGATATGGCCAATTCAGCTGCTCTTTGTTTTACTGAGACCTGGTTGAATGAGACCATCCCTGATTGTAGTCTGGATCTACCTGGTTTTGTTATCTACAGAGCTGACCGTGTAGCTTCAGGTAAACAAAGGGGGGGTGGGGTATGTCTCTACATCAACACTAGCTGGTGCTGTGATGTTAACATACTGGGAAAAGGTCTAGAGTACCTTGCACTCAATTGTAGACCATTTTATTCTCCAAGAGAGTTTTCATCTATGGTTCTGGTTGCAGTATATATTCCCCCTCAAGCATCTGTTAAAGCTGCTTTTGGTGAATTAGCTTGCAAAATATCAGAATGGGAGAAAGGATCTCCAGAAGCATTTGTGATCGTAATGGGGGACTTTAACAAAGGAAAACTCAACCTGGATCTCCCCAAATTTACTCAACATATAAACTGCTTCACGAGAGAGAACAATACGCTTGGTCACTGCTATACAGTCATAAAAGGGGCCTACAGGGCAGTGAGGAGAGCAGCAGTGGGCTTTTCAGATCATTGTCTAATTCATTTAATTCCAGCCTACAGGCAAAGGTTGAAAACATCCAAACCTACAGTTTATACAAAGAAGACATGGTCTGAGGAGGCAAAATTGCAACTACAAGCATGCTTTGAATGCACGGACTGGGAGGTATTCCAGGAAACATGCTTGGGTCTGGATGAATGGGTTGATGCAGTGTCCTCATATATCCGTTTTTGTGAAGACACGTTTATTCCATCCAAATCTGTCCACTTTCGGGAAAACAACAAGCCGTGGTTAACAAATAAAGTCAGGTTGATCCGTAAGAGAAAAGAGGAGGCTTATAAAGCAGGCAATATTACTGAATTCAAGAAACTTAGGAACTCGCTATCTAAAGAGATCAAGTTAGCCAAACATGAGTATGCAAAGATTCTGGAGGAAAGGTTCTCATCAAAAGATACTAGATCTGCATGGAGAGGATTAAGAGATGTCACCAATTATAAAAGCCACCCCACTATAGTGAACCCCAGCAGAAGTCTGGCAGCAGAGTTAAATGAATTCTACAGCAGATTTGAGGCAAGCTCTACACACAGTGGCTATTCATCTCTAAGCTCCTCAGTCTGTTCATATAAAGATCATTCATTGTGCAACACCCAAGTAGTGATCTCCGAGGCAGAGGTGATACGCATCCTAAAGGGACTTAAGGTCAAAAAGGCACCTGGCCCTGATGGTGTATCTCCAATGTGTCTGAAAGTATGTGCTACCCAGCTTGCCCCTATACTGACAAATATATACAATGTGTCACTGAAAGAGTGCGTTGTACCTCACTGTTGGAAAAGTTCCACAATTATCCCTGTCCCCAAGAAAGTGGGATCCTCTGAGTTGAACGACTATAGACCAGTAGCACTCACATCTGTAGCTATGAAAGTCTTCGAAAGAATTATGATGTCCCACCTGATAAAATTCACGCAGAAGCTATGGGACCCGCTTCAGTTTGCCTATAAGGAGAATCGTTCAGCAAACGACACTGTCAATCTGGCACTGAAGTACATTTTGGATCATACAGATGAACTGCACTCATATGTCCGGATTCTTTTCATGGACTTTAGCTCAGCGTTCAATACCATTGATCCGAATTTACTTCATAAGAAAATGGTAGCTCTTGGAGTCCTCCTCAACTTATGCTTGTGGATTTATAACTTCCTGACAGCCAGGATACAGAGTGTAAAAGTTGGACCATTCACTTTGGACACCTTGGTCACAAACATCGGGGCACCTCAGGGGTGTGTTTTGTCCCCGTTACTGTTTTCTCTCTATACGAATGACTGCATCTCTTCAGCAGACTCAGTAAAAATCTTGAAATTTGCCGATGATATGACACTGATTGGTCTCATCAGGGGAAATGCTGAAGACTTGTATCGGAGTGAGGTGGAAAGAATATGTGACTGGTGTAAAGCCAATAATCTTGTACTCAACACTAAAAAAACTGCTGAGATGGTTGTGGATTTTACGAAAGATCAACATGAGATACTTCCAATCTACATCCATGACGAAGTGGTTCTTAGGGTCACAGAGACCAAATTCCTTGGTGTTATCATCTCTCATGATCTTAAATGGGGGAAAAACGTGGATGCTGTTATAAGAAAAGCACAACAGAGGATGTTCTTCCTGCGTCAGCTGAAAAGATATGGTTTGTCTAAGAATCTGCTGATCTTATTCTTTAATGCTGTCATCAGATCTGTGATTTGTTCCTCTCTGATAGTCTGGTATGGGGGAGCCACTGCGCATGACAAACTCCGCTTACAAAGGACTTTCAGAACAGCAGAGAGAATTATAGGTTCCCCCCTGCCTAAAATCCAGGATCTTTATGATAAGAGTATTCGATCCCACGCATTGAAAATTTCATCCGATCCCTCTCACCCGGGACACTCCTCATTCCAACTACTCCCTTCAGGACATCGCTTCAGAGTCCCCAAATGCAGCACCAACCGCCATATGAACAGCTTCTATCCACTCTCTGTTCAACAATTAAATCGTCATGTGTAGACTATATACTGTATCTGTCTTATTAGATGTTACTTGTTGTATCTGTTGTTATATATTATGTTGCCTCTTTGCCACAAAGAATTCCTTGTATATATGTAATATGTACTTGGCGATAATAAATTTGATTTGATTGATTTGATTTGATTCTCTTTCCCATGCCAGCTGGCTCAGATCACTGAGGCAGCTGCAGCACTCCTTCTAAACTGAACTCAAAACTGAACTCAAAACTCACTTCAGAACTGAACTCCTCTTTCTCTGGGACTCACCCCAGACTGACCTGCAATTCTAAACCTTCCCTCTCTTTTATACTAACCCCACCCACCTCCCAGCACATCTCGTGTTACGAAGCAGGGTTCCACGAAGGGTGCTCTGCTACCCCCAGCCTGAAGCTGCTATGTGGACCTACTGAACTATCCTGTGTGTGGGATGCAGATGTTGGAGTGTGGAAAGGAGTTCCCAAATTACCTAGGCGATGGGGCACTACACCTTAGGAGAAGGTGCAGTACCTCTGTGGTGACTGAGCCTCGGGGCGCCACATACTCCCCCGTTAAACACAGCATGTCCGCGGGCTGCAAGATAACAAAGCAGACAGCAAAGAAACATACAAAAATTTTGTTATGCATAACAAACTTTTCTTATACTAATCTTATAATTATACTATAGAAGGTACTCATCTTGAATGTTACAAACAATTCTATCTCAAATCCTATCTAAAATTTTCTTAATTCTAAGTGCAATTCTCAATTCAAAGTACTATTCTCTGTAACACATTTTCTCTCATTTTCTTCTCTAGTACACATTTATTTTTCTACTTTCACTGTCTCTTCTAGACGCAAGACGCTGACCGCAAGTACCTGGTCCGTCACCTGTCTACTTTTAATTCTTTATTCACATCACTCATCTCTAGATCAGACATTCCTAATTCTTCTATAAAAGTCATTTCTCAGTTACTAATATTCTTATAAAACACATTATCAATACTTCACAGTAAAACATTCAACAGTTATTCTTGTAAGTGCTGGACACCGCTCCCAGCCGGGATTTCTTGCAGTGTCCTTTGAGGTAGACATCATCTTCGAAAAGTGTCCATGCAAAAACATTATCTTCGCAAAATGTCTCTACATGTAAAACTTGACATTTTCTTCGCAAAGTGTCTTTATATGTAAAACTAAGAAAGGGCACCTAAAGAGGCGCAACTATTTACAATAAAAGTTTTTGGATCACTCCAAGTTCATGATCGCTAGTTCAAATTGGGAAAACGCTGCCATTGCAAAAACTTAGACAACAAAAGTGCTACCAGAAAAACAAAAACATGATAGCAAATCAAGGCACAACTGGTGCAAACAAACCCTCCTGGGTAACGAGATTTGAAAAGTATTTCTTAATTGTGGTCCCCTCCTGGGGTTCTGGAAGAACTGGAACTGTCCTCACCCTGATTTTGGTTTCTCTCTAAAGGACCTTGAAGCTGTGGCAAATGGAACCCATGATGTATCTCAATGCCCATCAACTGCTCCTCCACAATAGATGACTCCGTTGCTCTGGTACGAGGTCTAGCTCCTAGGGCTTCTACATCCTGGCGGCGCTGACAAGCAACTGCCTGGGGACTTGGCAGTGAAAGGATCCCGAGATCACCATCCCAAAACGATTCAGACCCACCTCTGGCCTGTAGATGTCGGATCGGGCACGCCGGCTCCAACCGTACTCCCACCAGCATGGTCCTCCTCCTCCTCCCCATCAATCCATTAGGAAGGCCGGGGTATATACCTGGGAGTTCCCGACAGTGCGGCCTCTGCTCCGGTGCAGGCGTGGTGGCAATAGGCGCTGTCCGGTGAGACACCGGGGATGGCGGTGGAGCCAATAGCAGCTCCGGTTCCACGGGGGTCGCTGGCGGGACCTGCGTCGCCGTGCCAGGTCCAGGCAGGGGCTCCTCTTCCTCCGCTTCAGCTCCCTGGGCTGCATACAACTCCTCCGGTATCAGAGGCAAAGAGGGGACAGAGTACGCTGCTGGTGGCATGGCAGCGGCTTCAAGCTCCGCAAAGTCTGCCAGGAGAAGATCCGGTGCAGCAGCGACGGGTACCGGTGTCGCGGGTACCGCAGGTGTAGGCCCCTCCGGGGCGCGCTGCTGGCTCAGTCTCCCCAAGGCCTCCTGCCGCAGCCGGGTGGTCAGCGTGACTATTTCTTCTTCCAAATGCCGGCGGTTCATCTCGTAGATCGGGTTGGAGCCTTCAGCCATGGCGCCAGGGAGATCCGTTTCCCCACGCATCGCAGGCCTCCTTCCCTCACTCTCCAAAATGGCGTTCTGGCGTTCTTCCTGCCTCGGCCCCTTTCCCGCCACTGGCTTCTTCTGCCCCTCCTTCCGGGGGCGGCGTCTTCCAGCGCCTCCATACCAAGCAAGTATGCGAACCCCTCGGGGGGTGGGCCATGTCGCTGTCACATAGTAATTCCGGCAGGGAAGGCCCAATACTCTTCGCAGTCTTTTTCTAGGACCGCCCGTCTCTTCACGCCCTTCTTCTCCGCGCCGGCGGCCATTTCTAATGTCCATTTTACAGTCTATTAAATCTGGTCTTCTGCACATTTTCTAAAGCACAAAGTCTCACAAATTTCAGGTGCACAGAACCCGATGGCATCGGGTCTCGTCATCCTGTTCGTGACGCCAAAATTGGGTCGCCCTCACACCCAGGGCAGTGGGGTACCCGGTACCGGGCCAGTGCCAGGAGG
The DNA here is from genome assembly GCF_039654945.1 of Dendrobates tinctorius. NCBI lineage: Eukaryota > Metazoa > Chordata > Amphibia > Anura > Dendrobatidae > Dendrobates > Dendrobates tinctorius. The sequence goes on along the minus strand of NW_027361840.1, from coordinate 10,206,736 downwards.
ATGTGTCACAGCAGCAGTGACCAGGTCCGTGGCCCTGGGCGCCCAATATCAATGGCGGTGATGTTAATAGTATAGTTTATATGGATAGTTCGTGACGCCACCCATGGTGTTTGGCAAATAAGATGATGAGCCAACGCTGCATGCAGATCCACTGGGACTGATGGTGTGGTGCAGCAAAGATGGTGTAGCTCCCCACAGGTGGAGCTGTAGTCCCAGGGCAGTGTGGGTGCAATGGATGAGGAGAGGCGCAGAATGGTAAAGATGCTAGTACCCAGATGTAGCGGTGCTGAAGGTGTTAGCGGCGAATGAATGGAGGTCACCAGGGCTTGCAGTTTCAAAGATTTACTCACAGTTCGTGGTACCCACTGGTGTCTGCCTCCGTGCCGTGTCCTCCGGGGTAGAGACTCAATCAACCTCCTGGGCAAGTCAGGGTTCTCCTCTCCAATACTCCGCCAACATGTGCCTTTCTTGAACGACTCCTCTATTGCGCCTTTAGTGTGAAGAGCTCCAGTACCGTGGTACTCTGAAGTTCCTCCTGTCAGATGTTCCTAACAACTCTACTTGTATGACAGACAGCTGTAGCCTCTATTGGGGACTCCCTTCTCAGAAGTCCTGGCTCTCTATCCAGTTGCTATTGTGTCCCAAGTCTTTGATGGGAGTAGTGCATTCACAACCAACTACTCCACCGGTGTCTGCTGCAGAACCATAAGTGTCCATACAACCTCGGGGACCGGGCCCCGGCCTTGCGCTGAGAACCTATAGGCAGGGCTCCTCTTCCAACCCACAACTCCTCTCTGTTCTCCTACTCCTTCGTTACGCGCTGTTCCTTTTCTCTCTTATGGAAGCTTAGGTTGCAGTTCTACGTCTTTTTCCTTCTCTTCTCTTTCCCGTGCCAGCTGGCTCAGATCACTGAGGCAGCTGCAGCACTCCTTCTAAACTGAACTCAAAACTGAACTCAAAACTCACTTCAGAACTGAACTCCTCTTTCTCTGGGACTCACCCCAGACTGACCTGCAATTCTAAACCTTCCCTCTCTTTTATACTAACTCCACCCACCTCCCAGCACATCTCGTGTTACGAAGCAGGTTTCCACGAAGGGTGCTCTGCTACCCCCAGCCTGAAGCTGCTATGTGGACCTACTGAACTATCCTGTGTGTGGGATGCAGATGTTGGAGTGTGGAAAGGAGTTCCCAACTTACCTAGGCGGTGGGGCACTACACCTTAGGAGAAGGTGCAGTACCTCTGTGGCGACTGAGCCTCAGGGGCGCCACAAGGGCAACACCTGTTACCCTTTTTTTTGTGTTCAATCCGTGACTGAGGAAAGTTCTCCCAGTCTTATAAAAGTTATTTTAGAAAGCACCCTGTTTTCTCGCGACTCGTCACTGCATCCTGCGCACCTGCAAACACCACACCAGCACACAGACAAGAGGAGGAGGCCGATGCGCTCTGCAGTGCACTGTGCTCACCCTGCTGCTCCCGCTCCCTCTTCGCCTCAGTGTGTGTGTAAACACAGCCCTCCAGTCCGGTGAGTAGTAGATGGGATGGGAAGTTCGGGTTCTTTTTTAAATAGATTCCATGGTCCTCGTTCTAGCTTGGTCTTTGCCTGTAAAGTGAGAGCCTCATTCATTATACACCCATAGGAACTAGTGACGCAGTGTAGACTATTATTCAGCATTGCCGTTTCCTCAGATCGTCAGCTCTTGTGATCAGGCCCCTGCTCCTCGCTCCGGTCTCTCCTGTACAGTGAGGCCTCATTATACCCCTGTATAAGGATCTAGTGACGCAGTGTAGACTGTTATTCAGCATTGCTGTGTCCTCAGATTGTCAGCTCTTGTGATCAGGCCCCTACTCCTCGCTCCGGTCTCTCCTGTACAGTGAGGCCTCATTGTACCCCTGTATAAGGATCTAGTGACGCAGTGTAGACTATTATTCAGCATTGTGGTTTCCTCAGATTGTCAGCTCTTGTGATCAGGCTCCTGCTCCTCTCTCCGGTCTCTCCTGTACAGTGAGGCCTCATTGTACCCCTGTATAAGGATCTAGTGACGCAGTGTAGACTGTTATTCAGCATTGCTGCTTCCTCAGATTGTCAGCTCTTGTGATCAGGCCCCTGCTCCTCGCTCCAGTCTCTCCTGTACAGTGAGGCCTCATTATACCTCTGTATAAGGATCTAGTGACGCAGTGTAGACTGTTATTCAGCATTGCTGCTTCCTCAGTTTGTCAGCTCTTGTGATCAGGTCCCTGCTCCTCGCTCTGGTCTCTCCTGTACAGTGAGGCCTCATTATACCCCTGTATAAGGATCTAGTGACGCAGTGTAGACTGTTATTCAGCATTGCTGCTTCCTCAGTTTGTCAGCTCTTGTGATCAGGCCCCTGCTCCTCGCTCCGGTCTCTCCTGTACAGTGAGGCCTCATTATACTCCTGTATAAGGATCTAGTGATGCAGTGTAGACTGTTATTCAGCATTGCTGTCTCCTCAGATTGTCAGCTCTTGTGATCAGGCCCCTGCTCCTCGCTCTGGTCTCTCCTGTACAGTGAGGCCTCATTATACCCCTGTATAAGGATCTAGTGACGCAGTGTAGACTGTTATTCAGCATTGCTGCTTCCTCAGTTTGTCAGCTCTTGTGATCAGGTCCCTGCTCCTCGCTCTGGTCTCTCCTGTACAGTGAGGCCTCATTATACCCCTGTATAAGGATCTAGTGACGCAGTGTAGACTGTTATTCAGCATTGCTGTTTCCTCAGATTGTCAGCTCTTGTGATCAGGCCCCGGCTCCTCGCTCCGGTCTCTCCTGTACAGTGAGGCCTCATTATCCTCCTGTATAAGGATCTAGTGACGCAGTGTAGACTGTTATTCAGCATTGCTGTGTCCTCAGATTGTCAGCTCTTGTGATCAGGCCCCAGCTCCTCGCTCCGGTCTCTCCTGTACAATGAGGCATCATTATACTAGGATCTAGTGACGCAGTGTAGACTGTTATTCAGCATTGCTGTTTCCTCAGATTGTCAGCTCTTGTGATCAGGCCCCCGCTCCTCGCTCCGGTCTCTCCTGTACAGTGAGGCCTCATTATACCCCTGTATAAGGATCTAGTGACGCAGTGTAGACTGTTATTCGGCATTGCTGTGTCCTCAGATTGTCAGCTCTTGTGATCAGGCCCCTGCTCCTCGCTCCGGTCTCTCCTGTACAGTGAGGCCTCATTATACCCCTGTATAAGGATCTAGTGACGCAGTGTAGACTGTTATTCAGCATTGCTGTGTCCTCAGATTGTCAGCTCTTGTGATCAGGCCCCCGCTCCTCGCTCCGGTCTCTCCTGTACAGTGAGGCCTCATTATACCCCTGTATAAGGATCTAGTGACGCAGTGTAGACTGTTATTCAGCATTGCTGTGTCCTCAGATTGTCAGCTCTTGTGATCAGGCCCCGGCTCCTCGCTCCGGTCTCTCCTGTACAGTGAGGCCTCATTATACCCCTGTATAAGGATCAAGTGACGCAGTGTAGACTGTTATTCAGCATTGATGTCTCCTCAGATTGTCAGCTCTTGTGATCAGGCCCCGGCTCCTCGCTCCGGTCTCTCCTGTACAGTGAGGCCTCATTATCCTCCTGTATAAGGATCTAGTGACGCAGTGTAGACTGTTATTCAGCATTGCTGTGTCCTCAGATTGTCAGCTCTTGTGATCAGGCCCCCGCTCCTCGCTCCGGTCTCTCCTGTACAGTGAGGCCTCATTATCCTCCTGTATAAGGATCTAGTGACGCAGTGTAGACTGTTATTCAGCATTGCTGTGTCCTCAGATTGTCAGCTCTTGTGATCAGGCCTCTGCTCCTCGCTCCGGTCTCTCCTGTACAGTGAGGCCTCATTATACCCCTGTATAAGGATCTAGTGACGCAGTGTAGACTGTTATTCAGCATTGCTGTGTCCTCAGATTGTCAGCTCTTGTGATCAGGCCCCTGCTCCTCGCTCCGGTCTCTCCTGTACAGTGAGGCCTCATTATACTCCTGTATAAGGATCTAGTGACGCAGTGTAGACTGTTATTCAGCATTGCTGTGTCCTCAGATTGTCAGCTCTTGTGATCAGGCCCCCGCTCCTCGCTCCGGTCTCTCCTGTACAATGAGACCTCATTATACCCCTGTATAAGGATCTAGTGACGCAGTGTAGACTATTATTCAGCATTGCGGTTTCCTCAGTTTGTCAGCTCTTGTGATCAGGCCCCTGCTCCTCGCTCCGGTCTCTCCTGTACAATGAGACCTCATTATACCCCTGTATAAGGATCTAGTGACGCAGTGTACACTGTTATTCAGCATTGCTGCTTCCTCAGTTTGTCAGCTCTTGTGATCAGGCCCCTGCTCCTCGCTCCGGTCTCTCCTGTACAGTGAGGCCTCATTATACTCCTGTATAAGGATCTAGTGACGCAGTGTAGACTGTTATTCAGCATTGCTGTGTCCTCAGATTGTCAGCTCTTGTGATCAGGCCCCCGCTCCTCGCTCCGGTCTCTCCTGTACAGTGAGGCCTCATTGTACCCCTGTATAAGGATCTAGTGACGCAGTGTAGACTATTATTCAGCATTGCGGTTTCCTCAGATTGTCAGCTCTTGTGATCAGGCTCCTGCTCCTCGCTCCGGTCTCTCCTGTACAGTGAGGCCTCATTGTACCCCTGTATAAGGATCTAGTGACGCAGTGTAGACTGTTATTCAGCATTGCTGCTTCCTCAGATTGTCAGCTCTTGTGATCAGGCCCCTGCTCCTCGCTCCAGTCTCTCCTGTACAGTGAGGCCTCATTATACCTCTGTATAAGGATCTAGTGACGCAGTGTAGACTGTTATTCAGCATTGCTGCTTCCTCAGTTTGTCAGCTCTTGTGATCAGGTCCCTGCTCCTCGCTCTGGTCTCTCCTGTACAGTGAGGCCTCATTATACCCCTGTATAAGGATCTAGTGACGCAGTGTAGACTGTTATTCAGCATTGCTGCTTCCTCAGTTTGTCAGCTCTTGTGATCAGGCCCCTGCTCCTCGCTCCGGTCTCTCCTGTACAGTGAGGCCTCATTATACTCCTGTATAAGGATCTAGTGACGCAGTGTAGACTGTTATTCAGCATTGCTGTCTCCTCAGATTGTCAGCTCTTGTGATCAGGCCCCTGCTCCTCGCTCTGGTCTCTCCTGTACAGTGAGGCCTCATTATACCCCTGTATAAGGATCTAGTGACGCAGTGTAGACTGTTATTCAGCATTGCTGTGTCCTCAGATTGTCAGCTCTTGTGATCAGGCCCCAGCTCCTCGCTCCGGTCTCTCCTGTACAATGAGGCATCATTATACTAGGATCTAGTGACGCAGTGTAGACTGTTATTCAGCATTGCTGTTTCCTCAGATTGTCAGCTCTTGTGATCAGGCCCCCGCTCCTCGCTCCGGTCTCTCCTGTACAGTGAGGCCTCATTATACCCCTGTATAAGGATCTAGTGACGCAGTGTAGACTGTTATTCGGCATTGCTGTGTCCTCAGATTGTCAGCTCTTGTGATCAGGCCCCCGCTCCTCGCTCCGGTCTCTCCTGTACAGTGAGGCCTCATTATACCCCTGTATAAGGATCTAGTGACACAGTGTAGACTGTTATTCAGCATTGCTGTGTCCTCAGATTGTCAGCTCTTGTGATCAGGCCCCGGCTCCTCGCTCCGGTCTCTCCTGTACAGTGAGGCCTCATTATACCCCTGTATAAGGATCAAGTGACGCAGTGTAGACTGTTATTCAGCATTGCTGTCTCCTCAGATTGTCAGCTCTTGTGATCAGTCCTCTGCTCCTCGCTCCGGTCTCTCCTGTACAGTGAGGCCTCATTATACCCCTGTATAAGGCTCTAGTGACGCAGTGTAGACTGTTATTCAGCATTGCTGTCTCCTCAGATTGTCAGCTCTTGTGATCAGGCCCCGGCTCCTCGCTCCGGTCTCTCCTGTACAGTGAGGCCTCATTATACTCCTGTATAAGGATCTAGTGACGCAGTGTAGACTGTTATTCAGCATTGCTGTGTCCTCAGATTGTCAGCTCTTGTGATCAGGCCCCCGCTCCTCGCTCCGGTCTCTCCTGTACAGTGAGGCCTCATTATCCTCCTGTATAAGGATCTAGTGACGCAGTGTAGACTGTTATTCAGCATTGCTGTGTCCTCAGATTGTCAGCTCTTGTGATCAGGCCTCTGCTCCTCGCTCCGGTCTCTCCTGTACAGTGAGGCCTCATTATACCCCTGTATAAGGATCTAGTGACGCAGTGTAGACTGTTATTCAGCATTGCTGCTTCCTCAGTTTGTCAGCTCTTGTGATCAGGCCCCTGCTCCTCGCTCCGGTCTCTCCTGTACAGTGAGGCCTCATTATACTCCTGTATAAGGATCTAGTGACGCAGTGTAGACTGTTATTCAGCATTGCTGTGTCCTCAGATTGTCAGCTCTTGTGATCAGGCCTCTGCTCCTCGCTCCGGTCTCTCCTGTACAGTGAGGCCTCATTATACCCCTGTATAAGGATCTAGTGACGCAGTGTAGACTGTTATTCAGCATTGCTGCTTCCTCAGTTTGTCAGCTCTTGTGATCAGGCCCCTGCTCCTCGCTCCGGTCTCTCCTGTACAGTGAGGCCTCATTATACTCCTGTATAAGGATCTAGTGACGCAGTGTAGACTGTTATTCAGCATTGCTGTGTCCTCAGATTGTCAGCTCTTGTGATCAGGCCCCTGCTCCTCGCTCCGGTCTCTCCTGTACAGTGAGGTCTCATTATACCCCTGTATAAGGATCTAGTGACGCAGTGTAGACTGTTATTCAGCATTCCTGTCTCCTCAGATTGTCAGCTCTTGTGATCAATCCCCTGCTCCTCGCTCCGGTCTCTCCTGTACAGTGAGGCCTCATTATACCCCTGTATAAGGATCTAGTGACGCAGTGTAGACTGTTATTAAGCATTGCTGTCTCCTCAGATTGTCAGCTCTTGTGATCAGGCCCCCGCTCCTCGCTCCGGTCTCTCCTGTACAGTGAGGCCTCATTATACTCCTGTATAAGGATCTAGTGACGCAGTGTAGACTGTTATTCAGCATTGCTGTCTCTTCAGATTGTCAGCTCTTGTGATCAGGCCCCTGCTCCTCGCTCCGGTCTCTCCTGTACAGTGAGGCCTCATTATACTCCTGTATAAGGATCTAGTGACGCAGTGTAGACTGTTATTCAGCATTGCTGTCTCTTCAGATTGTCAGCTCTTGTGATCAGGCCCCGGCTCCTCGCTCCGGTCTCTCCTGTACAGTGAGGCCTCATTATACCCCTGTATAAGGATCTAGTGACGCAGTGTAGACTGTTATTCAGCATTGCTGTCTCCTCAGATTGTCAGCTCTTGTGATCAGGCCCCTGCTCCTCGCTCCGGTCTCTCCTGTACAGTGAGGCCTCGTTATACCCCTGTATAAGGATCTAGTGACGCAGTGTAGACTGTTATTCAGCATTGCTGCTTCCTCAGATTGTCAGCTCTTGTGATCAGGCCCCTGCTCCTCGCTCCGGTCTCTCCTGTACAGTGAGGCCTCATTATACTCCTGTATAAGGATCTAGTGGTGCAGTGTAGACTGTTATTCAGCATTGCTGTCTCCTCAGATTGTCAGCTCTTGTGATCAGGCCCCTGCTCCTCGCTCCGGTCTCTCCTGTACAGTGAGGCCTCATTATACTCCTGTATAAGGATTTAGTGACGCAGTGTAGACTGTTATTCAGCATTGCTGTCTCCTCAGATTGTCAGCTCTTGTGATCAGGCCCCTTCTCCTCGCTCCGGTCTCTCCTGTACAGTGAGGCCTCATTATACCCCTGTATAAGGATCTAGTGGTGCAGTGTAGACTGTTATTCAGCATTGCTGTGTCATCAGATTGTCAGCTCTTGTGATCAGGCCCCAGCTCCTCGCTCCGGTCTCTCCTGTACAATGAGACCTCATTATACCCCTGTATAAGGATCTAGTGACGCAGTGTAGACTGTTATTCAGCATTGCTGTTTCCTCAGATTGTCAGCTCTTGTGATCAGTCCCCTGCTCCTCGCTCCGGTCTCTCCTGTACAGTGAGGCCTCATTATACCCCTGTATAAGGATCTAGTGACGCAGTGTAGGCTGTTATTCAGCATTGCTGTTTCCTCAGATTGTCAGCTCTTGTGATCAGGCCCCTGCTCCTCGCTCTGGTCTCTCCTGTACAGTGAGGCCTCATTATACTCCTGTATAAGGATCTAGTGACGCAGTGTAGACTGTTATTCAGCATTGCTGTGTCCTCAGATTGTCAGCTCTTGTGATCAGTCCCCTGCTCCTCGCTCCGGTCTCTCCTGTACAGTGAGGCCTCATTATACCCCTGTATAAGGATCTAGTGACGCAGTGTAGGCTGTTATTCAGCATTGCTGTTTCCTCAGATTGTCAGCTCTTGTGATCAGGCCCCTGCTCCTCGCTCTGGTCTCTCCTGTACAGTGAGGCCTCATTATACTCCTGTATAAGGATCTAGTGACGCAGTGTAGACTGTTATTCAGCATTGCTGTGTCATCAGATTGTCAGCTCTTGTGATCAGTCCCCTGCTCCTCGCTCCGGTCTCTCCTGTACAGTGAGGCCTCATTATACTCCTGTATAAGGATCTAGTGACGCAGTGTAGACTGTTATTCAGCATTGCTGTTTCCTCAGATTGTCAGCTCTTGTGATCAGGCCCCTGCTCCTCGCTCCGGTCTCTCCTGTACAATGAGACCTCATTATACCCCTGTATAAGGATCTAGTGATGCAGTGTAGACTGTTATTCAGCATTGCTGTTTCCTCAGATTGTCGGCTCTTGTGATCAGGCCCCTGCTCATCGCTCTGGTCTCTCCTGTACAGTGAGGCCTCATTATACCCCTGTATAAGGATCTAGTGACGCAGTGTAGACTGTTATTCAGCATTGCTGTCTCCTCAGATTGTCAGCTCTTGTGATCAGGCCCCTGCTCCTCGCTCCGGTCTCTCCTGTACAGTGAGGCCTCATTATCCTCCTGTATAAGGATCTAGTGACGCAGTGTAGACTGTTATTCAGCATTGCTGTGTCCTCAGATTGTCAGCTCTTGTGATCAGGCCCCTGCTCCTCACCCCGGTCTCTCCTGTACAGTGAGGCCTCATTATACCCCTGTATAAGGATCTAGTGACGCAGTGTAGACTGTTATTCAGCATTGCTGTCTCCTCAGATTGTCAGCTCTTGTGATCAGGCCCCCGCTCCTCGCTCCGGTCTCTCCTGTACAGTGAGGCCTCATTATACTCCTGTATAAGGATCTAGTGACGCAGTGTAGACTGTTATTCAGCATTGCTGTCTCCTCAGATTGTCAGCTCTTGTGATCAGGCCCCCGCTTCTCGCTCCGGTCTCTCCTGTACAGTGAGGCCTCATTATACTCCTGTATAAGGATCTAGTGACGCAGTGTAGACTGTTATTCAGCATTGCTGTCTCCTCAGTTTGTCAGCTCTTGTGATCAGGCCCCTGCTCCTCGCTCCGGTCTCTCCTGTACAGTGAGGTCTCATTATACCCCTGTATAATGATCTAGTGACGCAGTGTAGACTGTTATTCAGCATTGCTGCTTCCTCAGATTGTCAGCTCTTGTGATCAGGCCCCCGCTCCTCGCTCCGGTCTCTCCTGTACAGTGAGGCCTCATTATACCCCTGTATAAGGATCTAGTGACGCAGTGTAGACTGTTATTCAGCATTGCTGTCTCCTCAGATTGTCAGCTCTTGTGATCAGGCCCCTGCTCCTCGCTCCGGTCTCTCCTGTACAGTGAGGCCTCGTTATACCCCTGTATAAGGATCTAGTGACGCAGTGTAGACTGTTATTCAGCATTGCTGTCTCCTCAGATTGTCAGCTCTTGTGATCAGGCCCCTGCTCCTCGCTCCGGTCTCTCCTGTACAGTGAGGCCTCATTATACCCCTGTATAAGGCTCTAGTGACGCAGTGTAGACTGTTATTCAGCATTGTTGTCTCCTCAGATTGTCAGCTCTTGTGATCAGGCCCCTGCTCCTCGCTCCGGTCTCTCCTGTACAGTGAGGCCTCATTATACCCCTGTATAAGGATCTAGTGACGCAGTGTAGACTGTTATTCAGCATTGCTGTCTCCTCAGATTGTCAGCTCTTGTGATCAGGCCCCCGCTCCTCGCTCCGGTCTCTCCTGTACAGTGAGGCCTCATTATACCCCTGTATAAGGATCTAGTGACGCAGTGTAGACTGTTATTCAGCATTGTTGTCTCCTCAGATTGTCAGCTCTTGTGATCAGGCCCCTGCTCCTCGCTCCGGTCTCTCCTGTACAGTGAGGCCTCATTATACCCCTGTATAAGGATCTAGTGACGCAGTGTAGACTGTTATTCAGCATTGCTGTCTCCTCAGATTGTCAACTCTTGTGATCAGGCCCCTGCTCCTCGCTCCGGTCTCTCCTGTACAGTGAGGCCTCATTATACCCCTGTATAAGGATCTAGTGATGCAGTGTAGACTGTTATTCAGCATTGCTGTCTCCTCAGATTGTCAGCTCTTGTGATCAGTCCTCTGCTCCTCGCTCCGGTCTCTCCTGTACAGTGAGGCCTCATTATACCCCTGTATAAGGATCTAGTGACGCAGTGTAGACTGTTATTCAGCATTGCTGCTTCCTCAGATTGTCAGCTCTTGTGATCAGGCCCCTGCTCCTCGCTCCGGTCTCTCCTGTACAGTGAGGCCTCATTATACCCCTGTATAAGGATCTAGTGACGCAGTGTAGACTGTTATTCAGCATTGCTGTGTCATCAGATTGTCAGCTCTTGTGATCAGGCCCCTGCTCCTCGCTCCGGTCTCTCCTGTACAGTGAGGCCTCATTATACCCCTGTATAAGGATCTAGTGACGCAGTGTAGACTGTTATTCAGCATTGCTGTCTCCTCAGATTGTCAGCTCTTGTGATCAGGCCCCGGCCTCTCGCTCCGGTCGCTCCTGTACAGTGAGGCCTCATTATACCCCTGTATAAGGATCTAGTGACGCAGTGTAGACTGTTATTCAGCATTGCTGTCTCCTCAGATTGTCAGCTCTTGTGATCAGGCCCCTGCTCCTCGCTCCGGTCTCTCCTGTACAGTGAGGCCTCATTATACCCCTGTATAAGGATCTAGTGGCGCAGTGTAGACTGTTATTCAGCATTGCTGTCTCCTCAGATTGTCAGCTCTTGTGATCAGGCCCCTGCTCCTCGCTCCGGTCTCTCCTGTACAGTGAGGCCTCATTATCCTCCTGTATAAGGATCTAGTGACGCAGTGTAGACTGTTATTCAGCATTGCTGTCTCCTCAGATTGTCAGCTCTTGTGATCAGGCTCCTGCTCCTCACTCCGGTCTCTCCTGTACAGTGAGGCCTCATTATACCCCTGTATAAGGATCTAGTGGCGCAGTGTAGACTGTTATTAAGCATTGCTGTCTCCTCAGATTGTCAGCTCTTGTGATCAGGCCTCTGCTCCTCGCTCCGGTTGTTCTGTCCCCACTTAATGGCGATTAAAGGTATGCAGACATGTAAGTGAGAGAAGTTCCTACCTTTGTGTATCCAATAAGCGAGGCAGACATGACCCTTAGCAGCTTCTCAGATAAGCATACACGCGTTGTGATGAAGAACAATGTTGGTTTATTCCGTAGATAACGATTCAAACATTACACTGAGTCTCTTGCATGGAGCTTGTCTCTGGAGTCGCTACTTGCGGGTCAAAAGACTTTGCTTCCTCAGCTCATGAGGGAGAACAGTTCTCTCAGGTAAGATGTCTGCCGATGACTGAGCAAACAGGAAGAGAAGAGGCTGAAGAGAAGCCCCTCCCCATAGGCTGAACAAGGAAAGACCGAGGAACTAAATGGTCTGGCCAGTAGATGGCAGCAGAGACAAGCGAAAAAACATAAATACATTTCTTTAACTAGAAACATGCATGGAACAGCACACTCCCCGTCTGGAATTCACTATGGGGATTCCACTATTGTCCATAATAATAATAAACCTAAAAGAAAGGGCATGTTAAATGCAACAATTAAAGTTCAAAAAATCAGAAAAAACGGCCAAACTTCGGGTGCAGAACGCTCATCCCGTAGTGGCGCTCTCGATAGGCAGTAAGAGGACGAGTTCATGGATTGGCCTCGCAAAGATCTTCGTCTCACCCTTCCTAAAGACCCTCAGCTCCACCTTCCGCACGTTGCCGTCCTGGCTAGGCAGTGTCCTGGTAACAAGTCCCAGAGGCCAGTCAGTCCTTTCAGTGGTCTGGTCTTTCATGAGGACCAGATCTCCTTCCTTGATATTCGGCTTGGGATGTCGCCACTTCCTTCTCCCTTGAAGAATGGTAAGGTATTCCTTCCTCCATCGGTTCCAGAAGTAGTCGGCCAAATATTGGACTCGTTTCCAGTGTCTTTGGTAGGTGTTGGCATGAGTGAAGTCTCCGCTGGGAATTACCGCGTTGTCGATCTTCTGAGTAAGAAGGATGTTGGGAGTCAACATGGTTGGTACCTCTGGATCCATTGACACCGGCACAAGGGATCTCGAGTTGATGATGGCTGAGACTTCGGCTAAAAGAGTCACTAGAGTCTCGTGCGTGAGTCTCGAGGAGTTGACGTCCTTTAGCATGGAGTTCAGGATGTTGCGTGAGATTCTGATCATCCTCTCCCAGGAGCCTCCCATGTGAGAACTGTGAGGAGAATTGAAGATCCAGGTGCAACCCTTGTCTGCCAGCTGGTCTTGGATTGGCTTGGTGTCGATGTTCAGCTCTCTACATGCACCGACGAAGTTGCTGCCGCGGTCGGACCTCAGCTGCTTTACTGGTCCTCTGATGGCGAGGAATCTTCTCAAGGCGTTAATCAGGCAGGAGGTATCCATGGACTCTAACACCTCGATGTGAACGGCTCGGATGCTCAAGCAGGTGAATAGCACAGCCCACCGCTTACTGTCCGCACGGCTGCTACGAGTTCTGCGTGTGGATACCATCCATGGTCCGAAAACGTCTAGGCCCACATAGGTGAAAGGTGGTTCCATGGAAAGTCTATCTGTAGGTAGGTCGGCCATTTGTTGGCACAGTTGCTTTCCTCTCACTTTGCGACAGTGCACACAATCGTGAAGTATTTGTGCTACACGTCTCTTCATCCCGACAATCCAGAGGCCTGCAGACCGTAGAGTGCCCTCTGTAATTTGCCTGCCTTGGTGTTCAGCCCTTTCATGATGATGACGGATCAGTAAGACTGTAACGTGGTGTTTGTTGGGAATGATGAGAGGATTTTGCTCTGCGACACCGAAACGAGCCTGGCTTAAACGACCGCCAACCCTCAGTAAGCCGAAGCTGTCCATTACTGGGTTTAAATTGGCGAGGGGGCTTCTTAATGGAATCTGCTGTTTGTTATTTAAGCACTTCCATTCGGTGGCGAATTCGCTCTGTTGGAGGTGGCGTATAATGAGGGACTCACTACGGGAGATGTCCTCAGCAGAAAGAGGTCTGTGGCATACATGCCAGCGATGACAGTCCTTGTCTTTAAAGTCTGCACGATAACATCTGGCGATGTGCACTAACCTGGCAACAGTCCTGACGAGTCTTAACCAGCTGGAGAAACGTTCAAAACGTTGGCAGCCGAGGTAGGATGTTTTCTCAGCACTGGTGGTCAGGGTATGGACCTCAGTTCGGACATCTGGATCGTTGTCTGGATCTAGGATGCTGAAGTCTTCCTGGACACCTTCTTCTGACCGTCTCAGCAGGAACTCTGGACCTGTAAGCCAAGAAGAGTTAACGAAAGAAGATATAGACATGGGTCTGGTTGCAAGATCTGCTGGATTCAGCTCCGATGGTACGTAACGCCATTGTTCCGGTTTGGAGGATCTCCTGATCCTTTCGATGCGGTTACTGACATACACGTAGAATCGTCTCGATGTATTGTAGATGTAACCCAAAACGACCTTGCTGTCGGTGTAGAATTGGACCTCATCTATTTCGATACACAGTTCTTGTAGTATGAAGTCAGCAATTTCCACTGCCAAGACGGCTCCACAGAGTTCGAGTCTGGGGATGGTGTGGTCGGGCTTCGGGGCTAGCTTCGCCTTGCCGAACACCAATCCGACGTAGCTTTGCCCGCTGGCGTCCATCACCTTCAGGTATGCAACCGCCGCTATGGCTTCTGTGGAGGCGTCTGAAAAGACGTGGAGTTCTTTCCTTCCGCTAGAGGCAAGGGAGATTTTGGTGTAGCATCTCGGGATGTGAATATTGTTCAATCCGCACAACGACTGTTTCCAAGTTTCCCATTTTTTCTCTTTGTCGGAGGGGAGCGGGGTATCCCAATCCTTGACAGTTTCAGATAGTTGTCTCAACAAGGATTTGCCTTGTATGGTGATGGGCGCCACGAACCCCAGCGGGTCAAATAAGCTGTTCACTATGGAGAGGACACCACGTTTTGTGAACGGTTTGTCCGAGCAATTCACTTGAAACCCGAAGGAGTCGGCTGCGAGATCCCATCTGATGCCTAGGCTCCTCTGCACGGGTGGGCTGTCTAGCCCCAAGTCAATGTCCTTGAATCCAGGGGCGTGATCACCCGAATCAAAGGCTCTCATTACGGTCGGGCTGTTTGAAGCGATTTTATGAAGCCTGAGCCTTGCCTGGGCCAGCATACCTTGGGTCCTCTTGAGCAAATCAATGGCTGCTTCTTCAGTGGGCAGTGATTTGAGCCCGTCGTCTACATAGAAGTCTCTTTCAACGAAGTCTCTTGCGTCTGTGCCATACTCAGACTCTCCCTCTGATGCGGTCCTTCGGAGACCGTAGGTTGCTACTGCGGGTGAAAGGCTGTTCCCGAAGACATGGACTCTCATACGGTATTCCACCATCTCTTTGTTGGTGTCGTTGTCCTTGAACCACAGGAATCTGAGGAAATTCCGGTGGTCCTCCCTGACTAGGAAACAGTGGAACATCTGTTCGATATCGGCAGTGATGGCGACGAGTTCTTTCCTGAACCTCAGCAACACTCCTACTAAGTTGTTCGTCAGGTTGGGACCTGTGAGGAGGACATCGTTGAGTGATACGCCTCCATGTTTGGCGCTGGAGTCAAAGACAACCCTGATTTGGTTCGGTTTCCGTGGGTGGTAGACACCAAATGAAGACAGATACCAGCACTCTTCGTTCTTCTTCACGGGAGGAGCGGGTTCCGCGTGGTTGTAGCGAAATATTCTGTCCATAAAGGCGACAATGTGCTCCCTCATTTCAGGTTTGTGGTTCATTGAACGTTGAAGAGAGTTGAATCTGTTCTGAGCTTGGTCTCGGTTGTTTGGCAGTCTTACCCTGGTGGATCGGAAGGGTAATGGAGAGACCCAGTGGTCGGTTTTGTCCTTAGAGAACTCACGGTCCATTATGTCGATGAATTCTCTGTCCTCCACTGACAAGGCTACTTTATCGTCGTCCTTGGTGATGTGAAAGACTGATCTTCCCAAGTTGTCGGTACGCAGA
Organism: Dendrobates tinctorius; assembly: GCF_039654945.1. Classification (NCBI taxonomy): domain Eukaryota; kingdom Metazoa; phylum Chordata; class Amphibia; order Anura; family Dendrobatidae; genus Dendrobates; species Dendrobates tinctorius. The sequence continues at coordinate 10,191,350 of NW_027361840.1, read as the reverse complement.
GAAGAAGCGATGTCAGGCAGCTGTATTGAGTCTGGGGGCTTCTCTTTCACTTCATAGTGATGAGGACATGGCCTTAGGCAGGTTGTGCGTCCGTCTCCATGGACGTAGGTCCTGAAGGAGTCGATTTCTGATCGATCAACGCACACGTTTCCTATGACTACCCATCCGAGGTCCAGTCTCTGGGCGTATGGTGCGTAGTCAGGTCCGTTGCACTGTTGTCGCACCTTGTGTACCCTCAGGTTGTCTCTGCCGAGCAGGAGTAGAATCTCCGCGTTGTTGTCCATAGGTGGGATGACGCTTGCGAGGTGCTTCAGGTGCGGCTGATGAAGTACAGCTTCTGGGGTAGGAATTTCACTCCTATGGCTGGGTATTTGGTTACATTCAACTAGCGTTGGCAGAGGTATTTCAGTCTTCCCGTTGATAGGAGAAGCGATGAATCCCTGGGCTCTTCTGCCGCTAGTCTCTATGCGGCCTGAGCAGGTGTTCAAGGTGTAGGGCTCTGATGGTCCACTAATTCCGAAGGCTTCAAAGAATTTGGCTCCTGCCAGGGACCGGTTGCTTTGGTCGTCTATGATGGCATACACCTTCATTGCCTTTTCTGGATGTCCTTCGGGGTAAACCTTGATGAGGCATATTCGGGCGCAACATTTCTCCATGCGGCCCTCTCCACATACTTCTGAGCATGAGCAGGAGACAGTTGTGGCGGTGTCGGTCTGATTCTGTGGCTCCCCGCCATGACTTGGAGCGGGAGCAGTGGTGACTGCAGCCGGTGTGTCTCTAGCTATTCGGGTTGAGTGCATGGCTGAAACATGCTTTTCGCTGTGGCACTCCCCACACTTGACTGTGGATTTGCAGTCCTTGGCCATGTGCTCAAGTGATGCGCAGCATTTGAAGCAAACCCCGAGCTCTGTGAGGATCTCCTTGCGCTCCTGTAGGGTTTTGGATCTAAACCCTTTGCACTTGGTCAACGAGTGTGGCTTCTTGTGGATGGGACATTCACGATTAAAGGATTTATCTCGTGTTGAGACGATGTTCTGTTCGTCTGTGGGCGTTGCAGGTGACGGTAGCTCGGTCTTCCTAACGCTCACAGCTCTCTTAGTGTCTCTGCGTTTGTATGTGGTGTTTTCATACCTTGGCGCAGGAGTTGGTGCGGCTGTCGAAGCGTTGGACTCTAGGAAGTCGAGGCTGGGGTCATTCCTCATCTGGGCCTGTTCATCGATGAACCTGCAGAAGTGGATGAATGGAGGGAAGGTAACGTCGTTCACTCCTTTGTATCTTGATACTGACATTGCCCACTTTTCCTGCAGGCTGTATGGCAGCTTCACCACGATCGGGTTTACTCCATGGGCTGAATCCAGATAGCACAGCCCAGACAGACGAGGGTCTCTTTTGGCGAGCTCCAGCTCCATTAGCAGGTCACTTAGGTCTTGCAGCTTGTGGACGTCTTTAAGGTTGATCTTTTGGAAATCCTGCAGTCTCTTGAATAGGGCTTTCTCTATTGCCTCTGCGCTGCCAAAGGTGCGTTCCAGCCTTTGCCATGCGGCAGCGAGACCTGCTTCTGCTTGTCCCACGTGGACCGCTCTGAGGCTCCTGACGCGGGTTGAAGAGCTTGGACCTAACCACTTTATCAGGAGGTCAAGTTCCTGTTCTTCAGTTAGGTTGAGATTGGCGATGGCTGCCTTAAAGGTTGCTTTCCAGGCCCTGTAGCTCTCTGCACGATCATCAAACTTCGTAAGACTGGTGTTGATTAGCTCTCTGCTCACCATGAACCTGGCGAACTCGGACATAGCCGACTTCTCACCACTCGTTGCCACGACGACTCGTGATGCCCCTGGGGCGTATGGGCCGCCTGGTGTGAATGGATGAGCTGTTCCCGGATAGAATGATGTTGCTGCAGGGTTGAGCTGTGGTTTAGCCCTTGAAGAATCTGACGAATACCGCTTGAGCTGTAAAGGTGGGTCAGGAAACACTTGGTTGCCATCTTGTGGTGACTGTGTTTGAGAAGGTATCTCTGGGAGTACGTTGGAGGTTTTGGTGTCGTCGACTTGGACGGTACTGTAGACCGGGGTTGCTACAGGTAGCTGGTTTAGTACATAGTCTTTCGTGCGATTGACTGGATCGTCTGATTCCAGTGGTGGCAAGTTAGCTGCATCAGGACCTTGGATCAACGCCTGCTCAAGTAGTCTCACTTTAGCTAGTGCGACCTCCTCTTCCATCTGTGACCGAAGAATCTTCAGCTGAGCCTCCGCTTCTGCTTCTGCTCTCTTGGCTTCCACTTCTGCCCTTTTTGCTTCCACTTCTGCGCTTTTTGCTTCCATGTCTGCTTCTGCCCTTTTTGCCTCTGCCTTAGCTTCTCTCTCAGTGAAAGAACGTCTCACTCTGGATTCCTCTGCCTTTATGCGGGCCTCTAGTATCCTGTCGCTCATGGTTGAACTTCTTGAGGACGATGCCCTGGATGACCGAGAGGAACGTTTAGATGAGGTCGATCGGTGTGACCTGGTTTCTTGCAGGTGAGAGATACGGTGTTCAGCCTTGTTTATGGCATGTTGGACCTTGGCGTCTCTCTCCTTGTCCGTCTCTAGCGCCTCACTGAGGTCTGGAAGAGCTTCATCAGAATTAAAATCTTTTAGAAGAGCGATGTACTTTGCTGATAGTCTCTTGTACCTTTCACGGGCGGTGTTCAGCCGCTCCATGACGGATTGCAAGCTTGCGGCGTTGCCTGATGAGGATTCGAGTCTTGACATATAAGAGGTGACGCATTCCCACTGTTCTTCCAGGTGATCACATAGCTCATCTTTCATATTGTGATAGTTTTCAAGCACCTTTATAGTTGGTTTGGCAGAACGTTTTGGTCGGGTGACTTGGTCTGCTTGAGATGTGGGGTCTGCCTCCTGGGCTTCATCGTGGACGGTATCAGGTTGTATTTGCACTGTTTCATCAGTAGGGACCTGTCCGAGGTCTTTTTCGGCCATTTTGAATAAAGGTGTACTGTCTCTTTAAAAAATTCAACTTTTGAATCGGGGTCCGAAAATCGCTGTGCGGCTCTGCGGGAGGTCCCAGATGAGATTCCCAGAGTGGCTTTGGCGAAACTTGGGGGTTCGCGGATCGCTGATGCGCGGTAATGAGGTATGGAGTACTGCAGGCCTTTAGGAGCGATGTGGCCAGAAGGAAACAGCAGGTGCATAGACAGTCCTCATTAACAGTACGAGCAGAGTTATTGCAAGATGTGGCAGGTGGTGGAGCTACTTCTAGGCTTGTCCAGACGTGCACTGCTGCAGGCAGACTGGTGTGCGAGGCTTGTTGCTGGGCAGATTACACATAGGGAGACGGGGCAGATGGAGATCTGTAGCTGGGGTGCTGGGCTATAAGGAGGTTTTCTAGCTGCTTATGAGCTTTAAAAGTAGTCTTCTGACTTGTATGGGCCGACAAGCTAGTCTTTTGACTGTTCTGTCCCCACTTAATGGCGATTAAAGGTATGCAGACATGTAAGTGAGAGAAGTTCCTACCTTTGTGTATCCAATAAGCGAGGCAGACATGACCCTTAGCAGCTTCTCAGATAAGCATACACGCGTTGTGATGAAGAACAATGTTGGTTTATTCCGTAGATAACGATTCAAACATTACACTGAGTCTCTTGCATGGAGCTTGTCTCTGGAGTCGCTACTTGCGGGTCAAAAGACTTTGCTTCCTCAGCTCATGAGGGAGAACAGTTCTCTCAGGTAAGATGTCTGCCGATGACTGAGCAAACAGGAAGAGAAGAGGCTGAAGAGAAGCCCCTCCCCATAGGCTGAACAAGGAAAGACCGAGGAACTAAATGGTCTGGCCAGTAGATGGCAGCAGAGACAAGCGAAAAAACATAAATACATTTCTTTAACTAGAAACATGCATGGAACAGCACACCGGTCTCTCCTGTACAGTGAGGCCTCATTATACCCCTGTATAAGGATCTAGTGACGCAGTGTAGACTGTTATTAAGCATTGCTGTCTCCTCAGATTGTCAGCTCTTGTGATCAGGCCCCCGCTCCTCGCTCCGGTCTCTCCTGTACAGTGAGGCCTCATTATCCTCCTGTATAAGGATCTAGTGACGCAGTGTAGACTGTTATTCAGCATTGCTGTCTCCTCAGATTGTCAGCTCTTGTGATCAGGCCCCTGCTCCTCGCTCCGGTCTCTCCTGTACAGTGAGGCCTCATTATCCTCCTGTTTAAGGATCTAGTGACGCAGTGTAGACTGTTATTCAGCATTGCTGTCTCCTCAGATTGTCAGCTCTTGTGATCAGGCCTCTGCTCCTCGCTCCGGTCTCTCCTGTACAGTGAGGTCTCATTATACCCCTGTATAAGGATCTAGTGACGCAGTGTAGACTGTTATTCAGCATTGCTGTCTCCTCAGATTGTCAGCTCTTGTGATCAGGCCCCCGCTCCTCGCTCCGGTCTCTCCTGTACAGTGAGGCCTCATTATACCCCTGTATAAGGCTCTAGTGACGCAGTGTAGACTGTTATTCAGCATTGCTGTCTCCTCAGATTGTCAGCTCTTGTGATCAGGCCTCTGCTCCTCGCTCCGGTCTCTCCTGTACAGTGAGGCCTCATTATACCCCTGTATAAGGATCTAATGACGCAGTGTAGACTGTTATTAAGCATTGCTGTGTCCTCAGATTGTCAGCTCTTGTGATCAGGCCCCTGCTCCTCGCTCCGGTCTCTCCTGTACAGTGAGGCCTCATTATACTCCTGTATAAGGATTTAGTGACGCAGTGTAGACTGTTATTCAGCATTGCTGTCTCCTCAGATTGTCAGCTCTTGTGATCAGTCCCCTGCTCCGGTCTCTCCTGTACAGTGAGGTCTCATTATACCCCTGTATAAGGATCTAGTGACGCAGTGTAGACTGTTATTCAGCATTGCTGTGTCCTCAGATTGTCAGCTCTTGTGATCAGGCCCCCGCTCCTCGCTCCGGTCTCTCCTGTACAGTGAGGCCTCATTATACCCCTGTATAAGGCTCTAGTGACGCAGTGTAGACTGTTATTCAGCATTGCTGTCTCCTCAGATTGTCAGCTCTTGTGATCAGGCCTCTGCTCCTCGCTCCGGTCTCTCCTGTACAGTGAGGCCTCATTATACTCCTGTATAAGGATTTAGTGACGCAGTGTAGACTGTTATTCAGCATTGCTGTGTCCTCAGATTGTCAGCTCTTGTGATCAGGCCCCTGCTCCTCGCTCCGGTCTCTCCTGTACAGTGAGGCCTCATTATACTCCTGTATAAGGATTTAGTGACGCAGTGTAGACTGTTATTCAGCATTGCTGTCTCCTCAGATTGTCAGCTCTTGTGATCAGGCCTCTGCTCCTCGCTCCGGTCTCTCCTGTACAGTGAGGCCTCATTATACTCCTGTATAAGGATCTAGTGACGCAGTGTAGACTGTTATTCAGCATTGCTGTGTCCTCAGATTGTCAGCTCTTGTGATCAGGCCCCTGCTCCTCGCTCCGGTCTCTCCTGTACAGTGAGGCCTCATTATACTCCTGTATAAGGATTTAGTGACGCAGTGTAGACTGTTATTCAGCATTGCTGTCTCCTCAGATTGTCAGCTCTTGTGATCAGTCCCCTGCTCCGGTCTCTCCTGTACAGTGAGGTCTCATTATACCCCTGTATAAGGATCTAGTGACGCAGTGTAGACTGTTATTAAGCATTGCTGTCTCCTCAGATTGTCAGCTCTTGTGATCAGGCCCCCGCTCCTCGCTCCGGTCTCTCCTGTACAGTGAGGCCTCATTATACCCCTGTATAAGGCTCTAGTGACGCAGTGTAGACTGTTATTCAGCATTGCTGTCTCCTCAGATTGTCAGCTCTTGTGATCAGGCCTCTGCTCCTCGCTCCGGTCTCTCCTGTACAGTGAGGCCTCATTATACTCCTGTATAAGGATTTAGTGACGCAGTGTAGACTGTTATTCAGCATTGCTGTGTCCTCAGATTGTCAGCTCTTGTGATCAGGCCCCCGCTCCTCGCTCCGGTCTCTCCTGTACAGTGAGGCCTCATTATACCCCTGTATAAGGCTCTAGTGACGCAGTGTAGACTGTTATTCAGCATTGCTGTCTCCTCAGATTGTCAGCTCTTGTGATCAGGCCTCTGCTCCTCGCTCCGGTCTCTCCTGTACAGTGAGGTCTCATTATACCCCTGTATAAGGATCTAGTGACGCAGTGTAGACTGTTATTCAGCATTGCTGTCTCCTCAGATTGTCAGCTCTTGTGATCAGGCCCCCGCTCCTCGCTCCGGTCTCTCCTGTACAGTGAGGCCTCATTATACCCCTGTATAAGGCTCTAGTGACGCAGTGTAGACTGTTATTCAGCATTGCTGTCTCCTCAGATTGTCAGCTCTTGTGATCAGGCCTCTGCTCCTCGCTCCGGTCTCTCCTGTACAGTGAGGCCTCATTATACCCCTGTATAAGGATCTAATGACGCAGTGTAGACTGTTATTAAGCATTGCTGTGTCCTCAGATTGTCAGCTCTTGTGATCAGGCCCCTGCTCCTCGCTCCGGTCTCTCCTGTACAGTGAGGCCTCATTATACTCCTGTATAAGGATCTAGTGACGCAGTGTAGACTGTTATTCAGGATTGCTGTCTCCTCAGATTGTCAGCTCTTGTGATCAGGCCCCTGCTCCTCGCTCCGGTCTCTCCTGTACAGTGAGGCCTCATTATACCCCTGTATAAGGATCTAATGACGCAGTGTAGACTGTTATTCAGCATTGCTGTCTCCTCAGATTGTCAGCTCTTGTGATCAGTCCCCTGCTCCGGTCTCTCCTGTACAGTGAGGTCTCATTATACCCCTGTATAAGGATCTAGTGACGCAGTGTAGACTGTTATTCAGCATTGCTGTCTCCTCAGATTGTCAGCTCTTGTGATCAGGCCCCTGCTCCTCGCTCCGGTCTCTCCTGTACAGTGAGGCCTCATTATACCCCTGTATAAGGCTCTAGTGACGCAGTGTAGACTGTTATTCAGCATTGCTGTCTCCTCAGATTGTCAGCTCTTGTGATCAGGCCTCTGCTCCTCGCTCCGGTCTCTCCTGTACAGTGAGGCCTCATTATACTCCTGTATAAGGATTTAGTGACGCAGTGTAGACTGTTATTCAGCATTGCTGTGTCCTCAGATTGTCAGCTCTTGTGATCAGGCCCCCGCTCCTCGCTCCGGTCTCTCCTGTACAGTGAGGCCTCATTATACCCCTGTATAAGGCTCTAGTGACGCAGTGTAGACTGTTATTCAGCATTGCTGTCTCCTCAGATTGTCAGCTCTTGTGATCAGGCCTCTGCTCCTCGCTCCGGTCTCTCCTGTACAGTGAGGCCTCATTATACTCCTGTATAAGGATTTAGTGACGCAGTGTAGACTGTTATTCAGCATTGCTGTCTCCTCAGATTGTCAGCTCTTGTGATCAGGCCCCCGCTCCTCGCTCCGGTCTCTCCTGTACAGTGAGGCCTCATTATACCCCTGTATAAGGCTCTAGTGACGCAGTGTAGACTGTTATTCAGCATTGCTGTCTCCTCAGATTGTCAGCTCTTGTGATCAGGCCTCTGCTCCTCGCTCCGGTCTCTCCTGTACAGTGAGGCCTCATACTCCTGTATAAGGATTTAGTGACGCAGTGTAGACTGTTATTCAGCATTGCTGTGTCCTCAGATTGTCAGCTCTTGTGATCAGGCCCCCGCTCCTCGCTCCGGTCTCTCCTGTACAGTGAGGCCTCATTATACCCCTGTATAAGGATCTAGTGACGCAGTGTAGACTGTTATTCAGCATTGCTGTCTCCTCAGATTGTCAGCTCTTGTGATCAGGCCCCTGCTCCTCGCTCCGGTCTCTCCTGTACAGTGAGGCCTCATTATACTCCTGTATAAGGCTCTAGTGACGCAGTGTAGACTGTTATTCAGCATTGCTGTGTCCTCAGATTGTCAGCTCTTGTGATCAGGCCCCCGCTCCTCGCTCCGGTCTCTCCTGTACAGTGAGGCCTCATTATACTCCTGTATAAGGCTCTAGTGACGCAGTGTAGACTGTTATTCAGCATTGCTGTCTCCTCAGATTGTCAGCTCTTGTGATCAGGCCCCCGCTCCTCGCTCCGGTCTCTCCTGTACAGTGAGGCCTCATTATACCCCTGTATAAGGCTCTAGTGACGCAGTGTAGACTGTTATTCAGCATTGCTGTCTCCTCAGATTGTCAGCTCTTGTGATCAGGCCTCTGCTCCTCGCTCCGGTCTCTCCTGTACAGTGAGGCCTCATTATACTCCTGTATAAGGATTTAGTGACGCAGTGTAGACTGTTATTCAGCATTGCTGTGTCCTCAGATTGTCAGCTCTTGTGATCAGGCCCCCGCTCCTCGCTCCGGTCTCTCCTGTACAGTGAGGCCTCATTATACCCCTGTATAAGGATCTAGTGACGCAGTGTAGACTGTTATTCAGCATTGCTGTGTCCTCAGATTGTCAGCTCTTGTGATCAGGCCCCTGCTCCTCGCTCCGGTCTCTCCTGTACAGTGAGGCCTCATTATACTCCTGTATAAGGCTCTAGTGACGCAGTGTAGACTGTTATTCAGCATTGCTGTCTCCTCAGATTGTCAGCTCTTGTGATCAGGCCCCCGCTCCTCGCTCCGGTCTCTCCTGTACAGTGAGGCCTCATTATACCCCTGTATAAGGATCTAGTGACGCAGTGTAGACTGTTATTCAGCATTGCTGTGTCCTCAGATTGTCAGCTCTTGTGATCAGGCCCCTGCTCCTCGCTCCGGTCTCTCCTGTACAGTGAGGCCTCATTATACTCCTGTATAAGGATCTAGTGACGCAGTGTAGACTGTTATTCAGCATTGCTGTCTCCTCAGATTGTCAGCTCTTGTGATCAGGCCCCCGCTCCTCGCTCCGGTCTCTCCTGTACAGTGAGGCCTCATTATACCCCTGTATAAGGCTCTAGTGACGCAGTGTAGACTGTTATTCAGCATTGCTGTCTCCTCAGATTGTCAGCTCTTGTGATCAGGCCTCTGCTCCTCGCTCCGGTCTCTCCTGTACAGTGAGGCCTCATTATACTCCTGTATAAGGATTTAGTGACGCAGTGTAGACTGTTATTCAGCATTGCTGTCTCCTCAGATTGTCAGCTCTTGTGATCAGGCCCCTGCTCCTCGCTCCGGTCTCTCCTGTACAGTGAGGCCTCATTATACTCCTGTATAAGGATTTAGTGACGCAGTGTAGACTGTTATTCTTATAGAAAGTATCTGTTATAGGATGCCAAGAGTACAGTCTGTACGATATATAGGAGGCTGAGAGTGCTGTCTGTACGATATATAGGAGGCTGAGAGTGCGGTCTGTACGATATACACTCACTGGCCACTTTATTAGGTACACCTGTCCAACTGTGTGTTAAGACTTAATTTCTAATCAACCAATCACATGGCGGCAACTCAGTGCATTTAGGCATGTAGACATGGTCAAGACAATCTCCTGCAGTTCAAACCGAGCATCAGTATGGGGAAGAAAGGTGATTTGAGTGCCTTTGAACGTGGCATGATTGTTGGTGCCAGAAGGGCTGGTCTGAGAATTTCAGAAACTGCTGATCTACTGGGATTTTCACGCACAACCATCTCTAGGGTTTACAGAGAATGGTCCGAAAAAGAAAAAAAATCCAGTGAGCGGCAGTTCTGTGGCCGGAAATGCCTTGTTGATGCCAGAGGTCAGAGGAGAATGGACAGACTGGTTCGAGCTGATACAAAGGCAACAGTGACTCAAATTGCCACCCGTTACAACCAAGGTAGGCAGAAGAGCATCTCTGAACGCACAGTGCGTCGAACTTTGAGGCAGATGGGCTACAGCAGCAGAAGACCACACTGGGTACCACTCCTCTCAGCTAAGAACAGGAAACTGAGGCTACAATTTGCACAAGCTCATCGAAATTGGACAGTAGAAGATTGGAAAAACGTTGCCTGGTCTGATGAGTCTCGATTTCTGCTGCGACATTCGGATGGTAGGGTCAGAATTTGGCGTAAACAACATGAAAGCATGGATCCATCCTGCCTTGTATCAACGGTTCAGGCTGGTGGTGGTGGTGTCATGGTGTGGGGAATTTTTTCTGGACACTCTTTGGGCCCCTTGGTACCAATTGAGCATCGTTGCAACGCCACAGCCTACCTGAGTATTGTTGCTGACCATGTCCATCCCTTTATGACCACAATGTACCCAACATCTGATGGCTACTTTCAGCAGGATAATGCGCCATGTCATAAAGCTCGAATCATCTCAGATTGGTTTCTTGAACATGACAATGAGTTCACTGTACTCAAATGGCCTCCTCAGTCACCAGATCTCAATCCAATAGAGCATCTTTGGGATGTGGTGGAACGGGAGATTCGCATCAGGGATGTGCAGCCGACAAATCTGCGCCAACTGTGTGATGCCATCATGTCAATATGGTCCAAAATCTCTGAGGAATGCTTCCAGCACCTTGTTGAATCTCTGCCACGAAGAATTGAGGCAGTTCTGAAGGCAAAAGGGGGTCCAACCCCTTACTAGCATGGTGTACCTAATAAAGTGGCCAGTGAGTGTATATGAGACTGAGAGCATTCTCTTTTGCTCTTTTGCACACTGTACAGCTTGCTATAAGGCACACGTTTTAGTGGGAGAGGCCAAAAAATGAACAAGTAATAAAACCGTTTATGGTAGCCATAGGGTGGGCCCCTAGAGTCAATTCCCCTGGTGGGTCCTAGGCACCCCAGTCCGACCCTGTGTATGTCCTTATTAATAAGTTATATACGTCCAAAGTTAGCCGACCTCAGTATAGATGGGTGCATAGCAGGACACAGTGTGAACGTGCTTCTACATATTGCACTTATGTTCCAGCTCATTTCTTTGATTTTGCTGCAATTTCTAGTACTTTGTACAAATAGAGGCGTGCCTCCCCTTTTTGAGCTGGGCATTTTATCTATATAGCTTCCCATGGGCAGGTGTCTGAACAGTCGGGCCTGGGTCTTGCTTTGCCCCCATGTATATACTGTAGAAGCTAGCTGACATAAGGTGAGATTTTAATACTAGAGATAGGACCATCCTGATTAGGTCACCTTGTTGCGGTGGTATGACTTTTACGCTTTTTTGATCAGAATAGTGTCCGCTAAGTCTCTATGTTATGTATTATGTTATATGCTATTACTATTCACTTACTACATGGTATTTGCTTATTCTGTTTTTATTGCAGGTTTTGTCTGTAAATGGCCACGGTGTGAACATGCTCCTACATATTGCTATTATACCAGCTTATGTTTTGGCTCATTTCTCCTGTTTTGCACCAGTAACGGTTCGGCAGATATGAATGTTGCAAACATTACACAATAACATTGTTCTCTCTTCTGCAGGTGACAACCCTTCCGGCGTGGCAACTTTAGGCTCTCACTAAGCACTACGTAGGCCACAACACACCACTGTTCCACTACTTTCACATGCATTCATACAGGACCCCATTGCACCTGCTCCTGATAAGGTGTCATAAGTTTGCTCCCATCTGGATACTTCAATTCTTCTATTTCTGACTGGTTCCTTATATCCTCAGCCCTATACGCAGCAGAATTTCTCAAGTAGTGTGTCACCCACCCGCTGCTCAAGCCTCAGCAACTGACCCCGGGTGGTAAAAAAATACACCTGTATTCTCTTATGCACACTGGAAACATTCATACACTTCCCTGTATGAATAGCCATACCCGAATTACGTGGCAAGACAGCGCTAACCAGCTCGCCGCACTTTGACAGCACTCAAGCATGGACACTATCATCTGTGCTACTAGTGTTGTCCCAGGGTCATCTAAGGATACTGTACTGAATGTCAAGTAATATTTTCCAAAACACAAGTTGCGCTCATAGCATAAGTGCAACAGGATGAATAAATGAATGGTGATACACCCATCTATACTGTCACCAATATGGCAGAACATGATAAAACATTACTGTCATGGGGTCCTTCTCCGATACCACATAATCAACAGAGCAAGGGAAGTGTGAACAATCCCAAGACCCTTATTAAAGGCAAAACTAAAAGGTCCATAAACAATCCACCACACTGAGGATACAATAGTCCAGAACACGGATGCAGTTCAGTAACAGGATGAATGTCCAAGGAGATGAGAGTCCAATAATCCAGCAGACAGAGCATAAAAATGGGTCCATATCTTCCCCTTCTCTGTGATGTGCCATCTTCACACGATCATCACCAGACAAGGCCTGACTTGTCCAGCTCCTGTCCTCCCCACTCCCTCCTTACGTCCAGGGGTAGTCAGACAGGGTGGGGCGGTTTTCAGGCCTCCCAGACCTGACAAAGGTGTCTTGGGGATTAAGGCACTACAGGGGGTCATCAAGAGGCATAGATATGTGGCGCCCCTGAGGCTCAGTCGCCACAGAGGTACTGCACCTTCTCCTAAGGTGTAGTGCCCCACCATCCAGGTAAGGTGGGAACTCCTTTCCACGCTCCAACACTCGCACCCCACACAACAGGGTAGTTCTGCACAACCACATTGCGCGTCAGTGCTTAGAGAGTAGCAGAGCACCTCTGGTGGTTCCCTGCTTGGAACACTGGATGTGCTGGGAGGTGGGTGGAGTTAAGATACATAAAAGAGTGGGAAAGTATAGGATTACAAGTCAGTCTGACAGAAGGTCAGTCGGGAAGGAAGCCACTCGGGAGGAGTGGGGATCCCTGGAAGGAGGGATGGAGGAAGGAGTGCTGCAGCTGCCTCAGTGATCTGAGCCAGCTGGCACGGGAAAGGAAAAGAAGGAGAAAGACGTAGAACTGCAACCTAAGCTTCCATAGGAGAAGGACCAGTACGGAACGAAGGAGTAAGGAGAACAGAAGAGGAGCCCTGCCTATAGGTTCTCAGCGCAAGGCCGGGGCCCGGTCCCCGAGGTTGTATGGACACTTATGGTTCTGCAGCAGACACCGGTGGAGTAGTTGGCTGTAAATGCACTACTCCCATCTAAAACTTGGGGCACAACAGCAACTGATTAGAGAGCCGGGGCTCAGGAGAAGGGAGTCCCCGAGATAGGCTACAGCTGTCTGCCATACGAGTAGTGTTCTTGGGAACATCTGACAGGAGAAACTCCAGAGTACCACGGTACTGGAGATCTTCACACTTTAAGGCGCAATAGAGGAGTCGTTCAGGAAAGGTACATGTTGGCGGAGTGTTGGAGAGGAGCTTTCCATCTGGCTTGGAGGTTGGCTGAGTCTCTGACCCGGAGGACACGGCTCGGAGGCAGGCATCCTTGTGTACCGCAGACTGTGACTAAAGCCTTGGAACTGCAAGCCTCGGTGTCCTCCATTCATTCTTGCGCCAACCCGCTCAGCACCGCTACATCTGGGTACCATCCTTTACACTGCCTGCGCCTTTCCACAACGATTACTGCTACACTGCCCTGGGACATCAGCACTGCCGGTGGAGGGCTATACCATCACTGCTGCACCACACCATCTGTCCCAGAGGATCTGTCTGCAGCGTCGGCTTGACACCTCCCTTGCCGAGCACCACAGGTGGCGTCACGAACTATTACATTACAAACTCCCACCGATATTTGGGGCGCCCAGGGCCACAGACCGGGTCACCGCCACTGTGACGCATCCCCCAGACACCGGCCCGGTACCGAGTACCCCACAGCCCTGGGAGGGCGACCCAAATACAGTCAGGCTGCAGACAGTAAGTGAGCTAATTCAATTATCAGACTTTTGTATTCTAGACAATATGGGAATACACGGAATGATACAGGGCAACACGAGAACACTATGGAAATCCGTAAAATATAAATATACACAAAATGATTCCCACATAACATATCACATCATCACAATTACATATTGGTAGGGGCAGAACGAGTCCACACACATGGCAGGAATGCCAGGAAATGTCTCTTGCAAGAAGGTCTAGCAACGGTCTGTTCTAACCTTCTCTTTAAAATTATTTATCTTGTTTATAGCTTTATACACTGTAAACAGAAAACCAGACAATGTGGTAGAAGAACATCCAAAGACCCTCGGGCAGGATGGACACGGGGTTCAAGACTTCACCACATGACAGAGATCATGGGAGGAGGAGACCAACAAACCATCAAGTCCTTGGAAAATCTGCACAATGTCAGAGTCACTGGGGATAATATTCTATAGACAGAGGCGTCAGAAGCCGGGTCCATCCATCTGGCTGCCCAGAGCCTTACTGGCATTGAGCTGCCGGGGGGCCCAAACATAAGCTGGAGCCATATCGTGTTTGCTGTGCGGATGCCCAGTGGGGACCTGGATGCTTCATTACCTGGTGACTTTGCCGACCTGTGATTGGGGTCCATGTTCTATAATTATGGTCAGTTCTCTGTGGGGTAGAGACGTAGAAACAACAGTTTTACTTCCCGGAATTTTTTTTTTTTCAGTTTTGCTGACAGTAGTGTCCAAAATGAAACAAGATGAGCCTTATACCGGGTGAGTCATAAAGGACGGATGTATTTGAAGTGGCTATAACTCACCACCAGGTGGAGGTAGAGATGTGCGGGAGGCGGGGTTATGTTTGTGAGGTGAAAGCATTGTTTTTATTTTAGTTTCAGTTTAAGCTATGGTGCCGTGGACGATAGAACATCGCGTTTTTGCGTACGACAGTTTTGTCAAGAATAATGAGTGTATCACAGCCGTTCAGCGTGAGTTTCGGCGTCATTTCAATATTCACAGAAATCAAGCTGTTCCCGCTCGTAACACTATCCTACGTTGGGTTGAAGCACTCCGAACACGAGGTACACTAATGAACAAACGACCACCGGGGGCTCCACGAACGGCACGTACCCCTGAAAATGTGGAACGCGTCAGGCAAGCCATGCTGCGTAGTCCGAGTCGATCTGCTCGGAAACATTCTTTAGAACTTGCCCTCAGTAATCGTACAGTAAGGCGTATTTTGCATTTAGACCTGCATTTCCACCCCTATAAATCGGCCATTGTGCAACAGTTGGAGCGCGGGGATTACGCAGCGCGACTGAAGTTCGCACATGAGATGGAAGCAATTATTGAGTATAAGAAAAAATCCCATCGCAGAGGGAGCAGACGGAGAAGAGAGAGGAGCATGGCCGCCCAGGGGAGCCCAGAAGGTGACGCAGCACATCACTCCGGTACAGTAGTTTATGCATGTGGCGGCACTATACCCTAGGGATAGGAGCAGATATGGGCGCAAGATGGGGGTAGGAATGAGATACTGAGTATTTCCTGTAGAGAAGTGTAAGTGATGAGGATCATTATGAGTAACATGTGACGCAATGTGAATGTATCCAGTGTAATATATGGATGAGTATAGAGCAGCATCATAGGTATAACGTGTGCAGTAACGTATAGTGTGTAGCAACATATAGTAACGTATAGTATGTGTAGTAATGTATAGTATGTGTAGTAATGTATAGTAACATATAATGTGTGCAGTAACCTATAGTGTGTAGCAGCGTATAGTAACGTATAGTGTGTGTAGTAATATTGATACACCCCGTTCCTCCTTATAGTAACGATTTCCACTGTTCCTCCTTATACTAATGATTATCCCTGTTCCTCCTTATAGTAATGATTCCCCCGTTCCTCCTTATAGTAATGATTCCCCCGTTCCTCCTTATAGTAATGATTCCCCCGTTCCTCCTTATAGTAATGATTCCCCCGTTCCTCCTTATAATAATGATTCCCCCGTTCCTCCTTATAGTAATGATTCCCCCGTTCCTCCTTATAGTAATGATTCCCCCGTTCCTCCTTATAGTAATGATTCCCCCGTTCCTCCTTATAGTAACGATTTCCACTGTTCCTCCTTATACTAATGATTATCCCTGTTCCTCCTTATAGTAATGATTCCCCCGTTCCTCCTTATAGTAATGATTCCCCCGTTCCTCCTTATAGTAATGATTCCCCCGTTCCTCCTTATAGTAATGATTCCCCCGTTCCTCCTTATAATAATGATTCCCCCGTTCCTCCTTATAATAAGGATTCCCCCGTTCCTCCTTATAATAATGATTTCCCCGTTCCTCCTTACAGTAATGATTCCCCCTTTCCTCCTTATAATAATGATTCCCCCGTTCCTCCTTACAGTAATGATTCCCCCGTTCCTCCCTATAGCAATGATTCCCCCTTTCCTCCTTATAATAATGATTCCCCCGTTCCTCCTTATAGCAATGATTCCCCCTTTCCTCCTTATAGCAATGATTGCCCCGTTCCTCCTTATAATAATGATTCCCCCGTTCCTCCTTATAGCAATGATTCCCCCGTTCCTACTTATAGCAATGATATCCCCCGTTCCTTCTTATATTAATGATTCCCCCCGTTACTCCTTATAGTAATGATTCCCCCTTTCCTCCTTATAGCAATGATTCCCCCGTTCCTCCTTATAGCAATGATTCCCCCGTTCCTCCTTATAGCAATGATTCCCCCGTTCCTCCTTATAGCAATGTTTCCCCCGTTCCTACTTATACCAATGATATCCCCCGTTCCTTCTTATACTAATGATTCCCCCCGTAACTCCTTATAGTAATGATTCCCCCTTTCCTCCTTATAGCAATGATTCCCCCGTTCCTCCTTATAGCAATGATTCCCCCGTTCCTCCTTATAGCAATGATTCCCCCATTCCTCCTTATAGCAATGATTCCCCCGTTCCTCCTTATAGCAATGATTCCCCCTTTCCTCCTTATAATAATGATTCCCCCGTTCCTCCTTATAGTAATGATTCCCCCGTTCCTCCTTATAGCAATGATTCCCCCGTTCCTCCTTATAGCAATGATTCCCCCTTTCCTCCTTATAATAATGATTCCCCCGTTCCTCCTTATAGTAATGATTCCCCCGTTCCTCCTTATAGCAATGATTCCCCCGTTCCTCCTTATAATAATGATTCCCCCGTTCCTCCTTATAGCAATGATTCCCCCTTTCCTCCTTATAATAATGATTCCCCCTTTCCTCCTTATAGCAATGATTCCCCGTTCCTCCTTATAGCAATGATTCCCCCCGTTACTCCTTATAGTAATGATTCCCCCTTTCCTCCTTATAGCAATGATTCCCCCGTTCCTCCTTATAGTAATGATTCCCCCGTTCCTCCTTATAGCAATGATTCCCCCGTTCCTCCTTATAATAATGATTTCCCCGTTCCTCCTTATAATAATGATTCCCCGTTCCTCCTTATAGTAATGATTCCCCCGTTCCTCCTTATACTAATGATTATCCCGTTCCTCCTTATAGTAATGATTCCCCCGTTCCTCCTTATAGTAATGATTCCCCCGTTCCTCCTTATAGTAATGATTCCCCCGTTCCTCCTTATAATAATGATTCCCCCGTTCCTCCTTATAATAATGATTTCCCCGTTCCTCCTTATAGTAATGATTCCCCCGTTCCGCCTTATAGTAATGATTCCCCCGTTCCTCCTTATAGCAATGATTCCCCGTTCCTCCTTATAGCAATGATTCCCCCGTTCCTCCTTATAGCAATGATTTCCCCTTTCCTCCTTATAATAATGATTCCCCCGTTCCTCCTTATAGCAATGATTCCCCCATTCCTCCTTATAGTAATGATTCCCCCGTTCCTCCTTACAGTAATGATTCCCCCTTTCCTCCTTATAATAATGATTCCCCCGTTCCTCCTTATAATAATGATTCCCCCGTTCCTCCTTACAGTAATGATTCCCCCGTTCCTCCTTATAGCAATGATTCCCCCGTTCCTCCCTATAGCAATGATTCCCCCGTTCCTCCTTATAGTAATGATTCCCCCGTTCCTCCTTACAGTAATGATTCCCCCGTTCCTCCTTATAATAATGATTCCCCCGTTCCTCCTTACAGTAATGATTCCCCCGTTCCTCCTTATAATAATGATTCCCCCGTTCCTCCCTATAGCAATGATTCCCCCTTTCCTCCTTATAATAATAATAATAATAATAATAATAATTTTTATTTATATAGCGCCAACATATTCCGCAGCACTTTACAATTAAGCGGGGACATGTACAGACAATAAATTCAATACAAGTTAAGACAATTCAAACAATGACATTAGGAGTGAGGTCCCTGCTCGCAAGCTTACAATCTACAAGGAAATGGGGGGACACAGTAGGTGAGAAATGCTTGTTAATTCAGGTCTGGCAATTATAATAGGGATTTTCATATAAAGCTGCATGATCCGGTCATCAGCCCGTGTGTTTAAGTGCAATAGACAAGTATCAAGTGCAGTTATGTGCATGAAGGGTGTGGAGACAGATGAATAGTAGGGTGCAGATTCAGAATAATATTTGGAAGGAGGGAACAGGGCAAAGTTAGCTTGCTGAGTAGTTGATGTGATAGGCTTCTTTGAAGAGATGGGTTTTCAAAGCGCGCTTGAATAGGTCAGGGCTAGGTATCAGTCTGATCGTCTGGGGAAGTGCATTCCAGAGAGCTGGAGCAGCACGAGAGAAGTCTTGGAGACGGAGGTGCGAGGTTCGGATTACGGGGGATGTTAGTCTTAGGTCATTTGTAGAACGGAGGGCACGTGTAGGGCGATAGACAGAGATGAGAGAGGAGATATAAGGCGGTGCAGAACAGTGGAGAGCTTTATGGGTGAGAGAGATGAGTTTATACTGGACCCTGTAGCGAATAGGTAGCCAGTGTAATGACTGGCATAAGATGGAGGCATCGGTGAAGCGGCTGGACAGAAATATGACCCTGGCTGCCGCATTCAAGATGGATTGGAGAGGAGAAAGTTTGGTAAGAGGGAGACCGATCAGAAGAGAGTTGCAGTAGTCCAGACGAGAATGAATAAGAGCGACAGTAAGAGTCTTAGCAGTTTCAAAGGTGAGAAAAGGTCGGATTCTGGAGATGTTTTTAAGATGCAGGTGACAAGAGCGACTGAGTGATCGGATGTACGGAGTAAAGGAAAGTTCAGTGTCGAATATGACCCCAAGACAGCGGGCATGCTGCTTGGGAGTTATGGTTGAACCCTCCAGGGTTATTTCGATGTTAGGTAGAGTGAGGTTAGTAGAGGGGAGAAACACAAGAAGTTCAGTTTTAGAGAGATTTAGTTTCAGATAGAGGGAGGACATGATGCTAGAGACAGCAGACAGACAATCCTTGGTATTTTGAATTAGGGTAGGGGTGATGTCAGGGGAAGAAGTGTATAATTGGGTGTCATCAGCATAGAGATGATACTGGAACCCAAATCTGCTGATTGTTTGTCCAATAGGGGCAGTGTATAAAGAGAAGAGGAGAGGGCCTAGGACTGAGCCCTGCGGGACCCCGATAGTAAGGGGACGAAAAGAGGAAGAGGAGCCGGAAAAAGATACAGTGAAGGAGCGGTCAGAGAGGTAGGAGGAGAACCAGGAGAGGGCTGTGTCCTTGAGGCCTATAGAGCGGAGCATAGTGAGGAGGAGCTGGTGATCCACAGTGTCAAATGCGGCAGAGAGATCCAGGAGAATCAGCAGGGAGCAATGACCTTTCGATTTAGCTGTTATTAAATCATTAGAGACTTTAGTGAGGGCAGTTTCAGTAGAGTGTAAAGAGCGGAAACCAGATTGTAAGGGGTCGAGAAGAGAGTTATCTGAGAGATAGCGGATTAGACGGGAGTGGACCAGGCGTTCCAGGAGTTTAGAGATGAAGGGATGGTTAGAGACAGGTCTGTAGTTAGCAGTGCAGTTCTGGTCCAGGGATGGCTTTTTAAGTAAAGGGTTTATGATGGCATGTTTAAATGAGGAGGGAAATATACCTGAAGAAAGAGAGAGGTTAAATATTTTAGTCAGGTGAGTGGTGACCACTGGTGAGAGAGACTGCAGGAGCTGTGAAGGAATAGGGTCACTGTTGCAGGTTGTAGGCCGAGCAGAAGTGAGGAGCTTGGAAACTTCTTCTTCTGAAACAGGCTCAAAGATGTCTAGTGAGCTTGAGGTGCGGCAGAGAAGGGGATCCAGGCACTGAGGAGATAGGGCTGAGATATCCTGATGGATGTGGTTGATTTTTTCTAGGAAATAAGTGGCCAGATCCTCACCGCTGAGGTTGGTGATGGGGGCCTGTACTTTAGGTTTCAGGAGGGAGTTTAAGGTTTCAAAAAGTCGTCTTGGGTTGTTGGATAGTGAGGTGATGAGGGTGGTGAAGTAGGATTGTTTGGCCAGATGAAGGGCAGAGTTATAGGTTTTGAGCATGAACTTATAGTGGATGAAGTCTTCTGCTAAGAGAGATTTTCTCCACTGCCGCTCTGCACACCTCGAGCAGCGCTGAAGAAAGCGTGTTTGCGTTGTGTGCCAGGGCTGCCGTTGTCTGTGTCGGGTCTTTCTGCGTATAGAAGGTGCTGCTTCATCTAGGGCATTCTTCAGTGTATTATTGAAGTGTGACAATGCTATGTCTGGACAGGAGAGGGTGGAGATGGGGGCTAAAGATGTGTGGAGATTGTCCCTAAGCTGTTGGGTATTAATGGTACGTGTATTCCGATAAGTGTGGTAAGTGGGGGTGTCCCGGGTGAGGAGACAATTCTTGACAGAGAAGGAAAGAAGGTTGTGGTCCGAGAGCGGGAGAGGTGAATTAGTAAAGTCGTGCAGCGAGCCGGGGCGGGAGAAAACCAGGTCCAAAGTATTCCCGTCCTCATGTGTAGGAGAATAAGTAAACTGTGAGAGGCCGAATGAAGAAGTTAGAGAAAGAAGATGAGAGGCAGACTGGGAGAGCGGATCATTGATGGGGATGTTAAAGTCTCCCATGATGAGGGTGGGGATGTCACAGGACAGAAAGTGAGTAAGCCAGGTGGTGAAGTGGTCTAGAAACTGGCGGGAGGAGCCTGGAGGGCGATAAACGACCGCCACTCGTAAGGAGAAGGGCTTAAAGAGTCTGATGGCGTGGACTTCAAAGGAAGGAAATGTAAGTGATGGAACCGGGGGGATGACCTGGAAAGCACATTGTGATGAAAGGAGCAAACCAACACCTCCACCCTGTCTGTTCTCAGGTCTGGGGGTATGTGAAAATTTCAGCCCACCAAACGAGAGAGAGGCAGCAGCGGTGGTGTCTGAATGCTGGATCCAGGTTTCTGTAATAGCCAAAAGGTTAAGGGAATTAGAGAGAAAAAGATCGTGAATGTAAGTCAGTTTGTTACACACAGACCGTGCATTCCAGAGAGCACATTGGAAAGTGAGAGGAGAAGGCATGCACTGAATGTTAATAAGATTAGCAGGGTTTCTATATGCAGCTGGAGGAGAGTAATGTATGCTGGTGGAGGGAGGCCCAGGGTTGGGGGAGATGTCACCTGCAACTATTAAAAGGAGAAAAAACAGAAAAAGCAGGTGGTGGGATGATTTGTATGAACGTTTTGAGTGCTGCATGGAGGTTTTGGATGGTTTGGTGTGGGTAAGAAATGTCAATAGAGCCTCAGAGTTAAACATGGGAGAGGGGAAAAGGGAGGGGTGGATATGCAGAGAGTGCACAGAATGTGTAAAAGGGCAGGCGAGTTGTTAAAAAGCAGAAGTGAAGACAAATAAGCAGCAGGTTAATATGATCAATGCATACGTAGTACGACTGACCAAGAAGCAAGCGTGCATGAAAAACTTATGCACCTTACCTGTCTCCTGCCCTGTCCAACTGCATTGTCTAACTGCAAAACACTTTATCCTGTTGCACTTAATCTGTTGCACGCGTAAGCCCGCACGCGTGCAATCCCAGCCAGAGCTAAATATATATGAAATGAAATGTCTGCTAGCTTCAGCCACCAAAAGGCCACAATCAGTAATTAACCAATTAGCACAAGGCCAGAGCAGGCATTACTATGCAGGGTAAATAACTAACGCTGGACAAGGCCATCAAACTGAGAAAGGGAGAAAAAAAAAAAAAAAAAAAAAAAAAACACACACCTTTCTACACTTCAAAGCAGAAACCAAATAGATAAAAAATAAAGACCCACCACAGGAGTGATGGAATGAAATACCATAAAAATATCTGGCACTATATGATGCAGTTCACACTTGTCAGACAGCATACATGGATGATGGAATGAAATACCATAAAAATATCTGGCACTATATGATGCAGTTCACACTTGTCAGACAGCACACATGGATGATGGAATGAAATACCTGTGTGAAGAAGAGAAGAGAGGAACATCAGCTTCAATGCATTGTCTAACTGCAAAACACTTTATCCTGTTGCACTTAATCTGTTGCACGCGTAAGCCCGCACGCGTGCTATCCCAGCCAGAGCTAAATATATATGAAATGAAATGTCTGCTAGCTTCAGCCACCAAAAGGCCACAATCAGTAATTAACCAATTAGCACAAGGCCAGAGCAGGCATTACTATGCAGGGTAAATAACTAACGCTGGACAAGGCCATCAAACTGAGAAAGGGAGAAAAAAAAAAAAAAAAAACACACACCTTTCTACACTTCAAAGCAGAAACCAAATAGATAAAAAATAAAGACCCACCACAGGAGTGATGGAATGAAATACCATAAAAATATCTGGCACTATATGATGCAGTTCACACTTGTCAGACAGCATACATGGATGATGGAATGAAATACCATAAAAATATCTGGCACTATATGATGCAGTTCACACTTGTCAGACAGCATACATGGATGATGGAATGAAATACCATAAAAATATCTGGCACTATATGATGCAGTTCACACTTGTCAGACAGCACACATGGATGATGGAATGAAATACCATAAAAATATCTGGCACTATATGATGCAGTTCACACTTGTCAGACAGCACACATGGATGATGGAATGAAATACCTGTGTGAAGAAGAGAAGAGAGGAACATCAGCTTCAATGCATTGTCTAACTGCAAAACACTTTATCCTGTTGCACTTAATCTGTTGCACGCGTAAGCCCGCACGCGTGCTATCCCAGCCAGAGCTAAATATATATGAAATGAAATGTCTGCTAGCTTCAGCCACCAAAAGGCCACAATCAGTAATTAACCAATTAGCACAAGGCCAGAGCAGGCATTACTATGCAGGGTAAATAACTAACGCTGGACAAGGCCATCAAACTGAGAAAGGGAGAAAAAAAAAAAAAAAAAAAAAAAAACACACACCTTTCTACACTTCAAAGCAGAAACCAAATAGATAAAAAATAAAGACCCACCACAGGAGTGATGGAATGAAATACCATAAAAATATCTGGCACTATATGATGCAGTTCACACTTGTCAGACAGCATACATGGATGATGGAATGAAATACCATAAAAATATCTGGCACTATATGATGCAGTTCACACTTGTCAGACAGCATACATGGATGATGGAATGAAATACCATAAAAATATCTGGCACTATATGATGCAGTTCACACTTGTCAGACAGCACACATGGATGATGGAATGAAATACCATAAAAATATCTGGCACTATATGATGCAGTTCACACTTGTCAGACAGCACACATGGATGATGGAATGAAATACCTGTGTGAAGAAGAGAAGAGAGGAACATCAGCTTCAATGCATTGTCTAACAGCAAAACACTTTATCCTGTTGCACTTAATCTGTTGCACGCGTAAGCCCGCACGCGTGCTATCCCAGCCAGAGCTAAATATATATGAAATGATAATGATTCCCCCGTTCCTCCTTATAGCAATGATTCCCCCGTTCCTCCTTATAGCAATGATTCCCCCGTTCCTCCTTATAGCAATGATTCCCCCGTTCCTCCTTATAATAATGATTCCCCCTTTCCTCCTTATAGTAATGATTCCCCCATTCCTCCTTATAGCAATGATTCCCCCGTTCCTCCTTATAATAATGATTACCCCGTTCCTCCTTATAGCAATGATTCCGCCTTTCCTCCTTATAATAATGATTCCCCCCGTTCCTCCTTATAGTAATGATATCCCCGTTCCTACTTATAGCAATGATTCCCCCGTTCCTCCTTATAGTAATGAATCCCCCATTCCACCTTATAGTAATGATTCCCCCTTTCCTCCTTATAATAATGATTCCCCCGTTCCTCCTTATAGTAATGATTCCCCCGTTCCTCCTTATAGCAATGATTCCCCCGTTCCTCCTTATAATAATGATTCCCCCGTTCCTCCTTATAGCAATGATTCCCCCGTTCCTCCTTATAATAATGATTCCCCCGTTCCTCCTTATAGCAATGATTCCCCCTTTCCTCCTTATAATAATGATTCCCCTGTTCCTCCTTATAGTAATGATTCCCCTGTTTATCCTTATAGCAATGATTCCCCCGTTCCTCCTTATAATGATTCCCCCATTCCTCCTTATAGCAATGATTCCCCCGTTCCTCCTTAAAGTAATGATATCCCCATTCCTACTTATAGCAATGATTCCCCCGTTCCTCCTTATAGCAATGATTCCCCCGTTCCTCCTTATAGTAATGATACCCCCGTTTCTCCTTATAGCAATGATTCCCCCGTTCCTCCTTATAATGATTCCCCCGTTCCTCCTTATAGCAATGATTCCCCCTTTCCTCCTTATAATAATGATTCTTCCGTTCCTCCTTATAGTAATGATTCCCCCGTTCCTCCTTATAGCAATGATTCCCCCGTTCCTCCTTATAGTAATGATACCCCCGTTTCTCCTTATAGCAATGATTCCCCCGTTCCTCCTTATAATGATTCCCCCGTTCCTCCTTATAGCAATGATTCCCCCTTTCCTCCTTATAATAATGATTCTTCCGTTCCTCCTTATAGTAATGATTCCCCCGTTCCTCCTTATAATAATGATTCCCCCGTTCCTCCTTATAGCAATGATTCCCCCTTTCCTCCTTATAATAATGATTCCCCCGTTCCTCCTTATAGCAATGATTCCCCCTTTCCTCCTTATAGCAATGATTCCCCCGTTCCTCCTTATAATAATGATTCCCCCGTTCCTCCTTATAGCAATGATTCCCCCGTTCCTACTTATAGCAATGATATCCCCCGTTCCTTCTTATATTAATGATTCCCCCCGTTACTCCTTATAGTAATGATTCCCCCTTTCCTCCTTATAGCAATGATTCCCCCGTTCCTCCTTATAGCAATGTTTCCCCCGTTCCTACTTATACCAATGATATCCCCCGTTCCTTCTTATACTAATGATTCCCCCCGTTACTCCTTAAAGTAATGATTCCCCCTTTCCTCCTTATAGCAATGATTCCCCCGTTCCTCCTTATAGCAATGATTCCCCCGTTCCTCCTTATAGCAATGATTCCCCCGTTCCTCCTTATAGCAATGATTCCCCCTTTCCTCCTTATAATAATGATTCCCCCGTTCCTCCTTATAGTAATGATTCCCCCGTTCCTCCTTATAGCAATGATTCCCCCGTTCCTCCTTATAATAATGATTCCCCCGTTCCTCCTTATAGCAATGATTCCCCCTTTCCTCCTTATAATAATGATTCCCCCTTTCCTCCTTATAGCAATGATTCCCCGTTCCTCCTTATAGCAATGATTCCCCCGTTCCTCCTTATAGTAATGATTCCCCCGTTCCTCCTTATAGCAATGATTCCCGGTTCCTCCTTATAGCAATGATTCCCCCGTTCCTCCTTATAGTAATGATTCCCCCGTTCCTCCTTATAGCAATGATTCCCCCGTTCCTACTTATAGCAATGATTCCCCCGTTCCTACGTATAGCAATGATATCCCCCGTTCCTTCTTATACTAATGATTCCCCCCGTTACTCCTTATAGTAATGATTCCCCCTTTCCTCCTTATAGCAATGATTCCCCCGTTCCTCCTTATAGCAATGATTCCCCGTTCCTACGTATAGCAATGATATCCCCCGTTCCTTCTTATACTAATGATTCCCCCCGTTACTCCTTATAGTAATGATTCCCCCTTTCCTCCTTATAGCAATGATTCCCCCGTTCCTCCTTATAGCAATGATTCCCCCGTTCCTCCTTATAGCAATGATTCCCCCTTTCCTCCTTATAATAATGATTCCCCCGTTCCTCCTTATAGTAATGATTCCCCCGTTCCTCCTTATAGCAATGATTCCCCCGTTCCTCCTTATAATAATGATTCCCCCGTTCCTCATAGCAATGATTCCCCCTTTCCTCCTTATAGTAATGATTCCCCGTTCCTCCTTATAGCAATGATATCCCCCGTTCCTCCTTATACTAATGATTCCCCCCGTTCCTCCTTATAATAATGATTCCCCCGTTCCTTCTTATAGTAATGATTCCCCCTTTCCTCCTTATAGTAATGATTCCCCCGTTCCTCCTTATAATAATGATTCCCCCGTTCCTCCTTATAGCAATGATTCCCCCTTTCCTCCTTATAGTAATGATTCCCCGTTCCTCCTTATAGCAATGATATCCCCCGTTCCTCCTTATACTAATGATTCCCCCCGTTCCTCCTTATATTAATGATTCCCCCGTTCCTCCTTATAGCAATGATTTCCCCGTTCCTCCTTATAGCAATGATTCCCCCGTTCCTCCTTATAGCAATGATTCCCCCGTTCCTCCTTATAGCAATGATTCTCCAGGTCCTCCTTATAGTAATGATTCCCCTGTTCCTCGTTATAGTAATGATTCCCCTGTTCCTCCTTATAGTAATGATTCCCCCGTTCTTCCTTATAGTAATGATTCCCCCATTCCTCCTTATAGCAATGATTCCCCCATTCCTCCTTATAGTAATGATTCCCCCGTTCCGCCTTATAGCAATGATTCCCCCTTTCCTCCTTATAATTATGATTCTCCTGTTCCTCCTTAAAGTAATGATTCCCGCGTTCCTCCTAATAGCAATGATTCCCCCTTTCCTCCTTATAATAATGATTCCCCTGTTCCTCCTTATAGCAATGATTCCCCCGTTCCTCCTTATAGTAATGATTCCCCCGTTCCTCCTTATAGCAATGATTCCCCCGTTCCTCCTTATAGTAATGATTCCCCCCGTTACTCCTTATAGTAATGATTCCCCCCGTTACTCCTTATAGTAATGATTCCCCTTTTCCTCCTTATAATAATGATTCCCCCGTTCCTCCTTATAGTAATGATTCCCCCGTTCCTCCTTATAATAATGATTCCCCCGTTCCTCCTTATAGCAATGATTCCCCCGTTCCTCCTTATAGCAATGATTCCCCCGTTCCTCCTTATAGCAATGATATCCCCTGTTCCTCCTTATACTAATGATTCCCCCGTTCCTCTTTATAGTAATGATTCCCCCGTTCCTCCTTATAGTAATGATTCCCCTGTTCCTCCTTATAATAATGATTCCCCCGTTCCTCCTTATAGTAATGATTCCCCCGTTCCTCCTTATAATAATGATTCCCCCGTTCCTCCTTATAATAATGATTCCCCCGTTCCTCCTTATAATAATGATTCCCCTGTTCCTCCTTATACTAATGATTCCCCCCGTTACTCCTTATACTAATGATTCCCCCTTTCCTCCTTATAATAATGATTCCCCCGTTCCTCCTTATAGCAATGATTCCCCCGTTCCTCCTTATAATAATGATTCCCCCGTTCCTCCTTATAGTAATGATTCCCCCGTTCCTCCTTATAGCAATGATTCTCCCGTTCCTCCTTATAATAATGATTCCCCCGTTCCTCCTTATAGCAATGATTCCCCCGTTCCTCCTTATAGCAATGATTCCCCCGTTCCTCCTTATAATAATGATTCCCCCGTTCCTCCTTATAGCAATGATTCCCCCTTTCCTCCTTATAATAATGATTCCCCCATTCCTCCTTATAGCAATGATTCCCCCGTTCCTCCTTACAGCAATGATTCCCCCTTTCCTCCTTATAATAATGATTCCCCCATTCCTCCTTATAGTAATGATTCCCCCGTTCCTCCTTATAGTAATGATTCCCCCTTTCCTCCTTATAATAATGATTCCCCCTTTCCTCCTTATAATAATGATTCCCCCGTTCCTCCTTATAGTAATGATTCCCCCGTTCCTCCTTATAGCAATGATTCCCCCGTTCCTCCTTATAATAATGATTCCCCCGTTCCTCCTTTTAGCAATGATTCCCCCGTTCCTCCTTATAGCAATGATTCCCCCGTTCCTCCTTATAATAATGATTCCCCCGTTCCTCCTTATAGTAATGATTCCCCCGTTCCTCCTTATAGCAATGATTCCCCCGTTCCTCCTTATAATAATGATTCCCCCATTCCTCCTTATAGCAATGATTCCCCCGTTCCTCCTTATAGCAATGATTCCCCCGTTCCTCCTTATAGCAATGATTCCCCCTTTCCTCTTTATAATAATGATTCCCCCGTTCCTCCTTATAGCAATGATTCCCCCTTTCCTCCTTATAATAATGATTCCCCCATTCCTCCTTATAGCAATGATTCCCCCGTTCCTCCTTATAGCAATGATTCCCCCGTTCCTCCTTATAGCAATGATTCCCCCTTTCCTCCTTATAATAATGATTCCCCCGTTCCTCATTATAGTAATGATTCCCCCGTTCCTCCTTATAGCAATGATTCCCCCGTTCCTCCTTATAATAATGATTCCCCGTTCCTCCTTATAGCAATGATTCCCCCTTTCCTCCTTATAATAATGATTCCCCCTTTCCTCCTTATAGCAATGATTCCCCGTTCCTCCTTATAGCAATGATTCCCCCGTTCCTCCTTATAGTAATGATTCCCCCGTTCCTCCTTATAGCAATGATTCCCCGTTCCTCCTTATAGCAATGATTCCCCCGTTCCTCCTTATAGTAATAATTCCCCCGTTCCTCCTTATAGTAATGATACCCCCGTTCCTCCTTATAGCAATGATTCCCCCGTTCCTCCTTATAGCAATGATATCCCCCGTTCCTCCTTATACTAATGATTCCCCCCGTTCCTCCTTATAATAATGATTCCCCCGTTCCTCCTTATAGTAATGATTCCCCCTTTCCTCCTTATAGTAATGATTCCCCCATTCCTCCTTATATTAATGATTCCCCCGTTCCTGCTTATAGCAATGATTCCCCCGTTCCTCCTTATAGCAATGATTCCCCCGTTCCTCATAGTAATGATTCCCCCGTTCCTCCTTATAGCAATGATTCCCCCGTTCCTCCTTATAATAATGATTCCCCGTTCCTCCTTATAGCAATGATTCCCCCTTTCCTCCTTATAATAATGATTCCCCCTTTCCTCCTTATAGCAATGATTCCCCGTTCCTCCTTATAGCAATGATTCCCCCGTTCCTCCTTATAGTAATGATTCCCCCGTTCCTCCTTATAGCAATGATTCCCCGTTCCTCCTTATAGCAATGATTCCCCCGTTCCTCCTTATAGTAATAATTCCCCCGTTCCTCCTTATAGTAATGATACCCCCGTTCCTCCTTATAGCAATGATTCCCCCGTTCCTCCTTATAGCAATGATATCCCCCGTTCCTCCTTATACTAATGATTCCCCTGTTCCTCGTTATAGTAATGATTCCCCTGTTCCTCCTTATAGTAATGATTCCCCCGTTCTTCCTTATATTAATGATTCCCCCATTCCTCCTTATAGTAATGATTCCCCCATTCCTCCTTATAGTAATGATTCCCCCGTTCCACCTTATAGCAATGATTCCCCCTTTCCTCCTTATAATTATGATTCTCCTGTTCCTCCTTAAAGTAATGATTCCCGCGTTCCTCCTAATAGCAATGCTTCCCCCTTTCCTCCTTATAATAATGATTCCCATGTTCCTCCTTATAGCAATGATTTCCCCGTTCCTCCTTATAGTAATGATTCCCCCGTTCCTCCTTATAGTAATGATTCCCCCGTTCCTCCTTATAGCAATGATTCCCCCGTTCCTCCTTATAGTAATGATTCCCCCCGTTACTCCTTATAGTAATGATTCCCCCCGTTACTCCTTATAGTAATGATTCCCCCTTTCCTCCTTATAATAATGATTCCCCCGTTCCTCCTTATAGCAATGATTCCCCCATTCCTCCTTATAGTAATGATTCCCCCGTTCCTCCTTATAATAATGATTCCCCCGTTCCTCCTTATAGCAATGATTCCCCCGTTCCTCCTTATAGCAATGATATCCCCTGTTCCTCCTTATACTAATGATTCCCCCGTTCCTCTTTATAGTAATGATTCCCCCGTTCCTCCTTATAGTAATGATTCCCCTGTTCCTCCTTATAGTAATGATTCCCCCTTTCCTCCTTATAATAATGATTCCCCCGTTCCTCCTTATAATAATGATTCCCCCGTTCCTCCTTATAATAATGATTCCCCTGTTCCTCCTTATACTAATGATTCCCCCCGTTACTCCTTATACTAATGATTCCCCCTTTCCTCCTTATAATAATGATTCCCCCGTTCCTCCTTATAGCAATGATTCCCCCGTTCCTCCTTATAGCAATGATTCCCCCGTTCCTCCTTATAATAATGATTCCCCCATTCCTCCTTATAGTAATGATTCCCCCGTTCCTCCTTATAGCAATGATTCCCCCGTTCCTCCTTATAATAATGATTCCCCCGTTCCTCCTTATAGCAATGATTCCCCCATTCCTCCTTATAGTAATGATTCCCCCGTTCCTCCTTATAATAATGATTCCCCCGTTCCTCCTTATAGCAATGATTCCCCCGTTCCTCCTTATAGCAATGATATCCCCTGTTCCTCCTTATACTAATGATTCCCCCGTTCCTCTTTATAGTAATGATTCCCCCGTTCCTCCTTATAGTAATGATTCCCCTGTTCCTCCTTATAGTAATGATTCCCCCTTTCCTCCTTATAATAATGATTCCCCCGTTCCTCCTTATAATAATGATTCCCCCGTTCCTCCTTATAATAATGATTCCCCTGTTCCTCCTTATACTAATGATTCCCCCCGTTCCTCCTTATAATAATGATTCCCCCATTCCTCCTTATAGTAATGATTCCCCCGTTCCTCCTTATAATAATGATTCCCCCATTCCTCCTTATAGTAATGATTCCCCCGTTCCTCCTTATAGCAATGATTCCCCCGTTCCTCCTTATAATAATGATTCCCCCGTTCCTCCTTATAGCAATGATTCCCCCGTTCCTCCTTATAGCAATGATTCCCCCTTTCCTCCTTATAATAATGATTCCCCCGTTCCTCCTTATAGCAATGATTCCCCCGTTCCTCCTTATAGCAATGATTCCCCCGTTCCTCCTTATAGCAATGATTCCCCCTTTCCTCCTTATAATAATGATTCCCCCGTTCCTCCTTATAGCAATGATTCCCCCTTTCCTCCTTATAATAATGATTCCCCCGTTCCTCCTTATAGTAATGATTCCCCCGTTCCTCCTTATAGTAATGATACCCCCGTTCCTCCTTATAGCAATGATTCCCCCGTTCCTCCTTATAGCAATGATTCCCCCGTTTCTCCTTATAGCAATGATTCCCCCGTTCCTCCTTATAATAATGATTCCCCCGTTCCTCCTTATAGCAATGATTCCCCCGTTTCTCCTTCTAGCAATGATTCCCCCGTTCCTCCTTATAATAATGATTCCCCCGTTCCTCCTTATAGCAATGATTCCCCCTTTCCTCCTTATAATAATGATTCCCCCGTTCCTCCTTATAATAATGATTCCCCCGTTCCTCCTTATAGCAATGATTCCCCCTTTCCTCCTTATAATAATGATTCCCCCGTTCCTCCTTATAATAATGATTCCCCCGTTCCTCCTTATAGCAATGATTCCCCCGTTCCTCCTTATAATGATTCCCCCATTCCTCCTTATAGCAATGATTCCCCCTTTCCTCCTTATAGCAATGATTCCCCCGTTCCTCCTTATAATAATGATTCCCCCGTTCCTCCTTATAATAGTGATTCCCCCGTTCCTCCTTATAGCAATGATTCCCCCTTTCCTCCTTATAGCAATGATTCCCCCTTTCCTCCTTATAATAATGATTCCCCCGTTCCTCCTTATAGTAATGATACCCCCGTTCCTCCTTATAGCAATGATTCCCCCGTTCCTCCTTATAGCAATGATTCCCCCGTTCCTCCTTATAGTAATGATTCCCCCGTTCCTCCTTATAATAATGATTCCCCCGTTCCTCCTTATAGCAATGATTCCCCCGTTTCTCCTTATAGCAATGATTCCCCCGTTCCTCCTTATAATAATGATTCCCCCGTTCCTCCTTATAGCAATGATTCCCCCTTTCCTCCTTATAATAATGATTCCCCCGTTCCTCCTTATAATAATGATTCCCCTGTTCCTCCTTATAGCAATGATTCCCCCTTTCCTCCTTATAATAATGATTCCCCCGTTCCTCCTTATAATAATGATTCCCCCGTTCCTCCTTATAGCAATGATTCCCCCGTTCCTCCTTATAATGATTCCCCCATTCCTCCTTATAGCAATGATTCCCCCTTTCCTCCTTATAGCAATGATTCCCCCGTTCCTCCTTATAATAATGATTCCCCCGTTCCTCCTTATAGCAATGATTCCCCCGTTCCTCCTTATAGTAATGATTCCCCCGTTCCTCCTTATAGTAATGATTCCCCCGTTCCTCCTCATAGCAATGATTCCCCCGTTCCTCCTTATAGCAATGATTCCCCTGTTCCTCCTTATAGTAATGATTCCCCCGTTCCTCCTTATAGCAATGATTCCCCCGTTCCTCCTTATAATAATGATTCCCCTGTTCCTCCTTATAGCAATGATTCCCCCATTCCTCCTTATAGTAATGATTCCCCCGTTCCTCCTTATAGTAATGATTCCCCCGTTCCTCCTTATAATAATGATTCCCCTGTTCCTCCTTATAGTAATGATTCCCCCGTTCCTCCTTATAGCAATGATTCCCCCGTTCCTCCTTATAGTAATGATTCCCCCGTTCCTCCTTATAGTAATGATTCCCCCGTTCCTCCTTATAGCAATGATTCCCCCGTTCCTCCTTATAGCAATGATTCCCCTGTTCCTCCTTATAGCAATGATTCCCCCGTTCCTCCTTATAGCAATGATTCCCCCTTTCTTCCTCATAGTAATGATTCCCCCATTCCTCCTTATAGCAATGATTCCCCCGTTCCTCCTTATAGCAATGATTCCACAGGTCCTCCTTATAGTAATGATTCCCCTGTTCCTCCTTATAGTAATGATTCCCCCGTTCTTCCTTATAGCAATGATTCCCCCATTCCTCCTTATAGTAATGATTCCCCCGTTCCACCTTATAGCAATGATTCCCCCGTTCCTCCTTATGATAATGATTCCCCTGTTCCTCCTTATAGCAATGATTCCCCCATTCCTCCTTATAGTAATGATTCCCCCGTTCCTCCTTATAGTAATGATTCCCCCGTTCCTCCTTATAATAATGATTCCCCTGTTCCTCCTTATAGTAATGATTCCCCCGTTCCTCCTTATAGCAATGATTCCCCCGTTCCTCCTTATAGTAATGATTCCCCCGTTCCTCCTTATAGCAATGATTCCCCCGTTCCTCCTTATAGTAATGATTCCCCCGTTCCTCCTTATAGCAATGATTCCCCCGTTCCTCCTTATAGCAATGATTCCCCCGTTCCTCCTTATAGTAATGATTCCCCCGTTCCTCCTTATAGCAATGATTCCCCCGTTCCTCCTTATAGTAATGATTCCCCCGTTCCTCCTTATAGTAATGATTCCCCCGTTCCTCCTTATAGCAATGATTCCCCCGTTCCTCCTTATAGCAATGATTCCCCCGTTCCTCCTTATAGTAATGATTCCCCCGTTCCTCCTTATAGTAATGATTCCCCCGTTCCTCCTTATAATAATGATTCCCCTGTTCCTCCTTATAGTAATGATTCCCCCGTTCCTCCTTATAGCAATGATTCCCCCGTTCCTCCTTATAGTAATGATTCCCCCGTTCCTCCTTATAGTAATGATTCCCCCATTCCTCCTTATAGCAATGATTCCCCCGTTCCTCCTTATAGCAATGATTCCCTCGTTCCTCCTTATAGCAATGATTCCCCCGTTCCTCCTTATAGCAATGATTCCCCCGTTCCTCCTTATAGTAATGATTCCCCCGTTCCTCCTTATAGCAATGATTCCCCAGTTCCTCCTTATAGTAATGATTCCCCCGTTCCTCCTTATAGCAATGATTCCCCCGTTCCTCCTTATAGTAATGATTCCCCCGTTCCTCCTTATAGCAATGATTCCCCCGTTCCTCCTTATAGTAATGATTCCCCCGTTCCTCCTTATAGTAATGATTCCCCAGTTCCTCCTTACAGTAATGATTCCCCCGTTCCTCCTTATAGTAATGATTCCCCCGTTCCTCCTTATAGCAATGATTCCCCCGTTCCTCCTTATAGTAATGATTCCCCCGTTCCTCCTTATAGCAATGATTCCCCAGTTCCTCCTTATAGTAATGATTCCCCCGTTCCTCCTTATAGCAATGATTCCCCCGTTCCTCCTTATAGCAATGATTCCCCCTTTCCTCCTTATAATAATGATTCCACCGTTCCTCCTTATAATAATGATTCCCCCGTTCCTCCTTATAGCAATGATTCCCCCGTTCCTCCTTATAATGATTCCCCCATTCCTCCTTATAGCAATGATTCCCCCTTTCCTCCTTATAGCAATGATTCCCCCGTTCCTCCTTATAATAATGATTCCCCCGTTCCTCCTTATAGCAATGATTCCCCCGTTCCTCCTTATAGTAATGATTCCCCCGTTCCTCCTTATAGTAATGATTCCCCCGTTCCTCCTCATAGCAATGATTCCCCCGTTCCTCCTTATAGCAATGATTCCCCTGTTCCTCCTTATAGTAATGATTCCCCCGTTCCTCCTTATAGCAATGATTCCCCCGTTCCTCCTTATAATAATGATTCCCCTGTTCCTCCTTATAGCAATGATTCCCCCATTCCTCCTTATAGTAATGATTCCCCCGTTCCTCCTTATAGTAATGATTCCCCCGTTCCTCCTTATAATAATGATTCCCCTGTTCCTCCTTATAGTAATGATTCCCCCGTTCCTCCTTATAGCAATGATTCCCCCGTTCCTCCTTATAGTAATGATTCCCCCGTTCCTCCTTATAGTAATGATTCCCCCGTTCCTCCTTATAGCAATGATTCCCCCGTTCCTCCTTATAGCAATGATTCCCCTGTTCCTCCTTATAGCAATGATTCCCCCGTTCCTCCTTATAGCAATGATTCCCCCTTTCTTCCTCATAGTAATGATTCCCCCATTCCTCCTTATAGCAATGATTCCCCCGTTCCTCCTTATAGCAATGATTCCACAGGTCCTCCTTATAGTAATGATTCCCCTGTTCCTCCTTATAGTAATGATTCCCCCGTTCTTCCTTATAGCAATGATTCCCCCATTCCTCCTTATAGTAATGATTCCCCCGTTCCACCTTATAGCAATGATTCCCCCGTTCCTCCTTATGATAATGATTCCCCTGTTCCTCCTTATAGCAATGATTCCCCCATTCCTCCTTATAGTAATGATTCCCCCGTTCCTCCTTATAGTAATGATTCCCCCGTTCCTCCTTATAATAATGATTCCCCTGTTCCTCCTTATAGTAATGATTCCCCCGTTCCTCCTTATAGCAATGATTCCCCCGTTCCTCCTTATAGTAATGATTCCCCCGTTCCTCCTTATAGCAATGATTCCCCCGTTCCTCCTTATAGTAATGATTCCCCCGTTCCTCCTTATAGCAATGATTCCCCCGTTCCTCCTTATAGCAATGATTCCCCCGTTCCTCCTTATAGTAATGATTCCCCCGTTCCTCCTTATAGCAATGATTCCCCCGTTCCTCCTTATAGTAATGATTCCCCCGTTCCTCCTTATAGTAATGATTCCCCCGTTCCTCCTTATAGCAATGATTCCCCCGTTCCTCCTTATAGCAATGATTCCCCCGTTCCTCCTTATAGTAATGATTCCCCCGTTCCTCCTTATAGTAATGATTCCCCCGTTCCTCCTTATAATAATGATTCCCCTGTTCCTCCTTATAGTAATGATTCCCCCGTTCCTCCTTATAGCAATGATTCCCCCGTTCCTCCTTATAGTAATGATTCCCCCGTTCCTCCTTATAGTAATGATTCCCCCATTCCTCCTTATAGCAATGATTCCCCCGTTCCTCCTTATAGCAATGATTCCCTCGTTCCTCCTTATAGCAATGATTCCCCCGTTCCTCCTTATAGCAATGATTCCCCCGTTCCTCCTTATAGTAATGATTCCCCCGTTCCTCCTTATAGCAATGATTCCCCAGTTCCTCCTTATAGTAATGATTCCCCCGTTCCTCCTTATAGCAATGATTCCCCCGTTCCTCCTTATAGTAATGATTCCCCCGTTCCTCCTTATAGCAATGATTCCCCCGTTCCTCCTTATAGTAATGATTCCCCCGTTCCTCCTTATAGTAATGATTCCCCAGTTCCTCCTTACAGTAATGATTCCCCCGTTCCTCCTTATAGTAATGATTCCCCCGTTCCTCCTTATAGCAATGATTCCCCCGTTCCTCCTTATAGTAATGATTCCCCCGTTCCTCCTTATAGCAATGATTCCCCAGTTCCTCCTTATAGTAATGATTCCCCCGTTCCTCCTTATAGCAATGATTCCCCCGTTCCTCCTTATAGTAATGATTCCCCCGTTCCTCCTTATAGCAATGATTCCCCCGTTCCTCCTTATAGCAATGATTCCCCCGTTCCTCCTTATAGTAATGATTCCCCCGTTCCTCCTTATAGCAATGATTCCCCCGTTCCTCCTTATAGTAATGATTCCCCCGTTCCTCCTTATAGCAATGATTCCCCCGTTCCTCCTTATAGTAATGATTCCCCCGTTCCTCCTTATAGCAATGATTCCCCCGTTCCTCCTTATAGTAATGATTCCCCCGTTCCTCCTTATAGTAATCATTCCCCCGTTCCTCCTTATAGCAATGATTCCCCCGTTCCTCCTTATAGCAATGATACACCCGTTCCTCCTTATAGTAATCATTCCCCCTTTCCTCCTTATAGTAATCATTCCCCCGTTCCTCCTTATAGCAATGATTCCCCCATTCCTCCTTATAGCAATGATTCCCCCGTTCCTCCTTATAGCAATGATTCCCCCGTTCCTCCTTATAGCAATGATTCCCCCGTTTCTCCTTATAGTAATGATTCCCCCGTTCCTCCTTATAGTAATGATTCCCCCGTTCCTCCTTATAGTAATGATTCCCCCGTTCCTCCTTATAGTAATGATATCCCCGTTACTCCTTATAGCAATGATTCCCCCGTTTCTCCTTATAGTAATGATTCCCCCGTTCCTCCTTATAGTAATGATATCCCCGTTCCTCCTTATAGTAATGATATCCCCGTTACTCCTTATAGCAATGATTCCCCCGTTCCTCCTTATAGTAATGATTCCCCCGTTCCTCCTTATAGTAATGATTCCCCCGTTCCTCCTTATAGTAATGATTCCCCCGTTCCTCCTTATAATAATGATTCCCCCGTTCCTCCTTATAGCAATGATTCCCCCGTTCCTCCTTATAGCAATGATTCCCCCGTTCCTCCTTATAGTAATGATTCCCCCGTTCCTCCTTATAGTAATGATTCCCCCGTTCCTCCTTATAGTAATGATATCCCCGTTCTTCCTTATAGCAATGATTCCCCCATTCCTCCTTATAGCAATGATTCCCCCGTTTCTCCTTATAGTAATGATTCCCCCGTTCCTCCTTATAGTAATGATATCCCCGTTCCTCCTTATAGTAATGATATCCCCGTTACTCCTTATAGCAATGATTCCCCCGTTCCTCCTTATAGTAATGATTCCCCCGTTCCTCCTTATAGTAATGATTCCCCCGTTCCTCCTTATAGCAATGATTCCCCCGTTCCTCCTTATAGCAATGATTCCCCCGTTCCTCCTTATAGTAATGATTCCCCCGTTCCTCCTTATAGTAATGATTCCCCCGTTCCTCCTTATAGTAATGATATCCCCGTTCTTCCTTATAGCAATGATTCCCCCATTCCTCCTTATAGCAATGATTCCCCCGTTTCTCCTTATAGTAATGATTCCCCCGTTCCTCCTTATAGTAATGATTCCCCCGTTCCTCCTTATAGCAATGATTCCCCCGTTCCTCCTTATAGTAATGATTCCCCCGTTCCTCCTTATAGTAATGATTCCCCCGTTCCTCCTTATAGCAATGATTCCCCCGTTCCTCCTTATAGCAATGATTCCCCCGTTCCTCCTTATAGTAATGATTCCCCCGTTCCTCCTTATAGTAATGATTCCCCCGTTCCTCCTTATAGTAATGATATCCCCGTTCTTCCTTATAGCAATGATTCCCCCATTCCTCCTTATAGCAATGATTCCCCCGTTTCTCCTTATAGTAATGATTCCCCCGTTCCTCCTTATAGTAATGATATCCCCGTTCTTCCTTATAGCAATGATTCCCCCATTCCTCCTTATAGCAATGATTCCCCCGTTCCTCCTTATAGCAATGATTCCCCCGTTTCTCCTTATAGTAATGATTCCCCCATTCCTCCTTATAGTAATGATATCCCCGTTCTTCCTTATAGCAATGATTCCCCCATTCCTCCTTATAGCAATGATTCCCCCTTTCCTCCTTATAATAATGATTCCCCCGTTCCTCCTTATAGCAATGATTCCCCCTTTCCTCCTTATAATAATGATTCCCCCGTTCCTCCTTATAGTAATGATTCCCCCGTTCCTCCTTATAGTAATGATACCCCCGTTCCTCCTTATAGCAATGATTCCCCCGTTCCTCCTTATAGCAATGATTCCCCCGTTTCTCCTTATAGCAATGATTCCCCCGTTCCTCCTTATAATAATGATTCCCCCGTTCCTCCTTATAGCAATGATTCCCCCGTTTCTCCTTCTAGCAATGATTCCCCGTTCCTCCTTATAATAATGATTCCCCCGTTCCTCCTTATAGCAATGATTCCCCCTTTCCTCCTTATAATAATGATTCCCCCGTTCCTCCTTATAATAATGATTCCCCCGTTCCTCCTTATAGCAATGATTCCCCCTTTCCTCCTTATAATAATGATTCCCCCGTTCCTCCTTATAATAATGATTCCCCCGTTCCTCCTTATAGCAATGATTCCCCCGTTCCTCCTTATAATGATTCCCCCATTCCTCCTTATAGCAATGATTCCCCCTTTCCTCCTTATAGCAATGATTCCCCCGTTCCTCCTTATAATAATGATTCCCCCGTTCCTCCTTATAATAGTGATTCCCCCGTTCCTCCTTATAGCAATGATTCCCCCTTTCCTCCTTATAGCAATGATTCCCCCTTTCCTCCTTATAATAATGATTCCCCCGTTCCTCCTTATAGTAATGATACCCCCGTTCCTCCTTATAGCAATGATTCCCCCGTTCCTCCTTATAGCAATGATTCCCCCGTTCCTCCTTATAGTAATGATTCCCCCGTTCCTCCTTATAATAATGATTCCCCCGTTCCTCCTTATAGCAATGATTCCCCCGTTCCTCCTTATAATAATGATTCCCCCGTTCCTCCTTATAGCAATGATTCCCCCTTTCCTCCTTATAATAATGATTCCCCCGTTCCTCCTTATAATAATGATTCCCCTGTTCCTCCTTATAGCAATGATTCCCCCTTTCCTCCTTATAATAATGATTCCCCCGTTCCTCCTTATAATAATGATTCCCCCGTTCCTCCTTATAGCAATGATTCCCCCGTTCCTCCTTATAATGATTCCCCCATTCCTCCTTATAGCAATGATTCCCCCTTTCCTCCTTATAGCAATGATTCCCCCGTTCCTCCTTATAATAATGATTCCCCCGTTCCTCCTTATAGCAATGATTCCCCCGTTCCTCCTTATAGTAATGATTCCCCCGTTCCTCCTTATAGTAATGATTCCCCCGTTCCTCCTCATAGCAATGATTCCCCCGTTCCTCCTTATAGCAATGATTCCCCTGTTCCTCCTTATAGTAATGATTCCCCCGTTCCTCCTTATAGCAATGATTCCCCCGTTCCTCCTTATAATAATGATTCCCCTGTTCCTCCTTATAGCAATGATTCCCCCATTCCTCCTTATAGTAATGATTCCACCGTTCCTCCTTATAGTAATGATTCCCCCGTTCCTCCTTATAATAATGATTCCCCTGTTCCTCCTTATAGTAATGATTCCCCCGTTCCTCCTTATAGCAATGATTCCCCCGTTCCTCCTTATAGTAATGATTCCCCCGTTCCTCCTTATAGTAATGATTCCCCCGTTCCTCCTTATAGCAATGATTCCCCCGTTCCTCCTTATAGCAATGATTCCCCTGTTCCTCCTTATAGCAATGATTCCCCCGTTCCTCCTTATAGCAATGATTCCCCCTTTCTTCCTCATAGTAATGATTCCCCCATTCCTCCTTATAGCAATGATTTCCCCGTTCCTCCTTATAGCAATGATTCCACAGGTCCTCCTTATAGTAATGATTCCCCTGTTCCTCCTTATAGTAATGATTCCCCCGTTCTTCCTTATAGCAATGATTCCCCCATTCCTCCTTATAGTAATGATTCCCCCGTTCTACCTTATAGCAATGATTCCCCCGTTCCTCCTTATAATAATGATTCCCCTGTTCCTCCTTATAGCAATGATTCCCCCATTCCTCCTTATAGTAATGATTCCCCCGTTCCTCCTTATAGTAATGATTCCCCCGTTCCTCCTTATAATAATGATTCCCCTGTTCCTCCTTATAGTAATGATTCCCCCGTTCCTCCTTATAGCAATGATTCCCCCGTTCCTCCTTATAGTAATGATTCCCCCGTTCCTCCTTATAGCAATGATTCCCCCGTTCCTCCTTATAGTAATGATTCCCCCGTTCCTCCTTATAGCAATGATTCCCACGTTCCTCCTTATAGCAATGATTCCCCCGTTCCTCCTTATAGTAATGATTCCCCCGTTCCTCCTTATAGCAATGATTCCCCCGTTCCTCCTTATAGTAATGATTCCCCCGTTCCTCCTTATAGTAATGATTCCCCCGTTCCTCCTTATAGCAATGATTCCCCCGTTCCTCCTTATAGCAATGATTCCCCCGTTCCTCCTTATAGTAATGATTCCCCCGTTCCTCCTTATAGTAATGATTCCCCCGTTCCTCCTTATAATAATGATTCCCCTGTTCCTCCTTATAGTAATGATTCCCCCGTTCCTCCTTATAGCAATGATTCCCCCGTTCCTCCTTATAGTAATGATTCCCCCGTTCCTCCTTATAGTAATGATTCCCCCATTCCTCCTTATAGCAATGATTCCCCCGTTCCTCCTTATAGCAATGATTCCCTCGTTCCTCCTTATAGCAATGATTCCCCCGTTCCTCCTTATAGCAATGATTCCCCCGTTCCTCCTTATAGTAATGATTCCCCCGTTCCTCCTTATAGCAATGATTCCCCAGTTCCTCCTTATAGTAATGATTCCCCCGTTCCTCCTTATAGCAATGATTCCCCCGTTCCTCCTTATAGTAATGATTCCCCCGTTCCTCCTTATAGCAATGATTCCCCCGTTCCTCCTTATAGTAATGATTCCCCCGTTCCTCCTTATAGTAATGATTCCCCAGTTCCTCCTTACAGTAATGATTCCCCCGTTCCTCCTTATAGTAATGATTCCCCCGTTCCTCCTTATAGCAATGATTCCCCCGTTCCTCCTTATAGTAATGATTCCCCCGTTCCTCCTTATAGCAATGATTCCCCAGTTCCTCCTTATAGTAATGATTCCCCCGTTCCTCCTTATAGCAATGATTCCCCCGTTCCTCCTTATAGTAATGATTCCCCCGTTCCTCCTTATAGCAATGATTCCCCCGTTCCTCCTTATAGCAATGATTCCCCCGTTCCTCCTTATAGTAATGATTCCCCCGTTCCTCCTTATAGCAATGATTCCCCCGTTCCTCCTTATAGTAATGATTCCCCCGTTCCTCCTTATAGCAATGATTCCCCCGTTCCTCCTTATAGTAATGATTCCCCCGTTCCTCCTTATAGCAATGATTCCCCCGTTCCTCCTTATAGTAATGATTCCCCCGTTCCTCCTTATAGTAATCATTCCCCTGTTCCTCCTTATAGCAATGATTCCCCCGTTCCTCCTTATAGCAATGATACACCCGTTCCTCCTTATAGTAATCATTCCCCCTTTCCTCCTTATAGTAATCATTCCCCCGTTCCTCCTTATAGCAATGATTCCCCCGTTCCTCCTTATAGCAATGATTCCCCCGTTCCTCCTTATAGCAATGATTCCCCCGTTCCTCCTTATAGCAATGATTCCCCCGTTTCTCCTTATAGTAATGATTCCCCCGTTCCTCCTTATAGTAATGATTCCCCCGTTCCTCCTTATAGTAATGATTCCCCCGTTCCTCCTTATAGTAATGATATCCCCGTTACTCCTTATAGCAATGATTCCCCCGTTTCTCCTTATAGTAATGATTCCCCCGTTCCTCCTTATAGTAATGATATCCCCGTTCCTCCTTATAGTAATGATATCCCCGTTACTCCTTATAGCAATGATTCCCCCGTTCCTCCTTATAGTAATGATTCCCCCGTTCCTCCTTATAGTAATGATTCCCCCGTTCCTCCTTATAGTAATGATTCCCCCGTTCCTCCTTATAATAATGATTCCCCCGTTCCTCCTTATAGCAATGATTCCCCCGTTCCTCCTTATAGCAATGATTCCCCCGTTCCTCCTTATAGTAATGATTCCCCCGTTCCTCCTTATAGTAATGATTCCCCCGTTCCTCCTTATAGTAATGATATCCCCGTTCTTCCTTATAGCAATGATTCCCCCATTCCTCCTTATAGCAATGATTCCCCCGTTCCTCCTTATAGTAATGATATCCCCGTTCCTCCTTATAGTAATGATATCCCCGTTACTCCTTATAGCAATGATTCCCCCGTTCCTCCTTATAGTAATGATTCCCCCGTTCCTCCTTATAGTAATGATTCCCCCGTTCCTCCTTATAGTAATGATTCCCCCGTTCCTCCTTATAGTAATGATTCCCCCGTTCCTCCTTATAATAATGATTCCCCCGTTCCTCCTTATAGCAATGATTCCCCCGTTCCTCCTTATAGCAATGATTCCCCCGTTCCTCCTTATAGTAATGATTCCCCCGTTCCTCCTTATAGTAATGATTCCCCCGTTCCTCCTTATAGTAATGATATCCCCGTTCTTCCTTATAGCAATGATTCCCCCGTTTCTCCTTATAGTAATGATTCCCCCGTTCCTCCTTATAGTAATGATATCCCCGTTCCTCCTTATAGTAATGATATCCCCGTTACTCCTTATAGCAATGATTCCCCCGTTCCTCCTTATAGTAATGATTCCCCCGTTCCTCCTTATAGTAATGATTCCCCCGTTCCTCCTTATAGCAATGATTCCCCCGTTCCTCCTTATAGCAATGATTCCCCCGTTCCTCCTTATAGTAATGATTCCCCCGTTCCTCCTTATAGTAATGATTCCCCCGTTCCTCCTTATAGTAATGATATCCCCGTTCTTCCTTATAGCAATGATTCCCCCATTCCTCCTTATAGCAATGATTCCCCCGTTCCTCCTTATAGTAACGATTCCCCCGTTCCTCCTTATAGTAATGATTCCCCCGTTCCTCCTTATAGTAATGATTCCCCCGTTCCTCCTTATAGTAATGATTCCCCCGTTCCTCCTTATAGTAATGATACCCCCAATCCTCTTTATAGTAATAATGCCCCCCACCCCCTGTGCCTCATTATTATATTGGGGACATTCTGTCCTGACGCTACAATAAACCTGTAACAAACCCCTTGTAAATGCAGCTACAGCTAAATGTTTGCTATAAAATCCTAACAATGTGTCAATGACTCAACAGCAGATAACTCACATCTCATATTTATCCCCGCAGGTAATGGATTTTGTGTCCCTCACATAGAAGGTTTGAGAAAAGTGATGTGGATTAAATCAAGTCC
Organism: Dendrobates tinctorius; assembly: GCF_039654945.1. Lineage (NCBI taxonomy): Eukaryota > Metazoa > Chordata > Amphibia > Anura > Dendrobatidae > Dendrobates > Dendrobates tinctorius. The sequence goes on along the minus strand of NW_027361840.1, from coordinate 10,147,758 downwards.
TGATCTGTCAAATGAGAATAAGGAGGTTGGACTCCTGAACATCTACAAGATGCTCCTAAATTATGATCCAAAACTCAAGCAATGGAAGTTTGGGATTGGAGGTCCAGGGAGAGACAACAAGGTCGTAATGATGATTGGTGAAACCGGAGCTGGAAAAACTGCCCTGATCAATGCCCTTGTCAACTGCATTTTTGGTATCCAGTGGAAATACGACTGCAGGATCCAATTAGTTGGAGAACATCCCCTAGGACAGGCCAGGGATTCATGTCAGAGAGCAAAGCTCATGGTGTACCAGATCAATCATCAATCGGAATTCTGTATCCCATTCTCTTTGACCATCATTGATACTCCTGAACTTCCGGAGACCCGAGGTGTAAGTCCAGATAGACGAGCTATACAGCAGATCCGGGAATTATTCTATAACTCGGAGTTAGACCACATTGATGCAATTTGCTTTGTGGTTCAATCATCGATGACGGATTTGTCACTCACTCAGACATACACGTTTGATTCCCTCCTGGCCATGTTTGGCTCAAGTGTACAAAAAAATATAGTGACCTTCATGACTTCTGCCAATGATGACCAAAACCCACAGATACCAGCAACAATCATTTGTGCCAGGGTTCCCGGTGCAAAAGATAGAAACGGTTGTCCCATCCACTTCGTTTTCAATGATAAAGTTATGTATGCAAATAATTCCCTTGATGACATCACGACTAATGAGCAGCACTGGAGTTCGGTGATGGAAAACCTCAAGAACTTTTTTACATTTTTGTCTGGAACCTCGCAAAGCAAAATAATTTTACCAAAGAACAGCCTCATGCAGAGCAATGCAACTGAAATCACGGTGGAGGCGCTGGTCCATAGAATCGAGGAGGTGATGTCCAAGCAGTACGAGCTGGAGCAAACTGAGAAGATCCTTACCCAACACAGAGTCGAAATAGAAAAGAATGAATATTTTGAATATGAAGTGACCAAACCAATCAAAAAGAAGATTGAGACCTTGAAAAACTGCACCAACTGCCGGGAATGCAACTCCACCTGTCACCATGATTGCTTTGTGGCCTACAATGCCATCGTCCGTTTGTGCGAAGTGTTTTATTTCAGTGCCACTTGCAAGGTTTGTGAACATGGATCTAGCGAGCACTTCTCTGAGAAGTTTCTATGGCAAAACCTGGTTATCAACCAAAGAGCCACTTACAGAAGCCTAAAGATGAAGTATCAAAGAGACGACCAAGAAGTGTTGACTTACCAAACGGTTCTCGAGAGGCTTAGGGCTGAAACGGAGCAGCTTGGAGAAAATGGAGCTAAACTTATCAAGAGGGCAACTGAGCACGTTAGGCAGTGTACCACCGTAAGGTCTGAAGATGAATTTGTTGAGCAGCTCATTGAATCTGAGCAGCATACAAGAAATTGCGGATTTCAAGGTAGAATTGAGATGCTTAGAAGAGCCCAAAATCGTATTAGAAGAAGATAGAAGATCTCAAGAATGTTACAAGATCATTAATGGCACAAGTCAACTTCAAAATACCCGGTTCCTTGTCTCATCTGAATCTTATTTACTACCTGAGTATTCTCTTATTAAAGACTGGTGTTTCCTAGATGAGAGGACTTCAAGCGCTCATGCATCTTGATGGAGAGGGGCTGTCTCTTGAATGAAAGTGGAAACTTACATGGATTCCTGAGATTACTGGATCCCCAACCTGTCTACTAGATCTTTACCAGATGCACACTAGACTAACTGATGCCCACCACATCCTCGCCCAAGTAAAGGCTCCTCAACCACGTAGACACCCAGCTACCAGATCTACACCATATCCACACCCAGCTATCAGATCAACATCCCATTACTAGATCCCCACATCCATTTCATCTTCAAGATCTCATTTCAGCTAAATGATCCTCACCATATCAACAACCAGCCAGATTTAGATATAGCCATTAGATCCCCAACACAGCCCAACCCAGCGAGTACATTTTCATCCAGCCAGCAGATCCACGTTCATATACCAGACACTCACCCATATATCAAATCTACTCCCATATTCAAGATATACACCCAGCTACCAGATTCTTACCAATACACCAGATCCTCCACCACATCCAGACACCGCAACCACACCCATGCACAGACACCAGATCCCAATCCAGTTCACTCTTTGCTACCAGATCCACACAAAGACCCCAGACTCCCTCCAGACACACATTCATACCAGATACTCACCACTTCCATATGTAGCTTTCAAATTGCCACACAGATACTAGATCTCCACTAGATCCTTTCAGTTACCAGATCCAGACGCATTTGACATGTTGAATTCAGAAGTGTTAAATTTAAGGATACGACTCTTGGCGTTTGTTCACACAAGTCATTTTTGCAGCATTTTTTCTGCACCCAAAACCCTCTTGGCAGGAAAAATGCTGTGTACAAAACACTGAGATTTGCTGTTTTACATGCGATTTTACTGTAATTTTAGTGCATTTCCCAAGTGGATTTTATGTGTGCTTTTGTCGACAGTATAAAAATTAGTTAAAATTAGTAATAAAATTAGTTAAAAGAATTATGTCTGAAAAGAGAAGCGATTTTATATTGCAAAAACTCTGCAAATAGATTTAAAAAATCCTGCAGAAAGTACAACGTTTTTTATTCGCCATGTTTGCTGCTCGTGTGAACGTACACTTAGGGCAAATCGGTCCAGGGTCGGATTGCAATGCACAGACTGGCAAAGGACAAGAGCAGCAATTCTGTCCTTCTTCTGACCGGCCAAGCACGTGGGGAATCCCTGGTGATCCAGAGGCTGGAGAGATGGTCTCTCTTTTGGGTTTGCCTGGACAGGATCTTGGGCAGTAAGGATCAGAATCTGCAGGGTCCACATTCTCTACTCTGAAGGACGAGTGCGTCCATGTCTGAGCCGGTCGCTAAGTAATGATGGATGAAAGCGTCTGATCTGCCTCCACCTGCAGCTGCTCCCGGCACCACTCCATCGGTCACCGCCATGTTGTGGAGGCGACAATGGAACCTATGTTACTAATGTATCTAATAGCATTAGAAATATAGATAAAATCCTCCCAAACCTTCTGTATATGATTTCTTGTATCAGTAAACCTCTCAGATGCGCAGTTGTTGAGCTTTATTTTTGGCTCATGTTGGTGACGATTGTAGCCATAGAGGTAGCACCCGGCTCATGGAGCTTGAGGACTACCATACAAGAAAATACACGGTGGATGGGGGATGATTAGAGGGGTTGTCCACTATTCAGCCCCTTCGCAATACTCATGTTGCCCCCATTTAGAATTACAACACTTATACTCCCCTCTGGTCCCGGCACTGTCTCTCCGGCGATCGGGTTACGGTGTGACGTCATGCGAACCCTGCGGCCAATCAGTGGCTGCTTCAATCTCGCCTCCTTTGGACATATCACATACACCTGGAGGAAGAGAGAGAACAGCGCACACGTCCTCTGGACATTAGTGGAAACCGCACGGGCTCCATAGCCATCAGTGGGGCCGCAGCGACCAAAGAGATCTAGTCCTGGCACCTGATAGCGTCTGACAACTTTCCATCCAGCGCTATTAAATCTGACACAGTTGTCGCCCATGTAGTTTCGATACAATCATTTTGCTGACGGTCTGATATGTTTTACAATGTTTTATTACATCCAGCGTACATCATTCCAGATTTGTGCGCAACCATCTCCCCCCTCCGTCGGGGGTCCTCCGGGTTCTCTATAGCTCAGTGTATAATATGTATCTATAGGGCGATACTATGCTATATACAGTATGGTTAAAGGCAGCTATGGGAGCGTCTTCATCACCCCCATACATGGGGGACTTCTTTTTCTACAGTTCCACAAAGGATCTGAAAAAAAAGAGTGAAAAATGTAAGGATCTGCAAAAATATTCACTCCCTGTCCACATACACCCAAAGAATGAGGCTGCAAACCCCACATGACATCCCATTCAAGGGAATCTGTCACCACCTTTTATGCTATAGATTCTGATGTAGGGGCAGAGACACTAATTCCAGGGATGTGTCACTTACTGGGCTGCTTGCTGCAGGTTTTTTTTTTCAAACTCTTTTTATTAGTTTAAAACAGTACATATCAAAGCAATAACGTCATAGAATCCATGTCACGTTCTCTTATCCATTCTATTCAATATGCCATTATTGTCAAAACAATAAACTTATCCAAACTCTACCTATTCTGTAATCTTTCCCCCTCCCACCTCTCTGGGTGCATCCATACAAATATAGAGTTCATAGCATCGGGAAATGTCCATCAATACATTTAAGGAGATCCCATCTGGGGCGGAGATTGCTGAGATTCCCCGAGCATATTGAAGGGTGCCCATTGTTGTGTAAGTGAGAATGTAATATGAAAGGTAGTCTGAGGTTCTACATGTATCCTATGCCACAGATCTTGTATTCTTAGACACCTCCAGAGGTGATGGATGATGTCTGTGTTGTGTGTTCCATATTTTGAGCATGTATACGATGTTGTCGGTGTCATTTTGGCCTGCACTGACGGAGTGATGTATGCCCTATGGAGAATCAATAAAGCCATGTCCGTGTAACTAATATAGGGAATATATTTCTTCTGTGACATCGTAGCATCCAAAAAGTCCCCAACTACAAACCCTGGGATATCTCTCACCCCTCTAGAAGGCCCGGTGTCTCTCGCCTCCCAAGACCAAAGCTGACGGAGTATGGAGGATATATTGCTTGTTGAAGCATTCCGCAACCTCAAGGTTTTAAGAAAGACCTCCATGTTATTCATGTGAGCTGTCTTTTCCTTTCTCTCTCTCTCTCAAATTCTGTTCCTTTAATTCCTGCAGCAAGGCTGCTGCGACGGATCCGGTGAATCAGATTTTTGCAATCTGCACAGGATCCATTTTTTTTCACACTTTCATGGATTGTGACTGATTGCAAATCAGAGCGGTCAGTGACACATGAGGGCTCAACTGTTGCTCCAATTGTGCGTTGGAAAAATGGGAGACCCCGCGAATCCAATCCACAATGTGCCTAAAGTTAGCTGCCAGATTGTATCTTCCAATATCCGGAAAATTAATTCCTCCCTCTCTTCTGGGCAATTGTAGCTTAAGCATTCCTATACGCGTTCTTCCCTTCTCACCCCATATGAACCTCCTAAACGCTGCATTGAATTGTTTAATATCTGGTGGTGACAATAGCAGCGGAAGAGCTTGGAATAAGTATAGCAACTTTGGAAAGAAGACCATTTTAATCAAATAGCATCTGCCTGAAAAGGATAGAGCAACATGTCTTCATGAGTTTGAAAGATCAATTATCAATGCTCTATGTGGTCTAAAATTAGTTTTATATAACTTTGAAGGGTCTGCCGGGAGTTGAATGCCCAAATACTTAATGGATTCCTCACTCCAGTGGAATGGGAACGCTGCATCTTTTATCCTGCCCGATCGGAACAGCGCCAGAGCCTCCGACTTACTATAGTTCACCTTGAAGCCAGAATTTCCTCCAAATGAGTCCAGGATCCTCATTATGGATGGGATGGCTGGAGCCGGCTAGGAATTTAACTGATGTGTTTCCCACTGTAATTCCTTGGAAAGCAGGTAAATTCTGAAGGGTTCTGAGGAGAGGGGCCAGTGCTAGGTTGAATAATAATGAGGATAGTGGGCAGCCTTGTCTCGTGCCACGAATTGCTGGAGTTTTGATAAATCCCTGTTTTCTCTGCTGTAGATGACTGGCAGCTTCCTATGTACACTATGCAACGCCTGCATGTTTCCCCTCCTCCCTCCATTTGGGGACAGCGGCATACTCACTGCCCCAGCGGCAGCAGCGTTCTCGCTCTCCTCCTTCCCTCTCTGTGCACTTTGCATTGTATTCCGTGCGTGCGCTCCCCGTGCGTGCGCTCCCCTGCTCTAAAATGGACAGCGTGATGTGCACACACTAAATGCCCCCAGCTAAGAGCTGGGAGATATTTAGCTGGGAGGCATCTTGGATATAAGGCACCCTCCCCAATAGGGCAGACCCTATAGTTTGTCTGTTCCTGGTGTGTGCAACTATATGTTGCCAGGTCCCCCGTCCTTAGTCCATTATAGTTATTCCCTATCCTGTACTTCTGTGTAGTTAACACGTTCCCCTGAACCTGTCTGCAGCACCTGGATCCTGTGGCCATGTCGGAGGCATCTGAACCCTGTGACCCTGTCGGTGCTACCTGAACCCTGTGGCCATGTCGGACGCATCTGAACCCTGTGGCCATGTCGGCGCTACCTGAACCCTGTGGCCGTGTCGGCGCTACCTGAACCCTGTGGCCGTGTCGGCGCTACCTGAACCCTGTGGCCGTGTCAGCACTACCTGAATCCTGTTCTGCATGGGTGGTGTCAGGATTTGAACCCAGCAGCTCCTATGCACCAAACGGCAGCCCTTCCCTCTGAGCTATTCAGCTCGCTGGACAGTTCTGTGCTAATCCTTGCGTGATTATTGAGCTACCTGACTTTAGTCAAGCTGCCTTCCTCCTGCCCCTTTCTTTAAACTACATTGCTGTACCTGGTGAACATGATTGTTGATATCAGCTTCATTAGGCATTTTGTGAATAACCTTGGTAGGCAGTAAATTTTTTGTATTTGCATCTCCATTTTACTTTTATTTTTGTCTGTACTATTTTAGATTTATTGAATCAATAAAGGTAAATTTTACTTGGCCTCTGCTTCCGTGTCCTGTTTGGATTGTTGAATATTTTGGAAGTGGCACTATTTAAGCCACTTGTTTATAGGAAAAGGAAAGTGTTTCTGAACCTATGCAAATTGATGCCATCCGAAAACCTCTCTGCAGTAGAGAAGGAGAGGCGGCGTACAGAGAATCTATGTCTCTATTGTGGGGACACTGGACATTTTACCATTAACTGTACTAATAAAAGGACCATAGCGTACACAAATGCCAGGGATGAAAGCGAATTAGACCTTTCTGAGTGTCCAGATCCAGTTCTGCAGACCATCTCATCTGTAATGCAAGGTAAAGGCAAAGAGCAATCGCCATCATCTCATTTTCAGGTCAGAATTGGGAGCCAAAAAATGCAATGTTCTTCCATGTTAGATTCTGGAGCAGGAGGGAATTTCATGGACTTACAATTCACACTTGATAATAACATTGCAAGTAGGACTAAATCCATGCCCATCGATATGGAATCTGTGGATGGATCACCTTTATCGTCTGGACCTGTTACTCACAAGACAATTGAACTGGAAATCTGTATTGATCTGAATCATCATGAAGCGGTTAGTTTTATTTCGTCTCCAAAATTTCCAGTTATTCCAGGAATTCTCTGATTTTCAGTCCATAACCCATCTATCAACTGGGCATCGAGGACCATTACCTTTCTCTCTGAGTACTGTAAGAACAATTGCCATGCTAATGTACCTGCTACCAAACAAGTTCAAATATCTGAGATTGCTCATCAGAGTAATGATAGACTGCCACCTCAGTACCAGCAGTTCAGTGAGGTCTGCAGTAAGAAGAAAGCCGATCAGCTGCCTCCTCAACGTCCTTACGACTGTCCCATTGGATCTCTTCCTGGAGTGTTCATTCCGTTGGGCGAATTTATAAACTTTCTGATCTGGAATTGAAAGTATTAAGGGAATACCTAGATGACAATTTAGAGAAAGGCTTTATTCAAACTTCTTCTTCTTCGCCAGTTAGAGCACCCTTGTTTTTTGTAGAAAAGAAGGACTCAACCCTGCGGCCAAGTATTGATTATAGAGAAATCAATAAAATTACCATTAAGAATCACTACCCACTCCCCTTAATTCCTGAGTTGCTGCAGAGACTGCTTTCTGCCAGAATTTTTACCAAACTTGATCTAAGAGGGGCTTATAATCTCATATGAATCCGCCCGGGAGATGAGTGGAAGACCGCCTTCAGAACTAGATATGGACATTTTGAATACCTGGTTCTGCCTTTCGGCCTTAGCAGCGCCCCTGCCACCTTTCAGCACTTCATTAATGATGTTTTCCGAGAGTTCTTGGATCAGTTTGCTGTTGTTTATCTCGATGACATTCTTATACTTTCAGATACCCTGGAGGAGCACCGCAGACATGCCCACAGTTCTAGAACGTCTACTAGAAAACCATCTCTGTTGTGAATTCACTTTCGGGCCTACCTCTGGTTACTAGTGAAGGTAGTGAATATGGTTATATTGACAGAGGGGTCGCGAGTTCTCTTTCCGGGCTCCCTCTGGTGGTTACAGGAGGTAATGGAACTGATCTAATTAACAGAGGCTTACCACCTGATAATGAGGAGGACGATTGGACATTGGGAGTTTCTGACTGGATTTAAGACAGCCGACTCCCTCTATCCCTGCTGGTGATTTTTTCCTGCCTCCTAAAGTCTTAGTTTCCAGCTCAGTCCCTGCATGCTCAAGCTAAGTGTTCTTTTGCTATTGTTCACATTTGATTTTGTCTATTTCAGTTTTGTGTGGTCAGCCAGCCCCGGCTGGGGCTGTGCTGAATTTCCATCCTTATGTTACTGTTTGTGCCAGTTTGTTTTTGTCCCTTATTAGATTGGCCTCTCTTTGCTCTGCTTTCAGAATATACCAGATTGCTGATATAGTGGGCGAAGTCTAGTGACTTCAGTATTTTTTCTATCAGATGTGTTGGGCATTTTTGCAGGTTTTTTTTGCGTGATTGCAGACAGTGTCTTTCCTTTCCTTTCCTGTCTAGTTAGTTTGGGCCCCATCGTTTGCTCAGCCTATTTTCCTACCTGTGTTTGTGTTTTCATCTTGTCTCACCGACAATATATGTTTGGGGGCTATCTATTCCTTTGGGGTCTGCTCTGGGGCAGTTTAGATTTCCCCTTTCTTGCTTTAGGCTTATTTAGTTCTCCGGCTGTGTCGAGGAGTCTAGAATCATCGTAGGTACGCTCCACAGCTACTGCTAGTTGTGTGGATAGGATCAGGGGTCTGCAATCTGCTTAGTTACCAACCTCTCTGGTTTTCTGTGGCTTAACTTGGTCTTGCTTTCCTCCTCGGTGACCCAATCATAACACATCTCTATATCAAACTCGAAAAATGTGAATTCGAACAAACCAGAATTCAAATTCTGGGATATATCATCTCCCCAGAAGGTCTGGGCATGGATCCCAGTAAGATCAGAGCGGTAGATGACTGGCCGACCCCAATAAATCTATAAGACGTTCAGCGCTTTATAGGATTTGCAAATTTCTACAGAAGATTCATTAAAAACGTTTAAAAAATAATTTTACCAATTACTTCACTCACAAAGAAAACCAGAGTGTTTTTTGTCTTCAGAGGCACAAATGGCATTTGACAAGCTAAAGACTCTTTTTACTTCCCCACCATTACTTGTCCATCCAAACCCTGAACTGCCGTTTGTTATCGGAGTAGACGCCTCAGACTCTGCGGTGGGAGTCGTTTTATCACAGCGAGTTGGAGACAAGATGCAGCTTCATCCTTTTGCTTTCGTTTCTCATACCAAGTCATCTGCAGAAAATAACTATGACATTGGAAATAAGGAACTGTTAGCCATAAAGTCACCTTCTCCGAATGGAGACATCTTTTGGAAGGGACCAATCATCCGGTGACTGTTCTTACTGACCACAAAGACTTAGAATTTATCCGTACAGCTAAGAGGTTGTCTGCAGGACAAGCACGCTGGGCCTTATTTTTCTCCAGGTTTCATTTTATAATCTCTTATCTGGATCAAGAAATGGCAAGGCTGATGCTCTGTCCAGGATATTTGCTGAACTTGGACCTCAGGAGAGGTCTAGCATTGACTGTACCATTCTACATCCAAAAATTTTTGTGGGAATACTGGACTCCAAAGAATTTTTGACGAAAATTAAAGATGGATACCAATTTGACTTCTTTCTTAACCATCCTTCTAAAGACATTGATCTTTCTTTTAAGAAGGATTTTGGATGCAGAACCAACAAATATATGTCCCCGAATCTGCTCGACTTGAAGTCCTCAAACGTGTCCATGATTCTAAACTTGTAGGACACCATGGAGTAATGAAAATGCAAGAACTACTACTTCAGTCTTTTTGGTGGCCTAATTGTAGGAAGGATGTGAGAAAATATGTTTTTCTCCAGTTCAATATGTGCATGGGACAAGACCCCACAATCTTCTCCTCTAGGACTTCTTCAGCCTCTACCATTTCCATCTAGGCCTTGGGGATCAATCTCAATGGATGTTATGCTTGTTGTAGTGGATCGGCTCACAAAGATAGCCCATTTTATGCCAACTAAAGGAATTCCTACCGCTGAATAAACCGCAGAATTAGTGGTCAATGAGGTATTCAGACTGCATGGAATCCCTTACAATGTTGTTTCTGATTAGAGGTATTCAGTTTACATCAAGATTTTGGAAAAGCTTCTGTACAGCGTTAGGCGTTACTGTCAGTTTATCTACTGCCTTCCACCCACAATCCAATGGCCAGACTGAAAGAACTAACCAAACTCTAGAACAATACCTGCGCTGTATTATTTCTTACCTCCAGGATGACTGGGTGGATTATCTACCAACAGTAGAATTTGCCTATGATAACTCCAAACACAGTTCTACATCCCAAAGTCCATTTTTTGCTAACTATGTGTTGCATCCGGTATTTATTCCTAATCTCCCATTTAATACTTTGGTTCCTGCTGTTACAAACAGACTTACAGAGATGCAGAAAGCTCAAAAAGAACTAACTGAGATGTTACAAAAGGCCCAAGAAGATTACAAAAAATGCATAGGACCTTCTCAAATTTCTGCACAAATTGACCCAGTTGATTTCCGTTTAAAACTTCCTAACAGCCTGAAAATTCACCCTGTGTGCCGTGGCCTTGCTCAAGCCATTGAGTGAGAACCCGTTTCCAGGAAGAACTCAGCCACCTCCTACACCAGAAAAAGTCCATGGTGAAGACGAGCACATTGTGGATGAAATTCTGGACTCTAGAAAGTTTAGAGGGAGACTTCAATATTTGGTACAATGAAGGGGTTACAGACCAGAAGATAATTCATGGGAGCTGGAGGGAAACATCCATGCACCCAGGCATACAAGAACTTTTCATCAGAGACATCCAGAGAAGCCAGCACCTGAGATGTCCAGAGGCCATCCTGAAAGGAGGAGAGTACTGTCAGGATTCAAACCCAGCAGCTCCTGTGCATCAGACAGCAGCTCTCCTCGCTGAGCTGTTCAGCTCGATGGACAGTTCCATGCTAACCCAAATACGTGTACCTATGTTGTTGCTGATGTCTCCTCCCTGAGCTTCTGTTAGTCACCACCCTGAGTTCCGGATTAGCTGATCCTGATTGCACACCCTATTTAAACCTGGCCTTGCTTTCCTTTCCATGTGTGATTATTGAGCTACCTCCCTCTAGGCAAGCTGCCTTCAACCTGCTGCGTCTTCATACGATGTTGCTGCTCCTGGTAACGACCTCTGGCTTTCCTGACTACGATTCCTGCTTATTCCTTCAAACTACATTGCTGCCCCTGTGTAGCAACTCTTTGGCTATCCCTGACTACACTACCTGCCGGTGCTGCCCCTAGTGGTTGCAATATCACTACTCCAAACAGAGTGGTATCTAAACTCTGTGGTGGCATTGGCGGTATCTGAACCGTTTCCAGAGACCTGTGTGGCTGAACGAGAACCAATCCCCCAAGACTACATTGTCCACACTGTCTCTGAATCCTTCTAGCCAGTGACTTTGGTGATGTCTCTCCCGTCCAACGAACCCAACCCCTGGGATCGGCAGCTGCGTTACGAGAAGACAATCTAGGAGTTGTACCTGGCAGCTACCTGCAGCTCAAGCCTGGCTCAAGCCTCACCCTTCCTGGCCAGGCCCAGCACTGTGGCACTGTTGGTCCACAAACCATGTGCGCCGCTGGAGAGTGGTGACAGGCAGAAAGCTGCCAATCAGTTATGGTGAGCGGGGTTACACAGATTAGCTGGACTGCCCGGCATGAGACACCTAGTCCTGCAATGATAATCTCCTGCTGATAAGACACTGATTGTATTGAAACTATAGCAAACTGCTGAGTAAGTGGCACATCCCTGGATACACAGCTCGGCAGACAGTATCACACAGGATAAGATTAGATACACAGGTTAGCAAGCAGTGTCACACATAATAGGATTAGATACACGGCTCAGCAGTCAGTATCACACAAGAGGATTAGATACACAGCTCAGCAGTCAGTATCACACAGGAGAGGATTAGATACACGGCTCAGCAGTCAGTATCACACAGGATAGGATTAGATACACAGCTCAGCAGTCAGTATCACACAGGATAGGATTAGATACACGGCTCAGCAGTCAGTATCACACAGGATAGGATTAGGTATAATGCTGAGCAGGCAGTATCACAAAGGATAGGATTAGATACACAGCTCAGCAGTCAGTATTACACAGGATAGGATTAGATACATGGCTCAGCAGTCAGTATCACACAGGAAAGGATTAGATACACAGCTCAGCAGTCAGTATCACACAGGATAGGATTAGATACACGGCTCAGCAGACAGTATCACATATAAACTAATTGCACACAGCTGCTCAGAAGAGCGTATGACACATTAGGATTAGATACAGCAAGTCAGCAGACGGCATCACACAGAATTGGATTAGATACATCAGTTCGTACTGTTTTCCTGTAGTCAGATCCTTAGTTAGATTTCAGGAATCCGTAACTTCCAGGTTTGTCATGTCCTTGCTTCTTCTCCACCTCGATGCAGGGCTGATTCCTCCTCTGGGCTCTCTGTGGGTACAGAATTGGCGCTACATAAGATGGGTACACGGTATCGCGTACTGCATGTGGCCGAGGCATGCAATGTAATAATGTGAACAAGGGCATGCAATCGGCTGAGAATCTGGGCTGCTTGGATGTGACGTTAGTTTGTGAGACCCGTGGATGATATCAATGTTGCCCCCCTTTCCATATTGTACAGTCCCATAATTGTCCATTAATATGTCACAAGCAGGGGCCGGGGGACATTGGTTTCTGGGATCTCCAGCTATGAGTGCAGGATACTTTACCGCCTCCGCTTGATGAGTGGCGACACAGTCCAGGAGCTGAGACAGAATCTTCTCAGAATGGTAAGAAAACTTGAGACAAGCGAAGCAATTAAATGTCCTCTACAAGAAAAGAAAAAAGCAGGATTACTGCTGATAAGTCTGAACACAGCAGAGATGACGTGACCAGAACAGTAAGACGGCACTAAAAGATGGCGGACATTGCGGTGCATATAATAACACTCCCCAACCCTAGATCACGAGTCCAGAGCAGGGAGAGAAGAACGGAGCGCAGGGCAGCAACAGACCGCCTCCACTTTAATCAGTGCAGAAGATATTGAGCAGGGAGGAGGAGGTGAGCTGTGACCACATCACCTATGGTGGATCCTGTGTTATCTACTGTATACAGAGTAGAGGTGTTATCAGTCATTGTACAGGAGGAGGAGGTGAGCTGTGACATCACCTGTTGTGAATGGTGGATCCTGTGTTATCTACTGTATGCAGAGGAGAGGTGTTATCAGTCATTGTACAGGAGGAGGTGAGCTGTGACATCAGCTATTGTGAATGGTGGATCCTGTGTTATCTACTGTATATAGAGAATCATAGAATCATAGAATCGTAGTTTTGGAAGGGACCTCCTGGGCCATCTGGTCCAACCCCCTGCTCAAAGCAGGATTCGCTAAATCATCCCAGTCTGTCCAGCCTCTGAAGACTTCCATTGAAGGAGAACTCACCACTTCTCGTGGCAGCCTGTTCCACTCATTGATCACTCTAACTGTCAAAAAGTTTTTTCTAATGTCTAATCTGTGTCTCCTCCCATTCAGTTTCATCCCATTGCTTCTAGTCTTTCCTTGTGCAAATGAGAATAAAGATGATCCTTCTACAATGTGACAGCCCTTCAGATATTTATGTCAGGAACACCGCACTACACTCGCTCACTGAGCCAGTGCGCTTGTCCTGAGTACAAAAAACCATGCTCAAAGATACCTGTGGAGCGGGGCAGCAGCGGTGACGATGCATGCTTCAGACTATCAGGACCTGAAGCATGTGACTGCTGGGGGCGTGGCCTAAGCTCCACAGAGCTAGGAGCTGCAGGGAAACTCCTAGAAAGGTAACTACGGGACAAGTTACCAAGGGGCATAGACAGGGGCGGAAACCAGATCAAGCCGGGGTCAATGCACAAGATAGCAGGACAGTACCAAAGGATTAGACAGACCGGATAGTCAGGACGTAGCAATAGATCAGAAAACCAGAACGGGCAATAGACGGTACAATAGGGGCAAACAGTAGCGGAGTAACAATAGCCAAGCCAGGAGGTCAGAACCAGAGAAGACAATAGCACCAAAGCGAGAGACGGAGTACAGAGTGAGGGGACAGGTCGGGTCATACACGGGAATCAAACAAGCAATGCAGTACACGCACACCAGGGGGGTCGGTCAGACACACAGCCAGAATAACAGTATAGCTGACAGAGAATGCTAGTCTGGAGTGAGTATAGCCGGCAAAAGTTAACCCTGTGAGAACAGGACATTAACCATGTCCTAACCATGACAATTTGTAGACAGCTATTAAGTCTCCTCTCAGTCTTCTCTTCTGCAAGCTAAACATTCCCAAATCCTGCAACCTTTCCTCATAAGACAGGGTTTGCAGACCGGTCACCATCCTGGTCGCTCTTTTCTGAACTTGCTCCAGTTTGTTGATATCTTTTTTTAAAATATGGCACCCAAAACTGGACACAGTATTCCAGATGAGGTCTGACCAAAGAGGAGTAGAGGGCAATAATGACTTCACATGATCTAGACTGTATGCTTCTGTTAATACATCCTAGAATTGCATTTGCCTTTTTTGCTGCTGCATCACACTGTTGACTCATATTCAGTCTGTGATCTATTAGTATACCCAAGTCTTTTTCACATGTGCTGTTGCTTAGCCCTATTCCTCCCATTCTGTATATGCTTTTTGTATTTTTATTGCCAAGATGTAGTACTTTGCATTTTTCCCTGTTAAAAACCATTCTGTTAGTTGCTGCCCACTGCTCCAGTTTATTTATATCTTTTTGAATCCTCTCTCTCTCTTCTCTAGTATTAGCTATCCCTCCTAGCTTTGTGTCATCAGCAAATATAATCAGTTTACCCTCAATTCCTTCATCTAAATCGTTGACAAAGATGTTGAACAATACAGGGCCCAGGACAGAGCCCTGTGGTACCCCACTTGAGACATTCTTCCAACTGGATGTGCAGCCATTTACGACCACTCTTTGGGTCCGATCACTAAGCCAGTTATGAATCCACCTAACAGTTGCCTTGTCCATTCCATACTTAGAGGAGTCATTGTAATCCTGTCTGTAATGATAATGAGTCTAAAAAGTGTTCTGCAAAGGACAGTTAGTATTATATTTAGCGACCAGGGAGAAAATTGAAAGATTTCTGAAATTATTTTTTGACAAAGATGGTGATATAAAAAATGAAAAAAACATTATCAGAGGAATTTAAAATAATTTAAATAATTAAAAAAAAAACACTTTTAAACTATAGGTGGTTTACTTATGACTAGAGATAAGCGACTTTGCCTTTTTTAGGGTCGAGTCGGGGGTCCGACTGAAACACGAAACCCAATGCAAGTCAATGGGGAAGAAAAGTCGGCAGGGAGTGGAGGACAGGAAACACACCTACATGCCGGACCACTGTTTTAAAGTGCGCAAAATCTCTCTCCCCCCCCCCCCCCCGGACGCTGCACATGTCATCCCGTTGCCCACAGTGTACATCCTTGCTCAGTGGCTGAAAAAAGTCACGTGCAAGCATTCTGGGAAATCCGACTTTGGCGCTCGTTTTGCCGACCGCATGGCCGACTTCACCCTGTGGTCGGGTTTCGGTCGGCGAAACCCGACTTTGCCATAAATCGGTGACTTATGAATCTGGCCGACCTGTTTCGCTGAACTCTACTTATGACACATTCCCATTAATTGTGGTCGGATTTTCTTATTCATTGTCTTTCATCTCCTGGCTCTTAGCAGACTGAAAACAGACAGAATGGAGGAGATGGCGACAGGTTTAGAAAGGAACTTTCGCCACTGATAACTCTCCTACAGAAGATGTCTCCAGGCTCCTCTCTCCCCACTGCCTGCATCGCTGATGCTGATCGCTCCCACTGTTATAAAACACAATCAGCTTTTACGGCAAAGAAAGTGTGGCGTTGTAGCTGATAATGTGATGCACAGACCTACGGGGTAACCAGAGCTGTGACTGTATGGGGGACACACGTGCAATGTAACCGGGGGGAACCTTACCCCATTTCCCACTAGGCCACAGTCTGTTTTAGTCCAGTGACTTTTGTGGCAAGTCGTCTGTTTTAGTTCTATCTCCAACTTCACAAATGCACCTGAGAGGTAGTCCTAGAAGGAAGAATAAAGGAAGCTGTAAAAATAACAAAACCCACTACAATATGAGATAAAATCAACTTACTAAAAATACATTGACTATTTTTATTTCTGAACGTACCTCCCCACTTCTGTAATTCTGCCCCTATATACAAGAATATAAGTACTATAATATTATTATTATTATTATTATTTATTGTTATAGCGCCATTTATTCCATGGCGCTTTACATGTGAGGGGGGTATACATAAAAACAAGTACAATAATCTTAAACAATACAAGTCATAACTGGTACAGGAGGAGAGAGGACCCTGCCCGCGAGGGCTCACAATCTTCAAGGGATGGGTGATAATACAGTAGGCGAGGGTAGAGCTGGTCGTGCAGCGGTTTGGTCGATCGGTGGTTACTGCAGGTTATAGGCTTGTCGGAAGAGGTGGGTCTTCAGGCTCTTTTTGAAGGTTTCGATGGTAGGTGAGAGTCTGATATGTTGTGGTAGAGAGTTCCAGAGTAGGGGTGATGCGCGAGAGAAATCTTGTATGCGATTGTGGGAAGAGGAGATAAGAGGGGAGTAGAGAAGGAGATCTTGTGAGGATCGGAGGTTGCGTGCAGGAAAGTACCGGGAGACGAGGTCACAGATGTATGGAGGAGACAAGTTGTGGATGGCTTTGTATGTCATGGTTAGGGTTTTGTAATGGAGTCTCTGGGCAATTGGGAGCCAGTGAAGGGATTGACAGAGGGGAGAAGCTGGGGAATAGCGGGGGGACAGGTGGATTAGTCGGGCAGCAGAGTTTAGAATAGATTGGAGGGGTGCGAGAGTGTTTGAGGGGAGGCCGCAGAGCATGAGGTTGCAGTAGTCAAGGCGAGAGATGATGAGGGCATGGACTAGGGTTTTTGCAGATTCTTGGGTGAGGAATGAACGGATGCGTGAAATATTTTTGAGTTGAAGTCGGCAGGAAGTGGAAAGGGTTTGAATATGTGGTTTGAAGGAGAGATCAGCATCAAGGATTACTCCGAGGCAGCGAGCTTGTGGGACTGGGGAGAGTGGGCAGTCATTTACTGTAATTGATAGGTTCGTAGGGGGGGTCACGTGAGATGGGGGAAAGATGATGAATTCTGTTTTGTCCATGTTGAGTTTCAGATATCTAGTGGAGAAGAAGGATGAAATAGTGGACAGACATTGAGGGATTCTGGTTAGTAGGGAGGTGATATCTGGTCCAGAGATGTAGATCTGTGTGTCATCAGCATAAAGATGATACTGAAAGCCATGAGATTCTATGAGCTGTCCCAGGCCAAAGGTGTAAATAGAGAACAGCAGGGGCCCTAGGACTGAACCTTGTGGGACTCCGACAGATAGGGGGCGAGGTGAGGAGGTGGTGTGTGAGTGGGAGACGCTGAATGTCCGGTCTGTTAGGTATGATGAGATCCAGGAGAGGGCCAAGTCTGTGATGCCGAGGGATGAGAGGGTCTGTAATAATAGGGAATGGTCCACTGTGTCAAAGGCAGCCGACAGGTCCAGGAGGAGGAGGACAGAGTAGTGTCGCTTGCTCTTGGCAGTTAAGAGGTCATTGGTGACCTTAGTAAGGGCAGTTTCAGTGGAGTGGTGTGACCGGAAGCCAGATTGTAAGCGGTCGAAGAGGGAGCAAGAAGAGAGATGGGAGGACAGTTCAAGGTAGACGTGTTGTTCCAGTAGCTTGGAGGCGTATGGGAGAAGTGATATAGGGCGATAGCTAGATACAGAGGATGGGTCAAGAGAGGGCTTTTTGAGGATAGGTGTGATGGAGGCATGTTTAAAGCTTGAGGGGAAAACACCAGTTGTTAGTGATAGGTTGAAGAGATGGGTTAGGGTTGGGATGAAGACTGTGGTGAGGTTTGGGATGAAGTGGGATGGGATCGGGTCGAGTGCACAGGTGGTGAGATGTGATCTTGAGAGTAGAGTGGAGAGTCGATCTTCTGTAATGGTGGAGAAGTTGGTTTTGAAGGTGGAGGGCTGGGAAGTCGGGAGGAAGGGCTCTGGGGGTTGTTGACCAAAACTGTCCCTGATGTTATCAATTTTCTGCACTGCCCCTATGTACAAGAATATAACTACTATAATACTGCTCCTATGTACAAGAATATAACTACTATAATACTGCCCCTATGTACAAGAATATAGCTACTATAATACTGCCCCTATCTACAAGAATATAACTACTATAATACTGCTCCTATGTACAAGAATATAACTACTATAATACTGCCCCTATGTACAAGAATATAGCTACTATAATACTGCCCCTATGTACAAGAATATAACTACTATAATACTGCTCCTATATACAAGAATATAACTACTATAATACTGTCCCCTATATACAAGAATATAACTACTATAATACTGCTCCTATGTACAAGAATATAACTACTATAATACTGCCCCCTATGTGCAAGAATATAACTACTATAATACTGCCCCATGTGCAAGAATAACTACTATAATACTGCCCCTATGTACAAGAATATAACTACTATAATACTGCCCCTATGTGCAAGAATATAACTACTATAATACTGCCCCTATGTACAAGAATATAACTACTATAATACTGCCCCCTATATACAAAAATATAACTACTATAATACTGCCCCTATGTACAAGAATATACCAACTATAATACTGCCCCCTATATACAAGAATATAACTACTAAAATACTGCCCCTATGTACAAGAATATAACTACTATAATACTGCCCCTATGTACAAGAATATAACTAATATAATACTGCCCCCTATATTCAAGAATATAACTACTATAATACTGCTCCTACTCCTATGTACAAGAATATAACTACTATAATACTGCCCCCTATATACAAAAATATAACTACTATAATACTGCCCCTATGTACAAGAATACACCAACTATAATACTGCCCCCTATGTGCAACAATAACTACTATAATACTGCCCCTATGTACAAGAATATAACTACTATAATACTGCCCCTATGTGCAAGAATATAACTACTATAATACTGCCCCTATGTACAAGACTATAACTACTATAATACTGCTCCTATGTACAAGAATATAACTACAATAATACTGCTCCGATGTACAAGAATATAACTACTATAATACTGCCCCCTATGTGCAAGAATATAACTACTATAATACTGCCCCTATGTGCAAGAATAACTACTATAATACTGCCCCTATGTACAAGAATATAACTACTATAATACTGCCCCTATGTACAAGAATATAACTACTATAATACTGCTCCTATGTACAAGAATATAACTACTATAATAATGCCCCCTATGTGCAAGAATATAACTAATATAATACTGCTCCTATGTACAAGAATATAACTACTATAATACTGCCCCTATGTGCAAGAATATAACTACTATAATACTGCCCCTATGCACAAGAATATAACTACTATAATACTGCCCCTATGTACAAGAATATAACTACTATAATACTGCCCCGTATATACAAAAATATAACTACTATAATACTGCCCCAATGTACAAGAATATACCAACTATAATACTGCCCCCTATATACAAGAATATAACTACTATAATACTGCCCCTATGTACAAGAATATAGCTACTATAATACTGCCCCTATGTACAAGAATATAACTACTATAATACTGCTCCTATATACAAGAATATAACTACTATAATACTGCCCCTATGTGCAAGAATATAACTACTATAATACTGCCCCTATGCACAAGAATATAACTACTATAATACTGCCCCTATGTACAAGAATATAACTACTATAATACTGCCCCGTATATACAAAAATATAACTACTATAATACTGCCCCAATGTACAAGAATATACCAACTATAATACTGCCCCCTATATACAAGAATATAACTACTATAATACTGCCCCTATGTACAAGAATATAGCTACTATAATACTGCCCCTATGTACAAGAATATAACTACTATAATACTGCTCCTATATACAAGAATATAACTACTATAATACTGCTCCTATGTACAAGAATATAACTACTATAATACTGCCCCCTATGTGCAAGAATATAACTACTATAATACTGCCCCTATGTACAAGAATATAACTACTATAATACTGCTCCTATATACAAGAATATAACTACTATAATACTGTCCCCTATATACAAGAATATAACTACTATAATACTGCTCCTATGTACAAGAATATAACTACTATAATACTGCCCCCTATGTGCAAGAATATAACTACTATAATACTGCCCCTATGTGCAAGAATAACTACTATAATACTGCCCCTATGTACAAGAATATAACTACTATAATACTGCCCCTATGTACAAGAATATAACTACTATAATACTGCCCCCTATATACAAAAATATAACTACTATAATACTGCCCCTATGTACAAGAATATACCAACTATAATACTGCCCCCTATATACAAGAATATAACTACTATAATACTGCCCCTATGTACAAGAATATAACTACTATAATACTGCCCCTATGTACAAGAATATAACTACTATAATACTGCCCCCTATATACAAAAATATAACTACTATAATACTGCCCCTATGTACAAGAATATACCAACTATAATACTGCCCCCTATATACAAGAATATAACTACTATAATACTGCCCCTATGTACAAGAATATAACTACTATAATACTGCCCCTATGTACAAGAATATAACTAATATAATACTGCCCCTATATTCAAGAATATAACTACTATAATACTGCTCCTATGTACAAGAATATAACTACTATAATATTGCCCCCTATATACAAAAATATAACTACTATAATACTGCCCCTATGTACAAGAATACACCAACTATAATACTGCCCCCTATGTGCAAGAATATAACTACTATAATACTGCCCCTATGTGCAACAATAACTACTATAATACTGCCCCTATGTACAAGAATATAACTACTATAATACTGCCCCTATGTGCAAGAATATAACTACTATAATACTGCCCCTATGTACAAGACTATAACTACTACAGTCATATGTTAACGTTTGGGCACCCCTATTAATGTTAACCTTTTTTCTTTATAACAATTTTGGTGTTTGCGACAGCTATTTCAGTTTCATATATCTAATAACTGATGGACTCCGTTATATTTCTGGATTCAAATGAGGTTTATTGTACTAACAGAAAGCGTGAAATCTGCATTTTAACAAAATTTGACCGGTGCAAAAGTATGGGCACCTCAACATAAAAGTGACATTAATATTTCGTAGATCCTCCTTTTTCAAAAATAACAGCCTCTAGTCGCTTCCTGTAGCTATTAATGAGTTCCTGGATCCTGGATGAAGGTATTTGTGACCATTCCTGTTTA
Source organism: Dendrobates tinctorius (assembly GCF_039654945.1). Classification (NCBI taxonomy): domain Eukaryota; kingdom Metazoa; phylum Chordata; class Amphibia; order Anura; family Dendrobatidae; genus Dendrobates; species Dendrobates tinctorius. Next base: position 10,126,041 of record NW_027361840.1, on the reverse strand, counting down.
CAAAACAATTCCAGTTCAGTTAAGTTTGATGGTCGCCGAGCATAGACAGCCCGCTTCACATCATCCCACAGATGTTCAATGATATTCAGGTCTGGGGACTGGGATGGCATTCCAGAACATTGTAATTGTTCCTCTGCATGAATGCCTGAGTAGATTTGGAGCGGTGTTTTGGATCATTGTCTTGCTGAAATATCCATCCCCTGCGTAACTTCAACTTCGTCACTGATTCTTGCACATTATTGTCAAGAATCTGCTGATACTGAGTTGAATCCATGCGACCCTCAACTTTAACAAGATTCCTGGTGCCGGCATTGGCCATACAGCTCCAAAGCATGATGGAACCTCCACCAAATTTTACTGTGGGTAGCAAGTGTTTTTCTTGGAATGCTGTGTTTTTTAGCCTCCATGCATAACGCCTTTTTGTATGACCAAACAACTCAATCTTTGTTTTATCAGTCCACAGGACCTTCTTCCAAAATGTAACTGGCTTGTCCAAATGTGCTTTTGCAGACCTCAGGCGACTCTGTTTGTGGCGTGCTTGCAGAAACGGCTTCTTTCGCATCACTCTCCCATACAGCTTCTCCTTGTGCAAAGTGCGCTGTATTGTTGACCGATGCACAGTGACACCATCTGCAGCAAGATGATGCTGCAGGTCTTTGGAGGTGGTCTGTGGATTGTCCTTGACTGTTCTCACCATTCTTCTTCTCTGCCTTTCTGATATTTTTCTTGGCCTGCCACTTCTGGGCTTAACAAGAACTGTACATGTGTTCTTCCATTTCCTTATTATGTTCCTCACAGTGGAAACTGACAGGTTAAATCTCTGAGACAACTTTTTGTATCCTTCCCCTGAAAAGCTATGTTGAATAATCTTTGTTTTCAGATCATTTGAGAGTTGTTTTGAGGAGCCCATGATGCCACTCTTCATAGGAGAATCAAATAGGAGAACTACTTGCAAGTGGCCACCTTAAATACCTTTTCTCATTTCTCATGATTTGATACACCTGGCTATGAAGTTCAAAGCTCAATGAGGTTACAAAACCAATTTAGTGCTTCAGGAAGTCAGTAAAAAGTAGTTAGGAGTGTTCAAATCAAGAAAATGATAAGGGTGCCCATACTTTTGCACCGGTCAAATTTTGTTTAAATGCAGATTGCACATTTTCTGTTAGTACAATAAACCTCATTTGAATCCAGAAATATAACTGAGTCCATCAGTTATTAGATATGTGAAACTGAAATAGCTGTTGCAAAAACCAAAATTGTTATAAAGAAAAAACGTTAACATTAATAGGGGTGCCCAAACTTTTACATATGACTGTATAATACTGCTCCTATGTACAAGAATATAACTACAATAATACTGCTCCGATGTACAAGAATATAACTACTATAATACTGCCCCCTATGTGCAAGAATATAACTACTATAATACTGCCCCTATGTGCAAGAATAACTACTATAATACTGCCCCTATGTACAAGAATATAACTACTATAATACTGCCCCTATGTACAAGAATATAACTACTATAATACTGCTCCTATGTACAAGAATATAACTACTATAATACTGCCCCCTATGTGCAAGAATATAACTACTATAATACTGCTCCTATGTACAAGAATATAACTACTATAATACTGCCCCTATGTGCAAGAATATAACTACTATAATACTGCCCCTATGCACAAGAATATAACTACTATAATACTGCCCCTATGTACAAGAATATAACTACTATAATACTGCCCCGTATATACAAAAATATAACTACTATAATACTGCCCCTATGTACAAGAATATACCAACTATAATATTGCCCCCTATATACAAGAATATAACTACTATAATACTGCCCCTATGTACAAGAATATAACTACAATAATACTGCCCCGTATATACAAAAATATAACTACTATAATACTGCCCCTATGTACAAGAATATACCAACTATAATACTGCCCCCTATATACAAGAATATAACTACTATAATACTGCCCCTATGTACAAGAATATAACTACTATAATACTGCCCCTATGTACAAGAATATAACTACTATAATACTGCCCCTATGTACAAGAATATAACTAATATAATACTGCCCCCTATATACAAGAATATAACTACTATAATACTGCCCCTATGTACAAGAATATAACTACTATAATACTGCCCCTATGTACAAGAATATAACTACTATAATACTGCTCTTATATACAAGAATATAACTAGTATAATAGTGCCCCTATGTACAAGAATATAACTACTATAATACTGCCCCTATGTGCAAGAATATAACTAGTATAATACTGCCCCTATGTACAAGAATATAACTACTATAATACTGCCCCCTATGTGCAAGAATATAACTACTATAATACTGCCCCTATGTGCAAGAATATACCAACTATAATACTGCCCCCTATATGCAAGAATATAACTACTATAATACTGCCCCTATGTACAAGAATATAACTACTATAATACTTCCCCTATGTACAAGAATATAACTACTGTAATACTGCCCCTATGTACAAGAATATAACTAATATAATACTGCCCCCTATATACAAGAATATAACTAGTATAATACTGCCCCTATGTACAAGAATATAACTACTAGCGGTGCTCCAGGTGCGCCGAACGTCTGTGGAGAAAATCCAATCTACACGAAGATTTCATCCATTTTAAGTTTATGCTTAGAACATACAACACTGCCCTTCACCTCTCCAAACAAACCTATTTCAACACCCTCATCACCTCACTGTCCAATAACCCGAAACGTCTCTTTGACACTTTTCATTCTCTACTCAACCAAAGAGTACAGGCCCCAACCACGGAACTCCGAGCTGACGATCTGGCCAATTACTTCAAAGAAAAAATTGACCTGATCCGACAGGAAATTATCTCCAAATCACCTCATACCATGCACTGTCCTCCCTCCCCCACTGCATCTAACTCACTCTCTGATTTTGAACCAGTCACAGAAGAAGAAGTAAGCAGGCTCCTTGCATCTTCTCGCCCAACTACTTGCACCAGTGACCCATTTCCGTCACATCTCCTCCAGTCCCTTTCCCCTGCTGTCACCCCTCACCTAACTAAAATATTTAACCTCTCTCTCTCTTCTGGTATTTTTCCCTCCTCATTTAAGCATGCCATCATACATCCACTACTTAAAAAACCATCCCTCGACCAAAACTGTGCCGCTAACTATAGACCTGTCTCTAATCTTCCCTTCATCTCTAAACTCCTGGAACGCCTGGTCCACTCCCGTCTTATCCGCTATCTCTCAGAAAACTCTGTTCTCGACCCTCTCCAATCCGGTTTCCGCTCTTTACACTCCACTGAAACTGCCCTCACTAAAGTCTCTAATGATCTGCTAACAGCTAAATCTAATGCTCATTACTCCATGCTAATTCTCTTGGATCTCTCTGCAGCATTCGACACTGTGGATCATCAGCTCCTCCTCACTATGCTCCGCTCCATTGGCCTCAAGGACACCGTTCTCTCCTGGTTCTCCTCCTATCTCTCCGACCACTCCTTTACTGTTTCTTTTGCCGGTTCCTCCTCCTCTCACCTTCCCCTTACTGTTGGGGTTCCTCAAGGATCGGTTCTAGGCCCCCTCCTCTTCTCCTTGTACACTGCCCCTATTGGTCAAACAATCAGTAGATTTGGGTTCCAGTCCCATCTCTATGCTGATGACACCCAATTATACGCTTCTTCTCCTGACATCACGCCAGCCTTTCTAGAAAACACTGGCGATTGTCTAAACGCTGTGTCTAACATCATGTCCTCACTATATCTGAAACTGAACCTGTCAAAGACTGAACTCCTGGTGTTTCCTCCCTCTACTAATGTACCTATACCCGACATTGCTATTTCTGTGTGTGGTTCCACTATTACTCCCCAGCAACATGCCCGCTGTCTTGGGGTCATACTTGATTCCGAGCTTTCCTTTGCCCCCCACATTCGATCACTGGCTCGCTCTTGTCATCTGCACCTCAAAAAACATTTCTAGAATTCGACCTTTTCTTACTTTTGACTCTGCAAAAACTCTTACTGTTTCTCTTATTCATTCTCGTCTCGACTATTGTAACTCTCTTCTAATCGGTCTCCCTCTTACCAAACTCTCCCCTCTCCAATCTGTCTTGAATGCTGCAGCCAGGATCATATTCCTCGCCAATCGTTACACCGATGCCTCTACCTTGTGCAAGTCATTACACTGGCTACCCATCCACTCCAGAATTCAGTATAAACTTATTACCCTCACTCACAAAGCCCTCCATGGCTCAGCACCACCCTACATCTCCTCCCTTGTTTCAGTATACCACCCTACCCGCACCCTCCGTTCTGCTGATGACCTGAGGTTAGTATCCTCAATAGTCAGAACCTCCCACTCCCGTCTCCAAGACTTTACACGTGCGGCGCCAATTCTTTGGAATGCACTTCCCAGGTCAATACGATTAGTCCCCAATCCCCACAATTTTAAGCGTGTCCTGAAAACGCATTTATTCAGACTGGCCTATCGCCTCAACACATTAACCTAACCTATCCCTGTGTGGCACAGCCAAAAGTTTTACCATAACCAGGTTCCCAGCATCATGTTCCCACATGCTTTATGCATCCATTAGCCCTCTGTGTCTGTACTGTTACACACTTAACATTATGGCTGGTCCATACAATCAGAGCAACTGTTACCACCCACCTTTCGTGTCTCCCTCTTTCCTCATAGACTGTAAGCTTGCGAGCAGGGCCCTCATTTCTCTTGGTATTTGTTATAATCTACTGTATGTGATTATTGTTATGCTGTAATGTCTATTGTCTGTACAAGTCCCCTCTGAAATGTAAAGTGCTGCGGAATATGTCGGCGCTATAAAAATAAAATTTATTATTATTATTATTATTATTAACTACTATAATACTGCCCCTATGTACAAGAATATAACTAGTATAATACTGCCCCTATGTACAAGAATATAACTACTATAATACTGCTCCTATGTACAAGAATATAACTACTATAATACTGCCCCCTATATACAAAAATGTAACTACTTTAATACTGCCCCTATGTACAAGAATATACCAACTATTATACTGCTCCTATGTACAAGAATATAACTACTATAACACTGCTCCTATGTACAAGAATATAACTACTATAATACTGCGCCTATGTACAAGAATATAACTACTATAATACTGCCCCCTATATACAAAAATGTAACTACTTTAATACTGCCTCCTATGTACAAGAATATAACTACTATAATACTGCCCTCTATGTACAAGAATATAACTACCATAATACTGCTCCTATGTACAAGAATATAACTACTATAATACTGCCCCTATGTAGAAGAATATAACTACTATAATACTGCCCCTATGTGCAAGAATATACCAACTATAATACTGCCCCCTATATGCAAGAATATAACTACTATAATACTGCCCCTATGTACAAGAATATAACTACTATAATACTGCCCTCTATGTACAAGAATATACCAACTATAATACTGCCCCTATGTACAAGAATATACCAACTATAATACTGCTCCTATGTACAAGAATATAACTACTATAACACTGCTCCTATGTGCAAGAATATAACTACTATAATACTGCCCTCTATGTACAAGAATATAACTACTATAATACTGCTCCTATGTACAAGAATATAACTACTATAATACTGCCCTCTATGTACAAGAATATAACTACTATAATACTGCCCCTATGTACAAGAATATAACTACTATAATACTTCCCCTATGTACAAGAATATAACTGCTATAATACTGCCCCTATGTACAAGAATATAACTAATATAATACTGCCCCCTATATACAAGAATATAACTAGTATAATACTGCCCCTATGTACAAGAATATAACTACTATAATACTGCCCCTATGTACAAGAATATAACTAGTATAATACTGCCCCTATGTACAAGAATATAACTACTATAATACTGCTCCTATGTACAAGAATATAACTACTATAATACTGCCCCCTATATACAAAAATGTAACTACTTTAATACTGCCCCTATGTACAAGAATATAACTACTATAATACTGCTCCTATGTACAAGAATATACCAACTATAATACTGCCCCTATGTACAAGAATATAACTACTATAACACTGCTCCTATGTACAAGAATATAACTACTATAATACTGCTCCTATGTACAAGAATATAACTACTATAATACTGCCCCTATATACAAAAATGTAACTACTTTAATACTGCCCCTATGTACAAGAATATAACTACTATAATACTGCTCCTATGTACAAGAATATAACTACTATAATACTGCTCCTATGTACAAGAATATAACTACTATAATACTGCCCCCTATATACAAAAATGTAACTACTTTAATACTGCCCCTATGTACAAGAATATACCAACTATAATACTGCCCCTATGTACAAGAATATAACTACTATAATACTGCTCCTATGTACAAGAATATAACTACTATAATACTGCTCCTATGTACAAGAATATAACTACTATAATACTGCCCCTATGTACAAGAATATAACTACTATAATACTGCCCCTATGTACAAGAATATAACTACTATAATACTGCCCCTATGTACAAGAATATAACTACTATAATACTGCTCCTATGTACAAGAATATAACTACTATAATACTGCCCCTATGTACAAGAATATAACTACTATAATACTGCCCCCTATATACAAAAATGTAACTACTTTAATACTGCCCCTATGTACAAGAATATACCAACTATAATACTGCTCCCTATATACAAGAATATAACTACTATAACATTGCCCCTATGTACAAGAATATAACTACTATAATACTGCCCCTTACATACAAGAATATAACTACTATAATACTGCTCCTATGTACAAGAATATAACTACTATAATACTGCTCCTATGTACAAGAATATAACTACTATAATACTGCTCCTATGTACAAGAATATAACTACTATAATACTGCCCCTATGTACAAGAATATAACTACTATAATACTGCTCCCTATATACAAGAATATAACTACTATAATATTGCCCCTATGTACAAGAATATAACTACTATAATACTGCCCCTTACATACAAGAATATAACTACTATAATACTGCCCCTATATACAAGAATATAACTACTATAATACTGCTCCTATGTACAAGAATATAACTACTATAATACTGCTCCTATGTACAAGAATATAACTACTATAATACTGCCCCTATGTACAAGAATATAACTACTATAATACTGCCCCTATGTACAAGAATATAACTACTATAATACTGCCCCTATGTACAAGAATATAACTACTATAATACTGCTCCTATGTACAAGAATATAACTACTATAATACTGCCCCTATGTACAAGAATATAGCTACTATAATACTGCCCCCTATATACAAAAATGTAACTACTTTAATACTGCCCCTATGTACAAGAATATACCAACTATAATACTGCTCCCTATATACAAGAATATAACTACTATAATACTGCCCCTTACATACAAGAATATAACTACTATAATACTGCCCCCTATGGACAAGAATATAACTACTATAATCCTGCCCCTATATACAAGAATATAACTACTAGAATACTGCCCCCTATATACAAGAATATAAGTACTAGAATACTGCGCTCTACCCCTGACTTCTCTTTGCGATACTTACTATTTCCTCAACTTTTATGACCTTTGACACCTTGAATCCGTTTCTGATATGATCTTTGTTATGGAAATGTTCCATGATCATTTTCATCGTTTTGTTCTGGTTCTCGGAGAAGTTGTTCGTGAAGCTCTGACCCTCTGAGCTGACAATTACGAGAACAGATATGATCCACCATGTGACGGCCGCTGCCTTCATTGTGATGAGTGTTGGTGTTGGAAGATAATCTGGACAGAAGATGAAGATTCTTTCTATTTGTTTCTTATGGGAGAAGAGAATGTCGTGATTAATTAGGATTTATCCATCCACAATGATGAGCTGTAATCACTCAGAATGCATTCGTGCCACACATGATAAAACATCTTTTTTGGGTCCGGATTATGATGACCCTTCATAGACAGGGTCAGGACTTGCTGATTTTTTTACTTTTACTGCAGGGATTTAGTTGCTGTCAGAGTGTGAGGAAACATTTCTCATAATTAGTCCCTGTTTACAGGAAGCGATCACATTCCAGCAGCGTGGGGCGCCGCGTCCTCAAAAGTCTACACGCAAATCTGGGACCATCTGTGGCTGAACAGTGAAAATGTAACGAGGGGGCGTAATAATATATTCGGCTCTACACTGTATGGAGAAAAGCAAAGGACACATTGCCTAATCATTCATTTCTGAATTCCCATTCAATCCCATCTCCCCAGTATATACCTTCCGGCCACACAGGCTACAGTATATAACATCCGGCTCCTGGCCCCCAGTGTATATCTTCTGGGCCCCACCATGCCTTCTACGTTTACTACCATGTGACAGAGTGGCCGGAGGTGCAGAGCTCACTGACACCAGCACGGTCTGGTAATAGGAGCCCCCGGGGTAACAAGTCTGTCCTCCTAAATTCTTCCCCATCACCTGTGAGTGATATTATTGAGAAATGGAAGGAACCGCAGCAACTCAGCCACGAAGTGAAGACCCCGTAACGTTACAGAGAGGGGGCCGAGTGCTGAGGAGCAGAGGGCAGAAAATTCCCCATCTCTCTGCTGACCCCATAACTGCAGAGTCCAGACCTCCTCTGGTATTAATGTAAGGAGAAAGATCAGTGAGAAGATGCACACAGTCAATGTTTAACAGAGGGGCTGCAAGCAAACACTGCCATCTGCTGGTCAAAGATGACAGACAGTGAAATCAGAAAGAATTACAGTATTAGGAACTCAAGAGTGAAGCGTATGCTCCCTCGGGGAAGAGATTGGAGGAGACACCAGGCCAGGTGATAGTTTTCAAGCAGTGAAGGGGTGGAGATGTGACCCGAACCTGTAGCAGGACGGACGTGTGGTACAGTGAGCTGGCTTACAGCCACCATTATGAGAGACAAGATCTGAGTAAAGGAGTCGAGAGACCAGAAACGAGTAAAGAACCAAGAGAGACCAGATCTGGGAGTGCTGAGCTGAGCGAGTAGAACCAGGGCAGAGGGAGAGACGATTAGACAGCAGTGGAGGGAGGATCGTGTGAACCGACGCGTCGAGTGTGAACGTACGGTACAAAGTGGAGACCCTGGCCATGCTTCAAGAAAGCGGCCAGTGGGATGAGTGTACCGAGTAACTCGCCAATCTGGGACTTGCGGTCTAGTGGGTAGCATCATTGACCCCCGATAGGGCCTGTGTGACGTTTTGTGTTGCTTAGAGCGTGACGACGGTGATGGCCCCAGTAGTCACAGTGATGCCCTTTAGGTTGGCGGTGTTAGGACTAAGACATCACTGACGATAACCGGTATCTAATGGTAATAATAGAACAATAGAGTAAAGAGCATTGAGTCAGTATCCTGCTCATGTGAATTACCGTATTCTTTTTGAAACATAACTTGCTTCATTTTTACCTGTTGCGCTATTCTGATGTCGTGCTGATGGCCTCCTCTCATTGTGTTAATTAGTTGTTGGTTTAAGCACCACCGTCTCCTCCTTGTCTGGGCTGATGCAGCCGTGGACCTGTTAACACTAACAGCAGCACCAAGGCTGCCCCCTCCGGGAGCTTCATGGCCGAGCAGCTGCATGCAGCCGTACATCACCAAGCACAATGGCGAGCGTCGGATGGAGTGATGTAAAGCCTCCACCACCGGACTCTGGAGGAGACGTGCTCTGTGCAGTGACGGATCGCACGTCTCTATCTGCGGCTGATGGAGGAGTCTGGGTTTGGTGATTCCAGGAGGACGTTACCCCCTGACTGCATTGTGCCCCCTGTACAGATGGTGGAGGGGGATAATGCTGTGGTCTGTTATCAGGCGGTGGCCTCGGACCCTCAGCTCCAGAAAAAGGAAATCTTCATCTTCAGCACAAGACATTGTGGACAATTGTAGCTTCAGCTCTGTGGGAACAGTTTGGGGGAGACCCTTATCTGCTCCCCATGACTGTGCCCAGAGCACAAGCTCCATACAGACATGGGGGGGACATGAGCGGCCGCACAGAGCCCGGACCCCATCCTATCATGCAGGTAGTGAGCCCAGACTCCCCCCAACATCAGGGTCTGACCCCACAAATGTCCTTCTGGATGAAGGGGCAAAAATTCCCACAGACTTCTCCAAAATCATAAAGAAAATCTTTCCAGAAGAGCGAGAGCCGATATATCTGCAGAGGACGACTCCATATTATGTCTATGGGTGTAAGATGGAGGTCAGAAAAACTCTGGGAGGTGGATGTGGGGGGCACATACTTTTCTCCATATGACGAATAGACGGAGAAGTTTTCATGAAGTCTCTGCCCTAACATAAGACCTAATAGTACAGATCCGGAGGCCTCGTCTTGTTTCTCCCATCGGATGGGACTGATCTCAGCCGCTCCGATTAATACGAGGATCGCTCATGGGGTCAGGGTGTAGATACTTTCGTTTCTTTGTACAAACAACAGAAAACTCCCCGAAGTGATGGAAATAATCCAGAATCAGCGACTGAACATGTAAAGAATCAGGACAAGACATAAATGCTTGGCAATACATACACAGCTCCGCACAGCGCTCCTCCGTCTGTACTGGGGACCCTCTATGTTCGCTCTGGGGGGATTGTGACAATAGGAGAGGAAACAGGCGAAAGGAGGGGACTGGGAGGTAGAGGAAGCTGCAGAGGAGACAAGAGCAGCAAGGGAAGGACTGAGCCCAGGACTGAGACTGACGAGTCCTAGATCTCAGATGATTTATCCTGTCTGATGACTGATCTGCTACATTCTGAAGAGCTGGGTAATAAGATGAAACTCAACATGATACTTTGTATCTCACCATTTGTCTTGGAAGCCTGACAATTTTCTCCACCGTCTCTAGTTGTTCGATAACCCCTTTACTTATCCTGTATTATACTCCAGAGCTGCACTCACTATTCTGCTGGTGCAGTCACTGTGTACATACATTATATTACTAATCCTGAGTTACATCCTGTATTATACTCCAGAGCTGCACTCACTATTCTGCTGGTGCAGTCACTGTGTACATACATTACATTACTGATCCTGAGTTACCTCCTGTATTATACCCCAGAGCTGTACTCACTATTCTGCTGGTGCAGTCACTGTGTACATACATTACATTACTGATCCTGAGTTACATCCTGTATTATACCCCAGAGCTGCACTCACTATTCTGCTGGTGCAGTCACTGTGTACATACATTACTGATCCTGAGTTACATCCTGTATTATACTCCAGAGCTGCACTCACTATTCTGCTGGTGCAGTCACTGTGTACATACATTATATTACTAATCCTGAGTTACATCCTGTATTATACTCCAGAGCTGCACTCACTATTCTGCTGGTGCAGTCACTGTGTACATACATTACATTACTGATCCTGAGTTACCTCCTGTATTATACCCCAGAGCTGCACTCACTATTCTGCTGGTGCAGTCACTGTATACATACATTACATTACTGATCCTGAGTTACATCCTGTATTATACCCCAGAGCTGCACTCACTATTCTGCTGGTGCAGTCACTGTGTACATACATTACATTACTGATCCTGAGTTACCTCCTGTATTATACCCCAGAGCTGCACTCACTATTCTGCTGGTGCAGTCACTGTGTACATACATTACATTACTGATCCTGAGTTGCATCCTGAACTATAATCCAGGAAGCCCAGTAGATAAAACTACGGAGTTGCAGACGGTTTCTCCTTTTCCCATATTTGTACGTCATTTACCATGTTCTTTATTGATACTTTACTGTACACAGAATGTTCTGGGTCTCACTGACCCGCAGAACTCACAATCTACATGAGAGAAAAATATTCAGGGGGAGCCCGTGTGCACCAGTCCATGTCTGTGAGCGTGTCCAAGGTGAAGACGAGGAGGAGACATAAACTTCACGATGATGATTCCACCGCACTCTCTGGCCACCTCTTGTCGCCTCCTTTATGGCCGCACTTTTCTTGCCCTCCTGATGTCATGCTACTATCTGCTGTTATCAGCTGTGATTCCGGTGGTCTCTGCTCCTCCTTACAACATGTCCATAAATATTATCTCACAGGAGAATACAATGGTGAAAACACGGGAATAAATGTCCCATTATTAATGTGGAGGAGAAGCTAGTCTTCATATTGTCCCTGGGGGGCTCTGAAACCAGAAAGAGACAGAGGCGCCATTATCATCCCCATCATCACTTGTATGATCATTAGTGCTCGATGTCCATAGGTTTAGTGTCCCAGTCCCTGGTGTCCAGTGGTTTAGTTCGCCAGTCCCTGTTGTCCAGTGGTTTAGTTCCCCAGTCCCTGGTGTTCAGTGGTTTAGTGCCCCAGTCCCTGGTGCCCAGTGGTTTCCAGTCCCTGGTGTCTAGTGGTTTAGTTCCCCAGTCCCTGGTGTCCTGTGGTTTAGTTCCCCAGTCCCTGTTGTCCAGTGGTTTAGTTCCCCAGTCCCTGGTGTCCAGTGGTTTAGTGCCCCAGTCCCTGGTGCCCAGTGGTTTAGTTCCCCAGTCCCTGGTGTCCAGTGGTTTAGTGCCCCAGTCCCTGGTGTCCAGTGGTTTAGTTCCCCAGTCCCTGATGTCCTGTGGTTTAGTTCCCCAGTCCCTGGTGTCCTGTGGTTTAGTTCCCCAGTCCCTGGTGTCTAGTGGTTTAGTACCCCAGTCCCTGGTGTCCTGTGGTTTAGTTCCCCAGTCCCTGGTGTCCAGTGGTTTAGTTCCCCAGTCCCTGGTGTCCTGTGGTTTAGTTCCCCAGTCCCTGGTGTCCAGTGGTTTAGTTCCCCAGTCCTTGGTGTCCGGTGGTTTAGTTCCCCAGTCCCTGGTGTCCGGTGGTTTAGTTCCCCAGTCCCTGGTGTCCGGTGGTTTAGTTCCCCAGTCCCTGGTGTCCGGTGGTTTAGTTCCCCAGTCCCTGGTGTCCGGTGGTTTAGTTCCCCAGTCCCTGGTGTCCAGTGGTTTAGTTCCCCAGTCCCTGGTGTCCGGTGGTTTAGTTCCCCAGTCCCTGGTGTCCGGTGGTTTAGTTCCCCAGTCCCTGGTGTCCTGTGGTTTAGTGCCCCAGTCCCTGGTGTCCAGTGGTTTAGTTCCCCAGTCACTGGTGTCCAGTGGTTTAGTGCCCCAGTCCCTGGTGTCCTCTGGTTTAGTTCCCCAGTCCCTGGTGTCCGGTGGTTTAGTTCCCCAGTCCCTGGTGTCCGGTGGTTTAGTTCCCCAGTCCCTGGTGTCCGGTGGTTTAGTTCCCCAGTCCCTGGTGTCCGGTGGTTTAGTTCCCCAGTCCCTGGTGTCCTGTGGTTTAGTGCCCCAGTCCCTGGTGTCCAGTGGTTTAGTTCCCCAGTCACTGGTGTCCAGTGGTTTAGTGCCCCAGTCCCTGGTGTCCGGTGGTTTAGTTCCCCAGTCCCTGGTGTCCGGTGGTTTAGTTCCCCAGTCCCTGGTGTCCGGTGGTTTAGTTCCCCAGTCCCTGGTGTCCGGTGGTTTAGTTCCCCAGTCCCTGGTGTCCGGTGGTTTAGTTCCCCAGTCCCTGGTGTCCTGTGGTTTAGTTCGCCAGTCCCTGTTGTCCAGTGGTTTAGTTCCCCAGTCCCTGGTGTCCTGTGGTTCAGTTCCCCAGTCCCTGTTGTCCAGTGGTTTAGTTCCCCAGTCCCTGGTGTCCTGTGGTTTAGTTCGCCAGTCCCTGTTGTCCAGTGGTTTAGTTCCCCAGTCCCTGGTGTCCAGTGGTTTAGTTCCCCAGTCCCTGGTGTCCAGTGGTTTAGTTCCCCAGTCCCTGGTGTCCAGTGGTTTAGTTCCCCAGTCCCTGGTGTCCAGTGGTTTAGTTCCCCAGTCCCTGGTGTCCAGTGGTTTAGTTCCCCAGTCCCTGGTGTCCAGTGGTTTAGTTCCCCAGTCCCTGGTGTCCGGTGGTTTAGTTCCCCAGTCCCTGGTGTCCTGTGGTTTAGTTCGCCAGTCCCTGTTGTCCAGTGGTTTAGTTCCCCAGTTCCTGGTGTCCTGTGGTTTAGTTCCTCAGTCCCTGTTGTCCAGTGGTTTAGTTCCCCAGTCCCTGGTGTCCGGTGGTTTAGTTCCCCAGTCCCTGTTGTCCAGTGGTTTAGTTCCCCAGTTCCTGGTGTCCTGTGGTTTAGTTCCCCAGTCCCTGTTGTCCAGTGGTTTAGTTCCCCAGTCCCTGTTGTCCAGTGGTTTAGTTCCCCAGTCCCTGGTGTCCGGTGGTTTAGTTCCCCAGTCCCTGGTGTCCGGTGGTTTAGTTCCCCAGTCCCTGGTGTCCGGTGGTTTAGTTCCCCAGTCCCTGGTGTCCGGTGGTTTAGTTCCCCAGTCCCTGGTGTCCGGTGGTTTAGTTCCCCAGTCCCTGGTGTCCGGTGGTTTAGTTCCCCAGTCCCTGGTGTCCAGTGGTTTAGTGCCCCAGTCCCTGGTGCCCAGTGGTTTCCAGTCCCTGGTGTCCGGTGGTTTAGTTCCCCAGTCCCTGGTGTCTAGTGTAACTGGATTGCTGAATATGTGAGCTGTCCTTCTCCTCCACTCCCCGCCTCTTCCATCCCAGGAGGGGGTCTCACCTCTGGAAGCTGTAGCCACCTGCAAGGTGGATGTCTGTCAGTTTGGCGCACGCCTCACGACGCTCTTTTTTCACTTTTTCCTATAAAGACACAAATTATCCAAACTCAGCTCATTCTATTCACGCGCAAATTAGTTGTCAGATTATCAGGTATTATGGATTATCAGATGTCCTAGAAAGTTCTTGGCTTTAGCTATGTGCTGGATTAATGGCGTTTCTGGCTTATCAAAAGCTGGAGGGAAGAGCTCGTGCCTGTGTGGATTTATGCGGTCAGCGTCGCTCACCTTGTCAGCCCGACGTTGGCGCACGCACTTCTGATATCCCGTCTTCAGTAGATCCCCACTGGAACTGAATAGGAAGCATCCGAGGCAATTGTGCGACTTCTGAAGAGACACAGAAGGGAGAAGTGGTCCAGGACGGAAGCGATGAAACCAGGGATTATTTATACCACCATTAAATGACATGGCCAAAAAAAAAATTTTTTTTATTACTTTTTCCTTATCAAATCAACATCCAAGATAGGAAAAATGGGGGGAACATGGGAGGGAAAAAGAGGGGAATCCTATCACCAGAGCAGAGCAGGTTCTTAGACTCGGTGGGAACAGGTCCCATTCTAAGGGAACCACCCGGATGAAGAAACAGGTAAGGGAGGGGAAAAGAGAAGACGAAAAAGAGTATAGAGAATATGATCACATAATGGTGACTGGAAAATAAAAATGAAAAACAAAGAAACCCGTGACTCCAGGGAACAATCCAGAAGGCTTCTCTGCTACGCCGTGTGTCACATCTATCACCCCAGCCAGATTTCTTGTGAACTTGTTCTGTATATTAACAAACTGTTTGGAAGCGTTGGACATTGTGCGGTGAGATGGATGTTCGATATCGTATTATAGGTGTTCTCTCATCTGTGTTTTGAGTTTTCTAGTTGTTGATCCAACATACTTTAGGTTGAAGAGCTTGCATTCTATTATATAGACGATGTAGTCAGTGTGACTGGACCTGCCGCAGCTGGTGGAGGGTGAGCTGGTATAACTTTCTGCATCTCTATGCAATGTATATGTACATGGACGCAGACCAGCCCGCCTTCTTGAGTGTACATATAAAATACACATATACTGTATCCGCTCACATGTACGGCTACAAACATAGCGACGACCATACACAAATGTATATACAAGTATACACACAACAGCACAAACACAGTACACACACTCACATACACACACTCACATACACACACTCACATACAGGCCTAAGTCTGGTGTGTGCGTCCTGTGTCCGGTATGTGCATCCTGTGTCCGTCCGGTGTGCAGAATGCCTGTGTCCAGTGTATGCGTCCTGTGTCCGGTCAGTGTGGCCTGTGTCCAGTGTGCAGGAGGTCTGTGTCCAGTGTGTGCGGTCTGTGTCCGGTGTGGGCAGAAGGTCTGTTTCTGGTGTGTGCAGGAGGTCTGTGTCCGGTGTGTGCGGTCAGTGTCCGGTGTGTGCAGGAGGCCTGTGTGTAGTGTGCAGGAGGTCAGTGTCCGGTGTGTGCAGGAGGTCAGTGTCCGGTGTGTGCAGGAGGTCTGTGTCCGGTGTGTGCGGTATGTGTCCAGTGTGCAGGAGGTCTGTGTTCGGTGTGTGCGGTATGTGTCTAGTGTGCAGGCGGTCTGTGTCCGGTGTGTGTGGTCTGTGTCCGGAGTGTGCAGGAGGTCTGTGTCCGGTGTGTGCGGTATGTGTCCGGTGTGCAGGAGGTCTGTGTCCGGTGTGTGCGTTATGTGTCCGGAGTGTGCAGGAGGTCTGTGTCTGGTTTGTGCAGTCAGTGTCCGGTGTGTGCAGGAGGCCGGTGTCTGGTGTGTGCGGTCTGTGCCTGTTGTGTGTGGCCTGTGTCCAGTGTGTGCAGGAGGTCTGTGTCCGGTCAGTGTCCGGTGTGTGCAGGAGGTCTGTGTCTGGTGTGTGCGGAATGTGTCCAGTGTGCAGGAGGTCTGTGTCCGGTGTGTGCGGTCTGTGTCTGTTGTGTGTGGCCCGTGTCCAGTGTGCAGGAGGTCTTTGTCCGGTGTGTGTGGTCTGTGTCTGTTGTGTGTGCAGTATGTGTCCAGTGTGCACGAGATCTGTGTCCGGTGTGTGCGGTATGTGTCCAGTGTGCTGGAGGTCTGTGTCCTGTGTGTGCAGTCTGTGTCTGTTGTGTGTGGCCCGTGTCCAGTGTGCAGGAGGTCTGTGTCCGGTGTGTGCAGGAGGTCTGTGTCTGGTCAGTGTCCGGTGTGCAGGAGGTCTGTGTCTGGTGTGTACAGGAGGTCTGTGTCCGGTGTGTGCGGTCTGTGTCCGGTGTGCGGTCAGTGTCCGGTGTGTGCAGGAGTCCTGTGTACAGTGTGCAGGAGCTTTGTGTCTGATGTGTGTGGCCTGTGTCCGGTGTGTGCGGTCTGTGTCCGGTGTGTGCGGTCTGTGTCCAGTGTGTGCGGTCTGTGTCCAGTGTGTGCGGTCTGTGTCTGGTGTGTGTGGCCCGTGTCTGGTGTGTGCGGTCTGTGTCTGGTGTGTGTGGCCCGTGTCTGGTGTGTGTGGCCTGTGTCCAGTGTGTGCGGTCTGTGTCTGGTGTGTGCGGTCTGTGTCTGGTGTGTGTGGCCCGTGTCTGGTGTGTGCGGTCTGTGTCCGGTGTGTGCAGGAGGCCTGTGTCCGATGTGTGCGGTCAGTGTCCGGTGTGTGCAGGAGGCCTGTGTCCGGTGTGTGCAGGAGGCCTGTGTCCGGTGTGTGCAGGAGGTCTGTGTCCAGTGTGTGCGGTCTGTGTCTGGTGTGTGTGGCCCGTGTCTGGTGTGTGCGGCCCGTGTCTGGTGTGTGTGGCCCGTGTCTGGTGTGTGTGGCCTGTGTCCGGTGTGTGCGGTCAGTGTCCGGTGTGTGCAGGAGGTCTGTGTCCGGTGTGTGCAGGAGGTCTGTGTCCGGTGTGTGCAGGAGGTCTGTGTCCGGTGTGTGCAGGAGGTCTGTGTCCGGTGTGTGCAGGAGGTCTGTGTCCAGTGTGTGAGGTCTGTGTCTGGTGTGTGTGGCCCGTGTCTGGTGTGTGCGGTCTGTGTCTGGTGTGTGCGGTCTGTGTCTGGTGTGTGTGGCCCGTGTCTGGTGTGTGTGGCCCGTGTCTGGTGTGTGTGGCCTGTGTCCGGTGTGTGCGGTCAGTGTCCGGTGTGTGCAGGAGGTCTGTGTCCGGTGTGTGCAGGAGGTCTGTGTCCGGTGTGTGCAGGAGGTCTGTGTCCGGTGTGTGCAGGAGGTCTGTGTCCGGTGTGTGCAGGAGGTCTGTGTCCGGTGTGTGCAGGAGGTCTGTGTCCAGTGTGTGAGGTCTGTGTCTGGTGTGTATGGCCCGTGTCTGGTGTGTGCGGTCTGTGTCTGGTGTGTGCGGTCTGTGTCTGGTGTGTGTGGCCCGTGTCTGGTGTGTGCGGTCTGTGTCCGGTGTGTGCAGGAGGCCTGTGTCCGATGTGTGCGGTCAGTGTCCGGTGTGTGCAGGAGGCCTGTGTCCGGTGTGTGCAGGAGGTCTGTGTCCAGTGTGTGCGGTCTGTGTCTGGTGTGTGTGGCCCGTGTCTGGTGTGTGCGGTCTGTGTCTGGTGTGTGTGGCCCGTGTCTGGTGTGTGTGGCCTGTGTCCGGTGTGTGCGGTCAGTGTCCGGTGTGTGCAGGAGGTCTGTGTCCGGTGTGTGCAGGAGGTCTGTGTCCAGTGTGTGAGGTCTGTGTCTGGTGTGTGTGGCCCGTGTCTGGTGTGTGAGGTCTGTGTCTGGTGTGTGTGGCCCGTGTCTGGTGTGTGTGGCCCTTGTCTGGTGTGTGTGGCCCGTGTCTGGTGTGTGTGGCCCATGTCCGGTGTGAGGCAGGAAAATGTACATACACTCACGTACACAAACACCTGTAGCTATGTCAGCCCCTCACCTTGGCTCTCGTTATGGGGGCGCAGTCCTCGTTCATCCACTTGTGGTTCCTGCAATTTGTCCGCTTCATTGTGAATTTTACTTTGACAAAAGTCAACTCTGAAAGGTTCTGAAAGTGGAAGAAATCGTGAAATGTCTGCAGAGCACTGAGGACAATGAAGACGAAGCTGGTAGAGAACGCTACAGGATCCGGGAGATGACAGAACATCAGAGAATGACTTTTCCCACCAGTCATCAGTAAATCTTAATCGTCTCATTAGTTATATCGATGTCTTCCAGGACTGCCCCTGGACTGAGACCCTCTGCCCCCTCTCTCCACCCCGATGGCCACCACTTACCTGGCTAACACGGCTCAGTATTCTGGTGACCTGAAACGCGTGTTTCTTCATGTTTTTGGTGTGGAAATCCTTTCTGACCAGTTCGACCGCCTCATTCTCAGCGTCTGTCAGCGAATCCACCGTGACATCTGCCCCCACGGCCATCACCAGAAGAGCCGCGAACCACCAGCACCTTCCGAGGCTCCTCATGGTCATGGTGGTCTTCACCAAAGCTTCTCGTAATCCTGGAACAAGACACGGAGCGTGAGATCTGACAGGACCGGTCCTGAGATCCTCCGGAGCGTCGTCCTCTACAATGAGGGTCCGGTATGGAAGTAATGTTTCACCCACACGTGACGTCTCAGGCCATATAAACAAGCCCCAGGGGGGCGGCACGTTCATCTTTGCTTTGGGACGCCTCGCCTTGTTTACACCACCATGCAGTATCGCAAAGATAGGAATGTAAAGGGGCTCTCAGATTCCATTGATGTCTTTGGGGGTCCATCATACTAAACAATGCAGCTTCATCAGTGGCGGACACAGATGGAAGAAGACCCCTGTGTAAAAGCCGCGTGTGGCCCCTCTATGTGTCTGTGACAGAAGCTGCTTTCTGCTCTGGAGCCAGATGTGGCCGCCTTACGTCTTGGGCTGTGAGGGGACGTGAAGGGGCTGCGGGCACCCGTGGGCATTGTGCCCCATCTGCCCCAGTCTGTGGTCTGACCCCATCACCGCCTGTCCCTGCACCGTACAGAAGTCTACGTACCGGCAGCTGCCGTCCTCGGAGCCACGGTCTGGACTCTCTATGGTGGAGGTTCTCGTATATTTATCACCAGGGGGCAGCTGCGTCACACGGATCCTCTCCCACCAGCAGACATCTGTCCTATACAATGGAGGAAGCCACCAGGTCTCTGGGAAAGCCCCGGGGACGGGGAATTCTCAAGAAAGGAGAAAGTGAAAGAGGAAGAGAAGAAACTGAGCCGTCCCTCTAATCCCAAACAACAGCTGCAGGCTAATAAAGGAACAAAAGATTTATGACTTTCTATGATGCTCTGGTTCAATTTCTCATCATTATCAAGATCTCCACTTGCTGTCAGTGAATGAGAACATGTAAAACACCAGGGGGCGCTCATTACAGGGGAAGAAAGGCGATTGCAGCAGGTCATTAGGAAAGGGTTCTCTACAGTTAGAGCAGTCAGACTGTGCAACGCCGCCACCGACCACAAGAGGCAGCAATGGCCGACACTATAACTTCATACAAGGGCCGGATGAAGAACAAATTATTCTGTGGTTATAGATAATTTAGTGACAAAATGAACAATTGGTGGAGAAAGGATGAGCGTGATGGATCGGGGTCTTTTTTCAACCTATGTAACTAGAACATTCCCGAGAAGTAAAGCCGCCGCTCTCAGGGGATACGGTGTATCCAGTGAGGTATCTGAAGGGATTATTGGTGCCGATGATGTTATGGCCGCAGAGAAGCGTTTATTACTCCCTGCAGGCGTGACGTGTCATACACACGTGTGACCGCTGCAGCCAATCACTAGCTTCCAGGGGACGAGCACATGTGTAAGCTGCAGAGCAGCGATTGGCTGCAGCAGTAGCGGGATGTACATGTTATCATCACAGCAGGGAAATCCTCAGACCAGAGAAGACCACCAGAGTGACGATTCTACAGGGGCGTCGGACTCTCGGAAATTCCGTTTTTTTTATACTAATTGTATATGAGAAAAATGTGGAAGAATTGAAGATTATGGTGATGAAGAATTATTGTCCTAATTCTGGAAACATCGAAACCACAAGACTGGAATCAGCACAACGTGCGCTTATGGGAATCTCAGCGCACAACAATGAATCTGATGCGACCAAAACACCACAAAAATATGGGGGAAGCATTAGCGGAACCGCCAACCCCAGCGATGCTTCCCCTGCACCACCCAAGAAACTGCTGGACCCAGTGCTCGGAGCCGGCAGCTGTCAGCAGCACGGGCGGCATGTCAGGACTCAGAAATGGCAAATGTCTATTTCTTACTGTTTGTTATTTTCATCATCATTAATTATTATTATTATTATTATGAGAGCGACTTCCCATTCCACAGGACGGTACAGACGCTGCGGTCGATCACAGTCGGCCGGTTTGTACCTAATGCAGCTTCTTTTTTTCCATGTTTTCCGCAGCAGTGATGGAATTCCAATTTCACATAGTCAGTGTTTCTATAACGTTTCAGAGTTAGTAGTGATGAGCGAATGTGCCTGGATAAGGTGTTATCTCAGCATGCTTGGATACTTTGCTCGTGTCCCCGCGGGTGCAGGTCTCGCTGCTCTTCGACAGCTGCCACACATGTGGGGATGGCCTGTTTGTTAGGCCTGTTAGGCAATCCCTGCATGTGCTGCGGCAGTCGAATAGCAGCGAGACCTGCACCCGCGGGGACTCGAGCAAAGTATCCGAGCTGACGATGCTCTAGTAGCACTCAATGCAGGTTCAGACCTTCAGACCAAAAGGTAAGAACTGCGATATAAACGGGTGAGCATGCAGCGTGTAAGCGCACGTTCACACTGGCCACTAAACAAAGACCACAGACACCTGATGATTAATCATTATGTTCCTTTGTGTGTCTTTGTGGTCAGTGGTTAGTGTGAACGTGCGCTTACACGCTGCATGCTCACCCGTTTATATCGCAGTTCATGCGTTTTATGCCTGATTGCATCATGTGCATATAAAGGTGCGGCCGCCTGTGTATTGAGCTGGGCATTCGTGATGGGGTCTCACTCGCCCGTGCGCCCACTAGTTGGTCCCAGTCCCTCAGCCACATGATGTCACTTGACAAACGGTCCCAGTTACGGTCATCGTGGAGTGGTGGGACGGATTTCATATTATTTTATAAAAAACCTGTTAACTAAGTGCCGTAAATTATTTTCATGCTATTTACTTATTTACTGCAGGGTATTTAATCATTATGTTTCTGTCTTTGTTTTTTCTGCAGTACTAGACTGCATCACCAGGGGGAGCAGGCGGAGGTTGTGTATGTATTTGTGTTTCTTCTGTAACTTTGTTATACTATTCCTGAGGAACTAAGAAATCTCAAAAGCTTGCCTTGTAACATCATTTATTTTATTATTGTAATCAATAAAATGTATCATAACTACAAGATTATTTTGTTTTTCTCACTGAGAGCATTCTATTGTACACATGTAATACAATGTCAGATCTGCAGTACTAGATTGCATCACAAGGTGGCAGTATTGCAGATATATAATACAGTGCCAGACCTGCAGTATTTGTTTTCATCACTAGGTGCATTATTGCAGATATTGTTGTATCAATACAGTTTCAGACCGGCAGTACTATATTCCAACACTATGTGGCAGTGAAGGTAGGTGTACAGTCTCAGACCTGCAGTATATATATTAAATATATGTGTGCATATATAATAAAATGTCAGACTTGCAGTAATAGATTACATATCTAGGTGGCAGTACTGTAGATTGATACAGTATTATAGATCTACAATGCTGCCACCTAGTGACGAAATCTATTACTGCAGGACTTACACTTTATTATATATTTTGTATATACAGCCCCCCCCCGAGGAAGCACATGCGAAACGCGCGTTGGGGCTGCCTCTGTACTTGTTGCACGTTGGTGACAGATGGTAAGAGTGATCTATTTAATTTTATGGGTCTGTGTCTGGTTGTTTAGTTACCATCAGCCTAGTGTATATTAATATAGTGATATAGGCTTATATGTTCCTTTGCATTGCTATATGGAAAAATCGATGCTAGCTGATACAGATAGTCCCTTTTACTATTGCAGCACTTGCATTGCATTGAACTTCATGATATGATTAACTCTTCCCATCCCTTAAATATATGAGTGTCAGCCCTGCAGTACTAGATTTCGTCACAAGGTGGCAGTATTGTACATCTAAGATAGTGTCAGCCCAGCAGTACTAGATTTCATCACTAGGGGCAGTATTGTAGATCTATAATACAGTGTCAGCCCTGCAGTACTAGATTTCATCACTAGGTTCAGTATTGTAGATCTATAATAAAGTGTCAGCCAGGCAGTACTAGATTTCATCACTAGGTGGCAGTATTATAGATCTATAATACAGTGTCAGCCCTGCAGTACTACATTTCATCACTAGGTGGCAGTATTGTAGATTTATAATAGTGTCAGCCCTGTAGTACTAGATTTCATCACTAGGTGGCAGTATTATAGATCTATAATATAGTGTCAGCCCAGCAGTACTAGATTTCATCATTAGGTGGCAGTATTGTAGATCTATAATACAGTGTCAGCCCAGCAGTACTAGATTTCATCACTAGGTGGCAGTATTGTAGATCTATAATGCAGTGTCAGCCCAGCAGTACTAGATTTCATCACTAGGTGGCAGTATTGTAGCTCCATAATACAGTGCCAGACCTGCAGTATTTGTTTTCATCACTAGGTGCATGTATTGTATATGCATTGTGCACAGTATCAGGCATGCAGCACTATACTACATCACTAGGTGGCATTATTGCAGATATTGTTGTATCAATACAGTTTCAGACCGGCAGTACTATATTCCAACACTATGTGGCAGTGAAGGTAGGTGTACAGTCTCAGACCTGCAGTATATATATTAAATATATGTGTGCATATATAATAAAATGTCAGACTTGCAGTAATAGATTACATATCTAGGTGGCAGTACTGTAGATTGATACAGTATTATAGATCTACAATGCTGCCACCTAGTGACAAAATCTATTACTGCAGTACTTACACTTTATTATATATTTTGTATATACAGCCCCCCCCCGAGGAAGCACATGCGAAACGCGCGTTGGGGCTGCCTCTGTACTTGTTGCACATTGGTGACAGATGGTAAGAGTGATCTATTTAATTTTATGGGTCTGTGTCTGGTTGTTTAGTTACCATCAGCCTAGTGTATATTAATATAGTGATATAGGCTTATATGTTCCTTTGCATTGCTATATGGAAAAATCGATGCTAGCTGATACAGATAGTCCCTTTTACTATTGCAGCACTTGCATTGCATTGAACTTCATGATATGATTAACTCTTCCCATCCCTTACATATATGAGTGTCAGCCCTGCAGTACTAGATTTCGTCACAAGGTGGCAGTATTGTACATCTAAGATAGTGTCAGCCCAGCAGTACTAGATTTCATCACTAGGGGCAGTATTGTAGATCTATAATACAGTGTCAGCCCTGCAGTACTAGATTTCATCACTAGGTTCAGTATTGTAGATCTATAATAAAGTGTCAGCCAGGCAGTACTAGATTTCATCACTAGGTGGCAGTATTATAGATCTATAATACAGTGTCAGCCCTGCAGTACTACATTTCATCACTAGGTGGCAGTATTATAGATCTATAATATAGTGTCAGCCCAGCAGTACTAGATTTCATCATTAGGTTCAGTATTGTAGATCTATAATAAAGTGTCAGCCAGGCAGTACTAGATTTCATCACTAGGTGGCAGTATTATAGATCTATAATACAGTGTCAGCCCTGCAGTACTACATTTCATCACTAGGTGGCAGTATTATAGATCTATAATATAGTGTCAGCCCAGCAGTACTAGATTTCATCATTAGGTGGCAGTATTGTAGATCTATAATACAGTGTCAGCCCAGCAGTACTAGATTTCATCACTAGGTGGCAGTATTGTAGATCTATAATGCAGTGTCAGCCCAGCAGTACTAGATTTCATCACTAGGTGGCAGTATTGTAGCTCCATAATACAGTGTCAGCCCTGCAGTACTAGATTTCATCACTAGGTGGCAGTATTGTAGATCTATAATACAGTGTCAGCCCAGCAGTACTAGATTTCATCACTAGGTGGCAGTATTCTAGATCTATAATACAGTGTCAGCCTAGCAGTACTAGACTTCATCACTAGGTGGCAGTATTGTAGACCTATAATACAGTGTCAGCCCTGCAGTACTAGATTTCATCACTAGGTGGCAGTATTGTAGATGAATACTACAGTGTCAGCCCTGCAGTACTAGATTTCATCACTAGGTGGCAGTATTGTAGATCTATAATGCAGTGTCAGCCTAGCAGTACTAGATTTCATCACTAGGTGTCAGTATTGTAGATCTATAATACAGTGTCAGCCTAGCAGTACTAGATTTCATC
Source organism: Dendrobates tinctorius (assembly GCF_039654945.1). Classification (NCBI taxonomy): domain Eukaryota; kingdom Metazoa; phylum Chordata; class Amphibia; order Anura; family Dendrobatidae; genus Dendrobates; species Dendrobates tinctorius. The sequence continues at coordinate 10,101,059 of NW_027361840.1, read as the reverse complement.
ACTAGGTGGCAGTATTGTAGATCTATAATACAGTGTCAGCCAGGCAGTACTAGATTTCATCACTAGGTTCAGTATTGTAGATCTATAATAAGTGTCAGCCTTGCAGTACTAGATTTCATCACTAGGTGGCAGTATTATAGATCTATAATACAGTGTCAGCCCTGCAGTACTACATTTCATCACTAGGTGACAGTATTGTAGATTTATAATAGTGTCAGCCCTGTAGTACTAGATTTCATCACTAGGTGGCAGTATTATAGATCTATAATATAGTGTCAGCCCAGCAGTACTAGATTTCATCATTAGGTGGCAGTATTGTAGATCTATAATACAGTGTCAGCCCAGCAGTACTAGATTTCATCACTAGGTGGCAGTATTGTAGATCTATAATACAGTGTCAGCCCAGCAGTACTAGATTTCATCACTAGGTGGCAGTATTGTAGCTCCATAATACAGTGTCAGCCCTGCAGTACTAGATTTCATCACTAGGTGGCAGTATTGTAGATCTATAATACAGTGTCAGCCCAGCAGTACTAGATTTCATCACTAGGTGGCAGTATTGTAGATGAATAATACAGTGTCAGCCCTGCAGTACTAGATTTCATCACTAGGTGGCAGTATTGTAGATCTATAATACAGTGTCAGCCTAGCAGTACTAGATTTCATCACTAGGTGTCAGTATTGTACATCTATAATACAGTGTCAGCCTAGCAGTACTAGATTTCATCACTAGGTGGCAGTATTGTAGATCTATAATACAGTGTCAGCCAGGCAGTACTAGATTTCATCACTAGGTGGCAGTAATGTAGATCTATAATACAGTGTCAGCCTAGCAGTACTAGATTTCATCACTAGGTGGCAGTATTGTAGACCTATACTACAGTGTCAGCCCTGCAGTACTAGATTTCATCACTAGGTGGCAGTATTGTAGATGGATAATACAGTGTCAGCCCTGCAGTACTAGATTTCATCACTAGGTGGCAGTATTGTAGATCTATAATACAGTGTCAGCCTAGCAGTACTAGATTTCATCATTAGGTGGCAGTATTGTAGATCTATAATACAGTGTCAGCCCAGCAGTACTAGATATCAGCACTAGGTGGCAGTATTGTAGATGGATCATACAGTGTCAGCCCAGCAGTACTAGATTTCATCACTAGGTGTCAGTATTGTAGATCTATAATATAGTGTCAGCCCAGCAGTACTAGATTTCATCACTAGGTGGCAGTATTCTAGATCTATAATACAGTGTCAGCCCAGCAGCACTAGATTTCATCACTAGGTGGCAGTATTGTAGATCTATAATGCAGTGTCAGCCCAGCAGTACTAGATTTCATCACTACGTGGCAGTATTCTAGATCTATAATACAGTGTCAGCCCAGCAGTACTAGATTTCATCACTAGGTGGCAGTATTGTAGCTCCATAATACAGTGTCAGCCCAGCAGTACTAGATTTCATCACTAGGTGGCAGTATTGTAGATGGATAATACAGTGTCAGCCCAGCAGTACTAGATTTCATCACTAGGTGGCAGTATTGTAGCTCCATAATACAGTGTCGGCCCAGCAGTACTAGATTTCATCACTAGGTGGCAGTATTCTAGATCTATAATACAGTGTCAGCCCAGCAGCACTAGATTTCATCACTAGGTGGCAGTATTGTAGATCTATAATACAGTGTCAGCCCAGCAGTACTAGATTTCATCACTAGGTGGCAGTATTCTAGATCTATAATGCAGTGTCAGCCCAGCAGTACTAGATTTCATCACTAGGTGGCAGTATTCTAGATCTATCATGCAGTGTCAGCCCAGCAGTACTAGATTTCATCACTAGGTGGCAGTATTGTAGCTCCATAATACAGTGTCAGCCCAGCAGTACTAGATTTCATCACTTGGTGGTAGTATTGTAGCTCCATAATACAGTGTCAGCCCTGCAGTACTAGATTTCATCACTAGGTGGCAGTATTGTAGCTCCATAATACAGTGTCAGCCCAACAGTACTAGATTTCATCACTAGGTGGCAGTATTGTAGATCTATAATACAGTGTCAGCCCAACAGTACTAGATTTCATCACTAGGTGGCAGTATTGTACTGTAGATCTATAATACAGTGTCAGCCCTGCAGTACTAGATTTCATCACTAGGTGGCAGTATTCTAGATCTATAATACACTGTCTGCCTTGCAGTACTAGATTTCATCACTAGGTGGCAGTATTGTAGCTCCATAATACAGTGTCAGCCCTGCAGTACTAGATTTCATCACTAGGGGGCAGCAGTGAAGGAATAACACTAGGATCTCATTATATAGTTTATTATACACCAGCCGGTGATTATCAGGTCACATGACATTGCGGTGATGATTATTATTAGACTTTTATTAAGGGGACGCTCCACCGCTGTTCTGCGTCATCTACAGCGTCTGTGTGTTGTGTGGTTCTCAGTTTTTTGCCGCGTGGACACGCAGGGTGATGGATCTCCTGTTTATCTCAGTGTATTCAGGATTTGGGGGGATCCTGGTGTTGGGGTGCGTGAGATTATTCCTCATTAACCCATCAATAACCCTGGATGCTCACACAAGCCTTGTGGATCTGTCAGCAGCAGCCGGCCTGCTTACTGATGGTTTCCACGTGATGAGAGATGACAGTGAGAATCTGCTCACAATGTCAGTGACATTATATAAAGCTGGAGTCCGGCCGCGGAGCTAGCGATCTACAGGAGCGCGGGATTTCACCGCAGTTACAGATCTGGGTCCACAGATCTCCCGGGGCCCCTGGGAGCCGATAATGGCCCGGACCCTTCAGAAACCGCGAGTAAATGTGAATACAGATTTATAGGAATCCGGGGAGGCCGCTGACAACCTGTGGGAGCAGAGACACCGCCAGGTAAGTTGTCACCCAGCTTTCCCAGATGCAGACAGGATATAAGTGATAGAGAATCTCTCCGGGCGGCGGCTCAGTCCTCCTCGCTGGAGCTGGAACTGTCCTGAGCGGCCCCCAGAGCAGATCTACAGCCAATATGGCGGCAGCGGCTCCTTAGCGGTACGGGCTGCATCCGACCCCTGTGACGTCTCATCACTGGTACCTGGAGAAAAAACATACAAGCTTAGACACACGGCTCAGCAGACAGTATCACACAGGAGAGGATTAGATACACGGCTCAGCAGTCAGTATCACACAGGAGAGGATTAGATACACAGCTCAGCAGACAGTATCACGCAGGAGAGGATTAGATACACGGCTCAGCATACAGTATCACACAGGATAGGATTAGATACATGGCTCAGCAGACAGTATCACACAGGATAGGATTAGATACACGGCTCAGCAGACAGTATCACACAGGATAGGATTAGATACATGGCTCAGCAGTCAGTATCACACAGGAGAGGATTAGATACATGGATGAGCAGTCAGTATCACAGATGTTTTTGTTGCACTCACCTCTTCACTTGAGCTAGATGCCTCGTGCCTCCAGTCGGGGTTGCATCGGGGTGCGGTACACCGCGGCTCGCTCTTTCTCGGTTTCTGTGTTTGCCGGAGCTGCTGGTTTCCCGCTGTCGTTACTTTTTGTGAGCTGATTGTGGTTCTTCTCTATCAGGAGATAAAATCACAAATCTCACGGACTTTCCTGTTTTATTACAGGGGACAGTGGCTTCAGGGGATTAGGTGTTCAGGTAATTATAATGTGATTTTTTTTATTTTTAATTTTACACTCAATGTAGATAGCAGGGGCTGACTACAACTCTCAACATTGTCCCCTACTCCAGCTGATCTCAGTGTGAACAGTGGACAATGTCACGAGCTGTCTTCAGCACCCGGTGCCGGGTATCAGTGCAACAGTATCGCTGATTCCCAGGCACACAGACAGCACACATATGCCACATGTATGAATCACATGGACACAGATATCTCACGTGAAAGAGTCCTAATATGGAGGCACAAGATCCAACTCCTCCTTCCAACGTGCAGGAATGATCAGCGATCACCAGAGACGTTTAGATGCAGTTATTGCTGCACTGGGCAGCACACCGGATACTGAGAGCGAGGGGTCACTTACTTTTACCACTCACAGACATGTGACATTGGATCATTGACATCTCATGTTTGCTAATCATTTGCTTCATTCTGTTCTTTATCCGCTTTTAGAATTTCTGTGAAAATCTGATGAAGTTTTAGGTCAAATTTATGTAGAAATAAGAAATTTCTGAAGAGTTCACAAAGTTTCAAGAATCATTGCAAATCGCTGACTGCAGGAGGCGCCATCCCCATCATCACATCATTACTCCACTAGATGGCGATGCTGCAACAATTAAAGGGCCACTAACTGATAAAATGTGTTAGAAGGAAAAGAGATGTGTGAGCCGGGCCCCGCTGGAGCCTGTAGGGGCCACATCCCTCCGTGTTCAGCCTCAGAGACAAGTCCTATAACAGCAGGAAAAGGCTGACTGCACCCATCATCCAGGGGAAAAGCCCTATCATGTGGTCACAGCAAAACCGCTTCATGCTGCGTATGCGGCCCAACACGACCAGGCGACCGCCGTCCCTCACCCTCTACTGTCGCTGGAAGCCACAAAACCTGAGAAAGCCAAACATTCCCACAGCGGAGGATGAGAACTGACAACCCTGCAGACCATGGCTCCACCACACCCTGCAGACCATGGCTCCACCACACACCCTGCAGGCCATGGCTCCACCACACCCTGCAGACCATGGCTCCACCACACACCCTGCAGGCCATGGCTCCACCACACCCTGCAGACCATGGCTCCACCACACACCCTGCAGACCATGGCTCCACCACACCCTGCAGGCCATGGCTCCACCACACCCTGCAGACCATGGCTCCACCACACACCCTGCAGACCATGGCTCCACCACACCCTGCAGACCATGGCTCCACCACACCCTGCAGGCCATGGCTCCACCACACCCTGCAGGCCATGGCTCCACCACACCCTGCAGACCATGGCTCCACCACACACCCTGCAGACCATGGCTCCACCACACCCTGCAGACCATGGCTCCACCACACCCTGCAGACCATGGCTCCACCACACCCTGCAGGCCATGGCTCCACCACACCCTGCAGACCATGGCTCCACCACACCCTGCAGACCATGGCTCCACCACACCCTGCAGACCATGGCTCCACCACACACCCTGCAGACCATGGCTCCACCACACACCCTGCAGGCAGGCCATGGCTCCACCACACACCCTGCAGACCATGGCTCCACCACACACCCTGCAGACCATGGCTCCACCACACCCTGCAGACCATGGCTCCACCACACCCTGCAGACCATGGCTCCACCACACACCCTGCAGGCCATGGCTCCACCACACACCCTGCAGACCATGGCTCCACCACACCCTGCAGACCATGGCTCCACCATACCCTGCAGACCATGGCTCCACCACACACCCTGCAGGCAGGCCATGGCTCCACCACACACCCTGCAGACCATGGCTCCACCACACACCCTGCAGGCCATGGCTCCACCACACACCCTGCAGACCATGGCTCCACCACACACCCTGCAGGCCATGGCTCCACCACACACCCTGCAGACCATGGCTCCACCACACCCTGCAGACCATGGCTCCACCACACCCTGCAGACCATGGCTCCACCACACACCCTGCAGGCAGGCCATGGCTCCACCACACACCCTGCAGACCATGGCTCCACCACACACCCTGCAGACCATGGCTCCACCACACACCCTGCAGTCCACGGTTCCACCACACCCTGCAGACCACGGCTCCACCACACCCTGCAGACCACGGCTCCACCACACACCCTGCAGACCACAGCTCCACCACACCCTGCAGGCCACGGCTCCACCACACCCTGCAGGCCACGGCTCCACCACACCCTGCAGATCATGGCTCCACCACACCCTGCAGACCATGGCTCCACCACACACCCTGCAGACCATGGCTCCACCACACACCCTGCAGGCCATGGCTCCACCACACACCCTGCAGGCAGGCCATGGCTCCAGCACACACCCTGCAGACCATGGCTCCACCACACACCCTGCAGACCATGGCTCCACCACACACCCTGCAGACCATGTCTCCACCACACCCTGCAGACCATGTCTCCACCACACCCTGCAGACCATGGCTCCACAACACACCCTGCAGGTCATGGCTCCACCACACACCCTGCAGACCATGGCTCCACCACACACCCTGCAGACCATGGCTCCACCACACCCTGCAGACCATGGCTCCACCACACCCTGCAGACCATGGCTCCACCACACACCCTGCAGGCAGGCCATGGCTCCACCACACACCCTGCAGACCATGGCTCCACCACACACCCTGCAGACCATGGCTCCACCACACACCCTGCAGGCCATGGCTCCACCACACCCTGCAGACCATGGCTCCACCACACACCCTGCAGACCATGGCTCCACCACACCCTGCAGACCATGGCTCCACCACACACCCTGCAGACCATGGCTCCACCACACACCCTGCAGACCATGGCTCCACCACACCCTGCAGACCATGGCTCCACCACACCCTGCAGACCATGGCTCCACCACACACCCTGCAGGCAGGCCATGGCTCCACCACACACCCTGCAGGCAGGCCATGGCTCCACCACACACCCTGCAGACCATGGCTCCACCACACACCCTGCAGACCATGGCTCCACCACACACCCTGCAGGCCATGGCTCCACCACACACCCTGCAGACCATGGCTCCACCACACCCTGCAGACCATGGCTCCACCACACACCCTGCAGACCATGGCTCCACCACACACCCTGCAGGCCATGGCTCCACCACACACCCTGCAGACCATGGCTCCACCACACCCTGCAGACCATGGCTCCACCACACCCTGCAGACCATGGCTCCACCACACATCCTGCAGGCAGGCCATGGCTCCACCACACACCCTGCAGACCATGGCTCCACCACACACCCTGCAGTCCACGGCTCCACCACACCCTGCAGTCCACGGCTCCACCACACCCTGCAGGCCACGGCTCCACCACACACCCTGCAAGCCACGGCTCCACCACACCCTGCAGACCACGGCTCCACCACACCCTGCAAGCCACGGCTCCACCACACCCTGCAAGTCACGGCTCCACCACACCCTGCAGACCACGGCTCCACCACACCCTGCAGGCCACGGCTCCACCACACCCTGCAAGCCACGGCTCCACCACACCCTGCAGACCATCGCTCCACCACACCCTGCAGACCATCGCTCCACCACACCCTGCAGACCATCGCTCCCCCACACCCTGCAGTCCATCGCTCCCCCACACCCTGCAGACCATCGCTCCCCCACACCCTGCAGACCATCGCTCCCCCACACCCTGCAGACCATCGCTCCCACACACCCTGCAGACCATCGCTCCACCACACACCCGGCAGTCCTTTGCTCCATTACACCCTGCAGACCATCGCTTCACTACCCCATGCAGTCCATCGTTCCACCACACCCTGCAGTCCATCGCTCCACCACACCCTGCAGACCATTGCTCCACCACACCCTGCAGACCATCGCTCCACTACCCCCTGCAGTCCATCGCTCCACCACACCCTGCAGACCATCGCTCCACTGCATCCCGCAGAACATTAGTCTAATACCGTGCATTAATGGAACTTTCCTTGAAATGCTCTGCAGAACATTACTCCGCAGCGCCTCTTCAGAGGATTAATCTTTAGAATATTGCGCCAAATTCCCTGTAACTTCCACGCAGAACATTCCACCAGCCCCGGATGTGGTGTGGATGGAGAGACGTGTCCTCCTGTGTTTTGTTCTTGAAGGCTGGGTGCTCGCGATCCGGTGGTGGCAGCACTGTGGTCGCACCGTATGTCCGCTGCCGGCTGTTGAACGCAGGCGACTCCTCTGTGATCAATGAACCGTGCGGAGTCACCGCGTCCAATACGTACTGCGGTCTGGAGAGGCGCTCCACATGTCAGTGTCCCCGGTGTCTCCGGACGCACAGTGGACATGGGATTTATTGACATCCGGCTCTTTGGACGCGGCCTGAATACGCAGCCTCAAACCCGCAGCGTATACGGGTCGTGGGCACGGACCCAAAGGATTTTTTAGACTGATACAATTGTAACGAACGTTAACAAACTAGGCAAGAAGAAGAAAGTTTCATTCCCTGTCAGCAAGCAGAGATCTTAGCAGCCAAAAGTGGAGAAACAAAGTCTATCCGAAAGTTTCCTTCATTGTACAGGCAGAAAGCAGCGCCGGCCCTTTAAATAGAAGTGTGTATAGTACATATGCCATATGTGGCGAGGGTCTCACCTTGGTCACAGTCGTCACTGTCGGACTGAGGGTCACGCTTTGCTCGCAGCAGCCGAGGCACCGGTCATTAATAGAGTTCGGTTCGGTTCCCAGATCTGCGATTCCCTCGGGTGTGATGAGGATCCTGCTCACCCTGTTGGAGATTTTCGGAGCGGCGGAGGCTTTACCCTGAGCACAAAGACATCAAAATCTCAAATGACAGCGATAAAAGTCACCTCGTCTTCATATACAGTACATACCTAGCTTATACTCTAGTCACACCCAGAGCTGCAGTCACAATTGTGCTGCTGCCTTGCTGTTAGCTCTCAGGCTGCAGACCGTCCCCCGGGTTATACACAGTGAGCTGAGGGGATGTTGTATGGTCGGGTGTATGAAGACCGACATCTCCCACAATGCAGCGCTGGGTATCAGCAGGTTCAGTTATAGACGCCCCCGCGGGGTCCTCTCTCTGCCGGTCACTTACCGGGGCTGTCACTTTGTCTCTACAGCAGCCGAGGCAGCGATATTCCCCGGTCCCGGCTCCTACCGGAGGTGGCGAAATCGTGTGCACCCCCCCAGCGACCTGCGGAGAGGCTCAACATCAGCAGTTATATGTGCTCAGTATGTTACATGTTTACTATGTGTGTATTATATAATCATGGGCGAAAGGGTTAAAATTGCTCCAGAACATTATCACAATTCCCCAGGTTTTGTTATACTCAGGTTTATTTCCTTTCTGTGTATTGGAACAACACAAAAAAAAAAAGAGAAAAAAAGTCAAATTTGACATAATTCCACACAAAACCCCGAAAATGGGCGAGGCAAAATTGCTGGCACCCTCAGCTTATTATTTGGTTGCACCCTTTGGAATAAATAGCTGCGATCAGTCGCTTCCTATAATAATCCACAAGCTTCTTTCTCCTCTCATCTGGAATTTTGGACTCTTCTTTTGCAAACGTCTCCCGGTCTCTCATATGTGAAGTCGTCTTCTCCCAACAGCGATTGTAAGTTCTCTCCGCAGGTGATCAATGGGATTTAGATCCAGACTCATTGCTGCCACTTCTGAACTCTCCACCTTTTTGTTTCCATCCATTTCTGGGGGCTTCTTGATGTTTGTTTTGACTCATTGTCCTGCTGGAAGACCCATGACCTAGTACACAAACCCAGCTTTCTGACCCCGGGCACTACATTACCACCCAAAATCTTCTGGTAATCTTCAGATTTCATGATTCCTTGCACACAGTCATAGCACCCAGTGCTAGAGGCAGCAAAACAAGCCCAAAACATCTTTGAACCTCCAGCATGTTTCACTGTAGGCACTGTGTTCTTTTCTCATTCTGTTTTCTGTAAACAGTAGAATGATGTGCTTTACTTAAAAGCTCCACCTTGGTCTCCTCTTTCCCAGAAAGTACATTTTGGCATACAGCAGTCTATCTTTTTCATGTCCCTGTGTCAGTAGTGGGATTCTCCGGGGTCCTTCCAGAGCGTTTCATGTCATTCACATGTGGATGGATAGTTCACACTGACACTGATGCCCCCTGAGCTTGAATTCTCTGGAACTTGATTGGGGCTTCTTATCCACCATCCGAACTATCCTGCAACCTTTCATCAAGTTTTCTCAGTCGTCCACGTCCAGAGAGATTAGTTACTGTTAGAAACGGCGAAACGCACTAAATAAAAATAATAATAAAGTGCGCTCGCCGCTCAGGGTCCACCGTGCAGTAGGTCTTACAACCGCTGCTGAGTAATGGCAGACAAGCAATATGGCGATATAATGCGCACGGGTTCAACTTCACCCGAAGTGCGCAGAGAGGGCTCTGTTCACACACAGAGGTGCCACAACAAAAACATACAATAGGCTGAGCCTGTTAGAGTCACAGGGGGGCTGCATTCGTCTAGACCTACCGTGTGTGCGGCGTCGCTACTGAGAACGCCAAGAAGGGCTGCAGCGCGGCGCAGGACACTGCTGCTGGACGACACAGCTACAAAGCAGGCGCTATGTCGGATGCTAGCGCTGAGGTGCGGTGTGCACAGTGGCCTAAGGCTTGCCACAGACTGGCGCAGACTACTGAACTAATTCCCTAACCACATGCGTAATATCAGAGGGAAGGGGTTTCATAATAAGTCAGTCACCAGAATCATACATCCGTCACCATTCACACATAGCAGTATAGTCTATACTAGCGCATGGCGGAATGGCTATGCACGCTTTTTATAGCAGCCGGGACCTTCCGGAAGCTACCAGATCTCCGAGATGGACCAATGAGATCTGGAGTAGGACCTGAGCACATGACTCCCGATCTCCAATGGGAAACCGTCTCATGAGCATGCTCAGTAGGAGGACAGAGGGACTTAGCCCCTGGAGAGATTTGCTGCAAGGCAATCTCCTCTGCGGTAGATAAAGAGCAAGAGACCGCAGAATGTAAGGGTCTGGATTCCAGCAGAGCAGACGCAGAAACCTGACTCTTAACAAGTTACAGTGCGTTGGGTTGTAAATTTCTTGATTATGCTGCACACAGTGGACAAAGGAACATCAAGATTTCTGGAAATGGACTTGTAACTTTGAGACTTAATATTTTAACAATTTTTGTTCTCAAGTGCTCAGACAGTTCTCTTCTCCTCTTTCTGTTCTCCATGCTTAGTGAGGCACGCAGAGACACACAATGCAAGGATAGAGGCAACTTCTCCCCTTTTTATCTGGTTTCAGGGGTGATTTTCATATTGCCGATATCTGTTACTTGCCATAGGTGAGCGTGAATGAGCATCACATACTTGAAACAAAGTAGTTTGGAAAGGTGGCAACCATTTTGTTCTGCCCATTTTGGAGGTTTTGTGTGAAATTATGTCCAATTTGCCTTTTCTTCCTCTGTTTTTTGTGTTGTTCTAATAAAAACAAAGGAAATAAACATGTGTATAACAAAACGTGCAATTCATTTTCTGGAACGATTTAAAGGGTGCCAACACTTTCGGCCATGACTGTATGTTTACTGTGTGCTATATTTTGCTTATTGAGTACTCTACATTTGTATTAGATGTTTATTATTTGTATTGTGTGTATAATACACTTATCAGACAAATAAAGCGAGCTCTAAAATCCCACATCCCAGATATCACTGAATGAAATATTCCAGTTGCAGATCTTTATTCACTACATAGTGGCATGCATTGAGAGCAATAAAACATAAACATGATCAATGTAAATCAGAATTAATATCCCATGGAGGTCTGGATTTGGAATTATACTCAAAATCAAAGTGGAAAATCAAATTACAGGCTGATCCAACGTCAGTGGAAATGCCTCAAGACAAGGGAAAGATGCTCAGTATTGTGTGTGGCCTCCACGTCCCTGTATGGCCTCCCTACAACTCTCCTGATGAAGCTGCGGATGTTCTCCTGAGGGATCTCCTCCTAGACCTGGATCAAAGCATCAGTCGACTCCTGGACAGTTTGTGGTGCAACGTGGCGTTGGTGGATGGAATGAAACAAATAAGGCAGCACTCTGTAGCGCTATAGCATGCAAACATGAATGAGATATAATCCCCCAAATGTGCTCAATTGGATTCAGGTCTGGGGACGCACAGGCCTGTCCATAGCATCAATGCCTTCATCATGCAGGACCTGTTGACACACTTCAGCCACCTGAGTCCTACCCTTGTCATGCATCAGAAGGAACCCAGGGACCAGTGCACCTGCATATGGTCTCACAATGGGTCTGAATTTCTCAATATGAAACATTGAGAATGCTTAGCGCATAAATTGGCCAATTCATGTGTGCCTGGCAGCCACGATAAGGCGACTCTCGTTACCAGGACCTAATGCTAATCCTCTCTTAGACAGTCTATATCTCTCTTAGAATAAAGTCTATATCTATTTGGAGGGGTAGGATCCTGTTGCAATTAAAAACTCCTGAGGCTAAGGGGCGGAGTGCTCAGTCAGAAGGTGAATACAAATATAAAAAACTGACCGTCACATCCAAACATAAATCAGGTCTGAACAGGTTCCCAGAGAGATATAGACTGTCTAAGATAGGATTGGCATTAGGTCCTGGCAAACGAGAATCGCCTTATCGTGGCTGCCAGGTACACATGAATTGGCCAATTTATGCGCTAAGCATTCTCAATTTTTCATATTTCTAGTGCAGTAATGCAATTCAATTTTCATATTTCATATTTGCTTGCTATAGTGCTACAGAGTGCTGCCTTATTTGTTTCATTCCATCCACCAATGCCACGTTGCACCACACACTGTCCGGGAGTGGACTGATGCTTTAATCCAGGTCTGGGAGGAAATCCTTCAGGAGAACATCTGCTGCCTCAAGAGGAGCATGCGCAGGTGTTGTATGGAAGCCATACAGGCACGTGGAGGCCACACACGCTACTGAGCATCATTTCCCTGTCTTCAGGCATATACACTGAAGTTGGATCAGCCTGTAATTTGATTTTCCACTTTTATTTTGGGTATAATTCCAAATCCAGACCTCTATGGGATATTAATTCTGATTTACATTGATCAATTTTCTGTTTTATTGCTCTCAATGCATGCCACTATGTAATGAATAAAGATTTGAAACTGGAATATTTCATTCACTGATATCTAGGATGTGAGATTTTAGTGCTCGCTTTTTTTTCCGAGCAGGGTAGTAGCATCTCCTTAGTATTTCTGTAACCTGCACCCTCTACATGTCATTCTGATATCAGCCACTAAGGAGCGATGTTCTCAGTGCGGCCCCTCACAATGAACTCACCAGGAATGCCAGAGACCGATGTCCGGGGTTGTAAGACCAGATATTTTTCTTCCTCCCACGTTGGATCATGCGCACCGGCTGCCTGTGGCCTCGTTTCTTCACCGCCTCCACCTGCCCGGACACCTTCATCTGTTAGACACATGGAAAAAAGCCTATATTTATCTCTATGCACCAAACCCTGCTGACACTGAAGGAGTCAGTGAAGATTATTAGTGTCTTCAGTTTATTTAAAAGCTATGAGTGACCCGTCAGCAGGATTGTGCTCAGTGACTACAGGCAGTGTCAGGTCGGCGCCGTTATACTGATTACACTGATACCTGGTGATGAAATCCGTCTTGTGGTTGTTGTGGAATCTTTATTTTCAGTTTTCTGTTAGAGATTCTCGTGCCTTAAGGCGGGGCTGTGGGCGGGCTGTGAGCGGGGGGCTGTGGGCGGGGCTGTGAGCGCGAGCTGTGGGCGGGGTGTGTGTGTGGGGGCTGTGTGTGGGGCTGTGAGCGGGGGCTGTGGGCGGGGTGTGTGGGCGGGGCTGTGGGCGGGGGCTGAGGGTGGGGTGTGTGAGCGGGGGCTGTGGGCGGGGTGTGTGAGCGCGGGCTGTGGGCGGCGGCTGAGGGTGGGGTGTGTGAGCGGGGGTTGTGGGCGGGGTGTGTGTGTGGGGGCTGTGGGTGGGGCTGTGAGCGGGGTGTGTGGGCGGGGCTGTGGTATGTGGTGTTCTGATTCATAATGCAGACTGCTGACAGGTCACTGATCCCTCTGATCTCGGCTATCTCCAAGCAGCTACTGCGCAGGTGCGGGCGGCGCCACCTTGGAGTAGAATGTTTTCTTCTGCTCCAGTACAGATATTCATTATGCAAACTAAGGGGCGGGTCAGTAAGGGATCAGTGACCTATCAGCAGTCTGCAATATGAATATCTAATCAGAGCACCACAGCCCCACCTTAGGGCATGAGAATCTCATTAACACAAAACTGAAAATAAAGATTAAACAACAACCACAAGATGGATTTCATCACCGGGTATCATTGTAGTCAGTATAACGGCACTGACCTGACACTGCCTGTAGGTTTAGTGCACAATCCTGCTGACAGGTTCCCTTTAACTCAGGAGAATGCAATACTCTCAGTGCCCTGCAGGTGTCACTGTTACTGCACTCATATCTGGGAGCCACACGGATCCAGAAGTCAGACCCCAGAGCCAGGGAGCCAGGGCTGACCCCCTAAACCCCCTGCATACCACCAGCATGAGTAGGTTACTCACCTGCCCCCGACTAGGACTGTTTCCCTCCACAATCACACTGAGGGCGGTTAGCAGCAGAGTCATGGATGTGAGGGTGTTCATGGCGGCACAAGTCCAGAACTCGCTGAAGGTTTCGAGTCTTGAGGTTCTGTAAAATGAAAAAAGAAGAGATGGTGAATGTGCTTCACAGATGGAGGAGGATGGTCAGTGTGTACTGCAGGGAATCATATGGTGAGTGCTGCGCTGCCACGAGGATTCACACTGCACAGCGGTGCATTGTGGGCGGGGCTTCAGAGCATTGTGGGCGGGGCTGCAGTGTGATTGACAGCTCAGCTCACAGCTCATTAATTTTCCAGGGTCTATAGAACAAGAATGTAGCTGGTCTGCTGCTCCTTGCGATCCCCACCATGTCAGCCTGGCCCATCATAAGGGAAAGACCCCGGCCGTAGGTCAGCAGAATCCTGGCTGTGCAATGTCTCACACACGGACACTTCTGCTGATGGTAGAGAGTCAGGGATGGGGGGCAGTGCGGACGGATGTCGCCTATCCGTCTGGCAGTCTGACCGCCTCAGCTGCCTCTCCCCAGGGGTCACTGACAATAGGGCTAGACCGGCCTTTCTTTTCCAGGTAAGGCTACTTTCAGACTTCAGGCTTTCGGTATCCGGCATGGTGCGCCGAAAAACCGGACTGCCGGATCCGGCGCCTGCTACGACCAGATCCGGCTTTTTCCCCGTGCTATTTCATTGCCGCTGCATTGCGCCGGATGACAATGCGGCGCGTCCGGTTTTTGCCGGATACGGTTAAAATAGCCGGTCTGGCGTCTGGAAAAAACATTACATGCAACGTTTTTTCCAAACGCCGGACCGGTTTTTCGCACTGCGCATGCCCGGAAACCTTCTCTGCCAGGAATATATCCGGCAGAAAGAAGGATCCGGTGTCTGCGTTTGCGGCCGGATGCGGTAGTCCGGTTTTTCGCCGAGCCATGCCGGGACAAAAAGCCTGAAGTCTGAAAGTAGCCTAATGGTCATTATTCTCCCGTCACTCATTATGTGACTATTTTATGACGTTTGTCTCGTCCCAATATGTGTCCTTTTGTAATTAATAAAATTGTGTCTATTTATGCAGCAATTGGTGACTCAATTTTTCTCCGTTTTTCCATATGTTCATGAGTCTTTTTTGCATTAATACTTATGGGAATATTCGGCACACTGGTGTCTTTATCTGAAGCATGTATCTTTGGAGTTTCTTTGTACTTGTTGACAGTATGTGTCGCTTGACAGTGGGGACAGTGAAAGTTAATGGTTGGGACTAGCCCAGAGTGGGAGGGGATGCATTGAATTAAAAGTAACAATTTCCTGTCACAGAGTCAGATAGGGCCTGGAGTGCATAGAGAAAGGACCTAAGGTCCAATGTGAGCAGTGCTGTACTCTAGGGTGTCACTAAATGAGAGGAGACTGAAAGGATAAGATAGCTTCTTGATTATGTTGCGCATCATGGAAAAAGGAACATCAAGATCTCTGGAGATTGTTTTTATTATTATTACCTGTAACCTTGAGACTGTGGATATTGTTCAATAATTGTAGTTCTCAAGTCCTCAGACCGTTCTCTTCTCCACTTTCTGTTCTCCATGCTTAGTGTGGCACACACACACAATGCAAAGATTTAGTCAATTTCTCCCCGTTTTCAGGTTGTCCACACCTGTTACTTGCCACAGGTGAGTGTGAACGAGCATCACATGCTGGAAACAAAGTTGTTTACCCACAAATTTGGCAAGGTGACAATTTTATCTGGACCATTTTTGGAGTTTAGTATGAATTTATGCCCATTTCCCTTTTTTTGTGCTGTTCCAATACACACAAAGGAAACCTGTGTACAAAAAAACATGGGGAATGGTCATAATGTTCTGGGGGGAATACTTCATTTTCTGGAACAAGGGTGCCAACACTTTTGGCCATGCCTGTATCACAGATGTGGCTCTTACATTGGTGCCAGTGAATATCGCAGGTCTTTCAATAATCGTTGTGGAGTTTTCGGCCATAACCCCATGGAGCGGTGACATCACGACTTTATGTGATGACATCACTGCGTGATGTCACGATTGCCCCCTCCTGTCACCTGGCTCTCATATACAGTGGGAGCCGCTGGGCCCTGTCCTGCACATCCGCGCAGAGTTCTTAAAGGGGGCATTCATTCTGCCCTGTAGGGGGCGGTGCGGGGACGTCCCATATGGTTCAGCCTCGATGTTCTCTTATTTTCGTGTTCCGCGTTCTTTTTCTAAATTGGTTCCAGATGATTCTCTCAGTTGTTCTGACAGAAAGTTTCCGCTTCAGTTCTTCCCCATTTTCCAGATCTCCGCTTGCTCTCAGTGACTAGTGATAGTCTTAGCTTCACACAGCTGCAGTTTTGTCACCATGTGTCAGTGGGTGTAAATACTGTAATTTGAAGTTCCTGGGTCCTAGTGCCAAATCTGTAACAAGTGATCACCCCTCCACTAGAGAGAAGTGCGCGGCTCACAAGAGGTTAATACTGGGTATATACTGAATTACATCCTGCCAGGACTCATCTCACGGACCCGGTCACAAATCATTTCCAGACACGCACAGCCCCAGATTTCCATTCGGTGGGCTCCGGATGGCTCCCACAATGGATGGGCCCCCGCCAGCTCCACGTCCTCACCCCCTTGTGGTTATGAGCCCCCTCTCCGACCTGACCACAGACAGCGAAAACTGCAGGAGAAAAGCAGGAACGTCGCCGAGTATCCGGTGTCTGATCCCCTATAAGGCGACGCTCAGCTGATGATGTCACAGGAGACAGTATGTGATGTCATCACTCTGCATTACTACATCATCTTGTGATGACATCACTTTCCATTCATTTCTGCATCGGCCATATACTGTACAGCATCAGTGATAATGTATCAGTGCCCCCCCCCACCAGACGCCCCTCTACCAGCGTCACGTGTCCTCCTATAATCCGCTTCATTACTCAGCCGCCATTAACCATTTACTTTCCCATCTTACAGAATTGTGACGTTCCTGTAACAATCAGACACCGCTCTCCGTGTGACCTGCGACTGTTCTATCACTACTGGTGTGAACATGGCCGTATATAGAGACCCCTACAAAGCGGTGACCCCCAACATCCGTACCACCCAAACCCACCCGATATAGTGACACACGTCAGAGGATTAGATACACGGCTCAGCAGACAGTATCACACAGGAGAGGATTAGATACACGGCTCAGCAGTCAGTATCACACAGGATAGGATTAGATACACGGCTCAGCAGTCAGTATCACACAGGAGAGGATTAGATACACCGCTCAGCAGTCAGTATCACACAGGATAGGATTAGATACACGGCTCAGCAGTCAGTATCACACGGGATAGGATTAGATACACGGCTCAGCAGTCAGTATCACACAGGAGAGGATTAGATACACGGCTTAGCAGACAGTATCACACAGGATAGGATTAGATACACGGCTCAGCAGTCAGTATCCCACAGGATAGGATTAGATATATGGCTCAGCAGACAGTATCACACAGGATAGGATTAGATACACGGCTCAGCAGTCAGTATCCCACAGGATAGGATTAGATATATGGCTCAGCAGACATTATCACACAGGATAGGATTAGATACACGGCTCAGCAGTCAGTATCACACAGGAGAGGATTAGATACACGGCTCAGCAGTCAGTATCACACAGGATAGGATTAGATACACGGCTCAGCAGTCAGTATCACACAGGAGAGGATTAGATACACTGCTCAGCAGTCAGTATCACACAGGATAGGATTAGATACACGGCTCAGCAGTCAGTATCACACAGGAGAGGATTAGATACACGGCTCAGCAGTCAGTATCACACAGGATAGGATTAGATACACGGCTCAGCAGTCAGTATCACACAGGAGAGGATTAGATACACGGCTCAGCAGTCAGTATCACACAGGATAGGATTAGATACACGGCTCAGCAGTCAGTATCACACGGGATAGGATTAGATACACGGCTCAGCAGTCAGTATCACACAGGAGAGGATTAGATACACGGCTTAGCAGACAGTATCACACAGGATAGGATTAGATACACAGCTCAGCAGTCAGTATCACACAGGATAGGATTAGATACATGGCTCAGCAGACAGTATCACACAGGAGAGGATTAGATACATGGCTCAGCAGTCAGTATCACACAGGAGAGGATTAGATACACGGCTCAGCAGACAGTATCACACAGGAGAGGATTAGATACACAGCTCAGCAGTCAGTATCACACAGGATAGGATTAGATACACAGCTCAGCAGTCAGTATCACACAAGATAGGATTAGATACACGGCTCAGCAGACAGTATCACACAGGAAAGGATTAGATACACAGCTCAGCAGTCAGTATCACACAGGATAGGATTAGATACACAGCTCAGCAGTCAGTATCCCACAGGATAGGATTAGATATATGGCTCAGCAGACAGTATCACACAGGATAGGATTAGATACACGGCTCAGCAGACAGTATCACACAAGAGAGGATTAGATACACGGCTCAGCAGTCAGTATCACACAGGAGAGGATTAGATACACGGCTCAGCAGACAGTATCACACAGGAGAGGATTAGATACACAGCTCAGCAGTCAGTATCACACAGGATAGGATTAGATACACAGCTCAGCAGTCAGTATCACACAAGATAGGATTAGATACACGGCTCAGCAGACAGTATCACACAGGAAAGGATTAGATACACAGCTCAGCAGTCAGTATCACACAGGATAGGATTAGATACACAGCTCAGCAGTCAGTATCCCACAGGATAGGATTAGATATATGGCTCAGCAGACAGTATCACACAGGATAGGATTAGATACACGGCTCAGCAGACAGTATCACACAAGAGAGGATTAGATACACGGCTCAGCAGTCAGTATCACACAGGAGAGGATTAGATACACGGCTCAGCAGACAGTATCACACAGGAGAGGATTAGATACACAGCTCAGCAGTCAGTATCACACAGGATAGGATTAGATACACAGCTCAGCAGTCAGTATCACACAAGATAGGATTAGATACACGGCTCAGCAGACAGTATCACACAGGAAAGGATTAGATACACAGCTCAGCAGTCAGTATCACACAGGATAGGATTAGATACACAGCTCAGCAGTCAGTATCCCACAGGATAGGATTAGATATATGGCTCAGCAGACAGTATCACACAGGATAGGATTAGATACACGGCTCAGCAGACAGTATCACACAGGAGAGGATTAGATACACGGCTCAGCAGTCAGTATCACACAGGATAGGATTAGATACACGGCTCAGCAGTCAGTATCACACAGGATAGGATTAGGTACACGGCTCAGCAGTCAGTGTCACACAGGACAGGATTAGATACACGGCTCAGCAGTCAGTATCACACAGGATAGGATTAGATATATGGCTCAGCAGACAGTATCACACAGGATAGGATTAGGTACACGGCTCAGCGGTCAGTGTCACACAGGATAGGATTAGATACACGGCTCAGCAGACAGTATCAGACAGGATAGAATCATAGAATCATAGAATGGTAGAGTTGGAAGGGACCTCCTGTGCCATCTGGTCCAACCCCCTGCTCAAAGCAGGATTCGCTAAATCATCCCAGTCAGATGTCTGTCCAGCCTCTGTTTGAAGACTTCCATTGAAGGAGAACTCACCACTTCTCGTGGCAGCTTGTTCCACTCATTGATCACTCTAACTGTCAAAAAGTTTTTTCTAATATCTAATCTGTGTCTCCTCCCATTCAGTTTCATCCCATTGCTTCTAGTCTTTCCTTGTGCAAATGAGAATAAAGTTGATCCTTCTACAATGTGACAGCCCTTTAGATATTTGTAGACAGCTATTAAGTCTCCTCTCAGTCTTCTCTTTTGCAAACTAAACAATCCCAAATCCTGCAACCTTTTCTCATAAGACAGGGTTTGCAGACCGGTCACCATTCTGGTCGCTCTTTTCTGAACTTGCTCCAGTTTGTTGATGTCTTTTTTAAAATGTGGTGCCCAAAACTGGATACAATATTCCAGATGAGGTCTGACCAAAGAGGAGTAGAGGGAAATAATGACTTCACGTGATCTAGACTGTATGCTTCTGTTAATACATCCTAGAATTGCATTTGCCTTTTTTGCTGCTGCATCACACTGTTGACTCATATTCAGTCTGTGATCTATTAGTATACCCAAGTCTTTTTCACATGTGCTGTCACTTAGCCCTATTCCTCCCATTCTATATATGCTTTTTTCATTTTTATTGCCAAGATGTAGTACTTTGCATTTCTCCCTGTTAAAAACCATTCTGTTAGTTGCTGCCCACTGCTCCAGTTTATTTATATCTTTTTGAATCCTCTCTCTCTCTTCTCTAGTATTAGCTATCCCTCCTAGCTTTGTGTCATCAGCAAATTTAATCAGGATTAGATACACGGCTCAGCAGACAGTATCACACAGGATAGGATTAGATATATGGCTCAGCAGACAGTATCACACAGGATAGGATTAGATACACGGCTCAGCAGTCAGTATCACACAGGATAGGATTAGATACACGGCTCAGCAGTCAGTATCACACAGGATAGGATTAGATACACGGCTCAGCAGACATTATCACACAGGAGAGGATTAGATACACAGCTCAGCAGTCAGTATCACACAGGAGAGGATTATATACACGGCTCAGCAGACAGTATCATACAGGAGAGGATTAGATACACGGCTCAGCAGTTAGTATCACACAGGAGAGGATTAGATACACGGCTCAGAAGTCAGTATCACACAGGAGAGGATTAGATACACGGCTCAGCAGTCAGTATCACACAGGATAGGATTAGATACACGGCTCAGCTGTCAGTATCACACAGGATAGGATTAGATACACAGCTCAGCAGACATTATCACACAGGAGAGGATTAGATACACGGCTCAGCAGTCAGTATCACACAGGAGAGGATTAGATACACGGCTCAGCAGACAGTATCACACAGGATAGGATTAGATACACGGCTCAGAAGTCAGTATCACACAGGATAGGATTAGATACACGGCTCAGCTGTCAGTATCACACAGGATAGGATTAGATACACGGCTCAGCAGTCAGTATCACACAGGATAGGATTAGATACACGGCTCAGCTGTCAGTATCACACAGGATAGGATTAGATACACAGCTCAGCAGACAGTATCAGGCAGGAGAGGATTAGATACACGGCTCAGCTGTCAGTATCACACAGGAGAGGATTAGATACACGGCTCAGCAGTCAGTATCACACAGGATAGGATTAGATACACGGCTCAGCTGTCAGTATCACACAGGAGAGGATTAGATACACGGCTCAGCAGTCAATATCACACAGGATAGGATTAGATACACGGCTCAGCTGTCAGTATCACACAGGATAGGATTAGATACACGGCTCAGCAGACAGTATCAGGCAGGAGAGGATTAGATACACGGCTCAGCAGTCAGTATCACACAGGAGAGGATTAGATGCACGGCTCAGTAGCACGCTGGGCATGTGGGGGTGTGTGCAGTAAATATATCGGGGTGTTACCTCCGGCAGATCCCCTTCTCCTGTCCCCGGGGTGCGCGGCGCTGCTCTGGATCCGGCTCTGGAATGTCGGACGGTTCGTTGTGGCAGGAGGAGATTGTGGTCCGTGGGTTACAGTACAGCCCCCTCCATCGTCTGTGCGGCTCCACCTCGCTCCCCTCAGTATATGGCCCGGCTGCACAGCGCTTTATAGTGACTCACGGACGGACCCTGGGATGATCCCGGCAGGAGCCGCTCCAGGACTGGGCCAGAGATGAGGAATTGGAAGAAATAACCCAAAGTTCAGGGAATTTCCACCCAAACCGCAGAATAATCAGAATCTGACAGGATGCACGTTATTAAAAGCAAACAGACATGGACAAGCTCTACATACAGTGCAAAAGTATTCACCCCCCCCCCCCCCCAAGTGATCACATCCATCTGAAACACAAATGAGACTTTCACTGCAAACCAAATAAATGTCCAGATCACAAGTCACCAATGGCGATGAAAATGGGAGGAAAAGAGATGGAGCGAGGTGATACACATCCGAGAAGCGTCGTCCAAGGAGACCAAAATGAATGAGCGTCCATGGTTTAGGTTAAACTATTGCTCGTTACAACCATTGTGTTTGCATTAATCTGCACACCCTTTCACTAATACTTTGCTGCAGTTCATGTGAGTTTCCGGCAGCATTCAATCTTTTTGGGTCAGGGTCTATCTCTTGGCACATGTAGAATTGTCGATCTTTGCCCGCTTATCCTTGCGGTCGCTCCACATCTGTCAGATTGCGGGGAGCATCTCCTGTGTACAGCGCCCTCTACAGGTCACCAAGGATTGTCACTTGGGTTCAGGTCTTGGCTCAAGCTGCTCCTTTCCAAAACGTTCATCTAATTCTGGAGATGCCAAGATGCCGTTCTTTTGATGATTTCAAGGTTGCTTAGGTTCCTTGTTGTGCGTGAAAAGTGAATTTATTTTCAGCTTTTTGGTAGAGGTCTGGAGGTTTTGTTACAAAATTGTCTGATTTGGACTGTTCATAATTCCCTAAACCTTCAATAAAGTCCTTGTTCCAGCTGCCAAAAAAGAGCCTCAATGCACAATGCTGCCCCACCATGCCTCACTGTGGGGATGGTGATTTTCTCGTGATAAACAGTGTCGGCTTTGCACCTTTTGGAATTTTGGCCACAAAATGTAACTTTAATCCAATCAGTTATTCCCCACGTGTTTCTGGTAGATGTGATGGAGATTTTTCCAAAACATATCTGGGCTTAGATGTTTTTCTCTGTAAGACAAGGGTCTGTCTTGCCCCCAAAGGCCAGACATATGAAGAACATGGGAGATTGTTGTCACATGCAGGACACAACCAGGACTGGCCTGAAATTCCTGCAGCTCCTTTAATGTTGCTGTGCCCGTACCAACGTTCTTTTTGCTGTTTCATAAATTTTTGAGGAATGCCCAGTTCTAGGTCGTATTATTGTGGGGCCACAGTTCTGGCCACATATGTGATTTGCATACTCATGGACACATTCCGACTAGACTGTGTCCGGCCTCCCTCAATACATGCAATGAGCGGGGCTGTGCACTTCTAGTTGGCATGTGACCGCATCTATGCTAATGATACACTCGCGGTCATGTGCCTGTGGCTCCTGCCAGCAGTGCGCGCCCTGTGAGGATTCACTGCAGTCACATAGAGGGACACAGAGACGCTGCAGACTTGGAGCCTAAGGACTTAATGGTGGAAAAAGTTCTGAGATGATTCTTCTTGGTGGGATTTTCTATCCACTGTCCAGTGATGTGCGGCACCGACCTGTACCTGACAGCAGAATAATGGGACTGCGGCATCTTACACGGCTGTAATGGGGGAGACTCCTTTTCTAAATCATATAGTGTTAATCCCCCCTTGTGGCATCCGTCGTGTCATGATAGGGTTAACCCCCTATCCGGTCACAGACTCAGCCGCAGCTTTCACAAAGTCATGAAGAAATTGTGATGAGAACGAAATAACCAGAATAAAAGTCAGGAAATAATTCTAAGGTCTGATGACGGGGCGCTGACCACAGGACGAGGGGCGGCAGCCGCACACGGGCAGCGCTCACTGCCCCCCCTGCCAGCTGTAATAATGTCTCTGATTACTGATACATTGTATCATTTCCTGCAGGTTTCTTATTCCGCAGCTACAATGTATCAGGTGCAGGGGAGCCCCGGGTCATAAAGCTGCGGAACCCCCAAAATCTGCCTGCACAAACACTGCAGAGTGCAGCCCCTTATTGCGCTCCCCCCTTGTACTTTGTCAGGGTCTTCTCTCCATACTCTGACCTGCTGAGCTTGTGTTTCTACGCAGCAACCAATCTGAAGAGCTGAGCTGCAGGGTAAAGTATGGAGGACAACTTTGGATTGTAAGAGGCAGTGTAGCGATGATGGCGATGGAGTCACTGGTCACTTTCTCAGAACTTATGTACAGCTCCGTGGAATTAATGGTGCTATATAAATAATAATAACTTACAACCCATTGGGGAGTCTCGTTTTCGGGGTGCCCGCTAGGTTTACACCCGCTCTCCCTTTCGTCGTGGCGCCACTGGCTGTCTTCTGGAGGGTTCCCTATTGAGGCAATTCCAGATTAGCAATTATTCTGGATTATCGGATGATGTGATGACGACATGCTGCTGTGATCTGCAATCCACGACCCCGTCTGAACCTCCTCCGCGTCGCCCCCTTTTCGGGATCTGTCCGATATGATCCTGCGGAGACGCCAAATAAAATAGAAATGATCCCTGAGTTCAGCGCTCTCGCCCAAGAAGAAAATCCAAGATAAACCGGGAGAGAGGAAGCGTCGTCAGCACCGGCCAGACTCCAGCAGATGTCTGATCGCCCGGCCGGGGAAGGATGGCGGACTCCCAATATCTCACCCCCATCTGCCAGTTTGGAATCCTCCAGAGTGGAGGCTTTGTTACCAATCAGGCTGATGTTAAATGCTTTTTTACAAAAGTCTGAATATTCCCAGCTCTGCGATTTTCCTGCAACTCCACCAATAATATGGCAGTTATATCTGATTAACCCTTCAGGAGCCCTAGAAAGTTGGGTGACAGCTCCTGAGTACAGACAAGACAGCGCCACCTGCGAATGCAGCAGAGCACCAGCTCCCCCTGGTGTTCGCTCTGGGTATTGCAGGTGCTACAAAATGAAAAAATTAGGCTTCAATCACTTCTGTTATTACAAAGAACAGGACAAATGATTAACAAATAACTTACAATTATCGGTGACAAAGTGAAAGTACAAGAACCAATAATAGATGAAAAAGCGCTGTGATTTGTAAGGTTAAGCCGGAGTCAGATGCAACGTTTAAAAAAAAATCGGTCCAATTTTGTCAAGTGATAATCGCACAACTGTTTTCCGTATGTTGATCCACATGTAATCCATTTTAAATACGATTATGCAATTTTCTTGCATCTAAGCATCCGTGTGACATCCGTATGGCATCCATATGATGAGATTTTCAAGATTTTCTCGCCGGCTTGTAAACTGGATATATAATGGATCCCAATGACAGGTTCAAACCCAAACAAAGGAATAGATATATACACGTAGAATACATATATATCTATATCACAGTACAGACCAAAAGTTTGGACACACCTCATTCAAAGAGTTTTCTTGACTATGAAAATTGTAGATTCACTCTGAAGGCGTCAAAACTATGAATTACCACATGTGGAATTATATAACTAACAAAAAAGTGTGAAACAACTGAAAATATGTGTCTTATATTCTAGGTTCTTCAAAGTAGCCACCTTTTGCTTTGATTACTGCTTTACACACTCTTGGCATTCTCTTGATGAGCTTCAAGAGGTAGTCACCGGAAATGGTTTTCACTGCACAGGTGTGCCCTGTCAGGTTTAATAAGTGGGATTTCTTGCCTTATAAATGGGGTTGGGACCATCAGTTGTGTTGAGCAGAAGTCTGGTGGATACACAGCTGATAGTCCTACTGAATAGACTGTTAGAATTTGCATTATGGCAAGAAAAAAGCAGCCAAGTAAAGAAAAACGAGTGGCCATCATTGTTTTAAGAAAAAAATTGGGAAAACTTTGAAAGTGTCCCCAAGTGCAGTGGCAAAAACCATCAAGCGCTACATAGAAACTGTCTCACATGAGGACTGCTCCAGGAAAGGAAGACCAAGAGTCACCTCTGCTGCGGAGGATAAGTTCATCCGAGTCTCCAGCCTCAGAAATCGCAGGTTAACAGCAGCTCAGATCAGAGACGAGGTCAATGCCACACAGAGTTCTAGCAGCAGACACATCTCTACAACTGTTAAGAGGAGACTTTGTGCAGCAGGCCTTCATGGTAAAATAGCTGCTAGGAAACCACTGCTAAGGACAGGCCACAAGCAGAAGAGACTTGTTTGGGCTAAAGAACACAAGGAATGGACACTAGACCAGTGGAAATCTGTGCTTTGGTCTGATGAGTCCAAATTTGAGATCTTTGGTTCCAACCACCGTGTCTTTGTGCGACGCAGAAAAGGTGAACGGATGGACTCTACATGCCTTGTTCCCACCGTGAAGCATGGAGGAGGAGGTGTGATGGTGTGGGGGTGCTTTGCTGGTGACACTGTTGGGGATTTATTCAAATTTGAAGGCATACTGAACCAGCATGGCTACCACAGCATCTTGCAGCGGCATGCTATTCCATCCGGTTTGCGTTTAGTTGGACCATCATTTATTTTTCAACAGGACAATGGCCTCAAACCCACCTCCAGGCTGTGTAAGGGCTATTTGACCAAGAAGGAGAGTGATGGGGTGCTACGCCAGATGACCTGGCCTCCACAGTCACCAGACCTGAACCCAATCGAGATGGTTTGGGGTGAGCTGGACCGCAGAGTGAAGGCAAAAGGGCTTCAAGACTGTTGGAAGACCATTTCTGGTGACTACCTCTTGAAGCTCATCAAGAGAATGCCAAGAGTGTGCAAAGAAGTAATCAAAGCAAAAGGTGGCTACTTTGAAGAACCTAGAATATAAGACATATTTTCAGTTGTTTTACACTTTTTTGTTAATTATATAATTCCACATGTGTTAATTCATTGTTTTGATGCCTTCAGAGTGAATCTACAATTTTCATGGTCATGAAAATAAAGAAAACTCTTTGAATGAGAAGGTGTGTCCAAACTTTTGGTCTGTACTGAATATATATATATATACACACACACTGCTCAAAAAAATAAAGGGAACACTTAAACAACAGAATCTAACTCCAAGTAAATCAAACTTCTGTGAAATCAAACTGTCCACTTAGGAAGCAGCACTGATTGACAATCAATTTCACATGCTGTTGTGTAAATGGAATAGACAACAGATGGAAATTATTGGCAATTATCAAGACACCCTCAATAATGGAGTGGTTCTGCAGGTTGGGATCACAGACCACATCTCAGTACCAATGCTTTCTGGCTGATGTTTTGGTCACGTTTGAATGTTGGTTGTGCTTTCACACTCGTGGTAGCATGAAATGGACACTATAACAAACACAAGTGGCTCTAGTAGTGCAGCTCATCCAGGATGGCACATCAATGTGAGCTGTGGCAGGAAGGTTTGCTGTGTCTGTAAGCGTAGTGTCCGGAGGCTGTAGGCGATACCAGGAGACAGGCCAGTACACCAGGAGACGCGGAGGGGGCTGTAGGAGGGCAACAACCCCGCAGCAGGACTGCTACCTTTGTGCAAGGAGGAACAGGAGGAGCACTGCCATAGCCCTGCAAAATGACCTCCAGCAGGCCACGAATGTGCATGTGTCTGCACAAACGGTTCAAAACCGACTCCATGAGGATGGTCTGAGGGCTTGAAGTTCACAGATGGACGGCTGACCGGAGATGAACTGTTTCGCGTGGGAAAGCTTCTGATATATTTCCCACGCTCCTGAGTTCTCCTCCTGAGTTCACCTGTATGTAAACCATGTGTCATTTCATGTCGGGTTTTGTAATGATTTTACAGAAGCTGGCAATTGATTTAGCGGCTATTCTGCTATGTAGAACTCTATGAAATATAAATCTATATATGTGTGTCTCAATGACATGTATATATATATATATGTATTCTATGTGTATATATCTATTCTTTATTAACCTGTCAGTGTGATTTTACTGTATCAAACACTGAATTGCCGGCTTTTGTAAAGGACACCGGTGCGTATTTCTCGCAAGTCACACGTATGTTCCGTGTGTAATCCATTTTTTTCTCACCCCCTTAGACTTGCATTGGCGAGTCTCGGCCGAGAAACGCTGACAATCACAGCATGCTGCGATTTAACTTGCACGTATAAAACGTGCGAAAAAGAAAAGGATGACGTGAGCTGCCCCATAGATTAACATTGGTCCGAGTGATAGGCGATTTTTTATCGCCTAGCACTAGTCCGTATTCTACGGTAGTGTGACTCCGGCCTTAGAATGAGAGTATAAAACATGGCGGCAAAAACAGGTTATGTACGTAATGCGCTCTGCTCTGTTCATTTCAATGGGGTAGATACAACCAGACGTGTAATACTGACTGTAGGAAAATAGCCTTATTTCACTACAATCATATCATACAGAGATGCAGTAATGAATGCTGCAGACAATCAGCGCCCAGTGATGGGCTGCAGCTCTTACACTCCATTTGGTCAAACCTCAGGTGTCTGCAGCAAGTTTGAGACCTGCAGCTCATTAACAGCCGCTGGTTGCACTTTCAGGGCATGACCATGTCACATGAGCCCTGGTAGACCCAGTGCCGAAACAGGAGGTGAGTATATGCTATTTTACTGTGGGGAATATAATATTTAGGAGGGGTGTTCGAGTAGTGGACAATCCCTTTAATAACGATAACTTGTAGCTTTGGTGTTTTGCAGGACATTCAATTCCCAATATGACCAGCAGGGGGCACTAGATAAACACCAATATAATGAAGGATTATACATCAGTCTGGTGGGGACATCTCAGAACTAATGTAAGTGTCTGTTAGTCGAGTTTGCCTATTGTGGTCGGGTATGCACCGAGTATCGCGGGTGCTCCTGTGACATGTTCAACTTTCGCGGTGTTAGACTGCCAAAAAACATGGCTGTCTAACACCGACAGACATGGGTAATCCTTGCATGTTTTATGGCAAAATCCAGTAAAGAGCACTTGCGTTCATCTTTACTCAGAACACATAATGCTTTGATTGCAGGTATTGATGTGATTAGGTGGTGATGGAGCTCATCAGTGGCATCACTGGCACCAAAGACTTGTTGCTCAATGCCCCAGATCTCTGCCGAACGTCACTGTTATCTGTATCGTTGATACACTTTAGATCCTGTGACCGAGCGAAGACTTACCAGCTCCCTCCCCACCGGCTCCCTGTGTGGGAGGAACGGTTCCCCCGTCGAGTGTCCGGGCCGGAACCATAGGAGCCGTCTTCCAGGTTCCGGGGGAAACTGTTCCCGAGGGACAGCGTTCAGGGACGGACCATTGTGACAGACGGGAGAGTTAGGGGAGGGATCAGTATAAAGAGGGCGGGGAATTGCCCGGGCGATGAGTCAGCAGACCGGGACAGAGGCAGCTGGAGACGAAGGGAGCAACTGCAAGCGAGAGTAACTTACCAGGGCCAGGCAAGACGCTCACTGAGGGCCCCAGAGAGACTGCGCCAAGACGAACAGCTGAGACTCGTCGCCCCGTTACAGCCCGCGGCCACTACGGGCCTGCCTGCGGTCGCCTCTCCTCAGCCCGCGGCCTGTCCCCCGCCACTCACAGCCGCCCCGCTCTCACCAGTGGCTGCGACAAGTACAGTGTCGTTGGCGGCCACCACTGTCCCGCTTCGGTCCGCAGCAGGGGATTCCCCGTCGCAGCCGTTAGCTGCGCAGGTGGCCTGTCATTCGCCACCCGACATCGCTGCCGCTTGCCCCAGTCCGGGGGCTGCGGCCTATCCATCCAAGGACTCCGCCGGGGCCCGTGGGGTGCCAGGGTCATCAGCGCGCCAGAGCGCACGAAGACTCCGCCAATGCCTCAGCAACTGGGCCCAGCAACTACTACGCCAAAGGACCACCATCCCGAACGGCGTGGGACGTCTGGACAGCTAAGTGACTGTATAATTACGGACCCGTAGTCGGCCATACCGCGGCCCTATAGTGACCGGCTATTGCCGGGAGTAGTCGTGTTCTAACGTTTTGTGTTTGCTTGTATCGAGCCCCTGCGAGGGCAGCCCGTGTTACCCCTTTTTTGTTGATCAAGCCTTGACTGAGGAAAGTTCCCTCTAGTCGTATAAACGTTATTCTAGTAAGCACCAAATTGTCTCGCGACTCGTCACTGCATCCTGCGTACCTGAAAACACCACACCTGCCCCTCTGGCTCCCTCCCCCACCGGCTCCCTCCCCCACCAGCTCCCTCCTCCGGCGGCTCCCTCCCCACTGACTTCCTCCCCCATCGGCTCCCTCCTCTGCCGGCTCCCTGCCCCTCCGGCTCCCTCCTCTGCCGGCTCCCTGCCCCTCCGGCTCCCTCCTCCACCAACTACTTGCCCCTCCGGCTCCCTCCTCCGCCGGCTCCCTCCCCACTGACTCCCTCCCCCATCGGCTCCCTGCCCCTCCGGCTCCCTCCTCTGCCGACTCCCTGCCCCTCCGGCTCCCTCCTCCACCAACTACTTGCCCCTCCGGCTCTCTGCCCCTCCGGCTCCCTCCTCCGCCGGCTCCCTGCCCCACCAGTCTGTCTTGGAGGCCTCAAGCTGCTGCATGCCTGCAGTTTACAGGAGGTCAGCGTCCTGCGCAGGCAGCACAATGATGTCACTGTATTGCGCCACCTGCTGCGGGAAGCTTTTGGGTTTTCAGCACAGGCAAAAACAGGGCTCGGAGCACAAGCGGCCAGATGAGGAGGATATAAACCTTTTCTTTTTTCGCAAGGTAAGCAGCAAAGTTTTAAAACTGCTTGATGGGAAGAAAGGAAACAAAGTTCACTCCTGAATCTGCTCCAATAAGGCACTGTCCAATCTAAAGGATGGAAAAAAAACGCTTCACACAAAAAACTATTCCAATATTCCCCAATGATGGAGCGTGTTGTTGATTTTCCATCTCAAAAAACCTGTGTCTGCACATAGTCGTAGCCGTAGGTCTGGATGGTGCAACGATCTACATCAGAACGGAATTATACCAGGCAACAAACGGATCAGCTGAGCTGGATGGCACGTGGAATAGCATGGAACAGCAGAGCTGGATATGTCAGATGACTCGTGCTACAGTGTGGAAAAGCAAAGCCGGATATGTCAGAAGGGACATTTTCAGCAGTGCAGCAGAGACCAGCGGAACAGTAGAGCTGGGACTGTCAGGAGGGACAATTAGGGCTCATACCGCATGCGAGAAACTCGGACGAGTGTCGCATGTCAATACCCGGCACTCGGATCCGAGCGTTCAGCTGCATGTATTTCTATACAGCCGCACGCTCCGCTCCCGAGTGCCGGGTATTGACTTGCGAGGCTCGTACGAGTTTCTCGCATGCGAGTATGAGCCCTTAGAGGAAACATCAGAGCCTACAATGTGGTAGAAGCAAACGCCAAGCTATGTGAATACTCCGGCAGTCGGCTGCCACCTGAGCCGATTAAAAAGACCGAGGAAAATGACAAGAGGGGCTCACAGGAATACCAACCATGGCAGTCCAGGGAGCCCATAGGCAGAAGGGGCTGGCAGTTGCAGGAGGACAGAGACCTGGTGCTGTTCCAGGACAGGTAAGTTACAGCTGCACATCAGGATGACTCTCGAAGCCGCACAGACTTAACAAAAAGAAAGCATTGACAATTTTGTGCTTATTACTGTAATAACTTAACTGTGTATACGTCAGAAATCCAAAGCAACAGCAGATATACAGATAAATGAGAGACTTCTACTACCTGCAGCCACCACTAAGGAGAACTCAGTGCATACAGTTGAGTGAATATCCACCACATATAGATTTATACAGTCACCACTAGAGGGAGCTCACTACATACAGATGTATACAGTCACCACTAGAGGGAGGTCACTACATACAGATTTATACAGTCACCAGTAGGGGAGCGCATTACATACAGATTTATACAGCCACCACTAGGAGGAGCACACTAAATACAGATTTATACAGTCACCACTAGAGGGAGCTCACTACATACAGATTTATACAGTCACCACTAGAGGGAGCTCACTACATACAGATTTATACAGTCACCACTAGAGGGAGCTCACTACATACATATTTATACAGTCACCACTAGAGGGAGCTCACTACATACAGATTTATACAGTCACCACTAGAGGGAGCTCACTACATACAGATTTATACAGTCACCACTAGATGGAGCTCACTACATACAGATTTATACAGTCACCACTAGAGGGAGCTCACTACATACATATTTATACAGTCACCACTAGAGGGAGCTCACTACATACAGATTTATACAGCCACCACTAGAGGGACCTCACTACACACAGATTTATACAGTCACCACTAGAGGGAGCTCACTACATACAGCTTTATACAGCCACCACTAGGGGGAGCTCACTACATACAGATTTATACAGTCACCACTAGAGGGAGCTCACTACATACAGATTTGTACAGTCACCAGTAGGGGGAGCGCACTACATAAAGATTTATACAGTCACCACTAGGGGGAACTCACTACATACAGATTTATACAGTCACCACTAGGGGGAGCACACTACAAACAGATTTATACAGTCACCACTAGAGGGAGATCACTACATACAGATTTGTACAGTCACCGCTAGGGGGAACTCACTACATACAGATTTATACAGCCACCACTAGGGGGAGCTCACTACATACAGATTGATACAGTGACCACTAGAGGGAGCTCACTACGTACAGATTTATACAACCACCACTAGGGGGAGCTCACTACATACAGATTATACATTCACCACTAGAGGGAGCTCACTATGTACAGATTTATACAACCACCACTAGGGGGAGCTCAATACAGATTTATACAGTTACCACTAGATGGAGCTAATTACATACAGATTTATACAGTCACCACTAGGGGGAACTCACTACATACAGATTTCTACAGCCACCACTAGGAGCCTGTAGTCTGTGGAGGAAGGTGTGCTGGTGTGTTTGCTCCAGGAGAGTCACCGTTTTTTTTTTTACACCAAGGAATCCCCCCCTCTCTGACCCAGGAACGATAGGTGTGTAGTGGATGAACTGTGGGGCTGAGTCCCCATCTCCCACCCCTCGGTCTAAGCCGGCAAGGGGTGGGAGCTCATTGCTACCGGCAAAGAGGGTCACCAGATCCGGGAAGGCCCGAAACATGGAGGAGCCCAGGAGGGCTGCAAAGCCCCTAAGGCTGAGGTGAGGGCCACTGCGGTGTCTCTTCCCGGAGGTGAGCGGAGTACTCGCAGAGGTGCAGCGGTGATGGTGCAGAAGGATTGGAGCACTAGGGCCGCACAGGAGCTGGTTACCAGCTATGGCTCCCGCATCCATGTGTACCTCTGCGAGTATGAGGAGGCTAGGAAGACCCTGAGGAGGCTCCAGAAGGAGATGAGGCAGGCTGCAGACAGAGCCTCCCGCACAGAGAAGTCTGCCCTAACAGCCAGGATATCCAGCCTGGGGATCTGTATTGAGGGCATTAAAGCCCGGAGAGCGGCCATATTGGACAACAGCGGGCCTTACCGTGAAAAATTGGCGAATGAGGACCGATTCCACAACATGGCTGCTGCAAAGGAGCCAGAGGGGTCTCGACGTCCGACCCAGGTGGAGGAGGTGGACCATGTGGAGATGGAGGAGGCACCGTACCCTCCTGGGGGCTTGGTAAGTGATCTCCAGGCCACACACAGTGGGATAGATCCAGTGCAGGTCCCACTCCCATCAGATAATAGTATTTCAGAGGATGATGGGGGGTGATGCGGATGATAGCAGCAGCGATAACAGCAGCAGTAGTGGGGGTTGTCTCGTCCTGCAGCAGATCCGTCAGCTAGAGTCCCCAGTATATTATACCCACCTGAAGTTTGGGGATGAGGACTGCGGGGACGAGGCAACCAGGAGGGGGGAAAAGAAATGGGGAAAAAAAGGAAGAAAACATCGGAGGAGAGGTTGGTGTTTGTCCCCCTTCCTGGGACCCCCCGGTCCCGCTGTGTGGAGCCCGCTACCCACCCCGGCCCAGGACCTGCAGTGGGTCCGGTGCGAGGGAGCGGGAAGAGTACAAGTCACGTGGCGCATGTCGCCGTCTCTGCTGGCGGTAGCAGAGGGGGCGAGAGTGGGCATGCAGCTGCAGAGCCGGACAGTCTGCATGGTCTGGAGTATGGCCCTGTGGCGGGTGGAAGTAACACCTGTGGAGGTGTCCAGGCCCGATCCTCTGTGAAAACGGGGGACGGCCTGCTGCACCCGCTGACGCTCGGGAGGTGGACACTGTGGTTCCTTGCCGTTGGTTGCCGCTCCCCGCAGTGTTGGTGGTGCGCTGTCAGCCGGGGCCGCATCATCGGCGGCATGTGCTGTGGTGTCAGGGTCCCCAACATGCAGATCCGATGCTGGGTCAAAGTCAGGGACCCCGGCACCGGTTATCATCTCATGTGCAGCTGTAATGGCTGCGGCAACACAGGAGAGGGTGGCACCACTGGGGTGCACTGCATGTGTGTCACCTGTATCTGTGGGGGACCCGGTGGTGAAGTGCACACAGGAGCGTGGAGACGGTCTGCAGGAGAGGCTGCAGCAACAGTCTGCAGCTGCCAGCACATGCTCTGCTGAAAAGCAGGGTGTGGTAATTAGACCCTGCAGTATCACTCTTAACCCCTTTCTGACATCAGACGTACTATCCCGTCAAGGGACCCGGGCCCCAATGCCCATGGACGGGATAGTACGTCTAGTGTGGTGACCGCCGCTGATCGCGGCCGGGTGTCAGCTGATTATCACAGCTGACACCAGGCACAACGTTAACCCCTTGCACACCGCGATCAAACACGATCGCGGTGTACCGGGGGTTAAAGGGAAGCATCGGCAGGGAGGGGGCTCCCTCCGTGCTTCCCTGAGCCCCCCACAGCAGCGCAATATGCAGCGCTGCTGCGGGGGGCTCCATCCCTGCAGTTCCCCGAATCCAAGATGGCGACGGGGGCCTGCAGGGAGCTGGCTTCCTCAGTGCCTGCAAAGCGCAGACATGAGGAAGCCAAGTGCAGTGCCTGTGACAGATCGCTGATCTGTGATGTGACAGATCAGCGATCTGTCGTAGGACAGTGATGTCCCACCTGGGACAATGTAATAAAGTTTAAAAAAAAAAAAAGTAAAAATAATTTTTTAAAAATCGCTAAATAAATTGAAAAAAAAAAAAATTCCCTAATAAATTCATTTTTTGGAAATAAAAAAAAAAAAAAAAAAAAGTACACATGTTAGGTATCGCCGTGTCCGTAACGACCTGCCCTATAAAACTGTCCCATTAGTTAACCCCTTTAGCGAACCACTTAAAAAATAAAAATAAAAAACAAAGCAAAAAATTATGATTTATTATCATACCGCCAAACAAAAAGTGTAATAACGCGCGATCAAAAAGACGAGTAAAAATATCCATGGTACCGCTGAAAACGTCATCTCGTCCCGCAAAAAACGAGCCACCATACAGCATCATCAGCAAAAAAATAAAAAAGTTATAGCTCGCAGAATAAAGCGATGCAAAAATAATTATTTTTTATATAAAATTGTTTTCATTGCATAAAAGTGCCAAAACATAAAAAAAGACCTAAATGAGGTATCGCTGTAACCGTACTGACCCGAAGAATAAAACCATCTTAACAATTTCACCGCACGCGGAACGGTGTAAACGCACCCCCCAAAAGAAATTCATGAAACGCTGGTTTTTGTTCATTCTGTGTCCCAAAAATCGGAATAAAAAAAAATCAAAAGATGTCACGTGCCCGAATATGGTACCAATAAAAACGTCAACTCGTCCCGCAAAAAATGACTCTGTGGGTCAAAATACGGAAAAATTATAGCTCTCAATATGTGGTGATGCAAAAACAATTTTTACAATAAAAAGCGTCTTTTAGCGTGTGACAGCTGCCAAACATAAAAACCGCCATAAATAGTAAATCAAACCCCCCGTTATCACCCCCTTAGTTAGGGAAAAATAATAAAATAAAAAAAATGTATTTATTTCCATTTTCCCATTAGGGTTAGGGTTAGGGCTGAGATTAGGGTTAGGGGTGTGTTGGGGTTCGGGTTGCAGTTAGAATTGGGGGTTTCCACTGTTTGGGCACATCAGGTGCTCTTCAAATGCAACATGGCGTCTGATCTCAATTCCAGCCAATTCTGAGTTGAAAAAGTCAAACGGTGCTCCTTCCCTTCCAAGCTCTGCCATGCGCCCAAACAGTGTTTTACCCCCACATGTAGGGTATCAGCCTACTCAGGACAAATTGCAAAACAACTTTTGGGGTCCAATTTCTCCTGTTACCTGTAGGAAAATAAAAAATTGGGGGCAAAAATATCATTTTTGTGGAAAAAAATGATGTTTTTATTTCCACGCCCG
The DNA here is from genome assembly GCF_039654945.1 of Dendrobates tinctorius. NCBI lineage: Eukaryota > Metazoa > Chordata > Amphibia > Anura > Dendrobatidae > Dendrobates > Dendrobates tinctorius. Next base: position 10,064,747 of record NW_027361840.1, on the reverse strand, counting down.
GGCGTTATAAACTTCTGTGAAGCACTTGGGGGTTCAAAGTGCTCACCACACATCTAGATACATTCCTTGAGGGGTCTAGTTTCCAAAATGGGGTCACTTGTGGGGAGTTTCAATAGTTTAGGTACATCAGGGGCTCTCCAAAAGCACATTACACCCGCAGACCATTCCATCAAAGTCTGCATTCCAAAACATCACTACTTCCCTTCCGAGCCCCGGCGTGTGCCCATACAGTAGTTTTCTCCCACATATGGGGTATCAGCATACTCAGGACAATTTGGACAACAACTTTTGGGGTCCAATTTCTCCTGGTACCCTTGGGAAAATAAAAAAATTGGTGACTAAAAGATCTTGTTTGTTGAAAAAATACGATTTTTTTATTTTCACGCCCGGGCGTTATAAACTTCTATGAAGCACTGGGGGGTTCAAAGTGCTCACCACACATCTAGATAAGTTCCTTTGGGGGTCTAGTTTCCAAAATGGTGTCATTTGTGGGGGGTTTCCACTGTTTTGGTACATCAGGGGCTTTCCAAACGCGACATGGTGTCCGATCTAAATTCCAGCCAAAAAAGTCAAATGGCGCTGCTTTCCTTCTGAACTCTGCCATGCGCCCAAATAGTCGTTTACACCCACATATGGGGTATCAGCGTACTCAGGACAAATTGCACAATAACTTTTAGGGTTCTGTTACCCTTGGGAAAATAAATATTGGGGGTGAAAAAACCTTTTTTTAGAAAAAATATGATTTTTTAATTGTACCGCTGTACGTTATAAACTTCTGTGAAGCCCTTGTGGGTTCAAAGTTCTCACCACATAACTAGATAAGTTCCTTGTGGGGTCTATTTTCCAAAGTGGGGTCACTTGTGGGGGGTTTCCACTGTTTAGGTACATCAGGGGCTCTCCAAATGCGACATGGCGTCCGATCTGAATTCCAGCCAATTTTGCATTGAAAAAGTCAAACGGCGCTCCTTCCCTTCTGAGCTCTGCCATGTGCCGAAACAGTGGTTCCCCCCATATATCAGGTATCAGCGTACTCAGGACAAATTGCACAATAACTTTTGGGGTCCAATTTCTCCTGTTACCCTTGGTAAAATAAAAAAATTGAACCTGAAGTATTTTTTTTGTGAAAAAAGTTAAATGTTAATTTTTAAAAAAATATTCAAAAAATTCCTGTGACGCACCTGAAGGGTTAATAAACCTCTTGAATGTGGTTTTGAGCACCTTAAGGGGTGCAGTTATTAGAATGGTGTCACTTTTGGGTATTTTCTATCATATAGACCACTCAAAGTGGTTTCAAATGTGATGAGGTCCATAAAAATAAAATGGTGTTGCAAAAATGAGAAATCGCTGGTCATTTTTTAACCCTTATAACTTCCTAACAAAAAATAATTTTGGTTCCAAAATTGTGCTGATGTAAAGTAAACATGTGGGAAATGTTACTTATCAAGTTTTATGTGTGCCATATCTCTGTGATTTAAGGGTATAAAAATTCAAAGTTGGAAAATTGCGAAATTTTCGCCAAATTTCCGTTTTTTTCACAAATAAACGCAAGTAGAGTTGAGCGAAACGGGTCGAAAAATTTCAAAAGTCGCCGACTTTTGCCAAAGTCGGGTTTCATGAAACGAAACCCGACCCTAGGATGAGGTCGGCCACGAGGTCGGCGACTTACGCGCCAAAGTCGAGTTTCAAAAGTTTGTTTTGCGCTCTTTTTCAGCCAATCAGGATCCACGGACACTGTGGGCAACGTGATGACATAGACAGGGGTCACCACCATCTTTCAGAAGGGCATGCAAGTGATTGGCTTGCTTTGGTGGGCGTCACAGGGGTTATAAAAGGGCGTGCACGCCGACCACCATCTTACTTCTGCCGATCTTAGCATAGGGAGAGGTTGCTGATTCTGTAGGGAGAGCGTTAGGCAGGGAAGAAGAAAAAAAAACTGCTTCTGCAGCTAGTGATTTTGCCTGTACAACACACCAGTCACTGTGTGTGCAGTGCAAGGGGAGGCTATATTGTGGTGGATCAGCGGTGTTGGTTGTTAGGCTGCCTTCTAAGGCTTCCTGACAGCTGCATTGCTGTTTACCCACTGCTCTGCAAACTGCTTTTTAAAAAGCAATCCCAATTTTTTTTTTTTGTCCTGCTGAGGTACTGAGCATGCATTTTTTCACACCATACAGCGTCAGTGGGCCTCACACAATCCAAAAGTGTCCAGTGTCCACTAGTGTCTGCAGAAATTCAAAATCTCCCTTATCCTGTAGTCACTTTTTTCACACCTGTGCCATCGAGCCTGTGACATAGCGCTCTGATATTCAGTGGGCCTCACACAATCCAAAAGTGTCCAGTGTCCACTAGTGTCTGCAAAAAATTCAAAATCTCCCTTATCCTGTAGTCACTTTTTTCCTCTTCGCCACGACAGCACCCACTGAGAGAGGGGATCCGCCCCCGGAACAGGAAACCTACAGAGAGATAAATGGGGCGGTCCCCCTCGCTCCCTCAGTTTGGTTTCCTGTTCCTGGAAAGGAACCCGCAGAAGAGGATACCTGGTCTGGTAGCCGCCTGCATGCATAATATGAGCAGCAGGGGCCCCAGGACTGGAAGCAGCGTCGGGCGGAGAGGCGATTTCCCCCCCCCCAGAGCTGGTAATGCAGTTGAGGCCGGAGGTAAGAAAGGTGCCAAGGCTCACTGAGGGGACGGGGCGTATACCCCCCCCCAGGAAGGGGCGAGCGCATTACAGAGGCCATGAGAGCATATCCGGGATGGTGGCCGTGCGCCCCCCCCGGGAGAAAGCAGAAGAGCCTGAGCGCCGCCCCCCCCAGGAAGGGGCAAGCGCATTACAGATGCCATGAGGGCATATCCGGGATGGTGGCCGTGCGCCCCCCCCGGGAGAAAGCAGAAGAGCCTGAGCGTTGTGCCAGGCAGCGCTACTGGGGATCATACCTGCGGCAAGGGGTGCGGCCGGGTGCGTGGGTGTCACTGTCCGGCGGCCGCTGCATCAGACTTCCAGCGGCGCTCCCAGGCAGAGGCGACCCGGAAGTGGTATGACAACTTCCGGGGTCAACACAGGAGGCGGCGATCGCGGGGAAACGCCCGCGCATGCGCAGATGGGGCAGAAAGAAAAAAAAAAAAATGGTGGAGCATCAATAAGAAAACCTATAAAAAGAAGCCACGAGCACAGCGCCAATGCGCAGTCATGTCATCCATAGATGACCCAGCTTCGCTCCCGTTAAATCAGCCAGTGGAATCCCCACATGGCAGCAGACAAAGCGGTACTACAAGGAGAAGTAGTAGCACCAGAAGAAGTGGCAGCTCCAGGAAGGAATCTAGCGGACCTTCCAGACAAGACGAGCCCTTAGAGAAAAAACGTAAAGAGAAAAAACCGTCCCACGCCTCGCCTAGGCCTGAGTCGCGGACCCCGCAGCCGGTAGTTTACTGACGAAACTCACGGGTGAGTGTTTTTAGTCAGAATAAATAACTGATGTTCGTTTTTTCTGGTCCACACCCCCCTTTTTTTAGGCCAAAAGAACGGAGAAGGCGAAAAATAGAGAGTGTGCCTTATGTTCTCAGCCCCTCCCAGACGGCCACCCTAAGAAATTATGTCAGTCGTGTATTGAGGAGGCCTTACAGGACGAATCCTCGCGGAAGAAAGAGGATATCCGAGCGATAATTAGAGAAGAGCTACGGGCCTTAGGCAGCTCCAGTAGTCTGGGAGGTCACTCCTCCGTGAGAGAAATAGGTTCACCGAGAGGGGGAGCTTCGCCGGCGTCAAACTCACCGTGAGAAACCGGGGATCTAGACTCTGATAGATCCCAGGAATACCCTTCCTCAGAGGATGAGGAGCAGACGTGCTTCCCTACAGATAGCGTCAGTAACTTGGTTAAGTCTGTCCGGAATACCATGGGGCTACCAGAGAGTAGGGACCCCAAGACTCCGCAAGACATAATGTTTGCAGGCATTTCCCGTAGAAAGGTCCGAACATTCCCAGTGGTCCCAGCTATAAAAGAGCTAGTAAAAAGGGAGTGGGAGAAACAGGGGCAGAGAACCTTCCTCCCCTTAATGTCAAAGCGTAAATACCCTTTTGACGACGAGGAATTGACGGCTTGGTCGAGAGCCCCCAAGGTGTCATGATCCAGTGTTGGATCTGGCGGTATTAAAAGCACAAAGTGAACTTTTTTTACTTTGGTTAAGTTCAAAGGTGTTTTGACTGTCCCCGGTGGTGGTTAGTGGTATTGCACCTTAGGTTAGGTTGCACTTAATTATGGTTCAGGTGTGACACTCTATAAATGGGTCTCAGGGTGTTCACTCACTGCTGGTGATATTTCTTGCTGAGTTGTTGGAGAGCCTGGTGGAAGGATGGAGCTGGATTGGAGTCCTGCGCAGTCAGCCAGAGAGAACGAGTGCCAGCTAATGGTGTCTGCAGGAAGGACTGGCATGGCCTGGTGGAGTCGCAGTTTATGGTGTCGGCAGGAAGTGCGGGCATGGCTTAGAGGAGTGGCGACTAGGAAGAGAGTTGCACTCAGCATGCTCAACTTGGTTGCTGAGAACTGGACTCGAGCATGCTTGGATTCTTGGCAGAGGCTGGACTCATCTTGGGACTCTGTGTACTGGACTGCTGCAAGTGGTGATGGACTCTGCTCCCAGGCTGCACGATGGTGATGGATTCAGTTATGGTGATGGATCAGGGTGGAGGAGAAGATGCACGCAGGTGGTGGGCTCTGTTGCTAGGAGCGTACGCAACAGAGCAAAGCTAAGTGGTGTTTCCCCTGTATTGTCTCTTTCCTCATGTGTGTTGTTAGTGCAGTGGTGGGATTAGTCTCCGCACCGACCCATTCCCTAGTGAGGGTTTAGGGTCAGGGCGAGCAAGGGGTTAAGGTTCGCGTGCGGCGACAGGTGCGGAGCCTGTATAGGGAATGTTAGGAGTGCAGGGACACTGGCTCAGGGGAGCTTAGGAGGTCTCCATGTCCCCATTCCCTATCGCAGGGCCCACCATTGTTAAAGTTTCCCAGGTTCCCCCCTTATTATTTAAATGTGCCTTACTGGAGGCGGTTTTTCCAGAAATGTATATGTTAACGTGTAATTCCTAAATTCGCCAGGTGGAGGCGGCGTATCCACCTGCACGTTCTATTATTTAAATTCGCCCCACTGGAGGCGGTGTATCCAGGGTCACGTGTGTTATGGGTCCGCCTTGCGGCATCATCTGCGACCTGACACACGTGATCATGACATTATCACCAGCCATACTTTTTTTTTCTGGTGAGCCTTGGCCATGTGGAGACCTGTGGTAATTGCTGCCGGGCCTCACTGAGGAGAGTGGGGAGCGGCATGGTGTGTTAGAGCCGCTGCAGCAGCAGTTATCAGGGTCTGGGGCCTCTGCTCAGATAACCAGAGAAACAAAAATGGCGGCTGCGGTCTGGCAAAAGCCCCTAGAGTCGCTGCTGGGGAGCGGGACTTGCTCATGCACGGGGAGGTACCCAGGCAGGTGGGAGGAATGGTGCCCCACGGAGCTGCCTGGTATTCCCCGAGGTGAAGGAGTACGTCCCTGTAGGGAGCAGATTGGTGTATAGTCGCTGCTGGGGAGCGGGACTTGCTCATGCACGGGGAGGTACCCAGGCAGGTGGGAGGAATGGTGCCCCACGGAGCTGCCTGGTATTCCCCGAGGTGAAGGGGTACGTCCCTGTAGGGAGCAGATTGGTGTATAGTCCGCGGGGCTCATGCCAAATCTTCGATGCCGCTCCTCCTGGTCGTGTGGAGGCGACCAGCGAGTATATATATTTTCCTCCATATTCCGGCGGCTATGGTACTAAAACCCCCTAGAGTCGCTGCTGGGGAGCAGGACTGGTTCATGCAGGCGGGCGCACCCAGGCAGGTGGGAGGAATGGTGCCCCACGGAGCTGCCTGGTATTCCCCGAGGTGAAGAGGTTACGCCCCTGTGGTGGGCTGACTGGTGTGATAGTCCGCGGGGTTTTACGCCAAATCTTCATACCATCGAAGAAGCCGCCCTCCTGGTCGTGTGGAGGCGACCAGCGAGAGTATATTTCCTCCATTTCCCGGTCCCCTTCTCCTCCTGGTGTGTGCAGCAGGTGTGCTGCGGGGGAGTAGGGACAAATCTCTACCCTCGCCATTAACCAACCCTAGGAGGCGCAGTCCTCATGGTGAAAGGGTTAGAGGGTGGTGTCCCTTGGTGAATAGTGGGGGTGTGAGTGTGGTGACACAGTGGGAAGCCTCTGTTGTCAAGTCCAGAGTGAGTTCACCAAGTTATGACAAATGTATGTGTGCAATAAACGTTCAGGTCCGGACCTGTGTGTGAACGAGCATGTATGGGTGCCACCAAAAAACATCTTGGAAATGTGTTGTGGAGTCTGATCAGCTCTTAGCATACATACACATACATAATCTCGTTCCCCAGGTCGGCGCTGTGGAGATGAGTGGTGCCTCCAAAATGAACATGTATTGCCAATACCAGCGGTGTTTGTCATGAACCTGAAGTGTCAGGTAATGGTGGGGTGAACTCAGGATCTGGGTGTCCCCGCTGTAGGTGTTTCCCTAATGAGGGGTGGTCTTGAGGGTCCAGAGGCCCCTCATTAAGGAGGGGGTACTGTCATGATCCAGTGTTGGATCTGGCGGTATTAAAAGCAAAAAGTGAACTTTTTTTACTTTGGCTAAGTTCAAAGGTGTTTTGACTGTCCCCGGTGGTGGTTAGTGGTATTGCACCTTAGGTTAGGTTGCACTTAATTATGGTTCAGGTGTGACACTCTATAAATGGGTCTCAGGGTGTTCACTCACTGCTGGTGATATTTCTTGCTGAGTTGTTGGAGAGCCTGGTGGAAGGATGGAGCTGGATTGGAGTCCTGCGCAGTCAGCCAGAGAGAACGAGTGCCAGCTAATGATGTCTGCAGGAAGGACTGGCATGGCCTGGTGGAGTCGCAGTTTATGGTGTCGGCAGGAAGTGCGGGCATGGCTTAGAGGAGTGGCGACTAGGAAGAGAGTTGCACTCAGCATGCTCGACTTGGTTGCTGAGAACTGGACTCGAGCATGCTTGGATTCTTGGCAGAGGCTGGACTCATCTTGGGACTCTGTGTACTGGACTGCTGCAAGTGGTGATGGACTCTGCTCCCAGGCTGCACGATGGTGATGGATCCAGTTATGGTGATGGATCAGGGTGGAGGAGAAGATGCACACAGGTGGTGGGCTCTGTTGCTAGGAGCGTACGCAACAGAGCAAAGCTAAGTGGTGTTTCCCCTGTATTGTCTCTTTCCTCATGTGTGTTGTTAGTGCAGTGGTGGGATTAGTCTCCGCACCGACCCATTCCCTAGTGAGGGTTTAGGGTCAGGGCGAGCAAGGGGTTAAGGTTGCGGCGACAGGTGCGGAGCCTGTATAGGAAATGTTAGGAGTGCAGGGACACTGGCTCAGGGGAGCTTAGGAGGTCTCCATGTCCCCATTCCCTATCGCAGGGCCCACCATTGTTAAAGTTTCCCAGGTTCCCCCCTTATTATTTAAATGCGCCTTACTGGAGGCGGTTTTTCCAGAAATGTATATGTTAACGTGTAATTCCTAAATTCGCCAGGTGGAGGCGGCGTATCCACCTGCACGTTCTATTATTTAAATTCGCCCCACTGGAGGCGGTGTATCAAGACACAAGGTGGATGCGGCAGTGGCCTCTACCTCTCGTAGATCCTCCCTGCCGGTAGAGGATTCAGGAACTTTGGCTGACTCATTGGATCGTAAGACCGATACATTCCTTAAACGATCCTGGGAAGCATGTACGGCAGCTTTTAAGCCCGCAATAGCAGCCACGTGTACGGCAAGGTCAATGTTGGTGTGGCTGAATGACCTAGAGGACAATATTAAAAATGGAGTGGCCAGGAATAAACTCCTGTCCTCTATGCCCCTCATTAAAGGAGCAGCTGCCTTCCTCTCCGATTCCTCAGCGGACTCTCTCCGTTTATCCGCTAGAGCAGCAGGACTAACCAATGCAGGCCGGCAGGCCTTATGGTTGAAGGGGTGGAAAGGAGACACGCAAACAAAAACTAAACTGTGTGCTATACCCTGCCAGGGTAAGTACCTATTTGGCACGAAACTGGACGAGATCTTAACAAAAGCGGGGGAGAGAAAGAAAGGTTTTCCTAACCCGTATATTCCCTTTAATAGGAGGGCCTACAGAAAACCGCCGTTTGGCAAAAAGAAAGACTTTAAACCCCAGGATCGCTGGGGAAATAAGGACCCCAAACAAAGGGGCAATCTATTCGGGAAACGTCCCTTCAGAGGAGACAGGTTCCGCTAATACCAGTACAGCGGTAGGTGGCAGACTACTGAAATTCAGCCACCAATGGGGGAAGGTAACATCCAACCCATGGGCCATTGATATTGTCTCATCGGGCCTAAAACTAGAATTCGTTCGGCATCCACCGAACCTCTTCCTATTGACTTCCATGAAATCCCAGATACAGCAGGAAGCACTAGAGATGGAGATTGCAGTACTGCTAACTAAACAGGTCCTGATAGAGGTCCCAAGGGACGAAAGAGGAATGGGCTTTTATTCTCCTCTATTTTTAATCCCAAAACCAGATGGCTCTTTCAGGACTATAATAAATTTAAAGAAGCTTAATACCTTCTTGAGGCTGAGGCCATTTAAGATGGAGTCAATAAATTCTGCAATAAAACTTTTGTTTCCCAGGTGTTATATGGCAGTCTTGGACCTAAACGATGCCTATTACCATCTCCCCATATTCCGAGAGCACCAGAAGCTCCTGCGGGTAGCGGTCTGGTTCAAGGGTCGGATTCAGCATTTCCAGTTTGCGGCAATGCCATTCGGGCTATCCATGGCTCCTCGGTTATTTACCAAATTGATGCTGGAGGTGATGTCGTATGTAAGACTGAATGACACCCTAGTGATCCCTTACTTGGACGACCTGCTCGTAGTGGGGAATTCTGTTTCTCAGTGCGAAACAAGAATGGCTAAGATTATCTCATCCTTACAAACACTAGGCTGGCTAATCAACTGGGAGAAGTCCAGGCTAGAACCAGTGACCTGTCAGAGGTTCCTAGGCCTGCAAGTAGATTCCGTAAGTCAGAAATGCTTTCTACCAGACGCTAAAGCGGTGGCCATAATCAATAAGATACAAAATACTATAGGAAGACCCGTAATATCATTGAGACAGGGTATGTCCTTGCTGGGGTCCCTGATATCGTGCATCCCAGCGGTGCAATGGGCTCAGTTCCACTCCAGAAAGCTACAGTGGGCTATTCTGCAGGAAACAGACTGCAGGGACGGTTGGAAGGGAGGATGTCCCTATCGCCGGAAGTGGTTAATTCCCTAAAGTGGTGGTTGAATCCTACCAATTTGTCAAAGGGAGTGCAATGGTGGGTAACTCCCTCCAAGGTGCTCACCACGGATGCTAGCCCCTTAGGTTGGGGGGCCCACCTGGAGGAGCACATGATGCAAGGCCGGTGGCGTAAACATGAAATAGAAACCTCCTCTAATGTAAAGGAGCTAAAAGCAATTTACTATGTGATGTCTCAATTTCTCCCGCAGTTAAGAGGAACCCACGTGAGGGTCCAGACAGACAATACCACCGCAGTGGCCTATATAAACCGACAAGGAGGTACGCGATCGGGACCGTTGATGTCTATCGCGGAAAAGATCCTAGAAGTAGCCGAGGTACATCTTCACTTCTTGTCGGCGCTCCACATAAGAGGAGTGGACAACTCTCAAGCAGACTATCTCAGTCGCCAGGTCCTATATCAGGGCGAGTGGGTCCTCAGCAGGCACATCTTCGAGACGATAGCGACAGAATGGGGCAGACCAGAGATAGACCTGTTCGCGACCAGAGCCAACAGACGCGTAAGAAGGTTTGCTTCGCTCTGCAGGTCAGACAACCCAGACATTCTAGATGCCCTCCAAGCACCCTGGACATTCCAGCTAGCCTATGCCTTCCCTCCAATGGTTCTGCTACCAACAGTAGTCAGGAAAATAAGACAAGAGAGGGCGAGGGTCATCTTGATAACCCCGTTTTGGCCCAAAAGGCCGTGGTTTTCATGGCTGAGAGCCATGTCAATAACCGACCCGTGGATCCTGCCGCTGCACCAGGATCTTCTCTCGCAAGGACCCTGCTACCATCCACAGGTCAAAGCCCTACACCTAGCGGCCTGGAATTTGAAAGGGAACTATTAAAGCAGAAAGGCTTTTCGAAAAACCTGATTAATACCCTGCTACAAAGTAGAAAAGAATCTACAACAAGAATAAACGCTAAGGTGTGGAGGAAATTCCTGACCTTTCACCCAGCAGAGCTAGCCGGTGAACCACCCATTACGGCCATCTTAGAGTTTCTTCAAAGAGGCCAAGAATTGGGCCTCTCAGTAAATACTCTTAAAGTCCATATATCGGCCTTAGGAGCCCTATTTAACTATAACGTGGCAGTAAATAGATGGGTGACCCGTTTTGTTTCAGCCTGTCAACGATCAGAACCGGTGCATATTCCTCGGCTTCCTGCATGGGACCTTACTCTGGTCTTGGATGCCTTTACTCAGGCCCCGTTTGAACCCATAGATTCAGCATCAGTGAAGTGCCTTTCATTGAAAACTGCTACACTAGTGGCTTTAGTATCAGCTAGAAGAGTAGGTGATCTTCATGCTCTGTCAATAGACCCTCCGTTCTTGTCAATAACACGAGACAGACTGATTTTGAAGACAGATCCGTCCTACCTTCCCAAACGGGTAACTAAATTTCATAGGTCTCAGGAGATATGCCTACCTTCCTTCTACGAAAACCCGTCAAACCAGGACGAGGTGAAATATCACACCTTAGATGTGAGAAGAGCTGTGCTAGCCTACCTTGATAGGACCAGTCCCTGGAGGCAGAGTAGGTCTCTTTTTGTCTCCTTCCAGGGCAACAGAAAGGGGTCTGGAGTTACAACAGGCACACTATCCAGGTGGATTAGAGATGCGATCACAATGGCATATTTGGCTAAAGGAGAAGAACCTCCGCTGGGGATTAAGGCGCACTCTACCAGAGCCATATCATCCTCCTGGGCCGAGAGGGCAAACGTCCCAATTGAACAAATATGTAAGGCTGCAACCTGGTCTTCTCCATCTACCTTTTATAGTCACTATAGACTAGATTTATCCTCTACCGAGGATTTGTCTTTCGGTAGATCAGTCCTTAACACGGTGTGCCCTCCCAGGTGATTATCTCTGCAAATCTCTCAGTGGGTGCTGTCGTGGCGAAGAGGAAAAACCGGATTACTTACCGGTAATACTCTTTTGTAGAGTCCACGACAGCACCCGCTCACTTCCCTCCCGTAAAATTTTTGTTTCACATGGGTCTCCTTGGTGGCGGAGATTGTAATTAGAATTTAATACGTGGTTAAGCTTAGCGAACATAAACGATGTAGGGGTAAGATAGATGAATCGCCCAAACAAATTGACTAAAACATGTATGGCGGTTCCTCCGTTGTTCTCGGTAACACAAACTGAGGGAGCGAGGGGGACCGCCCCATTTATCTCTCTGTAGGTTTCCTGTTCCAGGGGCGGATCCCCTCTCTCACTGGGTGCTGTCGTGGACTCTACAAAAGAGTATTACCGGTAAGTAATCCGGTTTTTCACACCTGTGCCATCGAGCCTGTGACATAGCGCTCTGATATTCAGTGGGCCTCACACAATCCAAAAGTGTCCAGTGTCCACTAGTGTCTGCAGAAATTCAAAATCTCCCTTATCCTGTAGTCACTTTTTTCACACCTGTGCCATCGAGCCTGTGACATAGCGCTCTGATATTCAGTGGGCCTCACACAATCCAAAAGTGTCCAGTGTCCACTAGTGTCTGCAGAAATTCAAAATCTCCCTTATCCTGTAGTCACTTTTTTCACACCTGTGCCATCGAGCCTGTGACATAGCGCTCTGATATTCAGTGGGCCTCACACAATCCAAAAGTGTCCAGTGTCCACTAGTGTCTGCAGAAATTCAAAATCTCCCTTATCCTGTAGTCACTTTTTTCACACCTGTGCCATCGAGCCTGTGACATAGCGCTCTGATATTCAGTGGGCCTCACACAATCCAAAAGTGTCCAGTGTCCACTAGTGTCTGCAGAAATTCAAAATCTCCCCTGTCCTATAGACACCTTGTACCTTGTTTTACATTACTATATAGTTTGTTGGATTTTGTCTACATTTCTACCAAAAATGAGGAAGGCTGGTGGAAGAGGCCGTGGAATTGGGCGGGGGTTGGCAGCTGGTAATGATGGTGTTGGTGGTGGATCTGATGGTAGTGGCAAAAGCAAAATAGGACCGAATGCAGGAGGTGTTGAGCCTGCGTCATCGTCTGGCTCCACAAGGCCTCGAAGGCTTAGTTTTCTAGGAGTTGGCAAACCGCTTTTAAAGCCAGAGCTTCAGGATAAAGTTTTGTCTTACATTGCTGACTCAGCCTCCAGCTCTATCGCCTCCTCTTCTGAAGTTGTAAAAAATAAAAGCACTGAGTCGTCATTGGAGGCTCATGTTCATGAACCACACCTTTCCTTGTGTCCTTCACCCCAACCAAGATTGAAGGATGACGCAGGCCATACTACTGATTACTCCATGGAGCTGTTTTCACATACCATGCCTGGATTATCAAGTGAAATGGTGAATTACCCAGGCCAAGATGAATCTGACATGGAGTGCACTGATGCACAGCCGCTGATAGATGATTCTGCTGGTACATTCACTCAGAGCACTACATTGTCCTCGCAGTGTACAGAGCCAGATTCTGACCCTGATGAGACTCAGGTGCCCCTTCCCGCACACTATACCACCATACACGGTGACACAGAGGAAGGTGCACATGACATTGAAGAGGAGGTGATGGATGACCCAGTTGTTGACCCAGATTGGCATCCATTGGGGGAAGAGGGTGCTGCTTCCAATAGCTCAGATGAGGAGGAGCATCCACAGCAGACATCGACATCGCAACAGCTGTTATCTGGCAGGCCCGGAGCACTCTAAAGACAGGTTCCAAAAATCAAAAGAGTTGCTGGACAGCTTGTCCAGACGGTCAAAAGATCACAGCGTGCTAGGCCGCAAAATGTCTGCCAAAGTAGGAAGAGTGCAGTGTGGCACTTTTTTGAACAAAATCCTCATGATCAGGCCAAGGTTATCTGTAAGAAGTGCGCAAAGACCTTTAGCCGAGGGAAAAATCTGAAAAATTTGAATACCAGTTGCATGCTTAGACATTTAACCAGCATGCACTTGCAAGCGTGGACACAACACCAAACCTCAAGTGCCACATGTGCAACTGATCACAAAGAAGGTAGTCAACAACGCTACATTGTTTCCCCCACTGTAAGCCCACCGGTTAGCACAGCAGCAAATGTTGAGGTGTCGTTGCAAGGTCACAGCAGTCAGGGAATGCCACTGTTATATCAACGAAATACTGAATCTAGGCCATCAGAAAGAACACCAACTCCATCACCATCATCAACCCTCTCTCAGTCCGCCCTGTCCACCGCTACTTCCACCATATGCAGCTCTCAAGTCCAGCTCACCCTCCCAGACACTATGACTAGGTCAAGAAAGTACTCAGTCTCTCATCCGCGTACACTGGGTTTGAACGCCCACATTGCCAAACTAATCTCGTTTGAGATGATGCCCTATCGGTTGGTGGAAAGCGCAGCTTTCCGCGAACTCATGGCCTATGCAGTACCACGCTATGACCTACCCAGTCGCCATTTCTTCTCTCACAAAGCCATCCCAGCCCTCCACCATCATGTAAAAGACCGCATTGTCCATGCACTCAAGCAGTCAGTGAGTGGAAAGGTGCACCTCACAACTGATGCATGGTCCAGTTGGCATGGCCAGGGCCGTTACGTGTCCATCACTGCGCACTGGGTTAATGTGGTGGATGCAGGGTCCACAGGGGACAGCGGTGGTGGGACAGTGCTGCCTAGCCCACGGTATAGGAAACAGTTGGCTGTAGGCGTTCGACCCTCCTCCTGCTCCTCCAGAAGCGAAAGCTCGTCCACAGAGCGCAGTCGTACGAGCACTCCATCTGCAGCTGCCACTGTTGCACACAAGGTGTCCCCCTATAGAGCAGCTAGTGGAAAGCGTCAGCAGGCTGTGTTGCAGATGATGTGTTTGGGCGACAGACACACCGCCGAGGTGCTGGCCGAGTACTTGAAGCGACAAACTGAGTCATGGCTGGGCAGTGTACATCTTGAGGCAGGCAAGGTAGTTAGTGATAACGGCCGTAATTTTGTGGCAGCCATAGCCCTTTCAAAACTCAGCCACATACCTTGCTTGGCTCACACCTTGAACCTGGTGGTGCAGTGCTTCCTCAAAAATTATCCGGAGTTAACAGCCCTGCTCCAGAAGGTGCGAAGACTGTGCGCGCATATCCGCCGGTCGCCTGTACACTCCGTTCGTATGCAGAAGCTGCAGCGATTGCTCCACCTTCCCAACCACCGCCTCATTATCGACATTGCAACAAGGTGGAACTCCACCCTGCACATGGTGGAGCGGCTGTGCGAGCAGAGGCAGGCCATAATGCATTTGTGGGAGGATACACGGCCAGGCACTTTGAGAGCAGACATGGAGTTGACAGGTGTGCAGTGGTCGAAGCTGAAAGACCTCTGTAAAGTCCTTCAGTGTTTTGAGGAATGCACACGGCTGGTAAGCGCAGACGACGCCATCCTAAGCATGAGCATCCCACTTATGCGTCTGCTCATGCAAACTTTGACGCACTTTAAGGAGCAGGCGTCTGCAGCCAATGTTGATGAGGAGGAAGAGGAGGAGGGAATCCTTGATGACATTCAGCCATTGTCTGCTCAGGGACCTCTCCTGGACGAGGTGGAGGAAGAAGAGGAGGAGGAGGATGATGATGGGGATGATTACTTAGGGGAGGAGGATGCATCTCGTGGGGCAAGTGAAAATGTTGGCGTGGCAAGGTCTGGTACAGGGTTTGTGCGTGACTGGAGGGATGTGGATTTGCCAGAAAGTGCTCCTCCACCCAGCACTCGCAGTGCATCATTGACACCGGGAACATTGGCCCACATGTCAGATTATGCCTTGCAGATCCTAAAAAGGGACCCCCGCATTGCCAAAATGATGAACGATGACGACTACTGGTTGGCCAGCATCCTGGATCCACGCTATAAAGGCAAATTACAAAACATCATGCCACAGGAGAACCTTGACCTAATATTGGCTAATAAACAAGCAACTCTGGTAAATCGGTTGCTTGAGGCATTCCCAGCACACAGCAGCGGTGATGGTTCTCACACGAGCCGTACGGGCCGGGGGCAGCTTGGCAGAGGTGTTCATGGTGCACACAGCAGAAGTGGTGTTGGAGACAGGGGTTTCATGACAATGTTGTGGACTGATTTTTCACGGACCGCTCACACAACTGGTAATACTGCATCGATGGAAAGTGACAGGAGACAGCAGTTGTCAACTATGGTTACAAACTACTTTTCCTCCCATATCGATGTTCTCCCACACAGGTCATTCCCCTTTGACTATTGGGCCGCTAAACTGGACACCTGGCCTGAATTGGCACAATATGCCTTACAGGAGCTCGCTTGCCCAGCTGCAAGTGTGCTATCGGAAAGAGTCTTCAGTGCAGCTGGATCAATCCTGACAGAAAAAAGGACCCGTCTGTCAACCCAAAATGTGGATGATCTAACCTTCATTAAAATGAACCATGCATGGGTTTCCAAGGATTTTGTCCCACCTTCCCCTGATGACACATAGGGTGACAGAAAAATGGCTTGCTTTTGTCCACCTCTTCCTGGGACTTGACCTATTTCGCCTTTTGCATCAGTTGAATGTCCAACATCAACATATGCCACTTTCTAAAACTCCCTAACTGTGCTGACTCCCCCCCCCCCATGGCCGGGGTCACCACCTAGCGCACAACACCGTGCGAGTGCCGTTGCCCTGGACAGGTGGGTAGGCCGACTCTCGGGCGCGGGCACTGGCACAGGGTCCCTCATAGTGCAATCAAGTGTCTCTGACGGTGGTGGTGCACACCCGCCGTCAGACACACCGCCGTACTATGAGGGGCCCAGTGCCAGTACCGACGCCCACGAGTGGGCCCCCCTTGCTTGGGCAGGGCCCCAGCATTTGCAATCTTTACCTCTCCCTGCTCCTCCGCTGTGTAGTCTGGGCCGTCAAATCCATACTGTGCCTGACACCGTCTGAGCCTGCCTCCTGATGTATAGACATATATTTTGAATGTGTACGCTATCCATACATGTTATCCGGGGATACGGTACCCTTTCGCACCTTTGTGCAATCACGTGCAAGCCATACTGGGCCTAACACCGTCTGAGCCTGCCTCCTGATGTATAGACATATATTTTGAATGTGTACACTATCCATACATGTTATCCGGGGATACGGTACCCTTTCTCACCTTTGTGCAATCACGTGCAAGCCATACTGGGCCTAACACCGTCTGAGCCTGCCTCCTGATGTATAGACATATATTTTGAATGTGTACGCTATCCATACATGTTATCCGGGGATACGGTACCCTTTCTCACCTTTGTGCAATCACGTGCAAGCCATACTGGGCCTAACACCGTCTGAGCCTGCCTCCTGATGTATAGACATATATTTTGAATGTGTACGCTATCCATACATGTTATCTGGGGATACGGTACCCTTTCTCACCTTTGTGCAATCACGTGTAATCCATACTGGGTGTGAGAACGGCTGGCGAGCTGTTAAGCAAGCTACAGCACCTGTGGTTTGCACACGTAAGTTTTTCATTTTTTCAGGAATGACGGTTAGGCCTAATTCCGGAACTGCGGTTGACCTGCACTTACTGGGAAATCATCGTTCGCGGGTAATAATTGTAATCAGTGATCCCCATCACTAACGTTGTTCAGCGGGTTATCTGCACCTGTAAGCGACAAACGCTGGCCTTTTCAGTGTAGCGCACATGCAGCCACGGACATGTAAGGGCATGACACACCAGTTATTGGCCAATCTCATGTGCCAGAGCCTCACGTGTCCCTCTAGTAAGCCGGACTCAGACCGCGGGGCATGACGGAGTCTCGTTCGTTAACGGAATTAAGCTTGCAATGTGTGCATCTGTTCTGTAGCTGGCATGGTTGAGGTTTCCCAGGTGGAGTCGAATTTAACCGTAGGCTCCACTCCTGGTGGTGCCCTTCTGGACATTCCTTTAAGGTTCAGCTTTGCAACCATACTGCCCACGTAAAACAAACACTTTGCCTTCATGAACGCTGTTTGGAGGGTCATGACTCGTGGGAATAACGCCGCCCAGATGAAAGTGCAGGTTTGGCCCACCCGCCATCAGACACACCACTGTACTATCAGGGGCCCTGTGCCAGTGCCGTCGCCAACGAGTGGGCCCCCCCTGCTTGCTCAGGATCACAGCACTTGCAAGGTTGAAATACTGTGCAGTGAGATGGAAGATGGGGACGACGAGGAGTCCAGACTAGTACAGGGATTCCCTAGCGAGGAGACTTATTTGATTGTTTTCAATGTTGGGACAGCAATTTTTGGGGAGCACTATACTCTGGAGAATGATAGATGGGGCCCACCATACACTGGAACATTCCAAAGGTGGACATCAGACACTGGAGCAGCATTTACAGGGCCCATTATACACTAGAGCATTAGAAATGGGGCCCATTATGTTTGGAGCATTATTTGGGCCCATAAGACAGTGGAGCTTCATCCATGGGGACCAACATATACTGTAGCATTATGTGGAGCTCATCATATACTGTTTCAAACATTATATGGGACCAATGATTCTGTATGGAGAAATAGATGGGCCTCGTCATGAGATGTAAAAAGTGAAGTATTTTTCATTGTACTATACCGCTATTTCTCTGCCGTATCGGAGCATGATGAGTTGTGGTATTATGTGTTAAAGGGGCGCTCTTTCGCCCAGGGCACATGAAAACCTGGAGCCAGCCCTACCCCCCCACAACTTTAGCCAAATAACCCCCATTTTTCAGTGTGTAACTTGTATTATGAAGTTAATTAAGGTTGACAAGCTTAAGTAAGAAGAATTGATGCTTTTGGCATTCAAATGGGCACTGTAGGTGTGTTTCCTGTCCTCCTCTCACTGCCGACTTTTATTCCCCATTGACTTACATTGGGTTTCGTGTTTCGGGACGACCCCGACTTTTCCCTATAATCGGCCGATCTTGCTCGACCCGACTTTTCCTTTCACGAAACGAAACTCGACCCTAAAAAAACAAAAGTCGCTCAACTCTAAACGCAAGTTATTTGAATGAAATTTTACCACTAACATGAAGTACAATATGTCACGAGAAAACAATGTCAGAATCACCAGGATCCATGGAAACGTTTCAGAGTTATTACCTCATAAAGGGACAGTGGTCAGAATTGTAAAAATTGGCCCGGTCATGAACGTGCAAACCACCCTTGGGGGTGAAGGGGTTAAAGGGGCAGCTGCACTGCAAGTAGCAACCCCCCCTAGCTTCAGCCAGAGGGCTTGGAGCTCTTTTGTTCGAATTATGAGCAAGTGTAGGAGGGAGGGCCCCCGCAGAGTGTCCGGGCCAGAACCAAGGGGACCGCCATCTAGGTTCCTAAGGGAACTGTACCCGGGGGGGCAGAGTGAGTAGGTGGACTGCTGAGACTGACAGGACAGCAGGGGGAGGAGCCAATATAAAAAGGGCAGGGAGCGCGCAGGGGAGTGAGTCAGCAGAACGGCAGAGACGGAGCAGGAGATTGTGGGAGCGCCAGAGAGCCAGAACAACAGGTAGTGACCAGAGAGGAGGCCAGCAGCAGAAGGGAGACTTACGGTGGCCTGCAGGGAGAAGGCGCTGACGTGACCAACAGGAGACTGCCGCTATCCTCCAGTCCAGGGTCGCGGTCTGCCCGATGTCGCCCGCGGCCGCTATTCTCCAGCCCGTTGCGGCCTGCCCGCTATCGCCCACGGCCGTTGCAGCTCCCCTCCAGCCCGGGGTCACAGCCTGCCCGCTGCCGCTATCTTCCAGCCCGTTGCGGCCTGCCCGCTATCGCCCGTGGCCGTTGCCGCTCTCCTCCAGCCCGCGGATGCGGCCTGCCCGCTGCCGCCCGCGGCCATTACCACGCCACTCCAGTCTTCGGCTACGGTTTACCCGTTACCGCCCGCAGCCGCCACTACCCCGCTGCAGTCCGCAGTTGGGGCCTGCCCCTCGCCATCAGTGAAACCCTCTGCACAGCCCCAGGCCGTGCACGTGACCTACCAACCGCCACTCCACGTAACTGCGGCTCACCTCTGCCAGGGGGCTGCGGCCTCCTTCATCCCGCTAACAGAGAGTGATCGCTTATGGAAGCTGATCACTTCATGACTCCGAGCGCAACCCCGACAATTACAGCTCCTTAAAGCTCGAGCTCCTCGCAGTAGTGTGGGCCATGACGGAGCGGTTCGCAGAGTACCTGGCGGGCTCCGAGGTGGTGGTGCGGACTGACAACAACCCGCTGGCCCATTTGGAGAATGCCAAACTGGGGGCCCTGGATCAGAGGTGGGTGGCCCGGATGGCCAAATTCAATTATAAGATCATCTATAAAAGAGGAGCCGAAAATGTACACGCTGACGCCCTCTCCAGGATTCGACATACAAGCCCAGGGAGAAGTCGAGACGACGAACTGGAAGGGGAAGAGACACCGTTAGCCCTCACTGCCGCTGTGCTCACAGCTGCCACCCAGGAAGTATCCCCCTCGGAACCCCTAAGGGGAATGCTGGAGCAATCCCGTGTTAGATGGATCCAACAGCAGCAAGAAGACGAAGAAATTGGGCTCCTGCAACGATGGGTAGCCGCCGGTAAACTACCCACTGACTCTCAAAGACAGGCTTTGACTCAGGATATGTTGCTGATGTTGCGACAATGGGAGAGAGTGGTCATCAGAAGGGGACTATTGTATCATAAAACAATATCACGGGCAACGGCTACGACAACTTGGCAGGTAGTTGTGCCTGGAGTCCAACTCAACGAACTGGTCCGAGAAGCCCACGAAAAAGGGGCCCACTTCGGGGCTCAAAAGACTTTGCAATGGTTATAGCAGATAGTTTACCATCCACGCCTGCATGCTGCTGTGGACGAGACGTGCTGGGCCTGCCGCCTATGCGAGTTGACCAAACCGCCCGCACAGCGAGCCCCAGTGCAAACGATAGTGACATCAGCGCACCTCGAACTTTTGACGGTGGATTACTTGACTATTGGTCCTGCATTCCAGGGGGTACGAATACTGCCTCGTTATGGTGGACCATTTCACTAAGTTCTCTGTTGTCACTCCCACCCGAGACCAAACCGCAGAGTCAGCCGCCTCCGCAATTTGTAGAAACTTTATACAAGTGTACAGCTGCCCTCAACGAATACATTCCGACCAAGGAGCATGCTTCCTGGGAAAAGTTATGGAGGCGCTACATCGTCTCTACGGTATCGACAAATCCCGGACCATAATATGTTATGCCTTTGTACTTCCACCGACCCCGTGCGACTAGAGCCTACCCCCCAGGTCCCCGAACAACTACCAGTGGCCTGGGACCTGGACGACGAGGAAGACTTTCCAACGATGCCCGCGGGCCCTTCACTCAATGACAACTCAACTGGCCCGCCCGATTCGACTAGCCTGCCACCATCCACCACCCTGGAAGACTCCACCACAGTCGAACTTAGACGCTCCGAGCGGTCAACCGCTGGCAAACCCCCCGAACGGTATCAACAGGACCAGTTTATATGGCAACAAAAACTGGCATCTACACAGGCCAATCCGAGCCTACTAAGGCCCTCGCCCGAGGACTGGCGAGCATACAGGATGGGGGAGTGTAGGAGGGAGGGCCCCCGCAGAGTGTCCGAGCCGTAACCAAGGGGACCGCCATCTAGGTTCCTAAGGGAACTGTACCCGGGGGGCAGGGGAGTGAGTCAGCAGAACGGCAGAGACGGAGCAGGAGATTGTGGGAGCGCCAGAGAGCCAGAACGATAGGCAGCGACCAGAGATTAGCCAGCAGCAGAAGGGAGACTTACAGTGGCCTGCAGGGAGAAGGCACCGAGCTGACCAACAGGAGACTGCCGCTATCCTCCAGTCCAGGGTTGCGATCTGCCCGCTGCTGCCCGCGGCCATTGCTGCTCCCCTTCAGCCTGCGGTTGCGGCCTGCCCGCGGCCGTTACCGCGCCACTCCAGTCCGCTGCTACGGTTTACCCGTTACCGCCCGCAGCCGCCACCATCTCGCTGCAGTCCGCAGTTGGAGCCTGCCTCTCGCCATCAGTGGAACCCTCTGCACAGCCCCAGGCTGTGCACGCGGCCTACCAACCGCCACTCCACGTAACTGCGGCTCACCCCTGCCCGGGGGCTGCGGCCTCCTTCATCCTGCTAACAGGCGGAACCCCGCTGCCCTTACAGGGGGGTGCTCCAGCAAAGGACTCGCCTAGGACCTGTTGTGCCCCCACCTCACCTGTGTGTCGGAACGCCCGAAGACAACACCAGCTCCTCAGCGGACGCCGAAGCTCCATCCTCCGGGACGCCGAGGGACGTCTGGACGGATAAGTGACTCAGTAGAACTAAGGACCCATAGTTGGCCATACCGCGGCCCTATAGTGACCGGCCTTCATTGGGGTAGTCGTGTTCTCATTATTAGTGTTTGCTTGTGCTGAGTCCCTGCGTGGACAACTGCTGTTATTTTGTGTGGTTGCTTAGGATAGCCCTAGCAGCTTCCAGTTATAAAACTTACTATCTAAAGCACAAAATAGTCTCGCGTCTCGTCATTGCATCCCACGTACCTGCTATAACCACATTGGTAAAAGGGGAGCCTGGCTGGCGAGGGTTTGCAGTGGAGGCAATTTTTCGCCAAAGTGGGCCGAAGAAAGCGACCGTTTTAACGTGTAATGAGTCTCTTTCTGGCCTCGACATAATGACCTGGTTGAGTCGGTATGGCGAGGTTGTGGAGGTCCCTAAGAAGAACTGGGACCGTTTTCGCATCTGGTCAGGAGGCTGGACCTTCATGGTAAAGTTAAAGCGTTCAGGGGGCACTGTCACCCACATCCCTTCCTCGACTTCCCTGGGAAGGGATCGTGCTCTGGTCTTCTACCAGGGGCAGCCGAAGGTCTGCCACAGGTGCGGTGATCCTCGCCACTTCAGTGCAGAAATGCGCCTTGTGTGGCGAGATGGGTCACCTCGCCACATCCTGTGGTGTCATTCGATGTCACCTGTGTGGTGATCTAGGTCACCCGTTCAGTCGCTGCCCTCGTTCCTTCTCTAATGCCATGGCTGGCCAGGCGGAGGGGAGCCTCGAGGAAATTCTTGGCGGTGCAACCTCTGCAGAGGTTGGAGGTGGCAGCGGGGGAGGAGCTGAGGGGCCGATGAGGAATGGCAGGGCTAGGGGCCCCTCTTACCAGCGGAGGCAGGCAAGGTGTCAGGAGGGCAGGGGGCAGGAGGAGCCTCGGGAAACTTGGGTAATGGCTGCCCCCTCCTCTGAGGCGACGGCCCATGTCACTGAGGCCCCAGGGGAGGAAGCGGTGAATGAGATCAGACGGATGGAGAATGAGGAGGTGGCTGATCTCTCAGATGCCTCCCAATATGAAAGTTTTGATGAGGATGGAGGGGAACAGCCAAAAGAAAGGGGTGACAAGGGTACCAAGAGTGCCAAAAGTAAAAAAATGAAGAAAAAGAAGGGAGGTGTAAAATCTTCTCCCTCCCTGACCAAGGTGCCTAAGGAAGGTCCCACCGACTCCCCTCTGATCCCCCTCTCTAACCGGTTCCAAGCCCTTGACGACCCTGCTGAGACGGGGGTCGGGGGTGAGGTTCCGGAGGTAACATCGTGAGGGTCTTTGGGAGGGGGCGGAGTCCCTTCTCCAGAGGGTGTGTCTTTCTCAGGAGGTGGGGCCAACCCTGGGTCCGGAGATGAGAAAGAGGTGGGAGGGATGGATACCTCTGTCTCTGAAAAGAAGAGAGGGGCTTCATCGCCCGGAGATGAACGGGCTAGGAAAGTGGGTGGAGGGAAGAAAAAAGCCATCTAACTCGATCACTCATGGTGGCGGTGTGGGGAAGGTGACTTGACGGAAGGACTTGACTGAAGGAAGAAGGGACGGTTTGTGCACTGTAGACGGATATTGGCAATGACAGAAGGGAAACAGCTGGGGAAGATGGAAAAGGAGTGCAGTACCTAGATTCGACCACAAGATGGCAGAGGGGAGCGTGAGAACAGGACTTGTCAGCAGCTTAGGGCTAGGGAACCGTTTAGTCATGGGGGGCGGGGAGACAGGGACCCAGGAGGGAAATTCCTGAGGAGGGGGATAGATAGGACAGGGTTCCAGACTGTGTTAGTCCCGGAAGGAGCTCAGGAGGAGAAGAATCAGTACGGAGAACTGACAACGGTGGAGAGCTCGACCAGGGGACTGATAGGAAGAGACAGTCAGGGGGGTGGCCCTGACACAAAGAACCGCAGGACAGACGAGGCCCCGGGGGTACGGATTGGATGACGACCTCGGACTGGTGAAGCGCTGGCAGTAGATAGGCCTAGGGCAGCCCCAGCGAAAGATCCGCGAGGAACGTCACTACGACTGAAGAAAGGTGAAGGTATGGAATACGGAGAGCTGTAAAGGTGCTGCGGTGTATTGCTACGGTCGTCAGGACTGCCAATAAACTCGGACCTGTTGTACCCGAAAATCTGCCTCCGTCTCATCTCTGTGTCGTCAGTTGTGCACGGTAAGCAGTGGACCACCCCCCAATCTGGGCTTTACTACATTTGGCGTAGTCGGCAGGATCGCCGCTGCCAATACTTCAACTTCAGCGGCAAGTCTGCGTCAGAAGAACCCAAAAGGACTCGAGTTGCTTTACTTGTGGATTACAAATTTGGGACTTTGCTCCGGATCATTGTCTGTCATCAGAGGAGCGACGACGGGCCCCGCTGGAACAGCCACTGAAGGAATCTTCAGGGAGTCTCCCCGCGGAATCATCGGGCCAGGAGGCTGGCCCTGCCGGATGGCGGGGTGAAGAGCCATGGCTGTTGAAGGAGCTGCGGGAAAGCCTGCTGGGAGCCGCGGCGCCGGGGAAGGTGAGCATTCCCCCGGCCTCGCTGGCGGCACCCCAGGCAGATCCCGTCCCCACGCTCTGTGCACCAGACAGGCCTCGGGCCCCGACACCAGTTCTCGGCCTCCCCGCCCAACATCCCACTCTTCAGTGACCCCGGCTCCGGACGACTACATGGTCCCCGCCAGGCCGACCGTCGCCACTGACAATGACCCCAAGCCACCCCACCCGGCGGGACCTCGTCCTGTGTTGCCGACGCGGAACCAACCCAACGCCGCCCCTGCTGCACTCCATCTTTCAGCGGCGGCCTATCCATCGGGGCCTGCCGCCATGTCGGCCCCACTCCCGGTTGACTCGACGGCCTCTGCGGTCGCCGCCGTTCCATCTGCGGACTTGGCTGCAGTTGATTCGCCGGTGCCCGCGACCGCGTTGGTTCTGGTTGCGGCCTCCCCTGCGACCGCGTCCACTTCACTCCCGGAGCCAGCTCCGGCCTACTTGTCGGGCTCTGCAGCCTACTCACTGGGACCTGCAGCTGCCACTGCCCGTCGCCGGCCCCAGCTGCAGCTGGGCTGCCAGAATTCGCGGCCGCCTCTGCCCCACTCTCGACCGCGGCCCGCCCATCGGACTCTGCGGCCTACACTGGACCCTCCGCTTGGGTTGCGGAGGTCATTGAGCAAAAGAAGGCCAGAGAGCGGGAGATCTGGGGGCTGCTCCGCAAGAAAGGAGAGGATGGCATGGCGGCTCCACGGTGCACCGGGCGGCTCGTGCACACAAACATGGAGAAGGGCTACGGGTTCATTCGGGACCTCGCAATTGGCCAAAAGGTATACATTAACGTGACTTCCATCCGTCATGGCCGGGCATTGCGGGAGGGGGACTCGGTGTCCTATTATAAGGAGTACTGTCCCCTTGGCTATTATGCGGTAGCAGTGGTCGCTGAACCCGAAGGCCATGAGCCCCTGTAAAAAGGACCCCCAGAGACACTCCCAGCATCCCGGGAGCTCCACGGCTGTGGAGTCCTTTGCTACTGACGGGACACCAGCTATCAGGAGATGGCCCGGACTACCGGGATTTCGATGCACCGTTGTGCAGGCCAGAGGACAGTTCGATGTCCAAGATAAGGGACATGTTTTGTTGTTTATTACTTGCTCCTGACATAGCTGGGATGCGGGGGAGGAAGTGTTGGTGTAAAAGGAAGGGGGAGTACTCGTGTTCTGAGTTGAAATGTTACGTTCAAAGAAAAAAGGGTAACTCCTGTTGAGTTACTCCTAGTGTTATTAAAACAAAGGTAGCTGTATATACGGTATACCAAAAGTTGGTTTAATGTGTAATATGTATAAGAATGTGCAACAGGTCCCGGGTACAGGGTAGGATAAAAACGCTGACCATGACTCTTTTTAAAAATTGGAGGACAATAAGACGGAAGAGAGTGAACCAGACAGTGGTCCGTCAGTCAGGTCCCCGACACCATGGACACCCCAAAAGGATAGGCGGCCGCTAATGATGACCTGGTAGGCGAAAGGCCTCGGTCATGGCGTTCCGGACAGTTGAGGTAGGGTAACAGAAGGGGAGAATAGTGGGAGGTACACGCCGTAGAGTAGTCCGGGTGGACCTAGCCAACCTGAAAGAAGTTGTCATGTGGCGTGTGCGCCGGCGAGTAGCAGTAGGCTGCTCAGAGCATGGTGCTCCCGGTTTGGTTCGGCCCCCCGCGTGTGGCGGGTTTGGCCCAACAACCGGTCCGACAACAGACAGTGGGCAAGCTTTAGGACGACGAAGGTAGGTAGTACGATTGTCGGGGACGACAATAGACAAAGGAAGGGGGAGTGTGGGGAAGGTGACTTGACGGACAGACTTGACTAAAGTAAGAAGGGACGGTTTGTGCACTGTAGACGGATATTGGCAATGACAGAAGGGAAACAGCTGGGGAAGATGGAAAAGGAATGCGGTACCTAGATTTGACCACAAGACGGCAGAGGGGAGCGTGAGAACAGGACTTGTCAGCAGCTTAGGGCTACGGAACCGCTTAGTCATGGGGGGAAAATCCCGAGGAGGGAGATAAATAGGACAGGACAGGGTTCCAGACGGTGCTAGTCCCGGGAGGAGCTCAGGAGGAGAAGAATCAGTACGGAAAACTGACAACGGTGGAGAGCTCGACCAGGGGACTGATAGGAAAAGAGAGTCAGGGGGGTGGCCCCGACACGAACCGCAGGACAGACGAGGCCCCGGGGGTACCGACTGGACGACAACCTCGGACTGGTGAAGCGCTGGCGGTAGATAGGTCTAGGGCAGCCCCAGCAAAAGATCCGCAAGGAACGTCACTACGACTGAAGGAAGGTGAAGGTATCCGGGTCTGAATACGGAGAGCTGTAAAGGTGCTGCGGTGTATTGCTACGGTCGTCAGGAGGATGGCCAATAAACTCGGACCTGTTGTACCCGAAAATCTGCCTCCGTCTCGTCTCTGTGTCGTCTGTGCACGGTAAGCAGTGGACCACCCCCCAATCTGGGCTTTACTACAGCGGTATCCACCCCGTTGACTCTGGCGACCATTAATGTCGCTAGTATAAAGTCTGTTGCGGCTAGATTTGCGGCCTTTGATTTTCTCACCCAATTTGAGGCTGAAATTTTGTTTTTGCAGGAGACCAGACTTACGGATAGGGGGGCCATACGCAAGGCGGAGAGTGAGTGGAGGTTCGGGTCCTCATACTGGTCTCTTGCAGCCGAGCCATGTAGCGGGGTGGCAGTCCTTTTTAAGACTGCATCGGTTGAATGCCGGAGAGTTATCGAGGTAGAAATGGGGAGGTGCCTGGTCTTAGACGTCTTCATGAGGGGAAAGGAGCTTCAGCTCATTAACATCTATGGTCCACAGTCAAAGTGGGACCGTAAATGTTTTCCTGAAGATTAAGCCCTAGCTTTTTATGAGCCGGCAGGTGGTCTTTGGAGGTGACTTTAATACTGTCACAAGGCTTCGTGATAGGGGAGGCTCCATTGACCGGCTGGCTTATGATAGTAATACTCTTAATAGCATAGCTAGTGACGCTCACCTGGTGGATGTCCACATCCGGCACACCCCAGGTCACAGTGGTTTCACCTTTCATAGAGGTACCTGCAGGTCTAGGATAGACAGTTTTTTTTGAAGGATGAAGCCATCTCTTCAGCAGTGTCCGTTGTTGAGGTGGAGTTCTCCGATCACTGTCTGATTTCTTTTTCTTTGAATGTTTCAGAAACCCCTCGGATGGGAAAGGAACTATGGAAGCTGAATTCGTCCCTCTTGAAAGAAGCAGAAATAAGACAATCCTTTGATGACTTTCTTCAGAGCCAGGTACCGCTTTTGGATCTCTGTAGCGATAAGTCAGAGTGGTGGGAGATGTTCAAGGAACGGGTTGCAAGGGTAAGGACTCGTGCCGTATTGAGAATTGGCATCCCATAGCGCTTCTCAGTATGGACAGGAAGGTTCTGGCAAAGGTGCTGTTCAATCGGCTGGTGAAGTTTGCACCCTGGCTCCTTTCGCGGACCCAACATTGCTCTGTTCCAGGCCGCAGCACTTTTAGTGCTGTGCTCAGTGTCCGGGAGGCAGTGGAGCAGAGTAGGGTGGGTCACTGGAAGGGGTATTTGCTGTCTTTAGACCAGGCGACGGCTTTTGATCGGGTGAATCATGAGTACCTCTGGTCCGTCCTTCTGAGGTACGGTCTGCCTGGGGAGTTTGTGAATTGGCTAAAGATCTTGTATGCAGGGGCAGAGACCTTCCCGCTCATGAATGGTTGGTCTGGCCGCCCTTTTGAGGTTGGGTCTGGGGTCCGCCAGGGCTGTCCGTTAAGCCCGCTGTTATATGTGTTCGCGATAGATCCCTGTTGTGAGTTCATTTTCTCCTTCATTACTGAGGCCCGAGGAACTCCCTCTTCTGGTAAAGAAAGGTAGTGAGCCTGATTATCAAACACCTGAGGCTGATTATGATGACTGGCTGAGTGGAGTTATTGACTGGATATAAGGCTGCCGACGCCCTTCTGCCCTGCGGGTGATTTCTCTGTGGGATCCTTGGAGACCAGTCTGAATTCCTGCTCCTCTAAAGCTAAGTTTGCTGCTCGGCCTTTTGCATTGGTGCTTTGACTTTGTTTTTCTGGATTTCTGCCATTCCCTGCTGGGGTGTGCTGAATTCCTTTAGCTCTGTCTTCTGAAAATACCTGAGTGCTGATTTAGTTTTTGAAGCCTAGCTGCTTCAGGGCCTTTTTCATATCAGCTTGTTGGCTTATGTCTTTGATAGGGTTTTGGCAGATTGCAGACAGCAGCCTTCCTGTCCTTTCCTATTTAGGTAGTTTTGGGCCCTGCCTTTGCTCAGTCTATCTTTCTGTCTGTGTTAGTGTTTTCATCTTGCTTCACCGTCATTATATGTTGGGGGCTGCCTATTGCTTTGGGGTCTGCTCTGGGGCAGTTTAGATTTCCCCTTTCTTTCTTTAGGCCTATTTAATTCTCCGGATGTGATCGAGGGGTCTAGGGCATCGTAGGAACCCCCCACGGCTACTGCTAGTTGTGTTGATAGGTTCAGGGGTCTGCAATCTGATAGTTGCCAACTTCTCTGGTTTTCTGGACTTAGCTTGTATTTCTGTTTTTGCCTCCTACGGTGACTCATTCATAACAGAATCACCCGCCATACCGCAGATCCTAGGGTACTCAATAGCAGGAAAGAATTGTAAAAAAAAAAAAAAAGGTGTGTATATTTTTTCCTCTATATCTCTGAGGCCGTAGGGGGAATTTTTTTTTTCTCTCAATGGAGATAAAGCAATTGTCTGATCGTGTGGAGCAGCTCGCTGCGGAAGTGCGGGGAATTTCCGCCTACCTTGCTCATTCACATGCTGCTGAACCAAAGATTCCTACACCTGATGTATTTTTTGGGGATCGGTCTAAATTTTTGAATTTCAAAAATAATTGTAAATTATTTTTTGCCTTGAAGCCTAACTTGTCAGGGAGCTTGGCGCAGCAGGTTAAAATTGTCATCTCTTTGCTGCGTGGCGATCCCCAGGATTGGGCGTTTTCTTTGAAACCAGATGATCCTATTCTGACTAATGTGAACGCATTTTTTCAGGCCTTGGGGTTGTTGTATGACGAACCTAATGCCATTGATCAGGCTGAAAAGACCCTGCTGGCATTGAACCAGGGTCGTGATTCTGCAGAATTGTACTGTCAAAAATTCCGAAAGTGGGCAGTACTTACTACCTGGAATGATAATGCCTTGGCTGCTCTCTTTCGGAAGGGGTTGTCAGAAGCCGTAAAAGATACTATGGTGGGATTTCCTGTTCCCTCTGGTCTTGACGATTCTATGTCATTAGCCATTCAGGTTGATCGGCGTTTGCACGAACGCAAAGCTGCACGAGAGGTGTTGCCACCTGTTGAACAAATGTCTGAACCTATGCAATGTGATAGAGTTTTTTCCAGAGAGCAGCGTCAGGAGTTCAGAAGGCGTAATAAGTTGTGTTTTTTCTGTGGAGATGCCTCGCATATTATTTCTGTCTGTCCTAAACGAGAGAAACGCTTTGCACACACGTTTTCTGTTGGGGGTGTTCAACCTAAGTTTCTTCTGGCTATTACTCTGATCTGCTCCCTGTCCACATTTTCCGCCAAGGCTTTTGTGGATTCGGGAGCAGCCCTAAACCTAATGGACTTGGATTTTGCTAAACGTTGTGGATTTCCGATGACACCTCTGCAGACGCCTATCCCTTTGAGGGGGATTGATGCTACTCCTTTGGCTAAAAATAAACCTCAGTTTTGGACCCAGGTGGTAATGCGGGTTGCCCCAGACCATCAAGAAAATTTCAGATTTTTGGTGTTGCATAATCTGCATGATACTATTGTTCTGGGGTTTCCCTGGTTACAAATTCATAATCCAGTTTTGGATTGGAAATCTGTGTCTGTGGTGAGTTGGGGTTGTCGGTGTGCCTTTAGTGAGGCTCCGGTGTTTTCCACCTCTCCTCAGTCGCATGATGTTCCTGATTATTTGGCGGACTTTTATGATGTATTTAGTGAGAATGAGTCTGCGTCTCTGCCTCCTCATAGGAGTTATGACTGTGCAATTGAACTGAGCCCGGGGTGTAAATTTCCCAAGGATCGGCTCTTCAATTTATCTGTACCCGAGCACGAGGCTATGCGATCCTATATTAAGGAGGCGTTGGAGAAGGGTCATATTAGACCATCCTCTTCACCCTTAGGTGCCGGTTTTTTTTTTGTAGCCAAAAAGGATGGATCATTAAGACCTTGTATTGATTATCGTGCCCTCAACAAAATTACTGTTAAATATCAGTATCCGTTACCCCTGATTTCTGATCTATTCTCCAGAGTTAAAGGTGCTTGCTGGTTTACCAAGCTTGACCTCAGGGGGGCGTATAATCTTATTCGCATTAAGCATGGAGATGAATGGAAGACGGCGTTTAATACTCCGGAGGGACATTTTGAGTACCTGGTGATGCCTTTTGGGCTCACTAATGCCCCTTCTGTCTTCCAGTGCTTCATGAACGATATTTTCCGAGATTTTGTCGATAACTTTTTGATTATCTATCTGGATGATATTTTGATCTTCTCCAAGGATTGGGATTCTCATGTGGAACATATTCGGACTGTGTTCCGGATCTTGAGGGAGAATTCCCTGTATGTCAAAGGATCTAAATGCCTTTTTGGAGTACAGAGGATTTCTTTTTTGGGATTTATTTTGTCCCCGTCAACTATTGAAATGGACCCGGCCAAGGTACAGGCCATTTACGATTGGGTTCAGCCCACTTCTTTGAAGGCCCTCCAGAAGTTTTTGGGTTTTGCTAATTTTTATCGGAAATTTATAGCAAAATTTTCTAGTATTGCCAAGCCATTGACTGATTTGACTAAGAAGGGTGCTGATGTGTTAAATTGGTCTCCGGAGGCTGTTTCTTCCTTTCAGGAGCTGAAGCGAAGATTCACCTCCGCCCCGGTTTTGCGGCAACCTGATGTCTCACTTCCATTCCAGGTAGAGGTGGATGCTTCGGAGATTGGTGCAGGAGCTGTTTTGTCCCAAAAGGATCCTGTAACATCTAAAATGAATCCTTGTGCTTTCTTTTCCCGAAAGTTCTCTCCATCTGAACGAAACTATGATGTGGGGAATAGGGAACTGTTGGCCATGAAATGGGCATTTGCGGAGTGGAGACATTGGTTGGAGGGAGCTAAGCATCAAGTCGTGGTCCTCACTGACCACAAGAATTTGATTTACCTAGAGTCGGCTAAGCGCTTGAACCCTAGACAGGCTAGGTGGGCCTTGTTTTTTTACACGTTTTGATTTTGTGGTTTCTTTTCTTCCTGGAACGAAGAATGTCAAGGCAGACGCCCTCTCTAGGAGCTTCTTTGCTGATTCCCCTGTGGTGACCAAGCCTGCTACCATCTTAGGCGAAGGGGTAGTTCTTTCTGCCATCTCGCCCGATTTGAGACGTGCTCTGGAGGAGATCCAGGAGGACAAACCTGAGCGTTGTCCCAGTGGAAAGTTGTATATTCCTGACCAGTGGAAGAAGAGAGTGATGTCTGAAGTTCATTGCTCTGCTTTGGCTGGTCATCCAGGTATTTTTGGTACTAGAGATCTGGTGAGTCGCTCTTTTTGGTGGCCCTCCTTGTCTCGTGATGTCAGGAATTTTGTGCAGTCCTGTGGGACGTGCTCCCGGTCTAAATCGTGTTCTCGCTCTAGTGGGTTGTTGATGCCTTTGCCTGTCCCCAAGAGGCCATGGACCCATATTTCAATGGATTTCATCTCTGATATGCCTGTCTCTCAAAGGATGACTGTTATTTGGGTGATTTGTGATAGGTTCTCTAAGATGGTTCATCTTGTACCACTCCCTAAGTTGCCGTCTTCCTCTGAGTTGGTGCCCCTGTTTTTACAACAGGTGGTTCGTTTGCACGGGATTCCTGAGAACATTGTATCTGACAGAGGAGTCCAGTTTGTGTCTAGATTTTGGAGAACTTTCTGTTCCAGGCTGGGAATTCAGTTGTCCTTCTGCTCTGCTTTTCACCCTCAGACCAATGGGCAGACAGAGAGAACAAACCAGACCTTGGAGTCATATTTGAGATGTTTTATTTCTGCTGATCAGGATGATTGGGTTTCATTTTTTCCCTTGGCCGAATTTGCTTTAAATAATAGAGCTAGTTCTGCCACTTTGATGTCACCTTTTTTTTGTAACTTTGGGTTTCATCCTCGATTTTCTTCAGGGCAGGTGGAGCCCTCTGCCTGCCCAGGTGTTGACACGGTGGTGGAGAGAATGCACCAGATCTGGGACCAAGTGGTGGATAAGTTATCTCTCTCCCAGGAAAAGGCCCAGTGGTTTTCCAACCGACATAGGACCATTGGTCCCCAGTTTAAGGTTGGTGATATGGTGTGGTTATCATCAAAAAATATTGCTATGAAGGTGGCTTCTCCTAAGTTTAAGCCTAGATTTATTGGACCTTACAAGATTGTGGAGATTATTAATCCGGTCTCTTTTCGTTTGGCTCTTCCTGTCACATTTAAAATCCATAATGTGTTCCATAAATCTTTGTTGAAGAGGTTTGTTGAACCTGTTGTTCCGGGGGTGGCACCTCCAGACCCTGTATTGGTTGAAGGTAACATGGAATATGAGGTAGAGAAAGTACTGGATTCCCGTCTGGCTAGACAGAGACTCCAGTATTTGGTTAAGTGGAAGGGTTATGGTCAGCAGGATAATTCCTGGGTCTCTGCCTCTGATATTCATGCCAAAAGATTGGTGCCTGCCTTTCATCGGGCTCACCCTGATCGCCCTGGTGGCGTAGTTGAGGGTTCGGTGACCCCTCCTCAAGGGGGAGGTACTGTTGTGAGTTCATTTTCCCCTTCATTACTGAGGCCCGAGGAACTCCCTCTTCTGGTAAAGAAAGGTAGTGAGCCTGATTATCAAACACCTGAGGCTGATTATGATGACTGGCTGAGTGGAGTTACTGACTGGATATAAGGCTGCCGATGCCCTTCTGCCCTGCGGGTGATTTCTCTGTGGGATCCTTGGAGACCAGTCTGAATTCCTGCTCCTCTAAAGCTAAGTTTGCTGCTTGGCCTTTTGCATTGGTGCTTTGACTTTGTTTTGCTTTGTTTTTCTGGATTTCTGCCATTCCCTGCTGGGGTGTGCTGTATTCCTTTAGCTCTGTCTTCTGAAAATACCTGAGTGCTGATTTAGTTTTTGAAGCCTAGCTGCTTTAGGGCCTTTTTCATATCAGCTTGTTGGCTTATGTCTTTGATAGGGTTTTGGCAGATTGCAGACAGCAGCCTTCCTGTCCTTTCCTATTTAGGTAGTTTTGGGCCCCGTCTTTGCTCAGTCTATCTTTCTGTCTGTGTTAGTGTTTTCATCTTGCTTCACCGTCATTATATGTTGGGGGCTGCCTATTGCTTTGGGGTCTGCTCTGGGGCAGTTTAGATTTCCCCTTTCTTTCTTTAGGCCTATTTAATTCTCCGGATGTGATCGAGGGGTCTAGGGCATCGTAGGAACCCCCCACGGCTACTGCTAGTTGTGTTGATAGGTTCAGGGGTCTGCAATCTGATAGTTGCCAACTTCTCTGGTTTTCTGGACTTAGCTTGTATTTCTGTTTTTGCCTCCTACGGTGACTCATTCATAACAGATCCCCTTTTAAGGAGGATTGAGCGCGGGCCGTTGGCTGGAGTCATGATGGACAAGGCGGCCCCAGAAGCCACTCTGAGGGTGGTAGCGTATGCCGATGATGTCTCCCTTTTCGTGTCCTAAGGTGAGGAGGCGGAGTGGGACATGTCTGAGGTTGGTCGCTACTCGGAGGCTTCTGGGTCCAGAATTAATCAGAAAAAGTGTGAGAGTCTCTGGCTGGGAGGGGGAGACCCTAGTTTTGGTCTCCCGGACCCTCTTCCAGAGCCCCAGGCATCGGCAAAAATTTTATGTATCGAATTTGGCCCGGTGGACTACCCCCAGCAAAATTGGCAGGGCAGACTTAAGATCACCACCCAGAAGGTGGACCAATGGAAGGGTTGATCTTTGACCCTGAGGGAAAGGGTTAGCTTGGTTAAGGGTTTTTTGCTTCCCTTGTTAATATACCTGGGCAGTGTCTGCATGTTGCCAGAGCCACTCTGGACACGGGTCTACAGCCTGTGTTTCCAGATGTTATGGGGAAATAGGCTGAACCTAGTCAAGTGTGAGGTCACATATTGCACAAGGAGACTAGGAGGGTTGGGTATGGTAAACCCAGTGGTGTTTCTGGTAAACACTTTTGTCAAGACTAACATCGCCAACCTCTGGTCAGAGAGGGCTCCTCCGTGGGTATTCTCCTGCAGGGGATGGCTTCGGCCCTTCTTCCAGGAATGGGACACAGGAGGGCAAGTGAAGGACCTACGCACACCGCATGGACATCTCCCGGCTTACGCTACCCCGGTTCTGAAGGTAATCCGCCAGTGGGGTCTGGGAATGTGGGAGATCAGGACCGTGTCGAGGAAATTCTTTGACAGGAGGGTCCTGTTGACCCATTTCCAGAAGCCTCTGGTGCTCAAAGATGGCCCAAGTCGGGATCTGGAGGGCGGGCTGAGGTTATTGAATTCTACACGGGTCCCCTTGAAGTTTTGGGACTTGGCTTGGCGCTGCTTCCATGGGAAACTGTATGTAAGGGACAACCTGAAGTGAAGAAACTCCGAAGATCGAGGTTGTCCCCGTTAGGAGTGTTGCGACACGCTGGAAATCATGGAGCACTTACTCCTTCAGTGTCCTTTTAATAAATGGGTCTACAACAGGGTGGGTGCTTCCATAGGCTGGCCTCGACTGGCACACCTTTCCTATGCAGAGTGGGCGTATGGGGCATTCAGATCCCTGGGTGGCCGTCAGTTTAGTCGTCAGGTTTTACAAGTGGAACGCATGGTGCTTAGTGTCAACTCAGTAGAAAATCCTCCCCCGGGACGAGGTTGTTAGGAGCATTCTGGGTGGCCTGGTGAAGGTGCGTTCTCTGGAGTATGACAGGCTGGGTGCAGCGAGGGCCTCTCTTCTCTGGAGAGGGTTCTCATTTAATGTACCCTAGGGCTTAGATAAGCAGGTAAGTGGTAGGGACAGGTAGATAGCTTCAGTAGGGACAGGTAGATAGTTAGGGGCAGGACAGAGACAGCCAAGGGACAGTTAGGTAGGCACATGGTGAGTTAGGTAGGGCAGTAGGGTCAGGGAGGGAGAGACTGTCATGCTCACCATGTCTGTCATGTCCGCCATGTCTGTTTCGCCTCATGACCCCTGGAGCAGTGTGCACACTCACCTCATGACTGTTGGGCTGCAAGATGCCTGCGTTTCTGCTCTGCCTTCTGTGACCATCTCTGTGTTCTAAGAACTCCTGATCATGTGATCTTTCCTAGGTTCCAGCACTGGTTGGTTCTGCAATCATCTCTGCATGTCTGGAACCCCTGATCATGTGACCTTTCCTAGGTTCCAGCACTGTCTGGTTCTGCAATCATCTCTGCATGTCTGGAATCCCTGATCATGTGACTGCTCTCTGTGATCCTGGAGGAGCTGAACTGGAAGTTCTCCCTTGGTCCTGACCCGGAAGTACTGGTGCTATGGTGCTATATCAGACCGCCCCTCCCTATGGTCAGGGCCTGAGTATCGTGTTGCTTCCCTGCATGGCTGCTTGGTCGCGCTCTGTATTCTGTGCCCCTGCACTTTGCTCTGTCGTGCGTCTCTGCACACGCTCTGTGCTTGCACTCTGCCTCTTGTCTCGGACTATGTCTTGTGTTGTCTCTCGTGCCATGTTTGTCCTTGCCTTGCTTTGCCTTGTATTACTTCTGCTGTTCTCAGCCTTAGCTTGTTTCGCCATGTCTGGTCTTTGCTATTCTGAGCCTTATAGTACTTCTCATGTTTCTTGTCTCTACCTGGTTTTCCACACTCTGCCTTTTGATGCTCTCTTGCACATTTCTATGTCTAGTCCCAAGGCACTGCCTTGGCCCGGCTCTGGGCTTCAGCCTACGCTCCGCTGCTAGACTCTGTCCTATCGTGATCTCTTGCACATTTCCATGCTAGTCCCAAGGCTCTGCCTTGGCCCGGCTCTGGGCTTCGGCCTACGCTCCGCTGCTAGACTCTGTCCTATCGTGCTCTCTTGCACATTTCCACGCTAGTCCCAAGGCTCTGCCTTGGCCCGGCTCTGGGCTTCGGCCTACGCTCCGCTGCTAGCTCTGTTCTCTCTCTGACCTGGCTCTGTGTTTCTGTCTACGTTCCGCTCCGTGTTCCGTACCTAGTCCTGCCTTGTTTCTCGCATAGAATTGCCTGGTTTCTTGTCTTGCCTTGACTTGTTTCTTCGTGTGCCCTTTGCATGTGCCTGGCCTTCCTAGCCTCCTGCTTGTGCCTCTGCCGTGCCCGCCTGCTTTTGCCTCAGCCGTGCTCGTCGGTCAGTGACAGCTGTGTCGCCTGCTATGCCCCAGTCGGGTTCGCTGGAGTCTTACCCGCCTATTTGTGCTGCAGCCCGTCCAGCTAGCCAGTGCCCCAGCCATGCTCTCTGTGCTTCCTTGCACTCACGCTGTCTGTGCACTGTGCTCTCCGTGCTTCTCTTAGCACGCGCAGGCCCTCGCCTGCCCCGTGTCTTACCTCCCCGTGCTTCTGTAAAAGTACGCGCAGGTCTTGCCATGCCCCCTGTCGTGCCCTCTCGCACGCACAGGTTCTAGCCTGTACTCTGTCCCTGGCATGTCCTCTGCACGCGCAGGACTCTGCTTTTAACCCTGACCCTGGCGTGTCTCTCTGCACGCGCAGGACTCTGCCTTGAACCTGATCCTGGCGTGTCTCTCTGCACGCGCAGGACTCTGCCTTGAACCTGACCCTGGCGTGTCTCTGCACGCGCAGGACCCTGCCTTGTACCTTGTGCCTTGGCGTGTCTCTACACACGCACCTTGTCTTGTTTGTTGAACTTTGAACCATGGCGTGTCCCCTACACACGCACCCTGCCTTGTACCTTGCCCTGGACCCTGGTGTCCCCTAGCAGGCACCCTGCCTGGAATCCTGCCTTGGACCTTGGTGTGTTCCCTAACACGCACCATGTCTGGAGATCTGTCGTGCCTCCTTGCCTGTACCCTGGTTTGCCTGCCAGATGCCCGGAACCTGCCGATCGCTGCCAGAGATCGTAAGCCTGATGTCCGCAGCCTGATTCCCTGATCATGTCGATCGTTGCCAGCTGTCCGGAGTCCGATGCCATTGTGCCTTTACCTGTACCCAGGCGTGCCACACGGCACGTACCTTGCTATGGACCTTGGCGTGCCCACGCACGCACCTTGCCGTGTTTGCTTGTTCTCACGTTTTTTGCACTGCATGTTATCCTGAAGTTGTCTTAATGAAGATTCCTTGAACTTACGTCTTGTCTTGCTTCCTGCTTGTCCCTGGTCGTCAGACACTCACATAGTGTCCCCCTGAGCCGGCCGTCTGGTGCCAGCAGTTGTGGTGGCTCACCCCCTTGGTCTTGCCCCTGACACTCCCTGTATAGGGGGTGGTTCCTCACAAGGTCAGCTCGCCCTAGGTGGGTGGGTGCCACGACCCAGAGGGCCCACTCTAAAGAAAAACGACTCAGCGTAAGCTGACGCTTGTCACAGAGACAGGGGAAGGTAGGTAGATAAATAGGGGTAGATGTCTAGACAGGTAGGGATGGCTGGTAGAGTAAGGATTGTTAGGATAGAAGCCTGTCATCTCCGGTTTCCTGGTGGCGGGCTGGCGGCTTTTCACTATCAGATTTTTGTTTTGCAGAAGTGAAATACTGATATAGGGCTTACGGGCACCAATCCTGGCTGTGGGTAAGTGTTGTAATATAGAGAGTGATGTAGCATTGTATTGTAGGGTGATGATCCTGTGGCTTACAGGGTCAATGCACCCGTCTTGTAAGCAGGAGGTCATGAGTTCCACAGTGAGCTTATTTTTGTATTGTGTGGGTTTTTTTAATTGGGGGGGGGGGTTTGGTGGTAGATTTGTTATAGTTGTATTTGTTGTTATAGTTGTATTTGCTGTGTAAAAAAAACATTAAAAAAAATAAAAAATATATATATAAAAAGGGAAAAAAAAATTGTGTGGTTTAGATAGATTTGTTTTAAGCCAGGTGGCAATTGTGTTTCCTTTTGGGTGATGGACCAGAGTTTTCTTTGTCAGGTTTGGTATGAAGTGTGTATGTGCACGAGTATTAATAAAATGTTTCTTCTCTCCTTGGGTGAGGTAACCTGGGGAGGAGGAGAACCGGAGGAATCAAAAAGTGAAAAGACGAGTAAAGGACAGAAAACAGCATAAGAGAGAAAGATGATGGAGGAAGCTTCTCTGAGAAAGAAAACAGAGTTTGATTTTTGTTTGTTTTGGGGGGGGTTGCTTTGGCTGGGGGCAGTTATGCTGGACTCGGACTTTGCTTTGGACTGGGGGGTAATGTTGGACTCTGACGGTTGCTTTTGGTGGGGTTTTGATTTTTGCTATTTATTGATTGTAAGTTTTGTATTTTAATAATAAAAGAGTTCACTGCATACAGATTTATACAGTCACCACTAGGGGGAGCTCCCTACATATAGACTTATACAGCCACCACTAGAGGGAGCTCGCTACATACAGATTTATACAATCACCACTAGGGGGAGCTTGCTACATACAGATTTATACAATCACCACTAGGGGGAGCTCGCTACATACAGATTTATACAGTCACCACTAGGGGGAGCTCGCTACATACAGATTTATACAGTCACCACTAGGGGGAGCACTCTACATACAGATTTATGTAGTTACCACTAGAGGGAGATCTAGAATATATATTTGTAGGGCTTCTGTGGCACACAATGATAAAGCCGGGGATCTGGTGCTCTGTATTAGAGCAGTCCTACCTTATAGGTAGGTACCTTAGTTAGTAAGTATAGACTTTTGGAATTAGAAATATTACATTTAACTTTAGGAGAGCGTTTAACACCTTCACAACATGCGCCATACATGTACATCGCATGTCATGTCCCTCCCTTTAATATGGGCTCCAGCACTGAGCCCACATTTTTCCCGGCACATGTCAGCTGTTTTGACATGTCCCCATAACAGCCGTGGGTGGAATCAAAAGATCGTATCCACACCAAAATGGTATCATTAAAAACATCAGCTTGGCACACACAAAATAAGCCCTCACCCAAACCGATATCACGAAAAATGGAGACGCTACAGGTCTCGGAAAATGACGCAATTTTTTTTTTTAAACAAACTTTGTTTGGTGTCTACGAACTCTACAAATGACCTGGAGCATCATAATGGCAGGTCAGTTTTAGCATTTGATGAACACAGTAAAAAAAATCCAAAAAACAGTTGTGGAATTGCACTTTTCTTGCAATTTCACTGCACTTGGAATTTTTTTTCCTGCTTTCGTGTACACGAATGGTGTCATTCAAAAGTACAACTCGACCTGCAAAAAACAAGCCCCCACATGGCCATATTGATGGAAAAATAAAAAAGTTATTGCTCTGGGAAGAAGGGGAGCAAAAAAGAGAAATGAAAAAGGGCTGCGGTGTTAAGGGGTTAATAACTGCTTAATAATTCGCTAAACTTTGTACTTCAATTGCTCCTGGTGTCAGTGACTGTGAACAAGTAGAAAGCTGCAGAACGTTTCCGTCACCCAGTGGTTCTTTGTAATTTACAGAGATCAGGACCCTCCCAGGGACTCGGAGTCTGGTGCGCGACTCGCTGCAGAGCTTGCGCCGCTGATGACACCATGCTCTTCCTCTGTCCGGGCAATGTCACTGTTACCTCTTGTTGCATCACTGTCATCATGGCTAGTCTCCTAGAAATATCCCTGAACACAGCATCACTCATCCCTCCTGTCCTCCAGGACCAAGAGCTGCTTCTTACATTGATACATTGCTACAAACTATCAACTAGGTCAGATGAAGATTTGTCATCAGGATGTAAACAATGGAACCATTCACTGACTGCAAGAAAAGAACTGGAAACTGGTGAGAGAATGAGACAAAAGGCCACAAGGGAGGGACACGGGTCACAGTCTCATATCTCTGAAGCGCAGACACCACGGATCCAAGTCACCGTCCACATCAATAGTCTCATGGCAGCTACAGCAGAAACCAGAAGTTTCCATCCACTATATATACAGACACATCTGCAGATTTCTCTCAATATCTGACATGAAATCAGAATAAACCTTTCCCGTTTTAGGTCAGTTATGATTACCATAATGATTAATATTTGTCAAATTCCAGAATAATGAGAGAGAGAGAATGTTTTAAGGCATTTTATTACTTACTTCAAAGTCAGAAGTTTCCATCCATTTCATTAGTATTTGGTCCCATTGCCCTTACACTGAGTGACTTGAGTTAGACGTTTAGGGTTTCCTTCCACGAGCTTCTCACAATAGTTAGTTGGAATTTGGGCCCATTCCTCCTGACAAAACTGGTGTAACTGATCCAGGTTTGTAGGTCGCCTTGCTCGCACCGGCCTTTTCAGCTTTGCCCATACATTTTCCATAGGATTCAGATCAGGGCTTTGTGATGGCCGCTCCAAACATTGACTTTGTTCCCACGTTGGCAGTGTGCTTCAGGTCATTGTCCATTTAGAAGACCCATTTTCGCCCAAGCTGTAACTTCCTGGCTGACGTCTTGAGATGTTGCTCCAGTATTGCCACATAATCTTCTTTTCTCATAATGCCATCTATTCTGTGAAGTGCACCAGTCCCTCATGCCGTATTGCAAACCCACAACATGATGCTGCCTCCCCCGTGTTTCACAGGTGGTATGGTGTTCTTAGGCTTCCAAGCTTCTCCCTTTTTCCTCCAAACATAACGATGGTCATTATGCCCAAAAATTTCAATTTTAGTTCCATCAGACAACAGGACGTATCTTCAAAAATTAAGGTCTTTGTTCCTGTGTGCATTGCAAACCTTAATCTGTCTTTTTCATGTTTCTTTTGGAGTAATGGCTTCTTCCTGGCAGAGTGGCGTTTCAGCCCATGATGATACAGTACTCCTTTCACTGTGGATATTGACACAATCTTACCATCTTCCGCCATCATCTTCACAAAGTCTTTTGCCCTTGGGTTGATATGTGCATGTCGGACCAAAGGACTTTTGTCAGATACTGAGGAAAAACCTGCAGATGTGTCTTTATATATAGTGGATGGAAACTTCTGGTTTCACCTGTAGGTCTGGACAATGATGTGAATGGTGATTTGGAAAAATTCAACTTGAGACAACAGGAAGTGTTGTCATGGGATTAGCACAGGAGACATTAGTGGCTTTAACATATACAGTGTAATAAACTGGTAGATAAATATTTTTGGATGGAAAGAGAAAGATACAGAACTAAAATAATTTGGTTGCAAAAATCT
Organism: Dendrobates tinctorius; assembly: GCF_039654945.1. Taxonomy (NCBI): domain Eukaryota; kingdom Metazoa; phylum Chordata; class Amphibia; order Anura; family Dendrobatidae; genus Dendrobates; species Dendrobates tinctorius. Next base: position 10,023,466 of record NW_027361840.1, on the reverse strand, counting down.
GCCCACGCTTAAACTAATACCTTGCTGATGTACTGTTTGAATATATGACAGCACTCGGTCTTTTTGGGTTGGGGTCTGTCACACGGCACATCCAGAATTGGCCATCTTTGCCCGCTCCTCCTCGCAGTCGCTCCACATCTGTCAGACATATGAAGAATACGACAGATTGTTGTAACATGCAGGACACAACCAGCACTGGCCAGAAATTCCTGCAGCTCCGTTATTGTTGTGTCGGCCTCCTGAACCAATTTTCTTTTTGTCCTTTCATCAGTTCTTGAGGGACGTCCAGTTCTATGTAATGTCACTGTTGCGCCAAATATTAATCCCCGTCTTCATGACGTCTTCAGTGTCCATCGCAGTTCTAATGCCTTCAAGAAGGTTTCTGTATCTCTCTCCTGACAGATAACAATCAGAACCTTTGCTGTGTTGTCAGCTCATTATACACAATGGCTTTTGGTATAAAATAAAACTAAGAAAATGTCAGGAAAAACCTGCTAAAAAGCTACAGAATCCCTGTAACTGATGGCAGCCGAGCACTGACTAGTATGTGCCATTAGGGGAAATGTGATTGGCCGATGCTGAACACCACCACAGCTCAATTATAAGAGGGGGCTCACACTTATGCAACCAGATTATTTTATTTCTTATTTTCCTTTTCAAAATGATTTCCGTTTTTTTCTCACTGGATTTGTACAGATTCTTCTTAGTACAATTTCTTTAACATGACAATAATCTGGTATTTTCCCAGGGGCGTGTAGCGTCCATGGTGCCCCCGCAGTCCGGGGATTCGAGGGTCTGCAGTGTGACTGTACCTCTGCGGCCCCTTCCAGTTTTATGTGCGCTGTGGCTGCAGGACATCTGGACTAAAAGCAGAAGCTAAAGCTGCAGCTCCAGCACCACGGACAGCGGACGATCTGCTGCAATCAGACATAATGACACAGCTGCAGACGGTCACCTCACTATGAAGAGCTGCAGATGATTGCTGCAGCCCCTCTACCTCCTGACAGATGAATGATATACTCTGCAGATGATTGCACCCCCCCTCTGTTATCTGCTGCCACAATGTCACTGGTGGATCCAAACCTGGAGAAGTGTAATAGTCTCCAGAAGATGTCACTGAGAATCTGTCCGGGGGCTGAGGACACTGTATACAGGATATATATCCATGTGCATGTATAATACTAGACAGCTGCTCACCCCCCCTCAGTTGAAAGCACTGTGAGTGGATGATCGACGTGTAAGTGGATGATGGGAGTGTGAGTGTATGATTGCCATGTGAGTGGATGATGGGAGTGTGAGTGGATGATGGGCGTGTAAGTGGATGATGGGAGTGTGTGTGGATGATGGGAGTGTGAGTGGATGATGGGCGTGTAAGTGGATGATGGGAGTGTCTGTGGATGATGGGCGTGTGATTGGATGAAAGGAGTGCGAGTGGATGATGGGAGTGTGAGTGGATGATGGGAGTGTGAGTGGATGATGGGTGTGAGTGGATGATGGGAGTGTGAGTGGATGATGGGAGTGTGTGTGGATGATGAGAGTGTGAGTGGATGATGGGCGTGTGAGTGGATGATGGGCGTGTGATTGGATGAAAGGAGTGCGATGGATGATGGGTGTGAGTGGATGATGGGAGTGTGAGTGGATGATGGGTGTGAGTGGATGATGGGAGTGTGATTGGATGATGGGAGTGTGATTGGATGATGGGAGTGTGATTGGATGAAAGGAGTGCGAGTGGATGATGGGTGTGCGAGTGGATGATGGGTGTGTGAGTGGATGATGGGTGTGTGAGTTGATGATGGGACTGTGTGGATGATAGGCGTGTGTGTGGATGAGCGTGTGTAGATGATGGGTGTGCGAGTGGATGATGGGCGTGTGTGTGGATGATGGGAGTGTGAGTGGATGATGGGAGGGAGTGTGGTGGATAATGGGCGTGTGATTGGATGAAAGGAGTGCGTGTGGATGATGGGCGTGTGTGTGGATGATGGGCGTGTGAGTGGATGATGGGAGTCTGTGTGGATGATGGGAGTGTGAGTGGATGATGGGCGTGTGTGTGGATGATGGGCGTGTGAGTGGATGATGGGAGTCTGTGTGGATGATGGGAGTGTGAGTGGATGATGGGAGTGTGTGTGGATGATGGGCGTGTGAGTGGATGATGGGCGTGTGAGTGGATGATGGGAGTCTGTGTGGATGATGGGAGTGTGATTGGATGAAAGGAGTGCGTGTGGATGATGGGAGTGTGTGAGGATGATGGGAGTGTTGGTGGATGATGGGAGTGTGAGTGGATGATGGGTGTGTGTGGATGATGAGAGTGTGAGTGGATGATGGGCGTGTGAGTGGATGATGGGAGTTTGAGTGAATGATGGCGTGTGAGTGGATGATGGGAGTTTGAGTGGATGATGGCGTGTGAGTGGATGATGGGAGTGTGGTGGATGATGGGCATGTGAGTGGATGATGGGCGTGTGAGTGGATGATGGGAGTCTGTGTGGATGATGGGTGTGTGAGTGGATGATGGGAGTGTGTGTGGATGATGGGAGTGTGGTGGATGATGGGTGTGTGATTGGATGATGGGCGTGTGATTGGATGAAAGGAGTACGTGTGGATGATGGGCGTGTGTGTGGATGATGGGAGTGAGTGTGGATGATGGGCATGTGAGTGGATGATGGGCGTGTGAGTGGATGATGGGAGTCTGTGTGGATGATGGGAGTGTGTGTGGATGATGGGAGTGTGGTGGATGATGGGCGTGTGATTGGATGAAAGGAGTGCGTGTGGATGATGGGAGTGTGTGAGGATGATGGGAGTGTTGGTGGATGATGGGAGTGTGAGTGGATGATGGGTGTGTGTGGATGATGGGTGTGTGAGTGGATGATGGGAGTTTGAGTGGATGATGGCGTGTGAGTGGATGATGGGAGTGTGGTGGATGATGGGCGTGTGATTGGATGAAAGGAGTGCGTGTGGATGATGGGCGTGTGAGTGGATGATGGGTGTGTGAGTGGATGATGGGAGTTTGAGTGGATGATGGGAGTGTGTGTGGATGATGGGCGTGTGAGTGGATGATGGGAGTGTGAGTGGATGATGGGAGTGTGGGTGGATGATGGGCGTGTGAGTGGATGATGGGCGTGTGAGTGGATGATGGGAGTTTGAGTGGATGATGGGCGTGTGAGTGGATGATGGGCGTGTGAGTGGATGATGGGCGTGTGAGTGGATGATGGGAGTGTGAGTGGATGATGGGAGTTTGAGTGGATGATGGGAGTTTGAGTGGATGATGGGAGTGTGGGTGGATGATGGGTGTGTGAGTGGACGATGGGCGTGTGAGTGGACGATGGGAGTGTGAGTGGACGATGGGAGTTTGAGTGGACGATGGGCGTGTGGGTGGATGATGGGCGTGTGAGTGGATGATGGGCGTGTGAGTGGATGATGGGAGTTTGAGTGGATGATGGGAGTTTGAGTGGACGATGGGAGTGTGAGTGGACGATGGGCGTTTGAGTGGACGATGGGAGTGTGAGTGGACGATGGGAGTGTGAGTGGACGATGGGAGTGTGAGTGGACGATGGGAGTGTGAGTAGATGATGGGAGTGTGAGTGGACGATGGGAGTGTGAGTAGATGATGGGAGTGTGAGTGGACGATGGGAGTGTGAGTAGATGATGGGAGTGTGAGTGGACGATGGGAGTGTGAGTAGATGATGGGAGTGGTTGCTCATCAGCATTTTATCATGGGGTCATTAGTATGGTGCTGGTCAGTATGGCGGCTTGGTTCTGTCTGCAGGATGTAGAGGGCAGTCCGGGGCTGAGCCCTGATTTCGGGGTCTCCGCAGTGCCCGGTGCTGCACTCCCCGCCGGTGCTGACATCATGCGGACTGGCAGCGGCCGCCCCTCACCCGCGCACTGCGCAGCCTCCGTCCGCCTCTCTCCTTCTGCTGCCGGCAGATCCTGAGCCGTAGATCCGTCATCCATCATCCCGGGAGCGCGTCCTGACTCAGCGGCTCCAGCAGCCACACCGGGGGCAGAAGATGCCGGGGGACGCCACACCGGAGGACCGGGCTGCGGGGAAGGAGGACCGGGCGCTGCCGGCTGGAGCAGGTGAAGGATGGAGGATTAAGAGATCAGTGGAGGCCGCCGCTCACTGCAGCCCCGGGGCGGAGAGTCCTGGCCCAGAACCAGCGGATTTACCTCAGGAAATAACCCGGGGGGGGAATAAGACCCCGACCCTGAGCCCCCCGGGACCGGAGAACCCGGAGACCGGAGCTGAGGGCCACTAATCACCACAGGACCGCCCGTGACTCTGCACAGTGTGCGGCTCATCCTGCAGGGCGGCCCGGGGGCCAGAGGGGGCGCCAGCGAGCCAGAGCCGGGGCAGCAGGGGGCGCAAAGCTCCGCCACCACCCTGTACCCCCATCACAGTGTACAGAGAGTATACCCGGGACACAGCTGTGGATATCGCTGTTATTATGGGGGCACTGTGGATATCACTGTTATTATGGGGACACTGTGGATATCACTGTTATTATGGGGGCACTGTGGATATCACTGTTATTATGGGGGCACTGTGGATATCACTGTTATTATGGGGGCACTGTGGATATCGCTGTTATTATGGGGACACTGTGGATATCACTGTTATTATGGGGGCACTGTGGATATCACTGTTATTATGGGGGCACTGTGGATATCGCTGTTATTATGGGGACACTGTGGATATCACTGTTATTATGGGGGCACTGTGGATATCGCTGTTATTATGGGGACACTGTGGATATCGCTGTTATTATGGGGGCACTGTGGATATCACTGTTATTATGGGGGCACTGTGGATATCGCTGTTATTATGGGGACACTGTGGATATCACTGTTATTATGGGGGCACTGTGGATATCACTGTTATTATGGGGGCACTGTGGATATCACTGTTATTATGGGGACACTGTGGATATCACTGTTATTATGGGGGCACTGTGGATATCACTGTTATTATGGGGGCACTGTGGATATCGCTGTTATTATGGGGACACTGTGGATATCACTGTTATTATGGGGGCACTGTGGATATCGCTGTTATTATGGGGACACTGTGGATATCGCTGTTATTATGGGGGCACTGTGGATATCGCTGTTATTATGGGGGCACTGTGGATATCACTGTTATTATGGGGGCACTGTGGATATCACTGTTATTATGGGGACACTGTGGATATCACTGTTATTATGGGGGCACTGTGGATATCACTGTTATTATGGGGGCACTGTGGATATCACTGTTATTATGGGGGCACTGTGGATATCACTGTTATTATGGGGACACTGTGGATATCACTGTTATTATGGGGGCACTGTGGATATCGCTGTTATTATGGGGCACTGTGGATATCACTGTTATTATGGGGGCACTGTGGATATCACTGTTATTATGGGGGACACTGTGGATATCACTGTTATTATGGGGGCACTGTGGATATCACTGTTATTATGGGGACACTGTGGATATCACTGTTATTATGGGGGCACTGTGGATATCACTGTTATTATGGGGGCACTGTGGATATCACTGTTATTATGGGGACACTGTGGATATCACTGTTATTATGGGGGCACTGTGGATATCGCTGTTATTATGGGGGCACTGTGGATATCACTGTTATTATGGGGGGCACTGTGGATATCGCTGTTATTATGGGGGACACTGTGGATATCACTGTTATTATGGGGGCACTGTGGATATCACTGTTATTATGGGGACACTGTGGATATCACTGTTATTATGGGGGCACTGTGGATATCACTGTTATTATGGGGGCACTGTGGATATCACTGTTATTATGGGGACACTGTGGATATCACTGTTATTATGGGGACACTGTGGATATCACTGTTATTATGGGGGCACTGTGGATATCACTGTTATTATGGGGGCACTGTGGATATCGCTGTTATTATGGGGGCACTGTGGATATCACTGTTATTATGGGGGCACTGTGGATATCGCTGTTATTATGGGGAGCACTGTGGATATCGCTGTTATTATGGGGGCACTGTGGATATCACTGTTATTATGGGGGCACTGTGGATATCACTGTTATTATGGGGAGCACTGTGGATATCACTGTTATTATGGGGGCACTGTGGATATCACTGTTATTATGGGGACACTGTGGATATCACTGTTATTATGGGGGCACTGTGGATATCACTGTTATTATGGGGACACTGTGGATATCGCTGTTATTATGGGGGCACTGTGGATATCACTGTTATTATGGGGGCACTGTGGATATCACTGTTATTATGGGGAGCACTGTGGATATCGCTGTTATTATGGGGGCACTGTGGATATCACTGTTATTATGGGGGCACTGTGGATATCGCTGTTATTATGGGGACACTGTGGATGTCGCTGTTATTATGGGGAGCACTGTGGATATCGCTGTTATTATGGGGGCACTGTGGATATCACTGTTATTATGGGGAGCACTGTGGATATCGCTGTTATTATGGGGGCACTGTGGATATCGCTGTTATTATGGGAGCACTGTGGATATCACTGTTATTATGGGGGCACTGTGGATGTCACTGTTATTATGGGGGCACTGTGGATATCACTGTTATTATGGGGGCACTGTGGATATCACTGTTATTATGGGGAGCACTGTGGATATCACTGTTATTATGGGGGCACTGTGGATATCACTGTTATTATGGGGGCACTGTGGATATCACTGTTATTATGGGGAGCACTGTGGATATCACTGTTATTATGGGGGCACTGTGGATATCACTGTTATTATGGGGAGCACTGTGGATATCACTGTTATTATGGGGGCACTGTGGATATCACTGTTATTATGGGGACACTGTGGATATCGCTGTTATTATGGGGACACTGTGGATATCGCTGTTATTATGGGGAGCACTGTGGATATCGCTGTTATTATGGGGGCACTGTGGATATCGCTGTTATTATGGGGACACTGTGGATATCGCTGTTATTATGGGGGCACTGTGGATATCACTGTTATTATGGGGACACTGTGGATATCACTGTTATTATGGGGGCACTGTGGATATCGCTGTTATTATGGGGGCACTGTGGATATCGCTGTTATTATGGGGACACTGTGGATATCGCTGTTATTATGGGGACACAGCTGTGGATATCGCTGTTATTATGGGGGCACTGTGGATATCGCTGTTATTATGGGGGCACTGTGGATATCGCTGTTATTATGGGGGGCACTGTGGATATCACTGTTATTATGGGGACACTGTGGATATCACTGTTATTATGGGGGCACTGTGGATATCGCTGTTATTATGGGGACACTGTGGATATTGCTGTTATTATGGGGGGCACTGTGGATATCGCTGTTATTATAGGGACACTGTGGATATCACTGTTATTATGGGGGCACTGTGGATATCACTGTTATTATGGGGACACTGTGGATATCACTGTTATTATGGGGGCACTGTGGATATCACTGTTATTATGGGGACACAGCTGTGGATATCGCTGTTATTATGGGGACACAGCTGTGGATATCGCTGTTATTATGGGGACACTGGATATCGCTGTTATTATCCACTGTTATTATGGGGGGCACTGTGGATATCACTGTTATTATGGGGGCACTGTGGATATCACTGTTATTATGGGGACACTGTGGATAGCGCTGTTATTATGGGGGCACTGTGGATATCACTGTTATTATGGGGACACAGCTGTGGATATCGCTGTTATTATGGGGACACAGCTGTGGATATCACTGTTATTATGGGGACACTGTGGATATCACTGTTATTATGGGGGCACTGTGGATATCACTGTTATTATGGGGACACTGTGGATAGCGCTGTTATTATGGGGGCACTGTGGATATCACTGTTATGGGGACACAGCTGTGGATATCGCTGTTATTATGGGGACACTGTGGATATCACTGTTATTATGGGGGGCACTGTGGATATCACTGTTATTATGGGGGCACTGTGGATATCACTGTTATTATGGGGACACTGTGGATATCACTGTTATTATGGGGGCACTGTGGATATCGCTGTTATTATGGGGACACAGCTGTGGATATCGCTGTTATTATGGGGGCACTGTGGATATCGCTGTTATTATGGGGACACTGTGGATATCGCTGTTATTATGGGGACACTGTGGATATCGCTGTTATTATGGGGGCACTGTGGATATCGCTGTTATTATGGGGGCACTGTGGATATCGCTGTTATTATGGGGGCACAGTGGATATCGCTGTTATTATGGGAGCACTGTGGATATCGCTGTTATTATGGGGGCACTGTGGATATCGCTGTTATTATGGGGGCACTGTGGATATCGCTGTTATTATGGGGGCACTGTGGATATCGCTGTTATTATGGGGGCACTGTGGATATCGCTGTTATTATGGGGACACTGTGGATATCGCTGTTATTATGGGGACACTGTGGATATCGCTGTTATTATGGGGGCACTGTGGATATCGCTGTTATTATGGGGGCACTGTGGATATCGCTGTTATTATGGGGGCACAGTGGATATCGCTGTTATTATGGGAGCACTGTGGATATCGCTGTTATTATGGGGGCACTGTGGATATCGCTGTTATTATGGGGGCACTGTGGATATCGCTGTTATTATGGGGGCACTGTGGATATCGCTGTTATTATGGGGAGCACTGTGGATATCGCTGTTATTATGGGGAGCACTGTGGATATCGCTGTTATTATGGGAGCACTGTGGATATCGCTGTTATTATGGGGGCACTGTGGATATCGCTGTTATTATGGGGGCACTGTGGATATCGCTGTTATTATGGGGGCACTGTGGATATCGCTGTTATTATGGGGAGCACTGTGGATATCGCTGTTATTATGGGAGCACTGTGGATATCGCTGTTATTATGGGGGCACTGTGGATATCGCTGTTATTATGGGGGCACTGTGGATATCGCTGTTATTATGGGGAGCACTGTGGATATCGCTGTTATTATGGGGAGCACTGTGGATATCGCTGTTATTATGGGGGCACTGTGGATATCGCTGTTATTATGGGGGCACTGTGGATATCGCTGTTATTATGGGGAGCACTGTGGATATCGCTGTTATTATGGGGGCACTGTGGATATCGCTGTTATTATGGGAGCACTGTGGATGTCGCTGTTATTATGGGGAGCACTGTGGATATCGCTGTTATTATGGGAGCACTGTGGATATCGCTGTTATTATGGGGGCACTGTGGATATCGCTGTTATTATGGGGGCACTGTGGATATCGCTGTTATTATGGGGAGCACTGTGGATATCGCTGTTATTATGGGGAGCACTGTGGATATCGCTGTTATTATGGGGAGCACTGTGGATATCGCTGTTATTATGGGGGCACTGTGGATATCGCTGTTATTATGGGGACACTGTGGATATCGCTGTTATTATGGGGGCACTGTGGATATCGCTGTTATTATGGGGAGCACTGTGGATATCGCTGTTATTATGGGGGAACTGTGGATATCGCTGTTATTATGGGGGCACTGTGGATATCGCTGTTATTATGGGGGCACTGTGGATATTGCTGTTATTATGGGGAGCACTGTGGATATCGCTGTTATTATGGGGAGCACTGTGGATATCGCTGTTATTATGGGGGCACTGTGGATATCGCTGTTATTATGGGGGCACTGTGGATATCGCTGTTATTATGGGGAGCACTGTGGATATCGCTGTTATTATGGGGGCACTGTGGATATCGCTGTTATTATGGGGGCACTGTGGATGTCGCTGTTATTATGGGGACACTGTGGATATCGCTGTTATTATGGGGGCACTGTGGATAGCGCTGTTATTATGGGGGCACTGTGGATGTCGCTGTTATTATGGGGGCACTGTGGATACCACTTCTGTCTGGGCTCCTTGTTCTCTGTAGCTCTTTCTGGGATGATTTTCCTAGAGCACGGAGATGGGTGTGTGGATATTTGGGGTGTGTGGATATTTGGGGTGTGTGGATATTTGGGGTGTGTGGATATTTGGGGTGTGTGGATATTTGGGGTGTGTGGATATTTGGGGTGCAGACCTTGGCCCTTTTACTTGAGGCTCCTCCAGATCTTGAAAATAGTGAAGAATTGAAACTCACGGTCTTATAAGATAGTATTCTTACGAGATGAAACATTATTTACATGGGACTGCAGAGAGCATAATGTAACTTCCCTGAGGGTCTCGTATTCCTCGGACGACCAGCACCAGGCACCAGAGCAGAATGCGGGGAGGGGATCTCTCCAGAGTCAGCAGTGAATGTGCAGGTTGTTCCACATCTCCCCGGGGAGCAGACGCTGTAATCACAATGATCCAGAAATACAGGATGCCCCCTAATACCTGCCGTGTATATGGGGGTGTCACATTGTCAGACATCAATGCACCTCAATACCTGACGTGTATATAGGGGTATCAGTTCACCAAACAGTAGTGTACCCCAATATCTGACATGTACATGGAGCTGTCACATCAGACATCAGTGTGCCCCAATAACTGCCGTGTATATGGAGGTGTCACATCACCAGACAGCAGTGTACCCCTATATCTGCCGTGTATATGGGGGTGTCACATCACCAGATATCAGTGTACCCCAATAACTGCTGTGTATATAGGGGTGTCACATCACCAGACTGCAGTGTACCCCTATATCTGCCGTGTATATGGAGGTGTCACATCACCAGACTGCAGTGTACCCCTATATCTGCTGTGTATATGGAGGTGTCACATCACCAGACAGCAGTGTACCCCAATAACTGCTGTGTATATAGGGGTGTCACATCACCAGACTGCAGTGTACCCCAATAACTGCTGTGTATATAGGGGTGTCACATCACCAGACTGCAGTGTACCCCAATAACTGCTGTGTATATAGGAGTGTCACATCACCAGACAGCAGTGTACCCCTATATCTGCCGTGTATATAGGGGTGTCACATCACCAGACAGCAGTGTACCCCTATATCTGCCGTGTATATAGGAGTGTCACATCACCAGACAGCAGTGTACCCCAATAACTGCCGTGTATATAGGGGTGTCACATCACCAGACAGCAGTGTACCCCTATATCTGCCGTGTATATGGAGGTGTCACATCACCAGACTGCAGTGTACCCCTATATCTGCCGTGTATATTGAGGTGTCACATCACCAGACTGCAGTGTACCCCTTTATCTGCCGTGTATATGGAGGTGTCACATCACCAGACAGCAGTGTACCCCTATATCTGCCGTGTATATGGAGGTGTCACATCACCAGACTGCAGTGTACCCCTATATCTGCCGTGTATATGGAGGTGTCACATCACCAGACTGCAGTGTACCCCTATATCTGCTGTGTATATGGAGGTGTCACATCACCAGATATCAGTGTACCCCAATAACTGCTGTGTATATAGGGGTGTCACATCACCAGACTGCAGTGTACCCCTATATCTGCCGTGTATATGGAGGTGTCACATCACCAGACTGCAGTGTACCCCTATATCTGCCGTGTATATGGAGGTGTCACATCACCAGACAGCAGTGTACCCCAATAACTGCTGTGTATATAGGGGTGTCACATCACCAGACTGCAGTGTACCCCTATATCTGCCGTGTATATGGAGGTGTCACATCACCAGACAGCAGTGTACCCCTATATCTGCCGTGTATATGGGGGTGTCACATCACCAGATATCAGTGTACCCCAATAACTGCTGTGTATATAGGGGTGTCACATCACCAGACTGCAGTGTACCGCTATATCTGCTGTGTATATGGAGGTGTCACATCACCAGACAGCAGTGTACCCCAATAACTGCTGTGTATATAGGGGTGTCACATCACCAGACTGCAGTGTACCCCTATATCTGCCGTGTATATGGAGGTGTCACATCACCAGACAGCAGTGTACCCCTATATCTGTCGTGTATATGGGGGTGTCACATCACCAGATATCAGTGTACCCCAATAACTGCTGTGTATATAGGGGTGTCACATCACCAGATATCAGTGTACCCCTATATCTGCCCTGTATATGGAGGTGTCACATCACCAGACTGCAGTGTACCCCTATATCTGCTGTGTATATGGAGGTGTCACATCACCAGATATCAGTGTACCCCAATAACTGCCGTGTATATGGGGGTGTCACATCACCAGACTGCAGTGTACCCCTATATCTGCCGTGTATATGGAGGTGTCACATCACCAGACTGCAGTGTACCCCTATACCTGCCGTGTATATGGAGGTGTCACATCACCAGACAGCAGTGTACCCCTATACCTGCCATGTATATAGGGGTGTCACATCACCAGACTGCAGTGTACCCCTATATCTGCCGTGTATATGGAGGTGTCACATCACCAGACAGCAGTGTACCCCTATATCTGCCGTGTATATGGGGGTGTCACATCACCAGATATCAGTGTACCCCAATAACTGCTGTGTATATAGGGGTGTCACATCACCAGATATCAGTGTACCCCTATATCTGCCGTGTATAGGGAGGTGTCACATCACCAGACTGCAGTGTACCCCTATATCTGCCGTGTATATGGAGGTGTCACATCACCAGATATCAGTGTACCCCAATAACTGCCGTGTGTATATGGGGGTGTCACATCACCAGACTGCAGTGTACCCCTATATCTGCCATGTATATGGAGGTGTCACATCACCAGACTGCAGTGTACCCCTATACCTGCCGTGTATATGGAGGTGCCACATCACCAGACAGCAGTGTACCCCTATATCTGCCGTGTATATGGGGGTGTCACATCACCAGACAGCAGTGTACCTCTATATCTGCCGTGTATATGGGGGTGTCACATCACCAGACAGCACAGCACCCCAATACCTGCCGTGTATATGGGGGTGTCACATCACCAGACAGCAGTGTACCCCAATATCTGACATGTATATGGAGCTGCACATCACCAGACAGCAGTGTACCCCAATACCTGCAGTTAATGTGTAGCAGTGACATATACACTCACTGGCCACTTTATTAGGTACACCTGTCCAACTGTGTGTTAAGACTTAATTTCTAATCAGCCAATCACATGGCGGCAACTCAGTGCATTTAGGCATGTAGACATGGTCAAGACAATCTCCTGCAGTTCAAACCGAGCATCAGTATGGGGAAGAAAGGTGATTTGAGTGCCTTTGACCGTGGCATGATTGTTGGTGCCAGAAGGGCTGGTCTGAGAATTTCAGAAACTGCTGATCTACTGGGATTTTCACGCACAACCATCTCTAGGGTTTACAGAGAATGGTCCGAAAAAGAAAAAAAATCCAGTGAGCGGCAGTTCTGTGGCCGGAAATGCCTTGTTGATGCCAGAGGTCAGAGGAGAATGGGCATACTGGTTCGAGCTGATAGAAAGGCAACAGTGACTCAAATTGCCACCCGTTACAACCAAGGTAGGCAGAAGAGCATCTCTGAACGCACAGTGCATCGAACTTTGAGGCAGATGGGCTACAGCAGCAGAAGACCACACTGGGTACCACTCCTCTCAGCTAAGAACAGGAAACTGAGGCTACAATTTGCACAAGCTCATCGAAATTGGACAGTAGAAGATTGGAAAAACGTTGCCTGGTCTGATGAGTCTCGATTTCTGCTGCGACATTCGGATGGTAGGGTCAGAATTTGGCGTAAACAACATGAAAGCATGGATCCATCCTGACTTGTATCAACGGTTCAGGCTGGTGGTGGTGGTGTCATGGTGTGGGGAATTTTTTCTGGGCACTCTTTGGGCCCCTTGGTACCAATTGAGCATCGTTGCAACGCCACAGCCTACCTGAGTATTGTTGCTGACCATGTCCATCCCTTTATGACCACAATGTACCCAACATCTGATGGCTACTTTCAGCAGGATAATGCGCCATGTCATAAAGCTCGAATCATCTCAGATTGGTTTCTTGAACATGACAATGAGTTCACTGTACTCAAATGGCCTCCTCAGTCACCAGATCTCAATCCAATAGAGCATCTTTGGGATGTGGTGGAACGGGAGATTCGCATCAGGGATGTGCAGCCGACAAATCTGCGCCAACTGTGTGATGCCATCATGTCAATATGGTCCAAAATCTCTGAGGAATGCTTCCAGCACCTTGTTGAATCTCTGCCACGAAGAATTGAGGCAGTTCTGAAGGCAAAAGGGGGTCCAACCCGTTACTAGCATGGTGTACCTAATAAAGTGGCCAGTGAGTGTATATAGTCCATGCACACTATGGCCGCCCTTGTCCTGGATGTGGTCGATATTCGTCACCTGATGTTCGCTGTTAGATCACGAGCTGAAGTCTAATCTTCCTAAATCAACATACTGCTCTTCTGTAATCATCATATACACCAAGAATGAAAAGTGGTGAAAATCTTAAAATCACTGGATGGATATAAAAATATTCAGGATTGAGAGTCCTCAGTGGTTGATACCTTTTAATGGCTAACTGAAAAGATGGTAACACATTACAAGCTTTCGAGACTACTCAGGTCTCTTCATCAGGCTAGACTAATACAAAATCTGAAGTCACATATTTATGCACAATGCAGCCTAGAAAAAATGCAATAGATAAGACAAGTGACGTGAAGCAGAACTATCAATATGGGAGAGGGAGAAACATAAATATAAACATTGGACCAGTTCATAGATAAGGACATCCGGACTCCTTATCTATGTACTGGTCCAATGTTTATATTTATGTTTCTCCCTCTCCCATATTGATAGTTCTGCTTCACGTCACTTGTCTTATCTATTGCATTTTTTCTAGGCTGTATTGTGCATAAATATGTGACTTCAGATTTTGTATTAGTCAATGCCTGATGAAGAGACCTGAGTAGTCTCGAAAGCTGCAATGTGTTACCATCTTTTCAGCTAGCCATTAAAAGGTGTCAACCACTGAGGACTCTCAATTCTGAATATTTTTCTATCTACTGGCTAACACGGTACAAAGATATACATCTTTCCTGTATCTGGATGGATATAAATGATGAAAACAATGGAAACTAAATATTAAAAATCCCAGGACTTACAGCCGCGGCTGCTATCACTGAGGTCACCTCTTAAGCACCTACACTGCTCTAAAAGGGAACACTAAAATCCCACATCCTAGATATCAGTGAATGAAATATTCCACTTGCAAATCTTTATTCATGACATAGTGGAATGCGTTGAGAACAATAAAACAGAAAAATGATCAATTGAAATCAAAATTAATATTTCATTTGCGTCTGGATTTGGAATTATGCTCAAAATCAAAGTGGAAGATCAAATTACAGGCTGATCCAACTTCATTGGAATAGCCTGAAGACGTCTCCTTGTATCTGCTCCATGCTCTAGACACTGTGCTGACAGACAGCTACCTTTCTTGCCACAGCTCGCATTGATGTGCCATCCTGGATGAGCTGCACTACCTGAGCAACTTCTGTGGGTTGTAGGCACCACCTCATGCTACTGTACAGTATGTTTAGGGCTGAGAGCAATGACAAAATGCAAAAGTGACCAAACAGCAAAAAAGAATGAGAACAGAGAAATGGTCTGTGGTCACCCCTGCAGAACCGCTCCTTTTTTGAGGTTGTCTTGCTAATTGCCTATCATTTCTACCTGTTGTCTGTTCCATTTGCAGAACAGCAGGAGAAATTGAGTCACCATCAGTGTTGCTTCATAACTGGACAGGCTGACTTCACAGAAGTGTGATTGACTTGGAGTTACATTGTGGTGTTTAAGTGTTCCCTTTATTTTTTTGAGAAGTGAATATATACAAGTAAGTCATACCTTGATTTCTGCGATACGATGTCTTATGCCAAAGAAATCCACATGGAACCAGTGGTGCAGCTTTTTCTCCAAAGTGTCCTAAGAACCATTTTTCCACATGACACTTCCAGGCCGCATGTTGCTGGAGCTTCTGTGAGCCGCCTGCATGGCCTACACCGGCTCCCATGCCTGCTGCATCTCTGGACTTGTCTCCACCGAGCACATCGGGGTCGTCATTGGTCGGTGATTACACAGGCGCTGCCAGCAGCAGATCTTGATGATTTGTGCATTCAGCTGAAAATCCTACCTCAGACGACCATTAATAACCTCACTGATAGCAGCCGAGGCTGAAGGTGCTGAGATTTTTGCACATGGCTCATACTCGACTGAATAAATCCAAAGGTTTTGCAAATTTCGTTTTCATTTCCACATCATTTGCAGATCATTAATATGTCTTCATCCAGTGATTTCCATCATTCCACAACTGTGCCTTCTTGGTGTTGTAATTTCAATGTTGAGTGTATTATCATGATGCCTAAATAATGCAGCTCCCTCTGCCTCTCTTGCAGCAGGAAATCTCAGCCTGCTACAGTGGGCACGGAAAGCATTCAGACCCCTTTTTACATTTTTCACTCTTTGTTTCTTTGCAGCCATTTGGTAAATTCAAAAAAGTTCCTTTATTTCTCATTAATGTACACTCTGCTCCCCATCTTGACCGAAAAAAAAACAGAAATGTAGAAATTTTTGCAAATTTATTAAAAAAAGAAAAACTAAATATCACATGGTCATAAGTATTCAGACCCTTTGCTCAGACACTCATATTTTTGTCACATGCTGTCCTTTTCCTTGTGATCCTCCTTGAGATGGTTCTACTCCTTCATTGAAGTCCGGCTGTGTGTAATTACACTGATAGGACTTGATTTGTAAAGGCGCACACCTGTCTATATAAGACCTCACAGCTCACAGTGCATGTCACACCAAATGAGAATCATGAGGTCAAAGGAACTGGCCAAGGAGCTCAGAGACAAAATTGTGGCAAGGCACAGATCTGGCCAAGGTTACACAAGAATTTCTGCAGCACTCAAGGTTCCTAAGAGCAGAGTGGCCTCCAAAATCCTTACATGGAAGAAGTTTGGGACCACCAGAAGCCTTCCTAGACCTGGCCGTCCAACAAAATGGGCAATCATGGGAGAAGAACCTTGGTGAGAGAGGTAAAGAAGAACCCCAAGATCACTGTGGCTGAGCTCCACAGATGTAGTAGGGAGATGGGAGAAAGTTCCACAAAGTCAACTATCACTGCAGCCCTCCACCAGTCGGGCCTTTACGGCAGAATGGCCCAATGGAAGCCTCTCCTGTTATGATTGAGTCACCGTAGGAGGCAGACACAAAAATAGAAGCTACGTCCAGAAAACCAGAGAAGTTGGCAACTATCAGATTGCAGACCCCTGAACCTATCAACACAACTAGCAGTAGCCGTGGGGGGTTCCTACGATGCCCTAGACCCCTCGATCACAGCCGGAGCGCTAAATAGCCTAAAGACAGGAAAGGAAATCTAAACTGCCCCAGAGCAGACCCCAAAGTAAAAGGCAGCCCCCAACATATAATGACGATGAAGCAAGATGAAAAAATACTCACACAGATAGAAAGATAGGCTGAGCAAACGATGGGGCCCAAGCTAGCTAAACAGAACAGGAAAGGAAGGTTGCTGTCTGCAATCTACCAAAACCCTATCAAAGACATAAGCCAACAAGCTGATATGAAAAAGACCCTGAAGCAGCTAGGCTTCAAAAACTAAATCAGCACTCAGGTATTTTCAGAAGACAGAGCTAAAGAAATTCAGCACACCCCAGCAGGGAATGGCAGAAATCCAGAAAAACAAAGCAAAACAAAGTCTAAGCACAAATGCAAAAGGCCAAGCAGAAAACTTAGCTTTAGAGGAGCAGGAATTCAGACTGGTCTCCAAGGATCCCACAGAGAAATCACCCGCAGGGCAGAAGGGCGTCGGCAGCCTTATATCCAGTCAGTAACTCCACTCAGCCAGTCATCATCATCAGACTCAGGTGTTTGATAATCAGGCACACTACCTTTCTTTACCAGAAGAGGGAGTTCCTCGGGCCTCAGTAGTGAAGGGGAAAATGAACTCACAACACTCTCCTCAGTGCCAGACATATGAAAGCCTGCATAGAGTTTGCTAAAAAAGCTCATGAAGGACTCCCAGACTATGAGAAATAAGATTCTCTGGTCTGATGAGACAAAGATAGACCTGTTTTGTGATAATTCTAAGCGGTGTGTGTGGAGAAAACCAGTCACTGCTCATCACCTGCCCAATACAATCCCAACAGTGAAACATGGTGGTGGCAGCCTCATGCTATGGGGGTGTTTTTCAGCTGCTGGGATAGGACGACTGGTTGTAATTGAAGGAAACATGAATGCGGCCAAGTACAGAGATATCCTGAATGAAAACCTCTTCCAGAGTGCTCTGGACCTCAGACTTGGCCGAAGGTTCACCTTCCAACAGGACAATGACCCCTAAGCACACAGGTAGTATAACAAAGGATAGTCGCTTCAGAACAACTCTGACCATTCTTGACTGGCCCAGCCAGAGCCCTGACCTAAACCCAACTGAGCATCTCTGGAGAGACCTGAAAATGGCTGTCCACCAACGTTCACCGTCCAACCTGACGGAACTGGAGAGGATCTGCAAGGAAGAATGGCAGAGGATCCCCAAATCCAGGGGTGAAAAACTTGTTACATCATTCCCAAGAAGACTCATGGCTGTACTAGCTCAAAAGGTGCTTCTACTCAATACTGAGCAAAGGGTCTGAATACTTTTGACCATGTGAGATTTCAGGTTTTCTTTTTTAATAAATTTGCAAAAATTTCTACATTTGTTTTTTTTTCAGTCAAGATGGGGAGCAGAGTGTAGTTTATGAGAAAAACATGAACTTTCTTGAATTTACCAAATGGCTGCAATGAAACAAAGAGTGAAAAATGTAAAGGGGCCTGAATACTTGATGCACCCACTGTATATTGCAACATTGCTTTTGCTTACAATGATACTTTTAAAGTGACGCATATCATTAGGTGTTCTAGTGAACCTAGCATTTCAAATGGAAAATGGTGCCACCTACAGATAAATCATACTGAAGAATTGCAACGGACTAATTTATATTAGTCCATGCATTGTATAAATGTCTCTAAATTGATACTATTCGC
The DNA here is from genome assembly GCF_039654945.1 of Dendrobates tinctorius. NCBI lineage: Eukaryota > Metazoa > Chordata > Amphibia > Anura > Dendrobatidae > Dendrobates > Dendrobates tinctorius. The sequence goes on along the minus strand of NW_027361840.1, from coordinate 10,004,501 downwards.
CAGGAAAGCAATGCCCCACTGATCAGATCTATGGTGTATCGCCATCTGCAGACAGGTCTCAGACTCATGTTTCTCTTTTTTTCATTTCAGGTTCATCTCTAATCACTTCCACAGCGTCAACCCCAAGTAATGACTCCACCACTCCCAACTGTTTAAGCCCATTAGAGGAATCCCCCTTGGTGAGCCCAGCATGTGCCCCCTGCATAGCCCTGGTGACTCCACGCATTCAGGCCAAGGAAGGACACAGACCTCCGCCAGAGGGTGCAAGCAGTGAGGCGCCCCCTGGGAATACCCTTGGTCCTCTGCATCTTCCTTCTATAATATCTGAGGACTCACCTGTGACCGAAGAGGAAGAATCAGAGGGAACTGAGCAACATCGTCCCAAAGATGCTCAGCATCCGGAAGCTCTGGACACCAGAATTGTGATGGGGGAAGAAACATCATGTAACTCTGAGGAGAGGGGGACTGTAAATAGATTGCACACAATGAATCCTGAAAGGGAGATGGTGTTTGGGGATGCTCTGGAGGAGGTAGCATTGCACTTACATCACCCTAAAGTGGAAGGGATTTCAGGACGTGAAAATGACAAAGCCATTGTGTCAGAGTCCACCGATGATTTGCACTTTGGATCGTTTGCATTGACAGATGAATTATTTTCTCAGGGTGAATCTGTAGCTGATGTGCCTTCATTTCTCAAACCCACCAAAGAGTCACCCTTCAGTTCCACAGGAAGTGATGCTCGATTCTTACAAGCGAAACCTGCAAGCACCGCTGACTCCGACCCGTACACCACCGCTCCATCAACTCCAGTAAAAAACGTGTACAGCCAGTATAGACACCATGCTTACACAAAGAGCCACCTCAACGAGGAACATAACGACCTTGACAATGACAATATGTCTTCTCCTCCAACATCACCTTCAGGATCCTACGTGACTGCAGAAGGAGGTAGCTGGGCCTCCTCTGTCACCTCCAGTGGCTCTCCTTCATGTTCCCCAAATTTGATGGCTGACGTGGACATCATTGAATCTCCCACCCCTTATCCAGATCACATGGTTGTTCACGAGGACGGTCTATGTGAAGACCCTTGTTGTATGTCCCCCGATATGTTGGAAGATGAAGATATTCCAGAGCTCTACGACAGAGATATAGACCATGACGACTTCTCTCCGGCCAATGAGGATTTCATAGATGGGTACCCTAGCGATATCCATTCTAGTGAAGAGGAAGAAGATGAATGGGAAACGGACTTTGCTCCATCCTTTACAAGCATCCCTCTATGTCCTGAATTCATGAACACCATGTCTTTTGTCACAACGCATGTGCAGGAATCGCAGGAAGCATCTTTAGCAGGCTGCTCTGCAAACCTTGAGAGTGCTTTACAGCCAGCGAGCCAGCAAGAAATCCACACAGTAAGCTTGCCAAACACGGAAAATGATCACATGATTCCTGCTTTTATGCTTCCATTTCGAGGAAGCTTAATATTCGAGGCCGAATCAATGGAAATCACATTATTCCCACAAGGAGAATCAGCTGATGAGGCCATTGATGGAGAAGAGAAAGAACAAGAAGATGAGGCGGATGATGAGGATGACAGTACCTCGGCCTCGTATCTTCATTCATTGTCCGAGACGTCAATCAATGAAGGGGTCGATGAATCATTTGCTTATCAGGATGACACATCGGAGTCATCAGATTCAGCCTCTTATGATGGAGAAGAGGATGATAAACGCTATGGCACTGAGGAATATGCAGTGACAACAGACTCTGCTGCTCAGAGCACAGAGAAACCTGTCAGGGGCAAACACGAGTCTTCCAATTCTGGCTGTGAAAGTGAGATGGAGACCTCATCTGATCTGTCCGACTCGGAAGGCGAATGTGCAGTGTTTACGGCTCTGGATATAAATGGTGATGATCTTCTTGGAATTGAAGAGCAAATTGTAAAAGTTAATGAAGCCACAACTGAAAAGAAAGAACGTTGTGGTGAGGAGCGGGATGAAGGCATTGGATTACCCAATCTAGCACAAGGCTTTTCTGAAGGAGCCTCTGTGACACAAGACAGCTCCAGCGAGCTTGAAGACTCAAGTATCAGCAGAGCTCCAGAGGAAGTATGTGAAGAAGCCATAAGAAGCACTTTAGTACTTACAACCGAAGCTAAAAGGGAACCAGATTCTGAATTATCTCAGAACCTGAAAGACAGAGGAGGAGCGATGAGGACGTGGTCTGACAGTCCGGTAGAACAACAATCATCTTCATCATCCTCTGAAATGGACTATATTCTTCGAGCTGGAATTGGCAATGTAGGGGAATGTTTGATTGCTTGTTTTGACACTGATGAAGAGCTGGATACATTGCCACCTCTGTACGCCTCTGCACAGACCCAAGAAGAGAACAGGACACGTGATGATGAGAATGGAAGGAGAACTTCTATGGCTGTGCAGCTGGCAGAAGATAGAAGCTACTTCATAGAGAAATATGAAAATAATGAAGATAGCAAAAAAACTGATAAAGATGAAAGTAACATTTCCCAAGGACCGTTGTGTACTGTAGATGCTGATGAAACGTGTGGAAGGAACTTAGAACTTGTTGAAATAGAGAGAACTGAAGAGGGAATTGCCTATGTAGAAGACACCGCCGATGAAGAGTTGTTTGCATGCTATGAGTCTGAAGAAGATCCTGAAGAAGTTAAATCTTTGGACCGACCTTCACTCCTTGCCCAAATAAAGAAACAACAAGAAGAAGCCACCAATTATATCACAGACCAACTGTCTCGAAACATGGCGGAAGAGCAGAAACATCACGATTCTGCAGAAACCAGTGCAGACAATGACATTAACAGAGAATATGATAATTGCAAGCACCAAAATACAGCAAGAACTAGTAAGAAGGGACCCAATAGGTCAATCATAAGAGAAACGTCTTCTGGCTTAGATGACAGTAAGTTATCATTCACTATTGATCACAAGGACGTCCGACCTAAGAACATAGGCTCTTGTGGGGAAACTGCAAGTAAAGTGGAAGACATCACTATAACAGATCATGTTCTATCAACGCATAGCATAAATCCACCATCATCTCTGAATACCTCACAAGATCCTACAGATCCAGTAGACAAGTTAATTAAAAAGTCCAATGAGCGAAATGACCAGGATCTGCAGAGTATTAAAAAAAGTTCATATTTTTCAGAAAAGGAATGGTTGATTGTAGGTCCTTCAAAACCCAATGAACCGGTGACCGAGGACAACGAAGGAGCCAGCGGGTGGCAACAAGTAGATGGGACCAGTGATATATATAACCACCCTGTTTGTAAGGAACCACCAGACTGGAATGCTGAGAAAACTGAAGATAGAGGAGAGTCTCCCGAATTTCCTACCCATAAAAACACTAGTATCTTCCAGCTAAGTAATCGTTTCAACACTAAGATGGATGGCAGTTCTACATATGATATTCTGCCAGAACGTGATATCACAGTAACCAGTATTACAGAAGGAAGCGGACGACTCAACAAAAGCAATTTATCTGGTGATACAGCTGGCAAGGACAGGAGCGTGGAAAATGTATCCCCTGCTGATGATCATCAAGACTCGTGCATCTCACCAACTATCGGAGATGCTGTTAATAACCCGCTGACCCTGCCGTCCTCTTCACTTGACTCAGTTCTTATTTGCAGTAAAAACTCATCAGAAAAGAATAGTTCAGAAAATCTTGTATTTATTAAAACCTCCCCAACATGTCGAGAATCCAAAGAGCAGGTCAAGCTGGGTCATAACCAGCCAGAAGATGACTCATGCAGTCTTTCTTCAGATATCTTAGAAGGGTCTTCTGCTCAGCAACTAGAAGAAACTTGTCAGAAGTTAACAAATACTTCGCCAATATCAAAAGGAATGAATACAGAACTGAGGCCAGTGCAGTCAGTCAGTGCCTTGTCCAAGCCAAGAACAGACAAAATGGAGATGTCTGAAGACATCCAAGAAATGACCAAGCTGCTCCAAGGTTCATTCGGTAAGCTGGAGGCACTGGATCTCAGTATTCGGTCAAGTTCTTCAGAGGCACAAGCAGCTGTATCATCAACTGAAACTACCAAGGTCATTTATAGTAGAGACCTTGGCCTTGAGGTTGTAGATCCATCAGAAAACAATACTTTTAAGGGGAATGATTTTGAGTCTAAGAGACAAAAAAAAACACAACCAAAAATAAAATCCGACCAGCTAGATAAAAGCCCCGCCATAAAAAAGAAAGGTGGAGACAGATTCTTTCTTGAATCTAAAAAGTTACCTGGTCAGTCATCCCAGGAGGTGAAGAAAGTAAAAGAGAACCCTGAACAGGAGTGGAGGACTAGCAATCTCCACAGCAAGAATCTAGAACCCAAGCAGCAGACCACAGCTAATATTGACCACCAGGGTAAGCAGGCGAATATGGACATTGCCCGCGAGTTATTCATTCATGTAGCCCCCAAAACTGAAGCTGCTCTGTCCCCTACTCTAGGCACTGCTGTAAGGGAAGTGTCTCCTGTGGAATCTCTTACCGTCATGACCAATGAGAGTCCTCAGAATCATAGAGAAGTTGACCATCTGGCTGCTCCGAAAAATCCGGATTCCAAACAGCTTTCAACAGGTAATCTTACTTTGTTGCCAACTACACCAGGTAAAGGCCACATCATATAGATCAGACCTGCAACATGTACATTATGCCCCCCCAAACCTCTGACCCTGCAGTATATAGACTACAAATTAACCATAGTTTACCGGAATTTAGGGCTGTGGCTGCTGCTTTTTCATTAGAGTAGTCATAGTCAGAAGACCATCCTGGGGAGGGGTCTCTGTTATAATCGTTCCAAACTCAATATCTATGTCATTTCATGCTATCTCCAGCAGCATCTGAAAGCAGCTCCACAACCCCCAATCAGAGCATAGAGCCCCCCTTTATCAGCCAGTGTCCAAGAGCCCTGCAAAGTCAAGAACCAGTGGGAAAGAAATCCCAAGTGATCTGCCCTCTATCTGAGCCGAGCTCCTCCAGTGACAGTGAGCTAACGTCTCAAGGGCAGGAGATGCAAATGATGAGGGAAACATCTGCAGTGACCCTGCTGGGCATCAGTAAACCTCTTCTGGGGCAACAAGGGTGTGAGACGCTGAATCACAGAGGTAAGACATGATTCAGAAATTCATCATGTATCTCTACATACAAGGAGCTCCCCCTAGTGGTGGCTGCAGACAGGATCTTATCATGTATCTCTGTATACAGGGAGCTCCCCCTAGTGGTGACTGCCGACAGGATCTTATCATGTATCTCTGTATACAGGGAGCTCCCTCTAGTGGTGACTGCAGACAGGATCTTATCATATATCTCTGTATACAGGGAACTCCCCCTAGTGGTGGCTGCAGACAGGATCTTATCATGTATCTCTGTATACAGGGAGCTCCCCCTAGTGGTGACTGCAGACAGGAACTTATCCTGTATCTCTGTATACAGGGAGCTCCCCCTAGTGGTGGCTGCAGACAGGATCTTATGTATCTCTGTATACAGGGAGCTCCCCCTAGTGGTGACTGCAGACAGGATCTTATATATCTCTGTATACAGGGAACTCCCCCTAGTGGTGGCTGCAGACAGGATCTTATCCTGTATCTCTGTATACAGGGAGCTCCCCCTAGCGGTGACTGCAGACAGGAACTTATCCTGTAGCTCTGTATACAGGGAGCTCTCCCTAGTGGTGACTGCAGACAAGAACTTATCATGTATCTCTGTATACAGGGAGCTCCCCCTAGTGGTGACTGCAGACAGGATCTTATGTATCTGTATACAGGGAGCTCCCCCTAGTGGTGACTGCAGACAGGATCTTATATATCTCTGTATACAGGGAACTCCCCCTAGTGGTGGCTGCAGACAGGATCTTATCTTGTATCTCTGTATACAGGGAGCTCCCCCTAGTGGTGACTGCAGACAGGAACTTATCCTGTATCTCTGTATACAGGGAACTCTCCCTAGTGGTGACTGCAGGCAAGAACCTATTATGTATCTCTGTATACAGGGAGCTCCCCCTAGTGGTGACTGCAGACAAGAACTTATCCTGTATCTCTGTATACAGGGAGCTCCCCCTAGTGGTGGCTGCAGACAAGAACTTATTATGTATCTCTGTATACAGGGAGCTCCCCCTAGTGGTGACTGCAGACAGGATCTTATCATGTATCTCTGTATACAGTGAGCTCCCCCTAGTGGTGACTGCAGACAAGAACTTATTATGTTTCTCTGTATACAGGGAGCTCACCTAGGGGTGACTGCAGACAGGATCTTATCATGTATCTCTGTATACAGGGAGCTCCCCCTAGTGGTGGCTGCAGACAGGATCTTATGTATCTCTGTATACAGGGAGCTCCCCCTAGTGGTGGCTGCAGACAGGATCTTATCATGTATCTCTATATACAGGGCGCTCCCCCTAGTGGTGGCTGCAGACAGGATCTTATCATATATCTCTGTATACAGGGAACTCCCCCTAGTGGTGACTGCAGACAGGATCTTATCATGTATCTCTGTATACAAGGAGCTCCCTCTAGTGGTGGCTGCAGACAGGATCTTATCATGTGTCTCTGTATACAGGGAGCTCCCTCTAGTGATGACTGTAGACAGGATCTTATCGTGTATCTCTGTATACAGGGAGCTCCCTCTATTGGTGACTGCAGACAGGATCTTATCATGTATCTCTGTATACAGGGAGCTCCCCCTAGTGATGGTTGCAGACAGCATCTTATCATATATCTCTGTATACAGGGAGCTCCCCCTAGTGGTGGCTGCAGACAGGATCTTATCATGTATCTCTGTATACAGGAAGCTCCCCCTATTGGTGGCTGTATCTATTTACACAGGGATTACTTGTTTACTTTGCTGCAGAGGGTGAATTGCAAATATTTTCTATAGAGGCAAATTGGGTTGTTAATATGAATTTATCCTGATTATTGTGTGATTGAACATTACTCCCTCGTCACCTCCAAGGCCGCATCCCCTAGTTTTTAGGAAGGTTAATGTACAGCTGGATCTTGTACCAGCAGCTTTTTCTCATGAATATTTCTCTTCGCTCCAGGTTCCTGTAATGACACAGAAAGTAATGATGAATCTCTTCCAGAACTGGAAGAAGCAGATGTGACCGAGCCCCGGACATCGTCCAGCCAGGTACGGCCCGCTGTCTCCCCTCATTAACTCATGATGTACATGGGGTTGTATACACCGCATACATCATGTGCAGAGTTTCCACAGCGTTTTCTGGCCATAACCTGCGTTTTTCCATGTAGAAGAACAGCAACAAAAAAGCTACATGTGAACATAATCTTAGTGGTAGATGGACACCTCCCCTGCCCGTCTAGAGTGGGTTCCTGTATTGCATTGTGGTAGATGTAGATCAGATAAGTCATGGTGAATAGAGGGAACTGTAAGTGATGGGAAACAGCTATGACTGGACGATGACTGATGTCCTGGAGTAGATGTGTTCAGCTCCTTGTAGGTGTGCGGCCAAGTCTGACTCCGTATTACTAGATATAAGAGGAGATATAACATCCATACAAATATGCCTAGGTTATACCAGAATGTTTCATATCACTATATACCAGAATATCTATAACTTATACCGGCTGTATATACATAACGGTACCCAGGTTTTTTCTTTTCCTGGAATTCTGTGCCCTTTTTTTCTCCACACAAACCTTTGCTCATTGTGGCCAAAGAGTTCTATTTTATCCTCATCGATCCACAGGACTTGTTTTCAAAATGCATCAGGCTTGTTTAGATCTTCTTTTGTATATTTCTGATGCTGAATTTTAAAGTAGAACACAGGAGAGGTTTTCTTCTGATGACTCTTCCATGAAGGCCATATTTGTGCAGATGTCTCTGAAAAGTAGAACAATGTACCACACCTCCAGACTCTGCTAAATCTTTCTGAAGGTCTTTTGCAGTCAGGCGGGGTTTCTGATTCTCTAGCAATCCTTCAAGCAGCTCTGAGTGAAAGTCTGCTTGGTCTTCCAGACGTTATTTTGACCTCCACTGTTCTTGGCAATTGCCATTTCTTAATTACATTTCAAAATGAGAAACGATGAAGAAAACGTTTTGCTTTTCTTATAACCTTCTCGTGCTTTGTGGCCTCCACCATTTTCAATTTTCAGAGTGCTCGGCCACTAGAAGAACCCATGGCTGCTGGTTTTTGGCACAAGGTTAGAGGAACCTGGATTTTTATAAAGTCAGGAAAATTTCATCACCTGGCCTTACCTAACAATGATAGTGAACAAGCCATAACCCTAACTGGCTAATTAAGGTCTGAAACCTTGGTCAGAGTTTCCTGAGCTCACAAATCTTTTGCATCAGCTAATTTTCCTTTTTGTAATTTTTAAAAAGTAAAAAATGACATATTTTGCCTAAAATACAAAGGAAATGTGTCATCTGTAACTTCAGATCTTTAGAGATCATTTCATCTTCAAATTGCATAACTGTTCACAATAACAGTGATTTTGACCAGGGCTGCCCAAACTTTTACATGCCACAGTGTGAAGGTGCCCAGGTTATACCGGCTGTACATACATGACGGTGCCCAGGTTGTACCGACTGTACATACATGACGCCCGGGTTGGACCGGCTATACATACATGATGATGCCCAGGTTGTACCGACTGTACATACATGATGCCCGGGTTGTCCCGGCTGTACATTCATGACGCCCGGGTTGTCCCGGCTGTACATACATGACGCCCGGGTTGTACCGGCTGTACATACATGACGGTGCCCAGGTTGTACCAGGTGTACATATATGACGGTGTCCAGGTTATACCAGCTGTACATACATGACGCCCGGGTTGGACCGGCTGTACACACAGGATGCCCAGGTTATACCAGCTTTACATACATGACGCCCGGGTTGTACCGGCTGTACATACATGATGATGCCCAGGTTGTACCGGCTGTACATACATGACGCCCGGGTTGGACTGGCTGTACATACATGATGATGCCTAGGCTGTACCGGCTGTACATACATGACGCCCGGGTTGTACCGGCTGTACATACATGACGCCCGGGTTGTAGCACCTGATATAGTAGCAGTGTCTGGACACGAGTGGACGTCGGGACTATGATCCGGTGGGTGTTTCTCGCCCCGATCCGGGGGATCAGTGGGTGACTGCTCTGATCGCCTCCAGTCTCGGCTATTTGTCTTCCTACAGAACCAGCTGACACATTGTGTGGGCTCCGGAGAGGAAACCATCAGCAAAGCCAAGCAGAGCCGTAGTGAGAAGAAGGCCAGGAAGGTGAGAGAATAATTCATGAGGTGATCGATGTAAATGGCTGCCACCTGCGATGACAGAGTACACCCTTAAAGGGAATGGCTCATAGATACCACGACCGGCGGTGTAACTATGGGGGCGCCCTGGGGGAGGAGCCCAAGACCCCACTACACCATGGTAACAGACCGCCTCAGCATGGACTTCCTGTCATGTGACCTCCTCCCATAAGCTCACATGACAGGAAGTCCATAGCTAGTCTGCTACCATGGCGACCCCAGAGGCGTCTCTATATGGGGGGCTGCATCAGAGACCTAGGGTGAAAAAGCAAACATGGCACCTGTCATTACACAGCAGTGTTTATCCACCTGTTAGTAAAGAATGGAGGGAAAATGTTAACCTCAGACGCCAGCGGTGACCCTGCTTTCTACAGAGTGGCCGCCATATTCCAGGATTCTGGAAAGCTGGGAGACGCGCCACTGGCGGCCATATTGCTTGTCACCTGTGTTCCAGAACCGGATATAAGAAATGGCGGACCAGCATTGCACAGGACCCACCCGTCCCTACACGGGTCATTGCTCCCAGGTGTAAACGCCATTGTTTTCCAGAGTCCGCCGATGGTTTCCTTTAGTTCCTGCACCTTTTTGGCTCCTAGGAAATCTATATACGCCAAGTGGGTGTGATTCCAGAGTGCTTTGAGGCCACTTCTTAAAGAACACACCCCCTTGGCTAAAAAGACTAGATTTATATGCAGGCCATATCTGAGGAACAGTAACAACAGAAAAGCATCGCCGGATTCAGGAGAACAGCGGCATTTACACCAGGTAATACAGCTACAGAGTTATGGAAAATGAATGTTTGTCTTTCAGAAAGATGAACTGCAGTACCAGACACATCCTCGGGAAGGGGATGGCGCCAAGAGCTTGATCCTCTGTATTCCCTCTAAGGCGGCGTGGGCAGACATTCTGTTTGTCTCCACCCTAAATCCCGCTTTTCATTTCGTTTCCAGGCAATGTCCAAGCTCGGCCTGCGACAGATACACGGAGTCACCAGAATCACCATCCGGAAATCCAAGAACATCCTGTTTGTCATCACCAAGCCAGACGTGTTCAAGAGTCCGGCATCCGACATCTACATCGTGTTTGGAGAAGCCAAGGTGACAGACGTAGAGCCGGGGTGCCGTCACTATTCCAGATGGCCAGGGTGGGGCTCCTCCAGGATCTGGGCCCGATAGCAGCGTGGATGCAAGTCATTACACGCACCATTGGGTGGGCCCTGGGGGCGACGTTGGGGCGGCCATCTTCATTTTTAAGTCTTCACTTTCTTTTCTTCGTCAGATTGAAGATCTCTCACAACAAGTGCACAAAGCAGCAGCAGAGAAGTTCAAAGTCCCGATGGAGCATTCACCCCTCATCACAGAGACTGCGCCCACCCTGACCATCAAAGAGGAGAGCGAGGAAGAGGAGGTGAGCCGCTGCAGAGAGCTACCTAGCCTCTAGTTTAATGGCTGCCTCTTCCAAGAGCAGCACCGCCCTGCACCTTGTATACGTCTGCTCTGTCCAGCTCAATGTAACTGAGCGACAATACCACCCCCAATCTGCGGAGCAGAGGGGCACTGGTTTACAAAGAACGCAGCCATATCTTTGTAATCCTGGACAACCCCCATAAGTCTTCACTAGATCTTGTTGGATGTTCCTGCATGTGGAGCTGCAAGTTTAGGGCTTGTGGGTGTTATCACTGTGTGGTTCAGCGCTTAGTATCTATTCACTGCATGGGGATTTGCAGGCTGAGAGCTCAGCGGGTGATCCCTGTGTGTGGCGTAACAGGTTCAGAGCACAGCGGGTGATCCCCGTGTGTGGAGATACAGGTTCAGAGCACAGCGGGTGATCCCTGTGTGTGGAGATGCAGGTTCAGAGCACAGCGGGTGATCCCTGTGTGTGGCGTAACAGGTTCAGAGCACAGCGGGTGATCCCCGTGTGTGGAGATACAGGTTCAGAGCACAGCGGGTGATCCCTGTGTGTGGCGTAACAGGTTCAGAGCACAGCGGGTGATCCCTGTGTCTGGCGTAACAGGTTCAGAGCACAGCGGGTGATCCCCGTGTGTGGAGATACAGGTTCAGAGCACAGCGGGTGATCCCTGTGTGTGGCGTAACAGGTTCAGAGTACAGCGGGTGATCCCCGTGTGTGGAGATGCAGGTTCAGAGCACAGCGGGTGATCCCCGTGTGTGTAGATGCAGGTTCAGCGCACAGCGGGTGATCCCTGTGTGTGATAGTGCAGGTTCAGCGCACAGCGGGTGATCCCTGTGTGTGATAGTGCGGGTGATCCCTGTGTGTGTAGATGCAGGTTCAGAGCACAGCGGGTGATCCCTATGTGTGGAGATGCAGGTTCAGAGCACAGCGGGTGATCCCTGTGTGTGGAGATGCAGGTTCAGAGCACAGCGGGTGATCCCTGTGTGTGGAGATGCAGGTTCAGAGCACAGCGGGTGATCCCTGTGTGATAGTGCAGGTTCAGAGCACAGCGGGTGATCCCTATCACACAGGGATCACCCGCTGTGCTCTGAACCTGCATCTCCACACACAGGGATCACCCGCTGTGCTCTGAACCTGCATCTACACACACACACACAGGGATCACCCGCTGTGCTCTGAACCTGCATCTACACACACACACACAGGGATCACCCGCTGTGCTCTGAACCTGCATCTACACACACACAGGGATCACCCGCTGTGCTCTGAACCTGCAACGCCACACACAGGGATCACCCGCTGTGCTCTGAACCTGTGTGTGTATGTGAACTATGTGTGGAGATGCAGGTTCAGAGCACAGCGGGTGATCCCTGTGTGTGATGGGGATCACTCGCTGTGCTCTGAACCTGCATCTCCACACACAGGGATCACCCGCTGTGCTCTGAACCTGCATCTCCACACATAGTGCAGGTTCAGAGCACAGCGGGTGATCCCTGTGTGTGTAGATGCAGGTTCAGAGCACAGCGGGTGATCCCTGTGTGTGTGTGTGTAGATGCAGGTTCAGAGCACAGCGGGTGATCCCTGTGTGTGGAGATGCAGGTTCAGAGCACAGCGGGTGATCCCTGTGTGTGGAGATGCAGGTTCAGAGCACAGCGGGTGATCCCTGTGTGATAGTGCAGGTTCAGAGCACAGCGGGTGATCCCTATCACACACAGGGATCACCCGCTGTGCTCTGAACCTGCATCTCCACACACAGGGATCACCCGCTGTGCTCTGAACCTGCATCTCCACACATAGGGATCACCCGCTGTGCTCTGAACCTGCATCTACACACACAGGGATCACCCGCTGTGCTCTGAACCTGCACTATCACACACAGGGATCACCCGCTGTGCGCTGAACCTGCATCTCCACACATTGAACCTGCACTATGTGTGGAGATGCAGGTTCAGAGCACAGCGGGTGATCCCTGTGTGTGATAGTGCAGGTTCAGAGCACAGCGGATGATCCCTATCACACACAGGGATCACCCGCTGTGCTCTGAACCTGCACTGAGCACAGCGGGTGATCCCTGTGTGTGATAGGGATCATCCGCTGTGCTCTGAACCTGCACTGAGCACAGCGGGTGATCCCTGTGTGTGATAGTGCAGGTTCAGAGCACAGCGGATGATCCCTATCACACACAGGGATCACCCGCTGTGCTCTGAACCTGCATCTCCACACATAGTGCAGGTTCAATGTGTGGAGATGCAGGTTCAGCGCACAGCGGGTGATCCCTGTGTGTGATAGGGATCACCCGCTGTGCTCTGAACCTGCACTATCACACACAGGGATCACCCGCTGTGCTCTGAACCTGCATCTACACACACAGGGATCACCCGCTGTGCTCTGAACCTGCACTATCACACACAGTGCAGGTTCAGAGCACAGCGGGTGATCCCTGTGTGTGATAGTGCAGGTTCAGAGCACAGCGGGTGATCCCTATCACACACAGGGATCACCCGCTGTGCTCTGAACCTGCACTGTGTGTGATAGTGCAGGTTCAGAGCACAGCGGGTGATCCCTGTGTGTGTAGATGCAGGTTCAGAGCACAGCGGGTGATCCCTGTGTGTGTAGATGCAGGTTCAGAGCACAGCGGGTGATCCCTCTGTGTGGAGATGCAGGTTCAGAGCACAGCGGGTGATCCCTGTGTGTGGAGATGCAGGTTCAGAGCACAGCGGGTGATCCCTCTGTGTGGAGATGCAGGTTCAGAGCACAGCGGGTGATCCCTGTGTGTGGAGATGCAGGTTCAGAGCACAGCGGGTGATCCCTGTGTGTGATAGGGATCACCCGCTGTGCTCTGAACCTGCACTATCACACACAGGGATCACCCGCTGTGCTCTGAACCTGCATCTCCACACAGAGGGATCACCCGCTGTGCTCTGAACCTGCATCTCCACACACAGGGATCACCCGCTGTGCTCTGAACCTGCATCTCCACACACAGGGATCACCCGCTGTGCTCTGAACCTGCATCTCCACACACAGGGATCACCCGCTGTGCTCTGAACCTGCATCTACACACACACACAGGGATCACCCGCTGTGCTCTGAACCTGCATCTACACACACACACAGGGATCACCCGCTGTGCTCTGAACCTGCATCTACACACACACAGGGATCACCCGCTGTGCTCTGAACCTGCAACGCCACACACAGGGATCACCCGCTGTGCTCTGAACCTGTGTGTGTATGTGAACTATGTGTGGAGATGCAGGTTCATAGCACAGCGGGTGATCCCTATGTGTGGCATTACAGGTTCAGAGCACAGCGGGTGATCCCTGTGTGTGATAGGGATCATCCGCTGTGCTCTGAACCTGCACTATCACACACAGGGATCACCCGCTGTGCTCTGAACCTGCATCTCCACACATAGTGCAGGTTCAATGTGTGGAGATGCAGGTTCAGAGCACAGCGGGTGATCCCTGTGTGTGCTAGGGATCACTCGCTGTGCTCTGAACCTGCATCTCCACACATAGGGATCACTCGCTGTGCTCTGAACCTGCATCTCCACACACAGGGATCACCCGCTGTGCTCTGAACCTGTAATGCCACACATAGGGATCACCCGCTGTGCTCTGAACCTGTATCTCCACACATAGGGATCACTCGCTGTGCTCTGAACCTGCACTATGTGTGGAGATACAGGTTCAGAGCACAGCGGGTGATCCCTATGTGTGGCATTACAGGTTCAGAGCACAGCGGGTGATCCCTGTGTGTGGAGATGCAGGTTCAGAGCACAGCGGGTGATCCCTGTGTGTGATAGGGATCATCCGCTGTGCTCTGAACCTGCACTATCACACACAGGGATCACCCGCTGTGCTCTGAACCTGCATCTCCACACACAGGGATCACCCGCTGTGCTCTGAACCTGCAACGCCACACACAGGGATCACCCGCTGTGCTCTGAACCTGCATCTCCACACATAGGGATCACCCGCTGTGCTCTGAACCTGCATCTCCACACATAGGGATCACTCGCTGTGCTCTGAACCTGCACTATGTGTGGAGATACAGGTTCATAGCACAGCGGGTGATCCCTATGTGTGGCATTACAGGTTCAGAGCACAGCGGGTGATCCCTGTGTGTGGAGTTACAGGTTCAGAGCACAGCGAGTGATCCCTATGTGTGGAGATGCAGGTTCAGAGCACAGCGAGTGATCCCTATGTGTGGAGATGCAGGTTCAGAGCACAGCGAGTGATCCCTATCACACACAGGGATCACCCGCTGTGCTCTGAACCTGCATCTCCACACATTGAACCTGCACTATGTGTGGAGATGCAGGTTCAGAGCACAGCGGGTGATCCCTGTGTGTGATAGTGCAGGTTCAGAGCACAGCGGATGATCCCTATCACACACAGGGATCACCCGCTGTGCTCTGAACCTGCACTGAGTACAGCGGGTGATCCCTGTGTGTGATAGGGATCATCCGCTGTGCTCTGAACCTGCACTATCACACACAGGGATCACCCGCTGTGCTCTGAACCTGCACTATGTGTGGAGATGCAGGTTCAGAGCACAGCGGGTGATCCCTGTGTGTGGAGATGCAGGTTCAGAGCACAGCGAGTGATCCCTATCACACACAGGGATCACCCGCTGTGCTCTGAACCTGCATCTCCACACATAGTTCACATACACACACAGGTTCAGAGCACAGCGGGTGATCCCTGTGTGTGGCGTTGCAGGTTCAGAGCACAGCGGGTGATCCCTGTGTGTGTGTAGATGCAGGTTCAGAGCACAGCGGGTGATCCCTGTGTGTGTGTGTAGATGCAGGTTCAGAGCACAGCGGGTGATCCCTGTGTGTGGAGATGCAGGTTCAGAGCACAGCGGGTGATCCCTGTGTGTGGAGATGCAGGTTCAGAGCACAGCGGGTGATCCCTGTGTGTGTGTGTAGATGCAGGTTCAGAGCACAGCGGGTGATCCCTGTGTGTGGAGATGCAGGTTCAGAGCACAGCGGGTGATCCCTGTGTGTGGAGATGCAGGTTCAGAGCACAGCGGGTGATCCCTGTGTGTGTGTGGAGATGCAGGTTCAGAGCACAGCGGGTGATCCCTGTGTGTGGAGATGCAGGTTCAGAGCACAGCGGGTGATCCCTGTGTGTGGAGATGCAGGTTCAGAGCACAGCGGGTGATCCCTGTGTGTGGAGATGCAGGTTCAGAGCACGGCGGGTGATCCCTGTGTGTGGAGATGCAGGTTCAGAGCACAGCGGGTGATCCCTATCACACACAGGGATCACCCGCTGTGCTCTGAACCTGCATCTCCACACATAGGGATCACCCGCTGTGCTCTGAACCTGCATCTCCACACACAGGGATCACCCGCTGTGCTCTGAACCTGCATCTACACACACAGGGATCACCCGCTGTGCTCTGAACCTGCACTATCACACACAGGGATCACCCGCTGTGCGCTGAACCTGCATCTCCACACATAGTGCAGGTTCAATGTGTGGAGATGCAGGTTCAGAGCACAGCGGGTGATCCCTGTGTGTGATAGTGCAGGTTCAGAGCACAGCGGATGATCCCTATCACACACAGGGATCACCCGCTGTGCTCTGAACCTGCATCTCCACACATTGAACCTGCACTATGTGTGGAGATGCAGGTTCAGCGCACAGCGGGTGATCCCTGTGTGTGATAGTGCAGGTTCAGAGCACAGCGGATGATCCCTATCACACACAGGGATCACCCGCTGTGCGCTGAACCTGCATCTCCACACATAGTGCAGGTTCAATGTGTGGAGATGCAGGTTCAGAGCACAGCGGGTGATCCCTGTGTGTGATAGGGATCATCCGCTGTGCTCTGAACCTGCACTATCACACACAGGGATCACCCGCTGTGCTCTGAACCTGTAATGCCACACATAGGGATCACCCGCTGTGCTATGAACCTGTATCTCCACACATAGTGCAGGTTCAGAGCACAGCGAGTGATCCCTATGTGTGGAGATACAGGTTCATAGCACAGCGGGTGATCCCTATGTGTGGCATTACAGGTTCAGAGCACAGCGGGTGATCCCTGTGTGTGGAGTTACAGGTTTATAGCACAGCAGGTGATCCTTATGTGTGGAGATGCAGGTTCAGAGCACAGCGAGTGATCCCCATGTGTGGAGATGCAGGTTCATAGCACAGCGGGTGATCCTTATGTGTGGCGTTACAGGTTCAGAGCACAGCGGGTGATCCTTATGTGTGGCGTTACAGGTTCAGAGCACAGCGGGTGATCCCTGTGTGTGGAGATTCAGGTTCAGAGCACATCGGGTGTTCTCTGTGTGTGATAGTGCAGGTTCAGTGCTCAGTCAGTGTTCTGTGGCTGGTGCTGCAGGTTCAGATCTCGTTGGGTATTCCCTACGTGTAGAGTTGCAGGTTCAGAGCTCAGTGGGTGTTCCTTGTGTGTGGATTTGCAGGTTCCGAGCATGTGGTAGTGTTTCCTGTGTGTAGCGCTGCAGGTTCAGAGTTCAGTGTGTTCCCTGCATGTGGCAGTGGAGGTTCAGTGCACACTCAGTGTTCCCTGTCTGGTGCTGCAGGCACAGAGCTCAGTGGGTATTACTTGTGTGTTGTTACAGGTTCAGGGGGTATTCAGTGCCTATAGGCCACATTACACTGCGAGATCACTGATTTTGTGACGCCACGATATCGCTGTGTGTGACATGCATCAGCGACCGGCCCCCCTGCCAGGTATCGCTGATCGCGCTCGATCGTCCTGGGCCGGTTTTTGATCGTTGGTCTCCCGCTGGGCAGCGCGCATCACGTGTGGCCGCGAGAGACCAGCGATGCTGGTTTTCAATGTAAACAGTGGGTATCTAAGAGCCGCGCGGCTCTTAGATACCCGATGTTTACCTTGGGATACCAGCTTGCTCGCTGGTCCTGAGCGCTGGAGGGGCTGTCTATGTGACAGCTCACCAGCGATCAGCCTGTCCCAGTGATCCCATCCACGTCGAATCGTTGGTGGGATCACTGGGACATCGTTATGTGTAACAGGGCCTTATGAAGCAGGTTTAAAGCTTAGTGGCTATTATGTGCATGTGGAATTGCAGGTTCAGATTGCAGTGAGAGTTCTCTGCACGTGGTGCTTCAGGTTTAGAGCCCACTGGATGTTCCATGGGTGGTACTGCAGGTTCACAATGGGTCATGGTGCCTTGCATGTAGAGCTGCAGGTTCAGGGCTTGTGGGTAGTCCCTGCACAGTTGCTTTCGCTTCCTCTATCATATTGACATAGTTGTGTAATCTACAATTTTTACCAAATAATGTAGTGCAAAAATTTGCACATCTCCTGTATGTAAAAAGCACTGACCTGATCCAACAGTGCTCAGGTGACAGACATTCTTAGCTCTTAAATAGGTTCCATTACCCTTTTCTTCTCTTTGGCAGGTGGACGAGATCGGACTAGAGGTGCGGGACATTGAGTTAGTGATGGCTCAGGCCAATGTTTCCCGTGCCAAGGCAGTACGAGCGCTGAGGCACAACAACAACGACATCGTCAACGCCATCATGGTGAGCGTCAAAAGTTCAGCTCCACATAAAGTCATTTTACATCATCTATTACTCCGGTCTCCTCCCAAGCGGCATTCACAATTCTGCTAGTTGCCAATAACCAGTACAGCGACCGTAGGGAAAATATGTTACATTGGATTCTGCAAGTTTTGCTCCTCCAAAGAATGGAGAGATCTGTAATTTTTATCGTAGGTACACTTCACCTGTGAGAGACAGTCTAAAAATAAAATCCAGAAAAATCACATTGTAGGATTTTTACCATGCAAATTAATTATGTAAAAATCCTACAATGTGATTTTTCTAGATTTTATTTTTACATTCTGTATCTCACAGGTGAAGTGTACCTACGATAAAAATTACAGACCTCTCCATTCTTTGTAAGTGTAAAAACTGCAAAATCAGCAGATTATCAAATAGTTATTTTTCCCTCTGTATGAGAGTTTATGTTCAGCAGAAGTTGTAGAATTTGAAGTGTCGCGCAGCTCACAAAGAAAGCACAGCGTCAGATTTAACAAATACATTATTCCGCTGATAAAATAAGGTGAGAGATTATAGAAAGGGACATGGAGAAGACCACCCATGTACCCAACTGCTTGCCCTATGAAGTGCTTTCCCATTTCTGTTTTTCCTGTATATAACCACCAAGAACAGCTACATGGCAGAGCTCAGTTTAGAATTGCACAGGCACAACACTGATAAATCTAAAAAGGAAGCCAGCAGAATTGCAAATGCAGCTTTGGAGGTGACTGGAGTATGATAGCAATGTAGTCCAGGATACTTAAAAGTAGGTTGATCAGCTCACGTGGATAATGACTTTTCTTCTTCTGCTCTGCAGGAATTAACCATGTAGCTGCTGGGCCGCATGTGATCCTGGAGCCTCCGCCACAATCCTGTATAAACACACAGCTATTCATTAACTGCCTCTGTATTAGACCTGCATTTATTCCTACTAGGGTGCACCAACAAAGCTGCTGAATAAACCTTGCCTGATTACATTCTGACTGATGGACTTCTATTATGGCACTTGATGGGGGCAAGGTTCTCAAGTCCTTTATTCCATGCACTGTACTAATGCTTAGTGATGGGTGCAGGTTTTTGCATCCAAAGTGTGCTGCAGACGCGGAGCCCTGGGGGCGCTCCCCACCTCGGGCTGCTGCAGACGCGGAGCCCGGTGGGCGCTCCCCGCCTCGGGCTGCTGCAGACGCGGAGCCCTGGGGGTGCCCAACACTGACACAGTTGTTTAAGCTGCAATTTCTAGCAGAAATACAACATAGAAATCTGCACAGCTCCTATAGGTGAATAGCACAAATCTTGTGGGAGGATGCTACAATGCTCAGGAGACATAGAAGTGATGGAGCCAGGCATGCGTACAGGATCAGACTTAAGACATAATTAGGTCTGCTCTTGGGCGGTGTACACAAAACTGAATATTTTTAATGAAGATTATGTTTTAAAGTTGCTTCATTCTTTAACTTTGATAACAAAGTTGGAATATTGCGCACACACTTTTTTTTGCCCCAATTAATCCATCCTCGCGACTCCCCTAAATATTACTTCTGTAGGACCAGTGTATCAGGCGCTGTTATGTAGCCGCATGATCTACAGCCAACGTCGTTCACAGCAGGATCCGCTGTACAGGAGACGGAATGTAAACATCACAAGTCAGAAATGAGGCAGGAGTCAGGATGGATGCACGCGTATATTTACAGATAAAAATACATACAAAATTAGGTGTACACACAGCCGAGTAAACGAAAGATACAAAAAGCACTAAAAATCCAAAATAAAAAAGGAAAAAAACTTCAGTCTCCACCCGGCACATAAAACACGAGGCATAAAGATGGGCGCCACAGACTGACACCTGGACCATCAACTTAAAATAGACTGGGATAGGTGTAAGCCTTCCTAAAATGTAGTAATAAAGGGTAACGTCATCTTGGCCAAGTGAATGGCGCTTAACCTGCAATACAGTTATCCACTAGGAGTGATTGCAAGAGCATTGTTGGGCGCAGAGGTTAATAGATGACCTGGGATACGGCCCGTAGCACCTGTAGATCCCCCAAACCAACACAATTAGAAGTTATTGACTTGCCTATCTTGGCTTCAGCAGCAGTCTATTAATGCACACCTGCCTATCTTGACTTTCACAGCAGTCTGTCCTGGTTTTATCTTCCTAGGCTGCAGGGAATTATGATAAATTCTGACTTTAGGGTACTGTCACACTTAAGGCCCTTTTACATTTAGCGATGCACCAGCGATCCGACCAGCGATCCCACCCGGTCAGGATCGCTGGTGCATCGCTAAATGATCGCTAGTGAGCTTTCATACAGAAAGACCTCACAGCGATTCAGCAGCGACGCAGCGCACGATACTTACCATTCACACGCAGCGATCCTGGCGTCCTCCCGCCCGCCTCCAGCGTCGCTCGTCGTCACAGCAGGAAGTCTCAGCAGGAAGCGCCCGACGAGAAATGGAGCCGGACATTCTCGCGCGATCAGCGATGGACAGCGGGGGAGCCGGTCGCTGGTAAGTATCACACATAGCAATATCGCTATAACGTCACAAAACCAGTGACGTTTTAGCGATATTGCTAGCGATATCGCTTAGGCCTGTTTCACACTTCCGTTTTTGTGTCCGCCAAACGGATCCGTTTCCGTTTTTTTGACGGAAACTGATGCAAACGGATCCGGTTTTTTAAAAACGGATCCGTTTTTTTGACGGATCCGCGGTAACCGTAATGGAAGTCTATGGGACAAAAAAAACGGATCCTGCAAAAAAATGGCGGATCCGTTTTTTTACGGAAAACGGATTTTGACGGATTTGAAAAAACGGAAGTGTGAAACAGGCCTTAGTGTAAAACCCCCTTTAGCGATCCACCAGCAATCCCGACAACGATATGAATCGCTGCTGCATCGCTAAGTGGTCGCTAGTGTGCTGCCACACAGGCAGATCTCACCAGTGACATAGCAGCGGTCGGGGGTCGCTACTTACCTGGCAGACGCGGCAATCCTGACGTCCTCCCGTCGCTCGTCGGCGCTACAGGAAGCTGACGGCGAGAAACGGCCCAGGCCGTTCTCGCGCGATCAGTGATAACCAGCGGGGGAGCCGGTCGGAGGCAAGTATCAGACATAGCAATATCGCTATAACGTCACAAAACCAGTGACGTTATAGCGATATCACTTAGTGTGACGCCCTTAATTTGGAAAATGTTCAGTGCCATGACTGCTTGAAAGGCAGAGACACCCGTCATGCCATGTGTTCACACAGCTGAGGGATTGCTGCAAAGTATCAGTGCATTCAATCCTCCGAACTGAACACAGCAGCAGCGCACACTACCGGCTGACCGTCCCTGTTCTAAACCCACAGCTGTGGGAACAGGACCAAGTTTACAATAAAAGTGACAGCAAGCAGAGATCTTGAAAAAAAGGGCATTGTACAAAAATGGATTTTGCAGCAGCGATCTCCAAGCAGCTGGCGGGAAACTACAACTTCCAAATTCTTACAGCATATTGTCGAAAAACTATATCACCTGTGTAAGAAAAAAAAAAAAAAGTAAATGCCCCCGCTCCCCTCCACAATTGGCAGCACAGCAAGTAGGAGGAGTTTGCAATTATTGCTACTAATGGGGGTCTAATCAGTGACCTAATGTAAGGGGGGGTACTTACTTTTACTCACAAGTAATATGGAGGAATAAGAACTTCTAAATTACCTAATATAGTCACAAACGTTCCATGTGATACATCACCACCAAAAGACATCCATTTCCGAATCATTTTGCAGACTGAACCTGTAACAACGAGCTGTGCTTCGTCAGTGAGGAGACCGGGCTTTGGCACGGAGACAGTACAAACATGGCGGATCCGAGGAGCGAGAGATTGTCCGATTCTTGTAAACAGCGCAACTGTAACGCACACTATAAATACAGGATGAGATCCAGCTCGAGTAACCGCAGGGCGCAGTGATGGGCCACACCCATCCAGCCCCAGATACGTAACTGCGGGCCCGGACACCCCGCAAACACAATACACACTAGTATACACGAGGCGACTAGCGTACACCCATCAGGTCAGCGCTGCCGACCCGCGCACTTCACGATTCACATTGTGGTAAACTTTTAGTTTTTTTTCTTTTTACCTATGAACATATTTATATATATCACAAATTGTAGGTGAAACAATGTAAAAAGTTCTTGTGCAAACTTAAAAAAAACCCAAAAAACTTCATTATAGAAATTTAGTTCAGAAATGTACAGAAGCAGGCGGCCGGGTGTAACAGGCTCTGGCTATAAAAGTCGCCCACGTCAGGGTCACACGCCTACAGTCCTAAAGGCCCAGCAAAACTTGAGCCCTAAAACTTCTCTCTAGTAACGTGCCGCCATAAGGACATACCCCTACAGATTCAACAGCTAGTGGGGTCAGCATTCGCATGTCAGTGGGAAAACAAGTCAATACCCACCAGTGGCTTTGGACTGACAAGCTGAGGCAACTCCTCAGCCCAGGGTGGTTGGGGGGCTATCAGGAATAGTTAGGTGGTCCTGGAGTTGGGGGATCCTGGTCCATGCTGCACCCGAGGGCCTCAATATCATTGCTAATGTCTGAGATCATCCGGTCCCACTCGTCTCCTTCTGACGGCACAGACAGGTCGTCCGAACCCTCCGCCGCGCCGTTTCCATTTGTGGTGGAGTTGGAGGCGGTGCTCATAGTCCGCCTGTACCTGCCGAAGCTGTCAGTGATTATGCCGCGCCCATCCTTCACACCAATGGTTTCCAGGAAATTCTCAAAATGTTGACTGTCCTTCTCAGGAATGAAAGGCCGAAGTCCTGAGAGGAAGACAAGAAGAAATGACTGAGTAACACTATAGAAAGTAGCGGCGTCTAAAAACATGGTGGGACACAGACAATGACTAGGAACAAGAACTACTGTATTTCAAGAAACAATTTTTTTTTTTTTTTTTTAAATTTCTCCATCCTCTGCCAAGGTAGTCAGTAGAAGGAGCTTAAACACCAGTGCTAGGACTCTAAAGTCCCCGTCACACTAAGCGATCTCGGTAGCGAGATCGCTGCTGAGTCACAACTTTTGTGACGTAACAGCGATCTCACCAGCGGGATCACTGTGTGTGACAGCGAGCGGCCCCCCTGCCGGTATCGCTGGAAGAAACCTGGACATTTCTTTGGTCGCTGGTCTCCCGCTGGCCAGCACGCATTGCTGTGTGTGACAGGCGGGAGACCAGCGATCAGGTGTAAATAAAAAAAATTAAAAAATATAGTTATTCTCACCTTCCGGCGTCCCGTTCAGCCATCCTGCCTCTCTCCACGCTCCGGTCCCAGTGATCCTTTGCACGAATGACCGCGAGACTTTGTTATCCCTCGAGACCGTGACATCTCACGGTCATTCTCGCAAAGGATCACTGGGACCGGAGCGTGGAGAGAGGCAGGATGGCTGCGCGGGACGTCGGAAGGTGAGAATAACTATATTTTTTATTTTGATTCTATTTTTTACAGGGATGGCCAGCGATGCCGGGCGCTCGGCATCGCTGTGCTGATCGCTGGTGAAGCTGTCTGTGACAGCTCACAAGCGATCACATAGCGACTTACTAGCGATCCTGACACCTTGATATCAATGTCGGGATCGCTGGTAAGTCGCTTAGTGTGACGGGGCCTTAAGGGGTCCTGTGAGATAATGGCCCAGCCAATACCCTCCTACTGACTGAAACACAAGGCCAAGGGTATTGGTGTTAGTATCAAGGGCAAAATAGGACATACAACTAATTGCACTGAAAGAGGAAAACTCCTAGGGGCATAATGCACCCTTCAATTTAGACAAAGACTCCAAAGTGTCCTGCTGGGAGTGTGTTTGGCTACAGACCTAAAGGTACTGTCACACTTAGCGATGTACCAGCGATCCCGACCAGCGATATGACGCGGTCAGGATCGCTGGTACATCGCTAAGTGGTCGCTAGTGAGCTGCCACACAGGCAGATCTCACCAGCGACATCGCTGGGGACGGGGATCGCTACTTACCTGTCACACCAGGCGATCCTGCGTCCTCCCGCCCGGCTCCACGCGTCGCTCGTCGTCACAGCAGGAAGCGCCACAGGAAGCTGACGACGAGAAACAGTCCAGCCTGTTCTCGCGCGATCAGCGATAACCAGCGGGGGAGCCGGTCGGAGGTAAGTATCACATGCAGCAATATCGCTAGCAATATCGCTATAACGTCACTAGTTATAGCGATATTGCTAGCGATATCTCTTAGTGTGACAGGCCCTTAAGGCCAGCTCATTTTACAACCTCCTTATCAATCCAGTGATAGTACTTCTGGTTATCATTATGTACCTGGGATTGGGCTTTGTATACCGGAGAGTAAAAAGACTGGCCGACCAGATACAGGAGAGAACCAGACAGAACTGCACGAATATAACCGCAGAAGGTTCAGGACCCAACTCCAAGAAAGGCCTGAAACCTTGTAATTTGGTATATTTTGTTTTATGCATATTGTTTATTTATCTAATGATTTAAGTGTAATCAGGTTAT
Organism: Dendrobates tinctorius; assembly: GCF_039654945.1. Lineage (NCBI taxonomy): Eukaryota > Metazoa > Chordata > Amphibia > Anura > Dendrobatidae > Dendrobates > Dendrobates tinctorius. The sequence continues at coordinate 9,979,723 of NW_027361840.1, read as the reverse complement.
TGCGGGTGTAATTATATATTGCGTGCTGCTCTTGTATACTGCTACTGTGATTATTTAGCAATATTATATCTGTAGCCGTGTGTGTAATACATACCTTTTACTGATGCACCGGTCTGTCTCCGTCGCTGTTTCTATAGTATATTGTAAAGGGATCCGAGTACGTAACAGGTGAGGTATTAGCAGGATATTGATAGTCAAGCTGACAAACGGTAGACTTCCCTGTAACTACTACTCTTCCTGTTTGTTTTGCAGGTTTAAGTCGGGTGTATGACACAGCTGCACACGGAGCCTGGACATCTATTGCCAATATCTGATGTCGCCAAGGGGTTAAATAGAAGGTGCCTCATGCATTATAATCCACTTTTTAGGGCTGGTGCACACAATCAGTAATTGCTGTGGGTTGGACGCTGCGTATTTATGCAGCATCTAACCCGCAGCGTTCAGATGTTACAGCATAGTGGATGGGATATCTAGAAATGTCGTACATACACCATGTGTGTATGTGTACCCACGGAGACAGACATGCGGCGTTTCTTTCAGGACGTGAGTCTCCATAACAGAAATGACATCAATAGAGAGTATTGGACGCGGTGAATCGGCACGGTTCAATGATCACAGAGGAGTCGCCTGCGTTTAATAGACGGCAGCGAACATGTGCTGGGTCCAAAGCGCGTTTAGTTCCGGATCGTGGGCACCCAGCCTCAGACTAATGCAAAGTCAGATTCTGTTGATAGATCCTCAGTGAAAAGGATCTACCCCGATAATGGGTTAACCCTGCGGATCGTCAGCTGCACTATGTTACTGATACAGTTTGGGTTTGGTTTCCTCATCATTTCCAGGCACGACAGAGCGAGACCCGCACAGGTTACACCGCTCTCCTTACCAAGCAGAAGGAACTTCCTGCTGTCCCCGTACAGCTGCCGGAGGTTGATGCAGAACTCGTGGATGGAGGCACCGTTCCGGTAGTCGTGGAGGAGCATCGCAAACTGCTGGATCTCCTGTGAGGAAAGCTTCGTTCTCAGCTGAAAACAGAAATCAGGCGGGAAATCAGCGAGAAGCGAAAACAGAGTCACCGACCCCAGCTGTTCCTGGAAAAGCTTCTGGCGACCAGGCCACCATTTTTGTTCCCACTCAGGGCAGTATCCAGCATGCCACGCTATATGGGGAAAGTATCACTGCTTACACTAAGGAGCCAAGAAAAGCCAGGTGACAACTGATAAAATGCTCACTACAGACCCCACAGGGTTATCAGAGGCTTGACGACAACCTTCACAGGAGATGGCCAAAATCTCCTTTGTATAGGGATGAACTGGGAAAGCTGGGTGTCAACTTATGGCCATACCCAGCTTTCCTGGGTTGCAGGACGGTATTTCTGTGTTCATATGCAGCAGTACAAAATCCACATTGCTGGCTGCTCTTATGGTGACCATACTGGTTATCACCCAGGTCTGAATACTTACGCAATGGGAAGTGAGCAGGGGATGGGGTGCAGCACTTGTCTGAGCAAATATTCTAGGCAGAAACCTTAGCGAGCTGGGTGACAACCTGCATACAAGGTGTAACGGCAGCCATATTGGTAGCCACCCAGCTTTCTCAGTTAAGAGCTGAATAGAGTTTATACCACAAATCAAGGGCCACATCTGAGTGCAGCTTCGGGGTCCACATATTCTGTAAATCGCTCTACAGGTCACATCATGGCCTCGTCTTTACCGTCATCATGTAGTCGTGCAGTAACTCCGCCGCCGTGGCGCTCAGCTCACTCTCGCTGGCCGTCTTGTTGTGAGGTGGAGAGTTTCCCTCAGTATCAGGCGAATCCTCTAAGGAGCTGTCAGGAAACACAATGACCATTTGGTGATGCCAGAGTCTCCAGCATGCCACTACATCTCTCAGCATGCCCTGACAGCATGGGAGTTGTAGTTTTGCAGCAGCTGGAGCCCCGCAGGCTGGAGACCGCCACTTGTAATACAGATATATACCACAATGGCTTATAAACCTTGACCTTCCTCCCGCCATGAGCCCCATTCACTGCAGATCTGGTCGCAGGCGGCATGGGGCGCCCTCCTACCCTGCTGTAAAGACTTACAAGGCTCCGGTCTCCAGGTCGTAGGCTTCCTTCACCTCCACTTTATTTGAAGAATCGTCTGAAAGAAACACATTGGTGTTGAATTGTAGCCCCCAAATATCATGTTGTGCCCACCCCGGAATAAGAGGCCAACATGACAACTTCTCCACAAGCTGTGACACTGACCAGGAGTTTTACGACAACTTTCTATTAAACTTGGTCAATTCCTTCTTACGTACAAGAGTTCTGCTTGCTGTCAGTGAATAGGGACATTCTCGTAAAGCGAAACATACCGAATACTTGTGACATCTGACAATGTATTGCAGGGATCAGCACGCTGCAGCACTACATCTCCCAGCATGCCCCTACAGTCACCCAACAGCCCACGGCTGGGGACCTTTCGCAATGTCTAGATATACACAAGAGTGTTTCCATTCACTGATTGCCAGCGGGCACAGCCCCTACCGCTGTGTTCTGTTCGTCTCCTTACTCACCACTGTGTAGGGACAGATGGCGGGTCGGGGTGGACGCTCCATCGAATATGGCCCTGTCCAGGAAGTCGATGGTGGATTCGGTGTACACAATCTGGAAGACTTGGCCGAGCAGGGAGCACAATTCCTCGGCAGCCGCCTGATGGAAGGAATTATTATTTATTATTAAAGTGCCATTTATTCCATGGCGCTTCACGTGTGAGAATGAATGTATAGGACGCTTCTGTAGGTGGGAGAGCCGTGGACATGGCGGCGGAGGTCCTCACCTTATTCTCTGTAGCCAGGATGACCAGGCAACACGACTCCACAGGGGCCGTTCCGCACTCCGAAAGCGACCCCGATGTCAACACTTTACCGCTCTCAGCGGACAGGCTCTGGCTGGGAGAAATCCCGGGGTCCTGGGCTACGGATCACAGAGAGAAGACCCTTTTATAGTTAGACATTATGGATGATCAGATGCCGGAGTACAGGGATCTCTCGGGAAATAGATGACGCCATCGTGCAGCGTACCCGTCTTGAGAAGCACCAGGTGCAGGCAGTCATCTCGGATGTAGGAGACGGCGGCGATGTCATGGATGGGCACCCGCAGGATGATGTCCTCTCCGTCTCTCCACACCACCTTGACGTTATAGGCGGATAAGCTAATGACGGCGTCGTGCTCCTGGGTGAGCTGTGCGGGGAGCTGGTGCAGACGCTACACACCAAAAACATCCAGAAAATAAGTGAGTATGGCTACTGGGAGGAAATGATGTCCTAGAGACTGGCGAACTACATGTCCCACAATGCACAGTGTACAAACAGTGCTGCAGACTTTACAAGATGGGGATGAGGCTAAATCACGCTGCGCCCTCTGCTGGCTGAATAGCAGAATTGAGCCCGATGTTGCAGAGCCCTGAAGTCTATATAATAAATCATCTCTTAGGGACGTCCTGCTGAAAATGTGCTGAGAAGCAGAGCTGCAGTGTAAAGTATGGATTAAAAACATAACAGTAGTTAGAAATTAGCCTTCTGCCTCGACAGAGGTTGTGACGAGCCCAGTTTACAACAGACAATGCATCTAAGCTGCAGTCACTGATCCAAACTGTGCCCCAATAATAGATGACCTGACAAGTACTTAAAATGTGGCCTATACAGAGAAATACGGACGTTTACAAGAACGCGTCGGCTCACTCACCTTCGCATTGTCAAGAAGCTGCAAAATTTCTGTCCGGCTGGAAGGATTGAGGTACCCGGGGATGGAGGTCAGCTGCCCTAGATACTGGAGACACTTCAGCTGTAAACGTTGTGCACGATACCTTAGCGCCAATATGGCGCCCACTCGCCATTTTCACTATCATCTCAGTTACACGTTCCCCTGATAGTAGCGCAAGACTCCACCCGGAGCGGACAATTCGGCAGGAGCCCACGGACCGGTCACACACTCCTCTCACCTTGACTTCTTTCTCTATGTAGTCATTGAGCAGCACGTCCGGCTCCACGCGGTGCTCCGCCGGCGACACCGACGCGGTGTGTAGAGGCCTCCGCTCCGTCACCTTCTCCTGAGCCTTCTTGTCTCGGCCCTTCTCGCCCTTCAGGAACACCCTTTTAAATGGAGACACAATTCCAGGCTGCTGGGAGAGAAGGCGAGACGGGGGTTGTCATTAACCAAGGCAGAAAATCTGATCCCTGCGGCCTAGGGAGACCAAGTCCTGGGGAAGAGTAAATAAAGATTTTTTGGAAATGGAGAAGATTCCTGTAATTTTGCGCTCTATGTGCAGACGAGACGTCTCCATAATGTCTGCCTGCATGACCCACCGGCCGAGGTTCATCTACAGACGAGACGTCTCCATAATGTTGGACCACATGACCCACCGGCCGAGGTTCATCTACAGACGAGACGTCTCCACAATGTCTGCCTGCATGACCCACCGGCCGAGGTTCATCTACAGACGAGACGTCTCCATAAAGTCGGCCCACATGACCCACCGGCCTAGGTTCATCTACAGACGAGATGTCTCCATAATGTCCGCCCGCATGACCCACCGGCTGAGGCTCAACTACAGACGAGATGTCTCCATAATGTCGGCCCGCATGACCCACCGGCTAAGGCTCATCTACCGACGAGATGTCTCCATGTCGGCCCACATGACCCACCGGCTGAGGCTCATCTACAGACGAGATGTCTCCATAATGTCGGCCCACATGACCCACCGGCTGAGGCTCATCTACAGACGAGATGTCTCCATAATGCCGGCCCACATGACCCACCGGCTAAGGCTCATCTACCGACGAGATGTCTCCATGTCGGCCCACATGACCCACCGGCTGAGGCTCATCTACAGACGAGATGTCTCCATAATGTCGGCCCACATGACCCACCGGCTGAGGCTCATCTACAGACGAGATGTCTCCATAATGCCGGCCCACATGACCCACCGGCTAAGGCTCATCTACCGACGAGATGTCTCCATGTCGGCCCACATGACCCACCGGCTAAGGCTCATCTACCGACGAGATGTCTCCATGTCGGCCCACATGACCCACCGGCTGAGGCTCATCTACAGACGAGATGTCTCCATAATGTCGGCCCACATGACCCACCGGCTGAGGCTCATCTACCGACGAGATGTCTCCATGTCGGCCCACATGACCCACCGGCTGAGGCTCATCTACAGACGAGACGTCTCCATAATGTCTGCCCACATGACCCACCGGCCGAGGTTCATCTACAGACGAGATGTCTCCACAATGTCGGCCCACATGACCCACCGGCTGAGGCTCATCTACAGACGAGATGTCTCCACAATGTCGGCCCACATGACCCACCGGCTGAGGCTCATCTACCGACGAGATGTCTCCATGTCGGCCCACATGACCCACCGGCCGAGGTTCATCTACAGACGAGATGTCTCCACAATGTCGGCCCACATGACCCACCGGCCAAGGTTCATCTACAGACGAGATGTCTCCACAATGTCGGCCCACATGACCCACCGGCTGAGGCTCATCTACCGACGAGATGTCTCCATGTCGGCCCACATGACCCACCGGCTGAGGCTCATCTACAGACGAGACGTCTCCATAATGTCTGCCCAAATGACCCACCGGCCGAGGTTCATCTACAGACGAGATGTCTCCACAATGTCGGCCCACTTGACCCACTGACCGAGGTTCATCTACAGACGAGACGTCTCCATAATGTCTGCCCGCATGACCCACCGGCCGAGGTTCATCTACAGACGAGATGTCTCCATAATGTCTGCCCGCATGACCCACTGGCCGAGGTTCATCTACAGACGAGATGTCTCCATAATGTCTGCCCGCATGACCCACTGGCTGAGGCTCATCTACAGACGAGACGTCTCCACAATGTCGGCCCACATGACCCACCGGCTGAGGCTCATCTACCGACGAGATGTCTCCATAATGTCGGCCCACATGACCCACCGGCCGATGTTCATCTACAGACGAGACGTCTCCATAATGTCTGCCCACATGACCTACCGGCCGAGGTTCATCTACACACGAGACGTCTCCATAATGTCTGCCCACATGACCCACCGGCCGAGGTTCATCTACAGACGAGACTTCTCCACAATGTCTGCTCGCATGACCCACCGGCCGAGGTTCACCACCTGATGAAATGGGGACTGGGCATCTGCACAGAGGAGGGTGCACACTGGTACAACACCCTGCACCTCAGCTGTCAGCAGATAGCACAAGATTTCACCCAGAAATTAGCTGTATCTCTGCTAGCTTCCTGCTCTGATGGGATACCTAATTAGATTCTGGGATTAATTCTGGGATTGTAACAGGGATAGGTGCTGCGTGACAACCAGTAATGGCCTCCATTACAGTGTATAAGTGTTGTCGTATATTTGCATTAACCCTTGATCCAAGTTCTTGTGCAGGTCTTCACTGCACGTTTCTTCATGAACCAGGGGCTCAGGATGAACACACTATGGCTTTACAACAGCACCTGTACATAGTGACGAAGCTTCCATTGATCAATAATGAGGCTACATTTGCAGCTATGATCTGTGGGGGCACCGTGCCCGGACCCCTTCCTCCTACCTCTCCATCCATCTGTATACAAGGCCTGGCCTTCAAAGGGTGTGAACACACGTCTGCATGAAATCTCACGCCGGTCCCAACACTTACATTGTGTACACTTCACACACCACTCACTAAACAAGAAGAAGCGGGACCACAACTTCCTGCCATACAACACAATGCCGAATCTGGCGGAACAACAGACGGCCGGGGCCGCTGCCATCAACACAGGGGAAGCCAGAAAGTGACATGAGGCAAAGGGCACAGCGAGGCCTCATTACCAGTGACCGCATCAGGTGTAGTATACTGGTGAAGCATCAACTATTACTCTGTGCAAGGAGGCAAACTAACAACATGGGAGAACAGAAAAAAAAAGTCCATCACAGGGTCCCATAATCTGCAGGGGCCCCCCAAATATCCATTAACCTGTGTAACTCCAGTACAAAATAAACCATCATCATATCTGTCTTGTCCAACCTGATAAATGACATCATTCCGACAATACTAGGGGGAGCTCACTACATACAGATTTATACAGTCACCACTAGATGGAGCTCACTACATACAGATTTATACAACCACCACTAGGGGGAGCTCACTACATACAGATTTATACAGTCACCACTAGGGGGAGCACACTACATACAGATTTATACAGCCACCACTAGGGGGAGCTCACTACATACAGATTTATACAGTCACCACTAGGGGAAGCTCACTACATACAGATTTATACAGTCACCACTAGAGGGAGCTCACTACATACAGATTTATACAGTCACCACTAGAGGGAGCTCACTACATACAGATTTATACAGTCACCAATAGGGGGAGCTCACTACATACAGATTTATACAGCCACCACTAGGGGGAGCTCACCACATACAGATTTATACAGTCACCAATAGGGGAAGCTCACTACATACAGATTTATACAGTCACCACTAGATGGAGCTCACTACATACAGATTTATACAGTCACCACTAGATGAAGCTCACTACATACAGATTTATACAGTCACCACCAGATGGAGCTCACTACATACAGATTTATACAGTCACCACTAGGGGGAGCTCACTACATACAGATTTATACAGTCACCAATAGGGGGAGCTCACTACATACAGATTTATGCAGTCACCAATAGGGGAAGCTCACTACATACAGATTTATACCGTCACTACTAGGAGGAGCTCACTACATACAGATTTATACAGTCACCAATAGGGGGAGCTAACTACATAGTTTTATACAGTCACCACTAGATGGAGCTCACTACATACAGATTTATACAGTCACCACTAGATGAAGCTCACTACATACAGATTTATACAGTCACCACTAGGGGGAGCTCACTACATACAGATTTATACAGTCACCACTAGGGGGAAGCTCACTACGTACAGATTTATACAGTCACCACTAGGGGGAGCTCACTATATACAGATTTATACAGTCACCACTAGGGGGAGCTCACTACATACAGATTTATACAGTCACCACTAGGGGGAGCTCACTACATACAGATTTATACAGTCACCACTAGGGGGAGCTCACTACATACAGATTTATACAGTCACCACTAGGGGGAGCTCAGTACATACAGATTTATACAGTCACCAATAGGGGGAGCTAACTACATACAGATTTATACAGTCACCACTAGATGGAGCTCACTACATACAGATTTATACAGTCACCACTAGATGAAGCTCACTACATACAGATTTATACAGTCACCACTAGGGGGAGCTCACTACATACAGATTTATACAGTCACCACTAGATGAAGCTCACTACATACAGATTTATACAGTCACCACTAGGGGGAGCTCACTACATACAGATTATTACAGTCACCACTAGGGGGAGCTCACTACATACAGATTTATAGTCACCACTAGGGGGAGCTCACTACATACAGATTTATACAGTCACCACTAGGGGGAGCTCAGTACATACAGATTTATACAGTCACCAATAGGGGGAGCTAACTACATACAGATTTATACAGTCACCAATAGGGGGAGCTAACTACATACAGATTTATACAGTCACCACTAGATGGAGCTCACTACATACAGATTTATACAGTCACCACTAGATGAAGCTCACTACAAACAGATTTATACAGTCACCACTAGGGGGAGCTCACTACATACAGATTTATACAGTCACCACTAGAGGAAGCTCACTACATACAGATTTATACAGTCACCACTAGGGGGAGCTCACTACATACAGATTATTACAGTCACCACTAGGGGGAGCTCACTACATACAGATTAATACAGTCACCACTAGGGGGAGCTCAGTACATACAGATTTATACAGTCACCACTAGGGGGAGCTCAGTACATACAGGATTCATACAGTCACCACTAGGGGGAGCTCAGTACATACAGGATTTATACAGTCACCACTAGGAGGAGCTCACTGCATACAGATTTATACAGCCACCACTAGAGGGAGCTCACTATATACAGATCTAAACAATGACCACTAGAGGGAGCTCATCACATACAGAAAGGTAAAGCGAGAGCTGTATAAATTTCCAGGTATGTGAGCTCCCCTACTGGTAGATGGAAGCACCTTGTATGACAGTCAGTCAGCATGGGAAGCTTTTCAGCGTACCTCTCTCTTACATGCCAAGGGTCCCGTAGCTGTCATGTGTCCGGCCTCTATGATGACTAAACAGGCAGTCAAAAAACATTTACTCCATTAAGCTCCAGTGGACATCACCATACAGCACGGAGCCCCTTACTCGCCAAACTTCCCTGCACTGCCATCTGTCGCTACACCAGATGACAAATACTTGTCTGCAAAGATCCAATATATGTAGATTCAATTATTCGCCCTTTACTGCTTGCTGTCAGAGAATGAGAAGAATCAGAATTATGGAGGAGGAGGAGGCTCTGCTTCTCCTGAACCTCATGGAAAATATTAAAGTACAGCAAAGGATGAAGATAGAGATAATATAGAACTTTATACCTGACACATTCCATCTGTGATCGCCGACCACCTGTACAGGCTCTAAAGCAGCAATCAGCAGTTGTCACACAGTGATAGTCCAGGGACCACAGGAGCGACCCCCGACCGACTGCTGCCAGACAAGTGCCAGCGCCATCTCTACTGTAGCCCCAGAAGACGTACCATGACATGAAGAGCGGAGACCCCTCAGATGAAGAGGCGGAGGGTAGCGGCGTCCATTGTGTGCATGATAAATATAGCCTGAGCTTTTATACACGGTCCTCCCAAACAAGGGAGGCGCCGCACCCCACCTCTGTGACAGGAGGAAAAGACAATTCCCAGGAACTGACGGGTGACACGTTTATTCCAAGGGAAGTGATAGAATGAAGCTAGAACAAATGAACACCACAACTCCAACCCAAAACAGAGAAAACCGCAAGGAAAACCGCCCCCCTGACTCCACACCGCACATATAGTGAGGACTAAGGGCCAAACATAGGGGCACCACATAACAATACAACCAAAGGACACATAATAGACAGGAGGCAGTATTATAGTAGCTATATTCTTGTATATAGGAGCAGTATTATAGTAGTTATATTCTTGTACATAGGGGCAGTATTATAGTAGTTATATTCTTGTACATAGGGGGCAGTATTATAGTAGTTATATTCTTGTACATAGGGGGCAGTATTATAGTAGTTATATTCTTGTATATGGGGGCAGTATTATAGTAGTTATATTCTTGTATATAGGGGGCAGTATTATAGTAGTTATATTCTTGTATATAGGGGGCAGTATTATAGTAGTTATATTCTTGTACATAGGGGGCAGTATTATTGTAGTTATATTCTTGTACATAGGGGGCAGTATTATTGTAGTTATATTCTTGTACATAGCGGCAGTATTATAGTAGTTATATTCTTGTACATAGGGGCAGTATTATAGTAGTTATATTCTTGTACATAGGGGCAGTATTATAGTAGTTATATTCTTGTACATAGGGGGCAGTATTATAGTAGTTATATTCTTGTACATAGGGGGCAGTATTATAGTAGTTATATTCTTGTACATAGGGGGCAGTATTATAGTAGTTATATTCTTGTACATAGGGGGCAGTATTATAGTAGTTATATTCTTGTATATAGGGGCAGTATTATAGTAGTTATATTCTTGTATATAGGGGGCAGTATTATAGTAGTTATATTCTTGTATATAGGGGGCAGTATTATAGTAGTTATATTCTTGTATATAGGGGGCAGTATTATAGTAGTTATATTCTTGTACATAGGGGGCAGTATTATAGTAGTTATATTCTTGTATATAGGGGGCAGTATTATAGTAGTTATATTCTTGTACATAGGGGGCAGTATTATAGTAGATATATTCTTGTATATAGGGGCAGTATTATAGTAGTTATATTTTTGTACACAGGGGCAGTATGCCAGTGTTTGTGTCTGGCTCTTGTAACCCACTGGGACCACACAAGGTAAGACCGCTGAGCTGAGGTAGGCAACACCAAATATGCTCCTTTTTCCTGTTTTGTATGTTCTGGCACCGGAGCTGGAAAAGCAGATCAGCTCAGAGGTCTGAGAATGTGCCGAACTCCGGGATCTGTGGAAAGTTTCCAGGACGGAGATCTGCTCACCTGCCCTGAATAAACATCATATTGCTGGGGCGATACGGGACATCAGGACACGGCAGCAGAGGAGTTTGGTTCTTATTTACGTACTGTGTGTTATACAGAAGGCCAAGTCTATAACTCCTGACCCAAAGTCTTTTCACTTTATCTGAGTTATTTTCATCTTGGTGGCATGGCCAATTTTTGCCACATGACACCAGGTCAGAACGGGTGTACTCATATATAAGAGGTTCAAAAAATAATGCCATGGGCATGTTTAGCTGTCTCTATAATGCAGCTTTGCTGGTCAATGCAATTGTATGATGTCAGGTGGAGACAGCGACACCTTCTAGGAGAACTGGTAAACACCGAATAGGCGAAACATACACTATATGGAAAAAAAATAAAATACCTACCTCCTGCACCTCCAGGAACTTCTCTGACCTCCAACCTACACCCATAGACATAATAATATGGAGTCATCCTCTGCAGATATATCGGCTCTCGCTCTTCTGGGAAGATTTTCTACAAGATTTTGGAGAAGTCAGTGGGAATTTTTGCCCCTTCATCCAGAAGGACATTTGTGGGGTCAGACCCTGATGTTGGGGGGAGTCTGGGCTCACTACCTGCATGATAGGATCCGGGCTCTGTGCGGCCGCTCATGTCCCCCCCATGTCTGTATGGAGCTTGTGCACGGAGCACAGACATGGGGGGCAGATAAGGGTCTCCCCCAAACTGTTCCCACAGAGCTGAAGCTACAATTGTCCACAATGTCTTGTGCTGAAGATGAAGATTTCCCTTTTCTGGAGCGGAGGGTCCGAGGCTGCCCCCTGATAACAGCCCACAGTATTATCCCCCTCCACCATCTGTACAGGGGGCACAGTGCAGTCAGGGGGTAACGTCCTCCTGGAACCACTAAACCCAGAATCCTCCATCAGACGCAGATAGAGAAGTGCGATCCGTCACTGCACAGAACACGTCTCCTCCAGAGTCCGGTGGTGGCGCGTTAGTAGCATGTGACCACGGCTTGTGTGGGAATTACAGCTTAGACCTACTCCTCTTAGTGGGGCCAGGCTGTAATACTAGACACAACCAGAGAGAAGGTGGGGCGCTGATTTTGCAATATGGGAACAATGTTTTTCCAGTCTTGTACAAGTACTTGAATTTTTTAGGCAGCTTGAAATCTAAAGCGAGCAAGGACAGTGAGGCAGACCTGCCATAGACGTAGGATTTCCTCCTTACATACGGCACTAGCACTCATTTCATGTCCTGCCGCAGCGAGTATACTCGAAGGAGGGCAGAGATTACAGACCCATCCTCATAGATATACATGGAGAATAGTGTGGACATGATCTCCACCTAGTGGTAAAACAGAAAACAAGAACACAGACACAAGTGGTCTCACCACACAACCTCCATCTGTGAGCTCTACCAGAGGGGCCACCACTTAGTGCTGAGGACCCCGGCCACTACAGGATCTGGCCGCCCATGCGATGCCTCATTGTGACGCACCCGATGGTGACCTGATGGGACCAGTGGATAAAGTTATCCAAACCCGACATCTGCAGCGAGTAGACGTCATCACGGTGTTAGACGCAGCCACTGATCACCCTTGAGATGAACGAGACGTTACTATCTGAAGGGATCTACAAGCGGAGCCGTGTACCTGGGAGCACTGGATACAGCGCCATCAATAATGCAGAGCGATGTACAACAGGTCCAGGGGGAAACGTTACTCAAGCACAATCCCTGTGTCAGCAGGTGCTGCTCACAGGGGAGGGTTTGTTACAATTGCATCCAGTCTAGATAGCTGTGAGAAAACAAACTGACATGTTTTACCTCCACTGATACATTGTCACCAACAATCTGACCGAGATTTTCTGCTGTTGCCATGTTGAGCTCACAAAAGATTGTCTAGGCTGGAAATAAATCCCCCCACTGTGACAAGTGTGAGGTCAGGACAGGCCGTCAGCCTCTAGACGTATGAAGGGTTATTGCTATGTATTGACAGCAAGCAGACGACAAGGAGGAAATGCCGCACACAGCGCACTGGGAAGTGGCAGAACGTTCTGTGACTTTTACATAGAGCTTCACCGGCTGCCGTGCGAGACAGACAACCGAGGGGGGCCCAGCCTGCGAGAGACAGAGACAGACAACCGAGGGGGGCCCAGCCTGCGAGAGACAGACAACCGAGGGGGGCCCAGCCTGCGAGAGACAGACAACCGAGGGGGGCCCAGCCTGCGAGAGACAGACAACCGAGGGGGGCCCAGCCTGCGAGAGACAGACAACCGAGGGGGGCCCAGCCTGCGAGAGACAGACAACCGAGGGGGGCCCAGCCTGCGAGAGACAGACAACCGAGGGGGGCCCAGCCTGCGAGAGACAGACAACAGAGGGGGGCCCAGCCTGCGAGAGAGACACAAGGAGGGGGGGGGGAGCGTGGGGTCCAGGCTGAGGGTGGCACGAGGTGAGGGGCCGGCAGCCTGTGCCTCATCAGATATTTCATACCATACACCAAGTCAGCTGAACAAAGTTAAGTTCCAGTGTAGTTTTTGTCATTCTGTGGCCTACACTTTGCCCCCTGCATAGGTGCTGCACTTAAAAGGGGTTTTCTGGTTTTGGGAAAACCTCTGTCCATTGGATGCAGTTTAACACAAGACAGTCCTTTAATCCCCAAGTCCAACACAGTCTCACTGGCTGCTCCCAATTTCTGCAGAATTGTTCTAACATCGACAGCAGCACTGCAGCCGATCAGTGAGCTCAGGCACAACAATCAACCCGCTGAGCTGACTTATCGTCTGCAGCCAGACAACGAGAGCAGCAGCGGAGACTCAGCGCTGGACCTGGTGATGGGAATAAAACAGGTTTGTTTGCTTTTGTTTTAAACAAACTGCAGCCAAACAAGCGTTTTCAAACTGGAAGATCCTGGTAATAATGTTCCCCATCAGGTAACGTGCGCATGAATCCACTAAACCTAAAGGGGTCCCCGATGTTAGAAAACCTCATGTGTCTGCAATGGAAGTTATATAATGAGAGCAACAACTGAAAACACTGACATTAAAGAGAGGAAGGACTCAGCCTGGAGCCTGAGGCCGAGGGGAATCAGCACTAAATACACAAAAGACGACCTCCGGTCATCTACACATGTAACCAGAACTAACAGCATGAATATACGAAGAAAAGGCTGGGACCCCTTGTACAGATATAACATATCCTCTACTGATCCCAAGTTACATCCTGTATTATACTCCAGAGCTGCACTCACTATTCTGCTGGTGCAGTCACTGTGTACATACATTACTGATCCTGAGTTACATCCTGTATTATACCCCAGAGCTGCACTCACTAGTCTGCTGGTGCAGTCACTGTGTACATACATTATATTACTGATCCTGAGTTACCTCCTGTATTATACTCCAGAGCTGCACTCACTATTCTGCTGGTGCAGTCACTGTGTACATACATTACTGATCCTGAGTTACATCCTGTATTATACTCCAGAGCTGCACTCACTATTCTGCTGGTGCAGTCACTGTGTACATTACATTACTGATCCTGAGTTACCTCCTGTATTATACTCCAGAGCTGCACTCACTATTCTGCTGGTGCAGTCACTGTGTACATACATTACATTACTGATCCTGAGTTACATCCTGTATTATACTCCAGAGCTGCACTCACTATTCTGCTGGTGCAGTCACTGTGCACATACATTACTAATTCTGTATTATACTCCAGAGCTCCATAAAGACACAAAGTATAAAGATTAGGTTTTTCCCCCAGATTATCAGATTCAATGCCACGTGTTAGACTCTGGATGTAACCAGAGCCGCAGTCACAACTCTGCACCTCTATGACCACAGTATACAAATAAGAGCAGGTAACTTCGCAAATGCACATTAGAGGTGACTAGAAAGAATCAAAACTTTGATTGCAGCTCTGAAGTGCTTGTAATTCTGCACAAGACCATATGTTCGGCTGAATGACAATCACCACCAATATAACATAAAGATGGCGATTATCATGCTACGGATACATGTGACTCTGGGCGGCCGGGTAAGGACCCAAGAGCATACAGTCTTCTCTATTTGCTCTTGCGTTCACCTTTTTGCTCTTCTTGCCGTCATCTTCCATCTCTCAGCTGCGGAGTCTCCTCCTCCTGCGATCCTGGGCGGCAGATGATGAGCGGGGAGAGGTGGGGGGTGGTGTCGCTGTCGCTCGTGATGGGGAGGTCAATGACATGCCTGCAGCACAGCCGCCACAGGGGGATTATGGGAATGCGGAGCCCTCTGATGGGAGCAAGATATGGCGATATTATTGCAGACGTGAACTAAAACCGGTGACAGCATCAACGTGTGCACTGCATCTGTGAGGGAAGAGCAAAGAAATGAGACGAGGGGACAGATAATAGTGCGACGCACTGGTGAGGGGGGGGACAGATAATAGTGAGACGCACTGGTGAGGGGGGGACAGATAATAGAGAGACGTACTGGTGAGGGGGGGGACAGATAATAGTGAGACGCACTGGTGAGGGGGGGACAGATAATAGTGAGACGCACTGGTGAGGGGGGGACAGATAATAGTGAGACGTACTGGTGAGGGGGGACAGATAATAGTGAGACGCACTGGTGAGGGGGGGACAGATAATAGTGAGACGTACTGGTGGGAGGAGGTGGGGACAGATAATAGTGAGACTTACTGGTGGGAGGAGGTGGGGACAGATAATAGTGAGACGTACTGGTGGGAGGAGGTGGGGACAGATAATAGTGAGGCGCACTGGTGAGAGGAGGAGGGGACAGATAAGAGTGAGACGCACTGGTGAGAAGAGGAGGGGACAGATAAGAGTGAGACACTGGTGAGAGGAGGTGGGGACAGCTAATAGTGAGACGCACAGGTGAGAGGAGGTGGGGACAGCTAATAGTGAGACGCACAGGTGAGAGGAGGTGGGGACAGCTAATAGTGAGACGCACTGGTGAGAGGAGGTGGGGACAGCTAATAGTAAGACGCACTGGTGGGAGGAGGTGGGGACAAATAATAGTGAGACGCACTGGTGGGAGGAGGTGGGGACAGATAATAGTGAGACACACTGGTGGGAGGAGGTGGGGACAGATAATAGTGAGACACACTGGTGGGAGGAGGTGGGGACAGATAATAGTGAGACACACTGGTGGGAGGAGGTGGGGACAGATAATAGTGAGACACACTGGTGGGAGGAGGTGGGGACAGATAATAGTGAGACACACTGGTGAGGGGACAGATAATAGTGAGACACACTGGTGGGAGGAGGTGGGGACAGATAATAGTGAGACACACTGGTGGGAGGAGGTGGGGACAGATAATAGTGAGACACTGTTGGGAGGAGGTGGGGACAGATAATAGTGGGACACTGGTGAGGAGAAAGATAGTAGTGAGACACACTGGTGAGAGGAGGAGGGGACAGATAATAGTGAGACACACTGGTGAGAGGAGGAGGGGACAGATAATAGTGAGACACACTGGTGAGAGGAGGAGGGGACAGATAATAGTGAGACACACTAGTGGGAGGAGGTGGGGACAGAATCGACAGATAATAGTGAGACGCACTAGTGGGAGGAGGTGGGGACAGATAATAGTGAGACGCACTAGTGGGAGGAGGTGGGGACAGATAATAGTGGGACACTGGTGAGGAGAAAGATAGTAGTGAGACACACTGATGAGAGGAGGAGGGGACAGCTAATAGTGAGACACACTGGTGAGAGGAGGTGGGGACAGATAATAGTGAGACACTGATGGGAGGAGGTGGGGACAGATAATAGTGGGACACTGGTGAGGAGAAAGATAGTGAGACACACTGGTGAGAGGAGGAGGGGACAGCTAATAGTGAGACACACTGGTGAGAGGAGGAGGGGACAGCTAATAGTGAGACACACTGGTGGGAGGAGGTGGGGACAGATAATAGTGAGACACACTGGTGGGAGGAGGTGGGGACAGATAATAGTGAGACACACTGGTGGGAGGAGGTGGGGACAGATAATAGTGAGACACTGTTGGGAGGAGGTGGGGACAGATAATAGTGGGACACTGGTGAGGAGAAAGATAGTAGTGAGACACACTGGTGAGAGGAGGAGGGGACAGCTAATAGTGAGACACACTGGTGAGAGGAGGTGGGGACAGCTAATAGTGAGACACACTGGTGAGAGGAGGTGGGGACAAATAATAGTGAGACGCACTGGTGGGAGGAGGTGGGGACAGATAATAGTGAGACACACTGGTGAGGGGACAGATAATAGTGAGACACTGGTGAGAGGAGGAGGGGACAGATAATAGTGAGACACTGGTGAGGAGAAATATAGTAGTGAGACACACTGGTGAGAGGAGGAGGGGACAGATAATAGTGAGACACGCTGGTGAGAGGAGGAGGGGACAGATAATAGAGAGACGCACTAGTGGGAGGAGGTGGGGACAGAATCGACAGATAATAGTGAGACACACTGGTGGGAGGAGGTGGGGACACATAATAGTGAGACACACTGGTGGGAGGAGGTGGGGACAGATAATAGTGGGACACTGGTGAGGAGAAAGATAGTAGTGAGACACACTGGTGAGAGGAGGAGGGGACAGATAATAGTGAGACGCACTAGTGGGAGGAGGTGGGGACAGAATCGACAGATAATAGTGAGACGCACTAGTGGGAGGAGGTGGGGACAGATAATAGTGAGTCACACTGGTGAGAGGAGGAGGGGACAGATAATAGTGAGACGCACTAGTGGGAGGAGGTGGGGACAGATAATAGTGAGTCACACTGGTGAGAGGAGGAGGGGACAGATAATAGTGAGACGCACTGGTGAGGGGGGGACAGATAATAGTGAGACGTACTGGTGGGAGGAGGTGGGGACAGATAATAGTGAGACGCACTAGTGGGAGGAGGTGGGGACAGATAATAGTGAGACACACTGGTGAGAGGAGGTGGGGACAGATAATAGTGAGACACTGGTGAGGAGAAAGATAGTAGTGAGACACACTGATGAGAGGAGGAGGGGACAGCTAATAGTGAGACACACTGGTGAGAGGAGGTGGGGACAGCTAATAGTGAGACACACTGGTGAGAGGAGGTGGGGACAGATAATAGTGAGACACTGATGGGAGGAGGTGGGGACAGATAATAGTGGGACACTGGTGAGGAGAAAGATAGTGAGACACACTGGTGAGAGGAGGAGGGGACAGCTAATAGTGAGACACACTGGTGGGAGGAGGTGGGGACAGATAATAGTGAGACACACTGGTGGGAGGAGGTGGGGACACATAATAGTGAGACACACTGGTGAGAGGTGGGGACAGATAATAGTGAGACACTGTTGGGAGGAGGTGGGGACAGATAATAGTGGGACACTGGTGAGGAGAAAGATAGTAGTGAGACACACTGGTGAGAGGAGGAGGGGACAGCTAATAGTGAGACACACTGGTGAGAGGAGGTGGGGACAAATAATAGTGAGACGCACTGGTGGGAGGAGGTGGGGACAGATAATAGTGAGACACACTGGTGAGGGGACAGATAATAGTGAGACACACTGGTGAGGGGACAGATAATAGTGAGACACTGGTGAGAGGAGGAGGGGACAGATAATAGTGGGACACTGGTGAGGAGAAATATAGTAGTGAGACACACTGGTGAGAGGAGGAGGGGACAGATAATAGTGAGACACGCTGGTGAGAGGAGGAGGGGACAGATAATAGTGAGACGCACTAGTGGGAGGAGGTGGGGACACAATAGTGAGACACACTGGTGGGAGGAGGTGGGGACAGATAATAGTGAGACGCACTAGTGGGAGGAGGTGGGGACAGATAATAGTGAGTCACACTGGTGAGAGGAGGAGGGGACAGATAATAGTGAGACACTGGTGAGAGAAGGAGGGGACAGATAATAGTGAGACGCACTAGTGGGAGGAGGTGGGGACAGAATCGACAGATAATAGTGAGACGCACTAGTGGGAGGAGGTGGGGACAGATAATAGTGAGTCACACTGGTGAGAGGAGGAGGGGACAGATAATAGTGAGACGCACTAGTGGGAGGAGGTGGGGACAGATAATAGTGAGTCACACTGGTGAGAGGAGGAGGGGACAGATAATAGTGAGACACACTGGTGAGAGGAGGAGGGGACAGATAATAGTGAGACACACTGGTGAGAGGAGGAGGGGACAGATAATAGTGAGACGCACTAGTGGGAGGAGGTGGGGACAGAATCGACAGATAATAGTGAGACGCACTAGTGGGAGGAGGTGGGGACAGATAATAGTGAGTCACACTGGTGAGAGGAGGAGGGGACAGATAATAGTGAGACGCACTAGTGGGAGGAGGTGGGGACAGATAATAGTGAGTCACACTGGTGAGAGGAGGAGGGGACAGATAATAGTGAGACGCACTGGTGGGAGGAGGTGGGGACAGATAATAGTGAGACACTGGTGAGGAGAAAGATAGTAGTGAGACACACTGGTGAGAGGAGGAGGGGACAGATAATAGTGAGACGCACTAGTGGGAGGAGGTAGGGACAGAATCGACAGATAATAGTGAGACGCACTAGTGGGAGGAGGTGGGGACAGATAATAGTGAGACGCACTAGTGGGAGGAGGTGGGGACAGATAATAGTGAGTCACACTGGTGAGAGGAGGAGGGGACAGAATAGTGAGACACAGGTGAGAGGAGGTGGGGACAGATAATAGTGAGACGCACTGGTGAGGGGGACAGATAATAGTGAGACGCACTGGTGAGGGGGACAGATAATAGTGAGACGCACTGGTGAGGGGGACAGATAATAGTGAGACGCACTGGTGAGGGGGACAGATAATAGTGAGACGCACTGGTGAGGGGGACAGATAATAGTGAGACGCACTGGTGAGGGGGACAGATAATAGTGAGACGCACTGGTGAGGGGGACAGATAATAGTGAGACGCACTGGTGAGGGGGACAGATAATAGTGAGACGCACTGGTGAGGGGGACAGATAATAGTGAGACGCACTGGTGAGGGGGACAGATAATAGTGAGACGCACTGGTGAGGGGGACAGATAATAGTGAGACGCACTGGTGAGGGGGACAGATAATAGTGAGACGCACTGGTGAGGGGGACAGATAATAGTGAGACGCACTGGTGAGGGGGACAGATAATAGTGAGACGCACTGGTGAGGGGGACAGATAATAGTGAGACGCACTGGTGAGGGGGACAGATAATAGTGAGACGCACTGGTGAGGGGGACAGATAATAGTGAGACGCACTGGTGAGGGGGACAGATAATAGTGAGACGCACTGGTGAGGGGGACAGATAATAGTGAGACGCACTGGTGAGGGGGACAGATAATAGTGAGACGCACTGGTGAGGGGGACAGATAATAGTGAGACGCACTGGTGAGGGGGACAGATAATAGTGAGACGCACTGGTGAGGGGGACAGATAATAGTGAGACGCACTGGTGAGGGGGACAGATAATAGTGAGACGCACTGGTGAGGGGGACAGATAATAGTGAGACGCACTGGTGAGGGGGACAGATAATAGTGAGACGCACTGGTGAGGGGGACAGATAATAGTGAGACGCACTGGTGAGGGGGACAGATAATAGTGAGACGCACTGGTGAGGGGGGCAGATAATAGTGAGACACACTGGTGAGGGGGGCAGATAATAGTGAGACACTGGTGGGAGGAGGTGGGGACAGATAATAGTGAGACGCACTGGTGGGAGGAGGTGGGGACAGATAATAGTGAGTCACACTTGTGAGAGGAGGAGGGGACAGAATAGTGAGACACACTGGTGAGGGGGACAGATAATAGTGAGTCACACTGGTGAGAGGAGGAGGGGACAGATAATAGTGAGACGCACTGGTGAGGGGGACAGATAGTGAGACGCACTGGTGAGGGGGACAGATAATAGTGAGACGCACTGGTGAGGGGGACAGATAATAGTGAGACGCACTGGTGAGGGGGACAGATAATAGTGAGACGCACTGGTGAGGGGGACAGATAATAGTGAGACGCACTGGTGAGGGGGACAGATAATAGTGAGACGCACTGGTGGGAGGAGGTGGGGACAGATAATAGTGGGACACTGGTGAGGAGAAAGATAGTAGTGAGACACACTGGTGAGAGGAGGAGGGGACAGATAATAGTGAGACACACTGGTGGGAGGAGGTGGGGACAGATAATAGTGAGACGCACTGGTGGGAGGAGGTGGGGACAGATAATAGTGAGACGCACTGGTGGGAGGAGGTGGGGACAGATAATAGTGAGACGCACTGGTGGGAGGAGGTGGGGACAGATAATAGTGAGACGCACTGGTGGGAGGAGGTGGGGACAGATAATAGTGAGACGCACTGGTGGGAGGAGGTGGGGACAGATAATAGTGAGTCGCACTGGTGAGAGGAGGAGGGGACAGATAATAGTGAGACACACTGGTGAGAGGAGGAGGGGACAGATAATAGTGAGACACACTGGTGAGGGGACAGGTAATAGTGAGACACACTGGTGAGGGGACAGGTAATAGTGAGACACTGGTGGGAGGAGGTGGGGACAGATAATAGTGAGACGCACTGGTGGGAGGAGGTGGGGACAGATAATAGTGAGACGCACTGGTGGGAGGAGGTGGGGACAGATAATAGTGAGACACACTGGTGGGAGGAGGTGGGGACAGATAATAGTGAGACACACTGGTGGGAGGAGGTGGGGACAGATAATAGTGAGACACACTGGTGGGAGGAGGTGGGGACAGATAATAGTGAGACACACTGGTGGGAGGAGGTGGGGACAGATAATAGTGAGACACACTGGTGAGGGGACAGGTAATAGTGAGACACACTGGTGAGGGGACAGGTAATAGTGAGACACTGGTGGGAGGAGGTGGGGACAGATAATAGTGAGACACACTGGTGGGAGGAGGTGGGGACAGATAATAGTGAGACGCACTAGTGGGAGGAGGTGGGGACAGATAATAGTGAGACGCACTGGTGGGAGGAGGTGGGGACAGATAATAGTGAGACGCACTGGTGGGAGGAGGTGGGGACAGATAATAGTGAGACGCACTGGTGGGAGGAGGTGGGGACAGATAATAGTGAGACGCACTAGTGGGAGGAGGTGGGGACAGATAATAGTGAGACGCACTAGTGGGAGGAGGTGGGGACAGATAATAGTGAGACCCACTGGTGGGAGGAGGTGGGGACAGATAATAGTGAGACACACTGGTGGGAGGTGGGGACAGATAATAGTGAGACACACTGGTGAGGGGACAGATAATAGTGAGACGCACTGGTGGGAGGAGGTGGGGACAGATAATAGTGAGACGCACTGGTGGGAGGAGGTGGGGACAGATAATAGTGAGACACTGGTGGGAGGAGGTGGGGACAGATAATAGTGAGACGCACTGGTGGGAGGAGGTGGGGACAGATAATAGTGAGACGCACTGGTGGGAGGAGGTGGGGACAGATAATAGTGAGACGCACTGGTGAGGGGACAGGTAATAGTGAGACACACTGGTGGGAGGAGGTGGGGACAGATAATAGTGAGACACACTGGTGAGGGGACAGGTAATAGTGAGACACACTGGTGAGGGGACAGGTAATAGTGAGACACTGGTGGGAGGAGGTGGGGACAGATAATAGTGAGACGCACTGGTGGGAGGAGGTGGGGACAGATAATAGTGAGACGCACTGGTGGGAGGAGGTGGGGACAGATAATAGTGAGACGCACTGGTGGGAGGAGGTGGGGACAGATAATAGTGAGACGCACTGGTGGGAGGAGGTGGGGACAGATAATAGTGAGACGCACTGGTGGGAGGAGGTGGGGACAGATAATAGTGAGACGCACTGGTGGGAGGAGGTGGGGACAGATAATAGTGAGACGCACTGGTGAGGGGACAGATAATAGTGAGACGCACTGGTGAGGGGACAGGTAATAGTGAGACACACTGGTGAGGGGACAGGTAATAGTGAGACACACTGGTGAGGGGACAGGTAATAGTGAGACACTGGTGGGAGGAGGTGGGGACAGATAATAGTGAGACGCACTGGTGGGAGGAGGTGGGGACAGATAATAGTGAGACGCACTGGTGGGAGGAGGTGGGGACAGATAATAGTGAGACGCACTGGTGGGAGGAGGTGGGGACAGATAATAGTGAGACGCACTGGTGAGGGGACAGATAATAGTGAGACACACTGGTGGGAGGAGGTGGGGACAGATAATAGTGAGACACACTGGTGGGAGGAGGTGGGGACAGATAATAGTGAGACACTGGTGGGAGGAGGTGGGGACAGATAATAGTGAGACACACTGGTGAGGGGACAGGTAATAGTGAGACACACTGGTGAGGGGACAGGTAATAATGAGACACTGGTGGGAGGAGGTGGGGACAGATAATAGTGAGACGCACTGGTGGGAGGAGGTGGGGACAGATAATAGTGAGACGCACTGGTGAGGGGACAGGTAATAGTGAGACACACTGGTGAGGGGACAGGTAACAGTGAGGCACACAATGCAGCGTGCTGTGGCAGCACTCACGTCCCTGCCTCAGGCCTCCTCCTCTCCGCTCTCTGATTGTTGCCGGGCGCCCCAGAATCTTTTCAAGTCTCCTGCCATGTTGGGTGTAAACTTCCCAGCAAGCAGTGCGGCACAAAAGTGTGAGAGGGACTGGGCGTGGTAGGATAGGTGACGTCATACTAGCAGCCGCAGAGATGGGAGACGCTCTATCCTGACAATTCTATCATTATTGTCGCTGGAGGGCGTGGCTTGCTGGACTGTTATCCGCCATCTTACTGGAGGCAGCGGAGCGGATCATCCAGAAAGTACGCGGTCGTGTGAGTGGACGGTTCTCATCTCTGTTTACACAACAGGAGCGTGAGGTGCTGCACCTGAGGCACATATATGATGGGGAAATACGGGGACACTAATGGGCGTTACACCCTGGGAGATGAGGGGACACTAATGAGTGTGACACACTAAGAATGAGAGGACACTAATGAGTGTGACACACTGGGAATGAGGGGACAATAATGAGTGTGACACACTGGGACTGAGAGGACACTAATGAGTGTGACACACTGGGAATGAGGGGACACTAATGAGTGTGACACTCGGGTGTTTTTTCTCTTGGGGGCGTCCTGTAGACTCGGGGTGCCTCTCATCGGATCATGTCCACGCTGTTCCCGTCGCTTTTCCCACAAGTCACGGAGTCGCTGTGGTTTAATCTGGATCGGCCTTGTGTAGACGAGAATGAGTTACAGCAGCAGGAGCAGCAGCACCAGGCCTGGGTGAGTATGAAGCGCTCCACGCCACATCACAGTCCGCTCCACAGCCCTCACCACACTACTGTCCGCTCCACGCCACATCCCTCTCCACTCCACAGCCTTCGCCACACTACTGTCCGCTCCACGCCACATCCCTCTCCACATAACTGTCCGCTCCACTCCACAGCCCACTCCACAGCCCTCTCCACTCCACAGCCTTCGCCACACTACTGTCTGCTCCACACCACAGCCCTCTCCACTCCACTGTCTGCTCCACACCACAGCCCTCTCCACTCCACTGTCTGCTCCACACCACAGCCCTCTCCACTCCACTGTCTGCTCCACACCACAGCCCTCTCCACTCCACTGTCCGCTCCACACCACAGCCCGCTCCACGCCACTGTCCACTCCACTCCACAGCCCTCTCCACTCCACTGTCCGCACCACGCTACTGTCTGCTCCACACCACATCCATCTCCACACCACATCCATCTCCACACCACAGCCCTCTCCACACCACATCCATCTCCACACCACAGCCCTCTCCACACCACATCCATCTCCACACCACATCCATCTCCACACCACATCCATCTCCACACCACATCCATCTCCACACCACATCCATCTCCACACCACATCCATCTCCACACCACAGCCCTCTCCACACCACAGCCCTCTCCACACCACAGCCCTCTCCACACCACAGCCCTCTCCACACCACAGCCCTCTCCACACCACAGCCCTCTCCACACCACAGCCCTCTCCACACCACAGCCCTCTCCACACTACTGTCCGCTCAACACCACAGCCCTCTCTACTCCACTGTCCACTCCATGCCACAGCCCTCTCCACGCCACTGTCCGCACCACGCCACAGCCCTCTCCACGCCACAGCCCTCTCCACACTACTGTCCGCTCAACACCACAGCCCTCTCCACACTACTGTCCGCTCAACACCACAACCCTCTCCACTCCACAGCCCTCGCCACACTACTGTCCGCTCCACGCCACAGCCTTCTCCATGCCACAGCCCTCGCCACAGTGCGCCCAACACCACAGCCCTCTCCACGCCACGGCCCTCTCCACGCCACACCACAGCCCTCGCCACACTACTATCCGCTCCACACCACAGCCCTCGCCACACCACTGTCCGTTCCACACCACAGCCCTCTCCACGCCACAGCCCTCGCCACACTACTGTCTTCTCCACGCCACAGCCCTCGCCACACTACTGTCTTCTCCACGCCACAGCCCTCACCACACTTCTGTCTTCTCCACGCCACAGCCCTCGCCACACTACTGTCTGCTCCACGCCACAGCCCTCGCCACACTACTGTCTGCTCCACGCCACAGCCCTCGCCACACTACTGTCTGCTCCACGCCACAGCCCTCGCCACACTACTGTCTGCTCCACGCCACAGCCCTCGCCACACTACTGTCTGCTCCACGCCACAGCCCTCGCCACACTACTGTCTGCTCCACGCCACAGCCCTCGCCACACTACTGTCTGCTCCACGCCACAGCCCTCGCCACACTACTGTCTGCTCCACGCCACAGCCCTCGCCACACTACTGTCTGCTCCACGCCACAGCCCTCGCCACACTACTGTCTGCTCCACGCCACAGCCCTCGCCACACTACTGTCTGCTCCACGCCACAGCCCTCGCCACACTACTGTCTGCTCCTCGCCACACTACTGTCTGCTCCTCGCCACACTACTGTCTGCTCCACGCCACACTACTGTCTGCTCCACGCCACAGCCCTCGCCACACTACTGTCTGCTCCACGCCACAGCCCTCGCCACACTACTGTCTGCTCCACGCCACAGCCCTCGCCACACTACTGTCTGCTCCACGCCACAGCCCTCGCCACACTACTGTCTGCTCCACGCCACAGCCCTCGCCACACTACTGTCTGCTCCACGCCACAGCCCTCGCCACACTACTGTCTGCTCCACGCCACAGCCCTCGCCACACTACTGTCTGCTCCACGCCACAGCCCTCGCCACACTACTGTCTGCTCCACGCCACAGCCCTCGCCACACTACTGTCTGCTCCACGCCACAGCCCTCGCCACACTACTGTCTGCTCCACGCCACAGCCCTCGCCACACTACTGTCTGCTCCACGCCACAGCCCTCGCCACACTACTGTCTGCTCCACGCCACAGCCCTCGCCACACTACTGTCTGCTCCACGCCACAGCCCTCGCCACACTACTGTCTGCTCCACGCCACAGCCCTCGCCACACTACTGTCTGCTCCACGCCACAGCCCTCGCCACACTACTGTCTGCTCCACGCCACAGCCCTCGCCACACTACTGTCTGCTCCACGCCACAGCCCTCGCCACACTACTGTCTGCTCCACGCCACAGCCCTCGCCACACTACTGTCTGCTCCACGCCACAGCCCTCGCCACACTACTGTCTGCTCCACGCCACAGCCCTCGCCACACTACTGTCTGCTCCACGCCACAGCCCTCGCCACACTACTGTCTGCTCCACGCCACAGCCCTCGCCACACTACTGTCTGCTCCACGCCACAGCCCTCGCCAAGCCACTGCCCTCTCCACGCTACTGTCCGCGCCACAGCCCTCTCCGCGCCACAGCCCGCTCCACAGCCCTCTCCACGCCACAGCCCGCTCCACACCACAGTCTTCACCATAGGCCACACCTCTGTGGGTTTTTTTTTAATAGACGGCACACTGTGTCATATTCAATATGTTGGTTGCCCCATTGGACCGCTTAAAAAGCGTATCAGAAAGCATCTGTCAGATGCAGTGAGCACCACCACCATAAATATTTCAGCGGTGTCGCGTCACTTTGCACAGGTGCACAAGGGGGCTTTATCCTCCTTGGAAAGGTGCACAAACCCATGAGGAGCGGTAATTAGAAAAGAAAGATCCTCAACAGGGAATGTTTCTGAATTTTCATGCTGACACTAGGTTTCCATCAGGTCTTAACCCCTTAACAACTGCCGATACGCCTTTTTAGCGGCAGCAGTTAAGGGTACTGTGATGACACCAATGGTATCACGGGCGCTCTCAGGAGGCACGTGAACGAGCGCAGGGAGTGCAGGAACAAGCCACGCAGTGCGCAAGGACCTGAGACAAAGCAGTGAGCACAGGACCTGGCACTAAGCAGTCATGTGACCAGGGGGTGGAGTCACCGCTCGTGAGTACAGGGAAGGAAACTAAGCACGCAGAGTGCAGGACACAGACATTAAACGTGTTCAAGGAGAGCCGAGGGTCAATAGCCAGACGAGAGCGTAGTACTTGGGGATAAGACAGAGCAAACGGAGACAAACCAAAGGGTCAGATAACCAGGAGGGACAAGGCAGGACGCAGAGGAAAAAGTCAGGGCAAACCGGGTCATACACAGCAAAGCACAGAGGCACAACGATTACAGACGAGTCACCTGGGTCAGCAAGCATTAACCGAATATATGGAAGTATCACCGACACCAAACCCAGGAACTGCCAACATTAGATAGCCACCCCAGAAACAGAGAGGCGGACTACAATTAACCCTCACCTGACCAGGATGGAGGCGGAACCATCCTGTCCAGAATCATAACAGGTACCGCTTTTTAACGGTGCTGAGAAATAAGGTTATAGCGTCCCCCCGAGTCGGAAAATCTCTGAGGTCTCAGCTCCCGGGGGTAGCTGAGACCCCAGAGAAAATGATTTGGGTGTCTTGCGGTCCCTCCAGCTGACTCCCCCAGCCCTCTGCATCTTCTGAGAAGAAAATGTTGGGCACATGTGCAGTGCACCTGCCGAGATCTGACAGTCGGCAACAATAGGAGATTTCTCCTATTGGTTCATTTTGATCACTGTGATAGACCCTATCAAAGAGGTCAAAATAAAAAAATAGAAAATCAACCCCCCCCCCCCTTTATCACACTCTTAGTTAGGTAAAATTAATAAAAATACATTTTTTTAATTTGTTTCCTATTTTCCATTAGGGTTGGGGTTAGGGTTGTGGTGATGGGTTAGGGTTATGGATAGGGTTAGGGATGTGTTAATTAGACTTGGGGGGGTTTCCACTGCTTAGGCACATCAGGGGGTCTCCAAACGCGACATGGCGCCACCATTGATTCCAGCCAATTTTGCGTTCAAATAGTCAAGCGGTGCTCCCTCCCTCCTGAGCTCTGCCATGTGCCCAAACAGTGGCTTTCTCCCACATACAGGGTATCGGTATACTCTGGAGAAATTGCACAACAAATTTTGTGGTCCATTTTTTCCTGAGACCCTTGTAGAAATTAAAAAGTTTGGTTCCAAAGTAAATTTTTTGTGAAAAAAGTAAAATATATTTTTTTTTCCTTCCACATTGCTTTAGTTCTCGTAAAGCACCTGAAGGGTTAATAAACTTCTTGAATGTGGTTTTGAGCACTTTGAGGGGTGCAGTTTTTAAAATGGGGTCACTTTGGGGTATTTTCTGTCATATAGGTCCAAGTGACTTCAAATGTGAGGGGGTCCCTAAAAAAATTTGTAAATTTTGTTGTAAAAATGAGAAATCGCTGGTCAACTTTTAACCCTTAGGACGTCCTAACGAAAAAAATTATGTTTCCAAAATTGTGCTGATGTAAATTAGACATGTGGGAAATGTGATTTATTAACTATTTTGTGTGACACCACTCTCTGATTTAAGGGCACAAAAATTAAAGGTTTGAAAATTGCTACATTTTTGCCAAATTTCCATTTTTTTTCATAAATAAACGAAAGTCATATCTAAGAAATGTTTCCACTAACATGAAGTACAATACATCACGAAAAAAACACAATGGGATCCATGGAAGCGTTCCAGAGTTGTGACCTCATAAAGTGACAGTGGTCAGAATTGTAAAAATTGGCCCGGTCATTAAGTACCAAATTGTCTCTGTGACTAAGGGGTTAATGTAAGAACGGACCTGATTTTAGAATACTCGTATTAGGTCCAAGATGACAGGTTTCTTTTACTCACTGCAAGTATGTTTCGTTTGCGTTTCACCTGTGACTTAGTGCACCAATGAATTGCAGGTCTCCTGATTGGAGCACAGCAGACTTGTGATTTTTTTTAATTCTATGTAAGGATGTGATCCCATAAGTATTGTGTCAGCAGAGAAAGGCGAAACGCGTAGGTCTTTATGCTATGGAGGAACGGCCACTGGTTTTAAGTTCTAAATAAATAGTGGATTTTACTTTTCGCATACCTGCTGCCTCACTGCAATTTCTTTTTCTCTACACCAGAGTGCGTACCACACCATATCCCACACCACAGTCTGCACCACAGCGACCACCACGCCACAGTCTGCACCATGGTCCGCACCACAGTGACCACCACACCGCAGTTCACACCACAGTCTGCACCATGGTCCGCACCACAGCGACAACCGCTCCGCAGTCCACACCACAGTCTGCACCATGGTCCGCACCACAGTGACCACCACTCCGCAGTCCACACCACAGTCTGCACCATGGCCCGCACCACAGCGACCACCACACCGCAGTCCGCACCACAGTCCACACCACAGTGACCACCACACCGCAGTCCACACCACAGTCTGCACCACAGCGACCACCACGCCACAGTCTGCACCATGGCCCGCACCACAGCGACCACCGCTCCACAGTCTGCACCATGGTCCGCACCACAGTGACCACCACACCATGGCCCGCACCACAGCGACCACCACACCACAGTCTGCACCACAGTCCACACCACAGTGACCACCACACCGCAGTCCACACCACAGTCTGCACCATAGCCCACACCACAGTGACCACTACACCATAGTTCACACCATAGCCCACACCACAGCGACCACCACACCACAGTCTGCACCATGGCCCGCACCACAGCGACCACCACACCGCAGTCCACACCACAGTCTGCACCATGGCCCGCACCACACCGCAGTCCACACCACAGTCTGCACCATGGCCCGCACCACACCGCAGTCCACACCACAGCCTGCACCATGGCCCGCACCACACCGCAGTCCACACCACAGTCTGCACCATGGCCCTCACCACAGCGACCACCACACCCAGTCCACACCACAGACTGCACCATGGCCCGCACCACAGTGACCACTACACCACAGTCCACACCATAGCACACACCACAGTCCTTGCCACACCACAGTCCACACCATAGCCCACACCACAGCGACCACCACAGTCCACGCCATAGCCCACACCACAGCGACCACCACACCACAGTCCACACCACAGCGACCACCACACCAGAGTCCACGCCATAGCCCACACCACAGTGACCACCACAGTCCACACCATAGCCCACACCACATCGACCACCACACCACAGTCCACGCCATAGCCCACACCACAGCGACCACCATACCACAGTCCACACCATAACCCACACCACAGCGACCACCATACCACAGTCTACACCATAACCCACACCACAGCGTCCACCATACCACAGTCCACACCATAACCCACACCACAGCGACCACCACACCACAGTCCACACCATAACCCACACCACAGCGACCACCATACCACAGTCCACACCATAACCCACATCACAGCGACCACCACACCACAGTCCACGCCATAGCGGCCACCATACCACAGTCCACACCATAGCTCGCACCACAGTGACCACCACACCACAGTCTGCACCATGGCCCGCACCACAGTGACTACCACAGTCCACACTATAGCCCACACCACAGCGACCATCACACCACAGTCTGCACCATGGCCCGCACCACAGCGACCACCAAACCACAGTCCACGCCATAGCCCACACCACAACGACCACCACGCCACAGTCTGCACCACAGCGACCACCGCACCTCAGTCCACACCATAGCCCACACCACAGTCCTTGCCACACCACAGTCTGCACCATAGCCCGCACCACAGTGACCACTACACCACAGTCCACACCATAGCACACACCACAGTCCTTGCCACACCACAGTCTGCACCATAGCCCACACCACAACGACCACCACACCATAGCCCACAGCGACCACCACACCACAATCCACACCATAGCCCACACCACAGCAACTACCACACCACAGTCCTTGCCACACCACAGTCTGCACCATTGCCCGCACCACAGCGACCACCACACCGCAGTCCACACCATAGCCCGCACCACAGGGACCACCACACCACAGTCAACACCACAGCGACCACACCATAGCCCACAGTGACCACCACACCTCAGTCTGCACCATAGCCCACAGCGACTACCACAGTCCTTGCCACACCACAGTCTGCACCATGGCCTGCACCACAGCGACCACCACACCGCAGTCCACACCACAGTCTGTACCATAGCCCACACCACAGTGACCACTACACCACAGTCCGCACCACAGCGACCACCACACCTCAGTCCACACCATAGCCCACACCACAGTCTGCACCATATCCCGCACCACAGTGACCACTACACCACAGCCCGCACCACAGTGACCACCACACCATAGCCCACACCACAGTCTGCACCATAGCCCGCACCACAGTGACCACTACACCACAGTCTGCACCACATCGACCACCACACCGCAGTCCACACCACAGTCTGCACCACATCGACCACCACACCGCAGTCCACACCACAGTCCGCACCACAGCGACCAATACACCTCAGTCCACACCATAGCCCACACCACAGTCTACACCATAGCCCGCACCACAGTGACCACTACACCACAGTCTGCACCACAGCGACCACCACACTGCAGTCCACACCACAGTCCGCACCACAGCGACCAATACACCATAGCCCACACCACAGTCTGCACCATAGCCCGCACCACAGTGACCACTACACCACAGTCTGCACCACAGCGACCACCACACTGCAGTCTGCACCACAGTCTGCACCACAGCGACCAATACACCTCAGTCCACACCATAGCCCACACCACAGTCTGCACCATAGCCCGCACCACAGTGACCACTACACCAGTCTGCACCACAGTGACCACCACACCACAGTCTGCACCACAGCGACCACCACACCGCAGTCCACACCACAGTCCGCACCACAGCGACCAATACACCTCAGTCCACACCATAGCACACACCACAGTCTGCACCATAGCCCACACCACAGTGACCACTACACCACAGTGCGCACCACAGCGACCAATACACCGCAGTCCACACCATAGCCCACACCGCAGTCTGCACCACAGCGACTACCACACCACAGTGACCACCACACCATAGCCCACACCGCAGTCTGCACCATAGCCCACACCACAGTGACCACTACACAGTCTGCACCACAACGACCACCGCACCACAGTCCTTGCCACACCCCTCACCATAGCCTGTACTACCCCATAGCCCGCACCACAGCCGCCACCACTGTCCAAGCCTCCCGACTCCCCTCCTACAGTTGAAATCAGCTGTTTCCATCCACTTTACATACAGACACATCTGCAGGTTTTTCTCAATATCTGACATGAAATCAGAATAAACCTTTCCCGTTTTAGGACAATTGGGATTACCATAATTATTAATATTTGCCAAATGCCAGAATAATGAGAGAATGTTTATCACTTACTGCAGAGTCAGAAGTTTCCATACACTACGATTACTATGCCTTTAACCCCTTAATGACCACCAATTTTTACAATTCTGACCACTGTCCCTTTAATAACTCTGCAACGCTTCAACAGATTCCACTGAATCCGAGAATGGATTTTCGTGACATATTCCACTTCATGTCAGTTATAAAATTTCTTAGATATGACTTTATTTATGAAAAAAACAGAAATTTGGCAAAAATTTTCAAACTTTAATTTTTGTGCCCCTAAATCAGAGAGTGGTGTCACACAAAATAGTTAGTAAATAACATTTCCCACATGTCTACTTTTCATCATCACAATTTTGAAAACATAATTTTTTTGTTAGAACGTTATAAGGGTTAAAAGTTGACCAGCGATTTCTAATTTTTCCAACTAAATTTACAAAACCATTTGTTTTAGGGACCACCTCACATTTGAAGTCACTTTGAGGGGTCAATATAACAGAAAATACCCAAAAGTGACACCATTCTAAAAACTGCACCCCTCAAGGTACGCAAAACCACATTCAAGAAGTTTATTAACCCTTCAGGTGCTTCACGAGAACTAAAGCAATGTGGAAGGGAAAAATTAATATTTAACTTTTTTCACCAAAAAATTTACTTTAGAACCAAACTTTTTTATTTTCACAAGGGTATCAGGAGGAAATGGACCCCAAAATTTGTTCTGCAATTTCTCCTGAGTACACCGCTACGCCGTGTATGGGAGAAAGCCACTGTTTGGGCGCACGGCAAAGCTCATTAGGGAGGGAGCACCGCTTGACTTTTTGAACACAAAATTGTCTGGAATCTATGTCGTGTTTGGAGACCCCCTGATTGTGCCTAAACAATGGCAACCCCCTAATTCTAATTCCAATCCCAACCCTAACCCAAACTCTAGCCCGAAGTCTAATCCTAGCCCTAACCCCAACCCTAACTGCAAAGAATGGAAATAAATAAATTTTTTTATTTTATTATTTTTTCCTAACTATAAGCGGGTGATAAAGGGGGGATTGATTTACTACTTTTTATTTTCATCACTGTGATAGGGTTTATCACAGTGGTCAAAATTAACCAATAGGTAAAGGAAAGATGTATATCTTTGTACCGTGATAGCCAGTAGATAGAAAAATAGAGAGTCCTCAGTGGTTGATAACTTTTAATGGCTAACTGAAAAGATGGTAACGCATTGCAGCTTTCGAGACTACTCAGGTCTCTTCATCAGGCATTGACTAATGTGAAATTTATTAAATTTCCCAGAGGACCATTGCACGGCGAATAAGCCTCCTTACCTTGATAAGCCCGAGCTGGCATGTCACTCTCCACAAGGAGAAACCTTACCTGTTTGCAAATGCACACAGGAACAAAGACCTTAACTTTTGGAGACAGGTCCTGTGGTCTGATGAAACTAATATTGAACTTTTTGGGCATAATGACCATCGTTACTTCTGGAGGAAAAAGGGAGAAGCTTGGAAATCTAAGAACACCATCCCCACTGTGAAACACGAGGGAGGCAGCATCATGTTGTGGGATTGTTTCTTGCATGATGGACTGGTGCACATCACAAAAATAGATGGCATCATGAGAAAAGAAGATTATGTGGCAATACTGAAGAACATCTCAAGACGTCAGCCAGGAAGTTACAGCTTAAGCGAAAATAGGTCTTCCAAATGAACAATGACCTTAAGGATAACAAAGTCAATGTCTTGGAGTGGCCATCACAAAGCCCTGATTTCCATCCACTGTCCCGCTCTCTCCCTCCGCATCCACGCTATCTCCCTCCACCGTCACGCTCTCTCCTTCCGCAGCCCCACTCTCCAATCGCCGTCCCACAATCTCCTTTCACAATCCCTCTCTCCCTCAGCAGCCCCTGTCTCCACTGGCCGTCCCGCTCTCTCCCTCCACAGCCCCTGTCTCCCCTAGCCGTCTCCCTCAGCAGCCCAGCTCTCCACCTGCGTCCCACTCTCTCCCTTAACAGCCCTGCTCTCCACCCACCATCACACTCTCTCCTTCCGCAGCACTCTCGCTCCACAGCCCTGCTCTCTCGCTCCACAGCCCTGGTCTCTCGCTCCACAGTCCCGCACTTCACGCACCATCCCGCTCTATCCCTCGGCAGCCTCTCTCTCCCTCGCAGCTCTGCTCTCCACCCGCGTCCCACACTTTCCCTCTGCAACCCCGCTCTCCAGCCACCAGTGGGCGGGGCTATGTAGAGTGGGCGGGGCTTGATACATACATACACTCAGCTTTTTATATATATATTATGGTAATCCTACTTGACCCAAAACGGGAAAGGTTTATTCTGATTTCATGTCAGATGTTGAGAAGAACCTGCAGATGTGTCTTTTTATATAGTGGATGGAAAGTTCTGGTTTCAACTGTACTTTCTTTATTGTGCTTCTCCCACAGCTGCAGAGCATCGCAGAGAAAGACAACAACCTGGTGCCGATTGGGAAGCCAGCCTCCGAGGTGAGAGCTCTGATAATGGCCATGGGGGGGTCTATTATAGATTGTGCCGGCCGCTCCTCTGCACGATATGGGGGCACCCATCCTCTGAGGACAGAACAGGTCTCGGGAGAAGCGGCAGCCGTTCTCCTGCACGTACCGCTCATCATTGTCTGAGTAGTACATGATGGTAATGGCGCCCCTCTGTGTTTGCAGCCGTATGATGAGGAGGAGGAGGAAGATGATGAGGATGATGAGGACAGCGAGGAGGACTCTGAGGATGACGAGGACATGCAGGACATGGATGAGATGAATGACTACAACGAGTCTCCGGATGACGGTGAGATCGAGGTGAGTGGACGCCGATCCTGTGACGATGCTGCGAGTCCAGGACTGATATCTATTGTCATCCTCAGGCCGACATGGAGGGAGCTGAGCAGGACCAGGACCAGTGGATGATCTGAGGACCCTGCACAGGACTGAGATATAATGTGGAGAAGGCGGCACAGGACAGAGGTGCGGGGGCTCATCTGCTGCATCCACCTGTACAGAAGAAGCCCAGGACTGTTCTGCTATAATCCAGCCCGAGGCGGACCGCACCCATGGGATGTCTATATTACTGACTAATGAGCAGGCAATGTGGGGCCCCTCATATTTGTTGTCTTGGGGGCATTTCTGATGTTATTTATTGATTTTACAATAAATGTAACTTTTTTTTTTTTTACCAGCTCGCCACTCTTACTGCTTACTCTGAGGCCGTGTCATTATTTATCACTAACTCTAAAATCCCACACACTGTAAAGAGGGGGGGAGATCATACATGGGGCAGAGTCTGCAGGGAAGAGGGAGAGATCATACATGGGACAGAGTCTGCAGGGAAGAGGGAGAGATCATACATGGGACAGAGTCTGCAGGGAAGAGGGAGAGATCATACATGGGGCAGAGTCTGCAGGAAAGAGGGAGAGATCATACATGGGGCAGAGTCTGCAGGGAAGAGGGGGGAGATCATACATGGGGCAGAGTCTGCAGGGAAGAGGGAGAGATCATATATGGGGCAGAGTGCAGGAAAGAAGGAGAGATCGTACATGGGGCAGAGTGCAGGGAAGAGGGGGGAGATCATACATGGGGCAGAGTCTGCAGGAAAGAGGGAGAGATCATACATGGGGCAGAGTCTGCAGGAAAGAGGGAGAGATCATACATGGGGCAGAGTCTGCAGGGAAGAGGGGGGAGATCATACATGGGGCAGAGTCTGCAGGAAAGAAGGATAGATCGTACATGGGGCAGAGTGCAGGGAAGAGGGAGAGATCATACATGGGGCAGAGTCTGCAGGAAAGAGGGAGAGATCATACATGGGGCAGAGTCTGCAGGGAAGAGGGGGGAGATCATACATGGGGCAGAGTCTGCAGGGAAGAGGGAGAGATCATACATGGGGCAGAGACTGCAGGGAAGAGGGAGAGATCATACATGGGGCAGAGTCTGCAGGGAAGAGGGGGGAGATCATACATGGGGCAGAGTCTGCAGGGAAGAGGGAGAGATCATACATGGGGCAGAGTCTGCAGGGAAGAGGGAGAGATCATACATGGGGCAGAGTCTGCAGGGAAGAGGGAGAGATCATACATGGGGCAGAGTCTGCAGGGAAGAGGGGGGAGATCATACATGGGGCAGAGTCTGCAGGAAAGAAGGAGAGATCGTACATGGGGCAGAGTGCAGGGAAGAGGGGGGAGATCATACATGGGGCAGAGTCTGCAGGAAAGAGGGAGAGATCATACATGGGGCAGAGTCTGCAGGGTAGAGGGGGGAGATCATACATGGGGCAGAGTCTGCAGGAAAGAAGGAGAGATCGTACATGGGGCAGAGTGCAGGGAAGAGGGGGGAGATCATACATGGGGCAGAGTCTGCAGGAAAGAGGGAGAGATCATACATGGGGCAGAGTCTGCAGGAAAGAGGGAGAGATCAAACATGGGGCAGAGTCTGCAGGAAAGAGGGGGGAGATCATACATGGGGCAGAGTCTGCAGGAAAGGAGAGATCGTACATGGGGAAGAGCAGAGTCTGCAGGGGAGGAGCGATCATACATGGGGAAGAGTGCAGGGAAGAGGGGGG
Source organism: Dendrobates tinctorius (assembly GCF_039654945.1). NCBI lineage: Eukaryota > Metazoa > Chordata > Amphibia > Anura > Dendrobatidae > Dendrobates > Dendrobates tinctorius. The sequence continues at coordinate 9,942,224 of NW_027361840.1, read as the reverse complement.
AGATCATACATGGGGCAGAGACTGCAGGGAAGAGGGAGAGATCATACATGGGGCAGTTTGCCGCGGAGGAGAGATCATACATGGGGCAGAGTCTGCAGGGGAGGAGAGATCATACATGGGGCAGAGTCTGCAGGGGAGGAGAGATCATACATGGGGCAGAGTCTGCAGGGGAGGAGAGATCATACATGGGGCAGAGTCTGCAGGAAAGAGGGGGGAGACATACATGGGGCAGAGTCTGCAGGGAAGAGGGGGGAGATCATACATGGGGCAGAGTCTGCAGGAAAGAAGGAGAGATCGTACATGGGGCAGAGTCTGCAGGAAAGGAGAGATCGTACATGGGGCAGAGTCTGCAGGAAAGCGGGGAGATCATACATGGGGCAGAGTCTGCAGGAAAGAAGGAGAGATCATACATGGGGCAGAGTCTGCAGGAAAGGAGAGATCGTACATGGGGCAGAGTCTGCAGGGAAGAGGGGGGAGATCATACATGGGGCAGAGTCTGCAGGAAAGAGGGAGAGATCATACATGGGGCAGAGTCTGCAGGAAAGGAGAGATCGTACATGGGGCAGAGTGCAGGAAAGCGGGGAGATCATACATGGGGCAGAGTCTGCAGGGAAGAGGGGGGAGATCATACATGGGGCAGAGTCTGCAGGAAAGGGAGAGATCATACATGGGGCAGAGTCTGCAGGAAAGCGGGAGAGATCATACATGGGGCAGAGTCTGCAGGAAAGAGGGAGAGATCATACATGGGGCAGAGTGCAGGAAAGGGAGAGATCATACATGGGGCAGAGTCTGCAGGAAAGGAGAGATCGTACATGGGGCAGAGTGCAGGAAAGAGGGAAAGATCATACATGGGGTCTGCAGGAAAGAAGGAGAGATCGTACATGGGGAAGAGCAGAGTCTGCAGGGGAGGAGAGATCATACATGGGGCAGAGTCTGCAGGAAAGAAGGAGAGATCATACATGGGGCAGAGTCTGCAGGAAAGAGGGAGAGATCATACATGGGGCAGAGTCTGCAGGAAAGGAGAGATCGTACATGGGGCAGAGTGCAGGAAAGCGGGGAGATCATACATGGGGAAGAGCAGAGTCTGCAGGGGAGGAGAGATCATACATGGGGCAGAGTGCAGGAAAGAGGGAAAGATCATACATGGGGCAGAGTCTGCAGGAAAGAGGGAGAGATCATACATGGGGCAGAGTCTGCAGGAAAGGAGAGATCGTACATGGGGCAGAGTGCAGGAAAGCGGGGAGATCATACATGGGGGAGAGCAGAGTCTGCAGGGGAGGAGAGATCATACATGGGGCAGAGTCTGCAGGAAAGAGGGAAAGATCATACATGGGGCAGAGTCTGCAGGAAAGAAGGAGAGATCGTACATGGGGAAGAGCAGAGTCTGCAGGGGAGGAGAGATCATACATGGGACAGAGTCTGCAGGAAAGAGGGGGGAGACATACATGGGGCAGAGTCTGCAGGGAAGAGGGGGGAGATCATACATGGGGCAGAGTCTGCAGGGAAGAGGGGGGAGATCATACATGGGGCAGAGTCTGCAGGAAAGAAGGAGAGATCATACATGGGGCAGAGTCTGCAGGGAAGAGGGGGGAGATCATACATGGGGCAGAGTCTGCAGGAAAGAGGGAGAGATCATACATGGGGCAGAGTCTGCAGGAAAGAGGGAGAGATCATACATGGGACAGAGTCTGCAGGAAAGAGGGAGAGATCATACATGGGGCAGAGTCTGCAGGGAAGAGGGAGAGATCATACATGGGACAGAGTCTGCAGGAAAGAAGGAGAGATCGTACATGGGGCAGAGTCTGCAGGGAAGAGGGGGGGAGATCACACATGGGGCAGAGTCTGCAGGGAAGAGAGAGAGATCATACATGGGGCAGAGTCTGCAGGAAAGAGGGAGAGATCATACATGGGACAGTCTGCAGGAAAGGGAGAGATCGTACATGGGGCAGAGTCTGCAGGAAAGAGGGAGAGATCATACATGGGACAGAGTCTGCAGGAAAGAGGGAGAGATCGTACATGGGGCAGAGTCTGCAGGAAAGAGGGAGAGATCATACATGGGGCAGAGTCTGCAGGAAAGAGGGAGAGATCATACATGGGACAGAGTCTGCAGGAAAGAGGGAGAGATCATACATGGGGCAGAGTCTGCAGGAAAGAGGGGGGAGATCACACATGGGACAGAGTGCAGGAAAGAGGGAGAGATCGTACATGGGGCAGAGTCTGCAGGGAAAGAGATACATGGGGGATTGTGTGCAGGGAAGAGGGAGAGATCATACATGGGACAGAGTCTGCAGGAAAGAAGGAGAGATCGTACATGGGGCAGAGTCTGCAGGGAAGAGGGGGGAGATCACACATGGGGCAGAGTCTGCAGGGAAGAGGGGGGAGATCACACATGGGACAGAGTCTGCAGGAAAGAGGGAGAGATCGTACATGGGGCAGAGTCTGCAGGGAAAGAGATACATGGGGGATTGTGTGCAGGGAAGAGGGAGAGATCATACATGGGACAGAGTCTGCAGGAAAGAAGGAGAGATCGTACATGGGGCAGAGTCTGCAGGGAAGAGGGGGGAGATCACACATGGGGCAGAGTCTGCAGGGAAGAGGGGGGAGATCACACATGGGACAGAGTCTGCAGGAAAGAGGGAGAGATCGTACATGGGGCAGAGTCTGCAGGGAAGAGGGGGGAGATCACACATGGGGCAGAGTCTGCAGGGAAGAGGGGGGAGATCACACATGGGACAGAGTCTGCAGGAAAGAAGGAGAGATCGTACATGGGGCAGAGTCTGCAGGGAAGAGGGGGGAGATCACACATGGGGCAGAGTCTGCAGGGAAGAGGGGGGAGATCACACATGGGACAGAGTCTGCAGGAAAGAGGGAGAGATCGTACATGGGGCAGAGTCTGCAGGGAAAGAGATACATGGGGGATTGTGTGCAGGGAAGAGGGAGAGATCATACAAGTGCTCACTAAGAGCTCATACTCACTTGCGAGAGACTCGCACGATTCTCGTGTGAGTCTCTCGCATGAAAACTTGGCACTGCACTCGGACAGGAGAGTGCGGCTGCACAGAAATACATGCAGCTGCACGCTCCGGTCCGAGTGCCGGCGGCAATGCCAGGTTTTCATGCGAGAGACTCACAGGAGAATTGTGTGAGTCCTAAATTAGAATATCATCAAAAAGTTAATTTATTTCAGTTCTTCAATACAAAAACTGACTCTCTATTCTATAGAGTCATTACACACAGAGTGTTCTATCTCATGGGTTAATTTCTGTTAATATTGATGATTATGGCTTACAGCCAATGAGAACTCAAAAGTCATTATCTCAGTAAATTAGAATACTTTATAACACCAGCTTGAACAATGACTCTAAAATCTATGATCAGTAAATGCCCTCAGTACTTGGTCGGGCTCCTTCTGCATCAATTACTGCATCAATGCGGCGTGGCATGGAGGCGATCAGCCTGTGGCACTGCTGAGGGGTTATGGAAGCCCAGGTTGCTTTGATAGCCGCCTTCAGCTCGTCTGCATTGTTTGGTCTGGTGTCTCATCTTCCTCTTGACAATACTCCATAGATTCTCGAGCTAATCCTCGAACTGACGCATAATTTTTTTACTTTTAAAGATCAATTTTACCAGCAGAAACGCAGCTCGGCCAAGGGGGCGGCCTGTGCACCCGCGTGTGCCAACCTCTTTTTGGGGTATCGGGAGAGGTTGGTGTTTGGGGACGCGGGTGTGGAGGCCGCCGACCATGTGCTGCATTGGCTGCGTTATATTGATGATATTTTGTTATTTTGGCGAGGGACGGTGCTGCAGTTGGAGGATTTTATGGCTATGTTAAATACCAACTGTTTTAATATACGATTAACATACAAATATGATTTTGCTAAAATAGATTTTTTGGACATTAATCTGGAGGTGGAGTCTTTGTCTTTGGTCCAGACTGATGTGTTCCGAAAAACAACATCAGTTAACGCTTTATTGTATGCAAAATCTGCACATAGCCAAGCCACCGTGAGGGCCGTCCCCCGGTCGGACAGTTCTCGAGGATGAGGCGGATATGCACACCAGACCAGAAATTCGAGAGACAGGCCTTGGATTTGAGGGAAAGATTTAGGCAACGGGGCTATAGTAGGAGATGCATAAAGAAAGGGTATAGTAGGGCAAAATCAACAACACGTGATCAATTGTTGTATTCTAAAAAAAAAGACAGAGAAGGATGATGAAGTGATACGCTTCATCTCTGAATACAGTCGTGAATGGGATAGTATGAGGGATATCCTCCATAAGCACTGGCCCATTCTATGCACGGAGCCCTCCCTGAGATCTCTCCTAACTGATCAACCGCAGATCACTCCACGTAGATCCAAAAATCTAAAAGATCTACTGATAAAAAGCCATTATGTGCCATCAAAAGAAAATCCATTTGGATATACTAAACAGACGAAGGGATGCTTTAAATGCGGTCATTGTTTGGCCTGCAACAATATCCTCAGAACTTGCTCATTTTCTTCAGCTGATAACACTGAAGATCACACAATTAACGAATATATATCTTGCAATAGTGTTAATGTAATCTATTATGCTACCTGCAGCTGTTCCCTTATATAGGGCTAACCTCAAGGGAATTGAGAGCACGTTCGGGATATTGTTGCGGCTAGGAAGGTTGATAACGATCTGGATCTAAAAACGATCCCACGACATTTTAGGGCAGTGCATAACTGCGACCCTTCAGAGTTCATGGTGAGAGGGATCGAAATTGTACACACAGGGATAAGAGGGGGCAATGTGAAAAAACTGCTCCCCCAGCGAGAATTAAAATGGATAGTGACGCTCAGCACCATGAAGCCTGAATGATGCCCTAAATTTTGGCCCTTTCTTATGCTGTCACCTAGTACATTTGATATATGTGCCCACTTTGTATTTTTTATTTTTTTGTGCTGTGTTTTATTTGTTTTTAATTATGTTTTCATTATTCAGTTATTTACCAATAGTGTTACATCATATCCGGGAATGAAAGGAAATTAATGAAACTGTGATTGGATCCCCATGCAATTAAGGAAGATGATCGGAGATTTATGGAAATAATATTACAGCATAACCAGACGACTCTGATTTGGATGGATTTAACCGGCATTATTGCTTTTAGTTCGTTGTCTTTCATCCTGTGTTATGATTGTTCAGGACCTGGTGCCGCTGTAGTGCGCCTGCGCGGCTCGCCTGATGTCTCACGGCCCTGGGCATTCGGCACGGCTTGTGGCGGTGTGTGATCGAGGTCCTCATTGGTCCCCGCTTGCTCATTGGCCGGGCACCGCCGGGTGTTCAGGGTTCATGGGTATCGGAGATCAGCGTATGCGACGCTTACACACAGCGTTTGTTGAGCAGGTCAGTTGATGGTCACATGACCAATTACTATGGATACATAAGGTCCAATACTACCAGTCACCACTCACTTCCCCTCGATAAAGCAAAAGGAGAGTAGCGAAACGCGCGTCGGGGTGTCCCGGGACGTGGCTGCCAAGTGTTTAGGTGTGAGTATTTCCCTCTCCCTCCCCTTACCCTCAGGATTGGTCCTATGATATTTATTGCACAGCATAAGATGTGGGACATTATGGAGTATAAATGGTTATAAGGTCCAATTTAATTACAATGGGCTATTTCCTGGAGATTTGTGGGGGAACTCATGATTGTATAGAGCGTTACTATCTTAGGAAAACTCATTATGATACTACCAGATTTTGAGGAATGACAATGCTTTGTGACTCAGTTCTCGGTTTTTTGGTGTCTATTGTAATGCATTGTGTAATATGTGGATAATTTTTAACTATTTGTACATGGCAATAAAGATATTGTATTTTTATTCTAAACTCCTGCGTTTCTCTGGTTTGCTATTATTGAGGCAGTTGAGTACTTTGGTGCAGTTACAGGGTGTTTTTACACCCGGGGCAATATGAGTCTGGTGTTTGATATACTAATATCCATAGATTCTCCATGGGGTTAAAGTCAGGCGAGTTTGCTGCCAATCAAGCCCAGTGATACTGTTGTGTGTACACCAGGTATTGGTACTTTTGGCCGTGTGGACAGGGGCCAAGTCCTGCTGGAGAATGACATTTCCATCTCCATAAAGCTTGTCAGCAGAAGGAAGCATGAAGAGCTCTAACATGTCCTGGTAGACGGCTGCGCTGACTTTGGTCTTGATAAAACACAGTGGACCTACACCAGCAGATGACATGGCTCCCCAAACCATCACTGATGGTGGTGACTTCACACTAGACCTCCAGCAGCTTGGATTGTGGCCTCCTCTCTTCCTCCAGACTCTGGGACCTCTGACCACAGTCCGGTTCTTCTTCTCCTTGGCCCAGGTAAGACGCTTCTGGCGTTGTCTATTGGTCATGAGTGGGTGACACAAGGAATGTGACACTTGTAGCCCATGTCCTGGACACGTCTGTGTGTGGTGTGAAGCAATGACTCCCGCAGCAGTCCGCTCCTTATGAATCTCCCCCACATTTTTTTTTTTTTAATTCGTTTATTGAACCAAAGGCAGGATATACAATATGCAAACTGACAGCAATGAAAATATCATGTAACACACATACATATCACAGAGCATCGATGTCAAGCAGCGTGTGTATACCAACTGTGCAAAGAATAAAACACACTGTCAATTGCCTTACATTAGTCTGTGTATTTTTATTCAAATAATGAAGCCTGCCAACTTCTAAAACATTACTACTACTACTACAAAACCACTATTTGCAGCCTATGTCTATATGTTTGGCTCTTTATTATGCGATATCTCCGTCCTACAACTTGAGGTGAGAGGAGTTCCACCTCTCCCATATCTTCTCAAATTTGCCCGGGCACCCTGTGTTTTGGTAGAGCGTGCACTCGTGTGGGATAATCGAGTTCACCAATTCTATCCAGGCCCTAAGGGAGGGATCCGAACCCCCCATTCACCGCAGCGCCAGCACCTTCTGTGCCATGAACAATGTCTCCCGTAAGAAAATCCCCGTATAATGTTCCCACGTCTCATCATCCCACACCCCAAACAGACAAACCAATGGCTCAAGGGGAACAGGAATCTGTGCCAGGGAGCTAATAATGACGTCACCTCTTTCCAGTAGTCTACTATAATCGGACATTGCCAAATCATGTGAATAAAATCTGCATCGGGTGTATGGCATCTCAGACACTCCGAAGATTGGAAACGGCCCATCTTAGAGTCGAGTCGGAGTCAGATATGATTGGTTTATGATATAAAGTTGTATCATTCTATTGTTAATTGACGGAGACACCTTAGTCGGTGACGCCAGGATTTCCTCCCGCTTCTCTCCCTGAGTATCAGGGATGAGCCTTTCCCATTTCCCCCTAACCAAGCATATGGCAGACTCCGTCCCCACCGATAGCATGTGTGTATACAGAGAGGAGACGAGACCCTGTGATCTAAGAATGCCTATCAAGGGTAGAGACTAGAGTTGAGCGAAACGGGTCGAACAATTTCAAAAGTCGCCGACTTTTGGCAAAGTCGGGTTTCATGAAACGAAACCCGACCCTAGGATGAGGTCGGCCACGAGGTCGGCGACTTACGCGCCAAAGTCGCGTTTCAAAAGTTTGTTTAGTGCTCTTTTTCAGCCAATCAGGATCACTGTGGGCAACGTGATGACATAGGCAGGGGCAGAGGCGTATCTAGGCTTTCTGGCACCCGGGGCAAGAATTTGGTTCGGCGCCCCCCCCAAGTACATATGCGACTTGCACAGTTAGTCATGTACCCACGAGCCGCTCTCCCTAATGCTCTCAATGTTCAGTAAAAAACTGAAAGCAGGAAGAGAAGCTCGTTGTCACGGGACCATAACTATGAAAATCGCATATGAGTGAGGTGTCCATGTGATGAGTACTGGAACCTGCAGAGCTGAATCCTGACATTGCAGCTTCTGAATTCTCACAACGAATGCACTGCACACATTTAGGATTCTCCCTTGCCGATATACAGTCATGTCAACACAAGTATGTGATTTGTATACTTCTGGCCACATTCCAACTAGACGTGCCCGGCCTCGCTCCGTTCATATTCATTGAGTGAGGCCACACACGTCTAGTCAACATGTGACCGCATGTATGTAAATCACCGGCACGAGAGAATCCTGACAGCATTCAGTGAGCACTGTGAGAATTCAGAAGTCTGCAGTCACATAGAATGTCTGCAGACTCAGCACAAACCTGGACAACCCCTGTAATGCTCCTGACATAAATAAAAAACATGAGAATTAGTCAATATCACAAATAACATTTACATCCAGGTACCTTATAGATGACGTCATCTCTGGAGTCGTTCTCCTTTTCTTCTTCTTGTCCAGACCCCATGATGAGTTTTCTCATCCACATCTCATCTCTGCAGACTTCCATCTTCTCCGGTCTTCTGCAGCAAATCCCCACACGATGCCCTTAAAGATAGAAGTGTCATTATAATGCCCCTAAATACAAATATCTGCAATATACTGTCTCCTCACACTATTCCCCTCCCTCCTCATACTGTCTCCTCATATATTTACCCCCTCACTCTCTATACTGTCTGCTCACACATATCCCCGACTCCCCATACTGTGTCCACATGCATTCACCCGTTCGCACCCCTTACTGTCTGCACCCATCCCCCATACTGTTTTCTCATACATGCCCTCATACATACTCTTCATTTTGTGTCCTCAAATCTCCCCACATACATTAAATACCATCCCCACTCCAAATCCCCCCCATCCCCAATCCCCCACACACATTAAGTACCCCCCATCCCCACTCAATAACCCCTCGTCCCTACTCCCAAATCCCCCCACACATTATGTACCCCCACTCCAAATCCCCCCACACATTATGTACCCCCACTCCAAATCCCCCCACACATTATGTACCCCCGCTCCAAATCCCCCCACACATTATGTACCCCCGCTCCAAATCCCCCCACACATTATGTACCCCCACTCCAAATCCCCCCACACATTATGTACCCCCGCTCCAAATCCCCCCACACATTATGTACCCCCACTCCAAATCCCCCCACACATTATGTACCCCCGCTCCAAATCCCCCCACACATTATGTACCCCCACTCCAAATCCCCCCACACATTATGTACCCCCACTCCAAATCCCCCCACACATTATGTACCCCCACTCCAAATCCCCCCCACACATTATGTACCCCCACTCCAAATCCCCCCCACACATTATGTACCCCCACTCCAAATCCCCCCCACACATTAACCCCCATCCCCACTCATTAACCCCTCCACACATTAACCCCCATCTCCACTCATTAACCCCCATCTCCACTCATTAACCCCCACACATTAACCCCCATATCCACTCATTAACCCCCCCACTCATTAACCCCCATCCCCACATTAATCCCATCTCCACTCATTAACCCCCATCTCCACTCATTAACCCCCACACATTAACCCCCATCTCCACTCATTAACCCCCCCACTCATTAACCCCCATCCCCACATTAATCCCATCTCCACTCATTAACCCCCGCACATTAATCCCCATCTCCACTCATTAACCCCCATCTCCACTCATTAACCCCCATCTCCACTCATTAACCCCCCTCTCTCCACTCATTAACCCCCATCTCCACTCATTAACCCCCACCCCCACATTAACCCCCCTCTCCACTCATTAACCCCCATCTCCGCTCATTAACCCCCATCCCCATCTTCGGTGGTTCTTCAGCTCCACAGAGGAGCACACTTACCACCAGCGTTCGCTCTGGGCGCCGGGAGTGACGTCAGCAGCGTGATCACATGACCTGATCACGCTGCTGACATCGCTCTGACCCGGCGGTCAGAGCTTCAATTGTACTGGCGTCTATAGACGCCAAGTACAATTGCTGCCTGGGAGTCGGCGCGGCCTCTTCTCCCAGGACTGGTAGCGGCAGAACACAGCCGCCGGGGGGGGGGGGAGGGAGGGAGATACTGGCATACTGCGGACCGCTGCATTAGGCGGCCGGGCGGCTCGACTGCGCCCCCCTGCTGCCTGCGCCCGGGGCAACTGCCCCGGCTGCCCCCCCCTGGATACGCCACTGGGCAGGGGTCACCACCATCTTTCAGAAGGGCATGCAAGTGATTGGCTTGCTTTGGTGGGCGTCACAGGGGTTATAAAAGGGCGTGCACGCCGACCGCCATCTTACTTCTGCCGATCTTAGCATAGGGAGAGGTTGCTAATTCTGTAGGGAGAGCGTTAGGCAGGGAAGAAGAAAAAAAAACTGCTTCTGCTGCTAGCGATTTTGCCTGTACAACACACCAGTCACTGTGTGTGCAGTGCAAGGGGAGGCTATATTGTGGTGGATCAGCAGTGTTGGTTGTTAGGCTGCCTTCTAAGGCTTCCTGACAGCTGCATTGCTGTTTCCCCACTGCTCTGCAAACTGCTTTTTTAAAAGCAATCCCAATTTTTTTTTTTGTCCTGCTAAGGTACTGAGCGTGCATTTATTCACACCATACAGCGGTGCACACTCCTCACACAGTACCGTGTAACGGCTCTTATCACAGCCACAGTAAAGTTATCTGTGTGTCACTGTGGAGGACTTGTTCCGTTCTTACAGACCTACACTCTAGGGAGATTCCTATTCTGCCCAATTCTACAATTCACTTTTTTCACACCTGTGCCATCGAGCCTGTGACATAGCGCTGTGATATTCAGTGGGCCTCACACAATCCAAGTGTCCAGTGTCCACAAGTGTCTGCAGAAAATCTAAATCTCCCCTGTCCTATAGACACCTTGTACCTTGTTTTACATTACTATATAGTTTGTTGGATTTTGTCTACATTTCTACCAAAAATGAGGAAGGCTGGTGGAAGAGGCCGTGGAATTGGGCGGGGGTTGGCAGCTGGTAATGATGGTGTTGGTGTTGGATCTGATGGTAGTGGCAAAAGAAAAATAGGACCGAATGCAGGAGGTGTTGAGCCTGCGTCATCGTCTGGCTCCATAAGGCTTCGAAGGCTTAGTTTTCTAGGAGTTGGCAAACCGCTTTTAACATCAGAGCATCAGGAAAAAGTTTTGTCTTACATTGCTGACTCAGCCTCCAGCTCTATCGCCTCCTCTTCTGAAGTTGTAAAAAGTAAAAGCACTGAGTCGTCATTGGAGGCTCATGTTCATGAACCACACCTTTCCTTGTGTCCTTCACCCCAACCAAGATTGAAGGATGACGCAGGCCATACTACTGATTACTCCATGGAGCTGTTTTCACATACCATGCCTGGATTATCAAGTGAAATGGTGAATTACCCAGGCCAAGATGAATCTGACATGGAGTGCACTGATGCACAGCCGCTGATGGATGATTCTGCTGGTACATTCACTCAGAGCACTACATTGTCCTCGCAGTGTAATGAGCCAGATTCTGACCCTGATGAGACTCAGGTGCCCCTTCCCGCACACTATACCACCATACACGGTGACACAGAGGAAGGTGCACATGACATTGAAGAGGAGGTGATGGATGACCCAGTTGTTGACCCAGATTGGCACCCAGGGTGCTGCTTCCAATAGCTCAGATGAGGAGCATCCACAGCAGACATCGACATCGCAACAGCTGTTATCTGGCAGGCCCGGAGCACTCCAAAGACAGGTTCCAAAAATCAAAAGAGTTGCTGGACAGCTTGTCCAGAGGGTCAAAAGATCACAGCGTGCTAGGCCGCAAAATGTCTGCCAAAGTAGGAAGAGTGCAGTGTGGCACTTTTTTGAAGAAAATCCTCATGATCAGGCCAAGGTTATCTGTAAGAAGTGCGCAAAGACCTTTAGCCGAGGGAAAAATCTGAAAAATTTGAATACCAGTTGCATGCTTAGACATTTAACCAGCATGCACTTGCAAGCGTGGACACAACACCAAACCTCAAGTGCCACATGTGCAACTGATCACAAAGAAGGTAGTCAGCAACGCTACATTGTTTCCCCCACTGTAAGCCCACCAGTTAGCATAGCAGCAAATGTTGAGGTGTCGTTGCAAGGCCACAGCAGTCAGGGAATCCCACTGTTATATCAACGAAATACTGAATCTAGGCCATCAGAAAGAACACCAACTCCATCACCATCATCAACCCTCTCTCAGTCCGCCCTGTCCACCGCTACTTCCACCATATGCAGCTCTCAAGTCCAGCTCACCCTCCCAGACACTATGAGTAGGTCAAGAAAGTACTCAGTCTCTCATCCGCGTACACTGGGTTTGAACGCCCACATTGCCAAACTAATCTTGTTTGAGATGATGCCCTATCGGTTGGTGGAAAGCACAGCTTTCCGCAAACACATGGCCTATGCAGTACCACGCTATGACCTACCCAGTCGCCACTTCTTCTCTCGCAAAGCCATCCCAGCCCTCCACCATCATGTGAAAGACCGCATTGTCCATGCACTCAAGCAGTCAGTGAGTGGAAAGGTGCACCTCACAACTGATGCATGGTCCAGTCGGCATGGCCAGGGCCGTTACGTGTCCATCACTGCGCACTGGGTTAATGTGGTGGATGCAGGGTCCACAGGGGACAGCGGTGGTGGGACAGTGCTGCCTAGCCCACGGTATAGGAAACAGTTGGCTGTAGGCGTTCCACCCTCCTCCTCCTCCTCCAGAAGCGAAAGCTCGTCCACAGAGCGCAGTCGTACGAGCACTCCATCTGCAGCTGCCACTGTTGCACACGAGGTGTCCCACTATCGAGCAGCTAGTGGAAAGCGTCAGCAGGCTGTGTTGCAGATGATGTGTTTGGGCGACAGACACACCGCCGAGGTGCTGGCCGAGTACTTGAAGCGACAAACTGAGTCATGGCTGGGCAGTGTACATCTTGAGGCAGGCAAGGTAGTTAGTGATAACGGCCGTAATTTTGTGGCAGCCATAGCCCTTTCAAAACTCAGCCACATACCTTGCTTGGCTCACACCTTGAACCTGGTGGTGCAGTGCTTCCTCAAAAATTATCCGGAGTTAACAGCCCTGCTCCATAAGGTGCGAAGACTGTGCGCGCACATCCGCCGGTCGCCTGTACACTCCGTTCGTATGCAGAAGCTGCAGCGATTGCTCCACCTTCCCAACCACCGCCTCATTATCGACATTGCAACAAGGTGGAACTCCACCCTGCACATGGTGGAGCGGCTGTGCGAGCAGAGGCAGGCCATAATGCATTTGTGGGAGGATACACGGCCAGGCACTTTGAGAGCAGACATGGAGTTGACAGGTGTGCAGTGGTCGAAGCTGAAAGACCTCTGTAAAGTCCTTCAGTGTTTTGAGGAATGCACACGGCTGGTAAGCGCAGACGACGCCATCCTAAGCATGAGCATCCCACTTATGCGTCTGCTCATGCAAACTTTGACGCACTTTAAGGAGCAGGCGTCTGCAGCCAATGTTGATGAGGAGGAAGAGGAGGAGGGAATCCTTGATGACATTCAGCCATTGTCTGCTCAGGGACCTCTCCTGGACGAGGTGGAGGAAGAAGAGGAGGAGGAGGATGATTATGGGGATGATTACTTAGGGGAGGAGGATGCATCTCGTGGGGCAAGTGAAAATGTTGGCGTGGCAAGGTCTGGTACAGGGTTTGTGCGTGACTGGAGGGATGTGGATTTGCCAGAAAGTGCTCCTCCACCCAGCACTCGCAGTGCATCATTGACACCGGGAACATTGGCCCACATGTCAGATTATGCCTTGCGGATCCTAAAAAGGGACCCCCGCATTGCCAAAATGATGAACGATGACGACTACTGGTTGGCCAGCATCCTGGATCCACGCTATAAAGGCAAATTACAAAACATCATGCCACAGGAGAACCTTGACCTAATATTGGCTAATAAACAAGCAACTCTGGTAAATCGGTTGCTTGAGGCATTCCCAGCACACAGCAGCGGTGATGGTTCTCACACGAGCCGTACGGGCCGGGGGCAGCTTGGCAGAGGTGTTCGTGGTGCACACAGCAGAAGTGGCGTTGGAGACAGGGGTTTCATGACAATGTTGTGGACTGATTTTTCAAGTACCGCTCACACAACTGGTAATACAGCATCGATGGAAAGTGACAGGAGACAGCAGTTGTCAACTATGGTTACAAACTACTTTTCCTCCCATATCGATGTTCTCCCACACAGGTCATTCCCCTTTGACTATTGGGCCGCTAAACTGGACACCTGGCCTGAATTGGCCCAATATGCCTTACAGGAGCTCGCTTGCCCAGCTGCAAGTGTGCTATCGGAAAGAGTCTTCAGTGCAGCTGGATCAATCCTGACAGAAAAAAGGACCCGTCTGTCAACCCAAAATGTGGATGATCTAACCTTCATTAAAATGAACCATGCATGGGTTTCCAAGGATTTTGTCCCACCTTCCCCTGATGACACATAGGGTGACAGAAAAATGGCTTGCTTTGGTCCACCTCTTCCTGGGACTTGACCTATTTCCCCTTTTGCATCAGCTGAATGTCCAACATCAACATATGCCACTTTCTAAAACTCCCTAACTGTGCTGCCTCCCCCCCCCATGGCCGGGGTCACCACCTACCGCACGACACCGTGCGAGTGCCGTTGCCCTGGACAGGTGGATAGGCCGACTCTTGGGCGCGGGCACTGGCACAGGGTCCCTCTTAGTGCAATCAAGTGTCTCTGACGGTGGTGGTGCACACCCGCCGTCAGACACACCGCCGTACTATGAGGGGCCCAGTGCCAGTACCGACGCCCACGAGTGGGCCCCCCTTGCTTGGGCAGGGCCCCAGCATTTGCAATCTTTACCTCTCCCTGCTCCTCCGCTGTGTAGTCTGGGCCGTCAAATCCATACTGTGCCTGACACCGTCTGAGCCTGCCTCCTGATGTATAGACATATCTTTTGAATGTGTACGCTATCCATACATGTTATCCGGGGATACGGTACCCTTTCTCACCTTTGTGCAATCACGTGCAAGCCATACTGGGCCTAACACCGTCTGAGCCTGCCTCCTGATGTATAGACATATCTTTTGAATGTGTACGCTATCCATACATGTTATCCAGGGATACGGTACCCTTTCTCACCTTTGTGCAATCACGTGTAATCCATACTGGGCGTGAGAACGGCTGGCGAGCTGTTAAGCAAGCTACAGCACCTGTGGTTTGCACACGTAAGTTTTTCATTTTTTCAGGAATGTCGGTTAGGCCTAATGCCGGAACTGCGGTTGACCTGCACTTACTGGGAAATCATCGTTCGCGAGTAATAATTGTAATCAGTGATCCCCATCACTAACGTTGTTCAGCGGGTTATCTGCACCTGTAAGCGACAAACGCTGGCCTTTTCAGTGTAGCGCACATGCAGCCACGGACATGTAAGGGCATGACACACCAGTTATTGGCCAATCTCATGTGCCAGAGCCTCACGTGTCCCTCTAGTAAGCCGGACTCGGACTGCGGGGCATGACGGAGTCTCGTTCGTTAACGGAATTAAGCTTGCAATGTGTGCATCTGTTCTGTAGCTGGCATGGTTGAGGTTGCCCGTGTTGAGTCAAATTACGCCGTAGGCTCCACTCCTGGTGGTGCCCTTCTGGACATTCCTTTAAGGTTCAGCTTTGCAACCATACTGCCCACGTAAAACAAACACTTTGCCTTCATGAACGCTGTTTGGAGGGTCATGACTCGTGGGAATAACGCCGCCCAATCAGTTAACCTGCTAGAGAGATCCTTCGTTGCTCCCAAGCATGACATCACACTCCCTAGGAGGAAGGTAATGCCACTGTGGCGACCGTACTCCTGGGGGCGACACAAGTGCACTGATGCCCAGCCACTGCTCGATGAATCTGCTGGTACATTGACCCAGACCACTACATTCCCCTCGCACGCTACACGGCCTGAATCTGACCCTGATGAAACTCAGGTTACCCTTCCCATATACAGTTCCATCTTACACGGTGACAAAGAGGAAGCTGCAGATGAAAGTGCAGGTTCGGCCTACCCGCCATCAGACACACCACCGTACTATCAGGGGCCCTGTGCCAGTGCCGTCGCCAAAGAGTGGGTCCCCCTGCTTGCTCAGGATCACAGCACTTGCAAGGTTGAAATACTGTGCAGTGAGATGGAAGATGGGGATGACGAGGAGTCCAGACTAGTACAGGGATTCCCTAGCGAGGAGACTTATTTCAATGTTATTTTCAAAGTTGGGACAGCAATTTTTGGGGAGCACTATACTCTGGAGAATGATAGATGGGGCCCACCATACACTGGAACATTCCAAAGGTGGACATCAGACACTGGAGCAGCATTTACAGGGCCCATTATACACTAGAGCATTAGAAATGGGGCCCATTATGTTTGGAGCATTATTTGGGCCCATAAGACATTGGAGCTTCATCCATGGGGACCAACATATACTGTAGCATTATGTGGAGCTCATCATATACTGTTTCAAACATTATATGGGACCAATGATTCTGTATGGAGAAATAGATGGGCCTCGTCATGAGATGTAAAAAGTGAAGTATTTTTCATTGTACTATACCGCTATTTCTCTGCCGTATCGGAGCATGATGAGTTGTGGTATGTGTTAAAGGGGCGCTCTTTCACCCAGGGCACATGAAAACCTGGAGCCAGTCCTACCCCCCCACAACTTTAGCCAAATAACCCCCATTTTTCAGTGCGTAACTTGTATTATGAAGTTAATTAAGGTTGACAAGCTTAAGTAAGAAGAATTGATGCTTTTGGCATTCAAATGGGCACTGTAGGTGTGTTTCCTGTCCTCCTCTCACTGCCGACTTATTCCCCATTGACTTACATTGGGTTTCGTGTTTCGGGACGACCCCGACTTTTCCCTATAATCGGACGATCTTGCTTGACCCGACTTTTGGAAAAGTCGGGTTTCACGAAACGAAACTCGACCATAAAAAACCAAAAGTCGCTCAACTCTAGTAGAGACGAGATGGCATTATTCACACCCACATATCTCATGTACGATTGTAAGGCCGATCTTAATTGTAAATATTGGAAGAATTGTGACCTCGGGACATTGCACTTAGCTTGCAGTTGTTCAAAAGATAATAGTGTCCCACATTCATATATACCTACCGTAGAGACATTGTACTGAGGCCAGAATTCGGCAGACGGGTGGGCAAGCAGTGTCGCAAAATAACTGTTATTCCATAAGGGCATTTCAGCTATGATATCACTAAATCCAACCACCCTCTTAATCTGTCTCCACACTAGTCTTGCCAGACGAAGCATGGGCAGCAGACGGGGGACTTTTACTATTTCCATCTCCAAGAACCCCAGCGGGCAATCAGCATGTGCAGCATGAAGCAAATGACTCTCAGAATTAGGAAGACAATTACCGGGCATCCACTTATTTATAGCTCTTGCCTGTCCCGCCAGATAATATAGAAAAAAATCCGGTAGCGCCACCCCCCCCCCCTTTTTTTTTGGCCTTTTTTAGGGTGGATAGCTTAAGTTTTGGCCTGGATTTCCCCCATATGAAAGACGTAATCTGGAAATTCAAATTAGTGAAAAAAGATTTAGGCACCACCACAGCACTATGTTGGAGAAAATAGCTGATCTTAGGGAGTAGTATCATTTTAATTAGATGAATGCGTACAGCCACAGACAGCGGGAGTTTACTCCAAATCGTAAATTTAACCTTAACCATCTCTAGCAAGGGATATACATTAAGTTGCAGATCAAGTGTGCTAGATTGAGAAATATGAACACCCAGATATTATCTCCCCCACATTTCTGAATGGCATTTTCTTAGCAATCCTTTCCAGGCTGTGGTTATCCCAGTTGCTTGTGTACCTTTTCCTACCACACTTCTTCCTTCCACTCAACTTTCCTTTAATATTATACTGCCCCTATGTACAAGAATATAGCTGACCAGGGGCTACTTCCCTGTCCATAACACTAGGGGGCACCCTAGCTCGCTCTATTGCCGGGAATAATTCTGAAGGTGAAGATGCTGGGACCGCCACCCTTGCCTTATCGCCTGAGTTATCCCTCTGTTCTCTTCCCCCACCCAGGGAAGGGGGAGCTACTGTGCACCGCAGTACACTAACCTGACAAACAAGGCTGCACAAACAAGGGTTAACTGAAAACATCAGGCATGCAAAATATTCACTCACATATAGCAGAGGAATTCACCGGGGAGTGGAGTATGGGATAAAAAACAAAGTAGAGAATGGAAGGGAATTTTCGCACTTACAAACCACGCAACAGTCACAGATAAGTCCTCCAAAACTCCTTATATAAACACCTCTCCTCCTGAGCCATGCAGCAAATGCTAGCTCTGACATGGATCTGAATCAGGACCCAGATTATAAAGGGGATGGGAGTGTTTAACCAAGCTCAGCTGAGAGCTCAAAGTTTCCAACATCAACATAAACCAAAATAAAACACGTGAAATAGATCACTCTGTGTGTAATGACCCTATAGAATACAGGAGATTCACGTTTTGTATTGAAGAACTGAAATACATTAACTTTTTGATGATATTCTAATTTAGTGAGAAGCACTTGTAGAGTCATGGCCAAAAGTTTAGAGAATGACACAAATATTATATTTTCACATGATCTGCTGCCCTCTGGTTTTTATGTGTGTTTGTCAGATGTTTTTATCACATACAGAAATATAATTGCAATCATATTATGAGTAACAAAAGGTTATATTGACAGTTAGAATGAGTTAATGCAGCAAGTCAATATTTGCAGTGTTGACCCTTCTTCTTCAGGACCTCAGCAATTCTCCCTGGCATGCTCTCAATCAACTTCTGGATCAAATCCTGACTGATAGCAGTCCATTCCTGCAAAATCAATGCTTTTATTTTGTCTGAATTTGAAGGTTTTTGTTTGTCCACCCGTCTCTTGATGATTGACCACAAGTTCTCAATGGGATTAAGATCTGGGGAGTTTCCAGGCCATGGTCCCAAAATCTCTATGTTTTGTTCCGTGAGCCATTTAGTTATCACCTTTGCTTTATGGCAAGGTGCTCCATCATGTTGAAAAAGGCATTGTTGATCGCCAAACTGCTCTTGGACGGTTGGGAGAAGTTGCTCTTGGAGGACATTCTGGTACCATTCTTTATTCATGGCTGTGTTTTTAGGCAAGACTGAGAGAGAGCCCATTCCCTTGGCTGAGAAGCAACCACACACATGAATGGTTTCAGGATGCTTGACAGTTGGCATGAGACAAGACTGGTGGTAGCGCTCACCTGGTCTTCTCCGAATAAGCCGTTTTCCAGATGTCCCAAACAATCGAAAAGGGGATTCATCAGAGAAAATGACTTTACCCCAGTCCTCAGCAGTCCACTCCCTGTACCTCTTGCAGAATATCAGTCTGTCCATGATGTTTTTCCTGGAGAGAAGTGGGTTCTTTGCTGCCCTCCTTGAGACCAGGCCTTGCTCCAAGAGTCTCCGCCTCACAGTGCGTGCAGATGCATTCACACCTGCCTGCTGCCATTCCTGAGCAAGCTCTGCACTGCTGGTAGCCCGATCCCGCAGCTGAAACACTTTTAAGAGACGGTCCTGGCGCTTGCTGGTCTTTCTTGGGCGCCCTGGAGCCTTTTTGGCAACAAGGGAACCTCTCTCCTTGAAGTACTTGATGATGCGATAGATTGTTGACTGAGGTGCAATCTTTCAAGCTGCGATACTCTTCCCTGTTAGGCCATTTTTGTGCAGTGCAATGATGACTGCACGTGTTTCTTTAGAGATAACCATGGTTAACAGAAGAGAAACAATGATGCCAAGCACTAGCCTCCTTTTAAAGTGTCCAGTGGTGTCATTCTTACTTAATCATGACAGATTGATCTCCAGCCCTGTCCTCATCAACACCCACACCTATGTTAATGGAGCAATTACTGAAACGATGTTAGCTGGTCCTTTTAAGGCAGGGCTGCAATGATGTTGAAATGTGTTTTGGGGGAAAAAGTTCATTTTCTAGGCAAATATTGACTTTGCAAGTAATTGCTGTTAAGCTGATCACTCTTTATAACATTCTGGAGTATATGCAAATTGCCATTAGAAAAAATGAAGCAGTAGACTTTGTAGAATTAATATTTGTGTCATTCTCAAAACTTTTGGCCATGACTGTACATGGGGCAGAGTCTGCAGGGAAGAGGGAGAGATCATACATGGGGCAGAGTCTGCAGGGAATAGGGAGAGATCATACATGGGGCAGAGTCTGCAGGGAAGAGGGAGAGATCATACATGGGGCAGAGTCTGCAGGAAAGAGGGGGGAGATCATACATGGGGCAGGGCAGAGTCTGCAGGGGAGGAGAGATCATGCACAGAGCAGGTTCTGTGGGGGAGGAGGAGAGAGATCACAGGGGCAGAGTCCGCGGGGAAGAGGTCACCAGCAGCATTAATCAATTGGTGACTCTGTGAAAATGACTTGAGAAAACTGCAATGTGATATTCTGGTGACCATCGTCTTAGACTGAGGAGTCATATAGTGGGGACAATCAAATGTCTGCAGTGTCGCAGCGCACAGTACCCGGTATCGGCTGTAGCCATCTTCAGCAGGACTGTTGAGGAGACTGTTGCTCATTTTAACCTACAAGGGGTTAAAAGAACAAAAAAAGCAGTAAATTAAGTAAGCACAGATGAATCACGTGGTCTCTCTGTGCAGACCACCACCCCGGCCTAAGCGTGCACGGACGATAGGTGATGTGGAGTTTCTGCGTTGAATTCTGCATTAAAGGGGTTTTAGGGACATTTTTAATTCTAATAAATGTATTTGGGGTTAAAAATCATTTTTTCAATTAGATTTTACGAAAAATGTTTGCACCTTTTGCCTTCTTTAGCGGCGATGCTGCACTGTGTATTGCTGGCGGCAGATTGCGCTGTCTGCCGTGTGTGACGCACAACAGACGGCCCAAGTGCTGCAGTATGGAGTGTGTGAGCCCGAGGACAAGTGGAGGACGCCGGAGTCACACTGGGGGCACACGGCCGAGTGCTGTGTGATAACACATGGCTGCCAGTCTATGGGGCAGAACACATCACCGCTCTTTTTCTTGGCTGTATTATATGTGTGAGTGAAATCGCAGAAAGCAGCGTATATCGGCCGAGACTCCGCAATGCAAGTCTATGGGAGAGAGAAAAAAAATCACACACCACACGGACCCTCTGTGTGACTGGTGAGAAATACGCAGCTGTGTCCTCTGAAAAGCCGATAATTCATAAGCGGTGTACAGAAAAATCACACTGACAGGTTAGAAAGAATAGATACAGTATGTACACATAGAATACACATATCTAATATATAAAGCTCAAGTGTGTGTATGTATGTGTGTATGTATGTGTGTATGTAGATTCAAAGAAGCTTTATTGGCAGGACTAAATACACATTAGTTTTGCCAAAGCAAGTGTACAGAAGGGAATAGGGATAGGGACTGTAGGGATGTTGGGTAGGGGCTGTAGGAAAGGTGGATGGGGCAGATCCAGGATGAGGCCATAGAAGTCCATGGCATAGGGAAGGTGGATGGGGGATTGGGGCAGATCCAGGGTGGGAGCCATAGAAGTCCATGGCATAGGGAAGGTGGATGGGGGATTGGGGCATATCCAGGGTGGGAGCCATAGAAGTCCATGGCATATCATAGTTCTCTTTCTCGCAGTCTATGGCATTCGCTCACATATTGCGCTGCTATCTCCACTGCTCTCTCTTCTTCCCCCAGCAGGATGTATGTTTTCTCTTCCTCCTTCATGGTGGTGAAATCCGGGAAGAGATGTGAGAGTCTCCTGAAGTGAGTGTCCCTCACTGCTGAGTACTTGGAGCAGTGTAGCAGGAAGTGGGTCTCATCCTCCAGGGCCTCCTGGTCACAGTGTTGGCACAGTCTTTCCTCCCTGGGCTTGTAGCTCTGCCTGTGTCGGCCGGATTTGATGGCCAGACTGTGGGCACTGAGTCTATACCGGCTCAGGATCTTGCGGTCTTTGGGGTCCGGGAGTTTCTCCAGATATGGGGCCAGTCTGTAGTCTCTCTGTAGACTCTGGTACATGGTCAGTTTCTGTGCGCTGATGATGTCGCTCTTCCAGTCACTTACGTACCTCTCCTGGCCTTCGTCTACCATCTTCCTGATTCCGGCTTTTGTCAGGTTGTTGTGATTGGTTTTCTGGTCAGGTTGGGTTTGGATGAGCTGTTCCGAGGGTCCTGGTTTTTCT
Organism: Dendrobates tinctorius; assembly: GCF_039654945.1. Classification (NCBI taxonomy): domain Eukaryota; kingdom Metazoa; phylum Chordata; class Amphibia; order Anura; family Dendrobatidae; genus Dendrobates; species Dendrobates tinctorius. Next base: position 9,920,124 of record NW_027361840.1, on the reverse strand, counting down.
GTTTCCCCTACATGTGTCAGGGCTTTATGGTGATGGGAGCTTGGATTGCTCCTACGTAGGTGAGCCCGGAATGACAGTGCCCTCTTTAGAACCGTTAGGTGTAGAGGGAATCTGCCCAGCTCGGCCCGGCAAGCACTGTTGGAGGTGCTCCGATGGACTTGGATTAGGTGCTTGCAGAATTCCAGGTGGAATATTTCTGTTGGGCTTGAATGTATGTGTGTATGTTTGTATGTCCAAGTTTGGCATCCGCACCGTCGCAGCTACAGCCACAAAATTTGGCACAGTCACACGTCTGGACCCCGAGAGCATCATAGGCTATGTTGTGAGGCGAAATTTTAACCCCGCGCGTTCCAATTCACCAAACAATTTTGCCCCCATCTACATAATGGGGGAAAAGTGTGTGCATATCAAGCCCCGCCCCTCATTACGATGTCATAATGGTGGACTATGGGATGGAGGGTGTGTGATGGGTATATGGGCACGGGCCTATGGGATGGAGGATAATTATAATTTGCTATAACTAACCAGTTAGTTACTATGTCTGGGCAGATAGATAGATAGATGTCACTGCAAACACACACATATATCTATAATAATAAATGCCCTAAGCAGCTTCCGGTTGTAACAACTTCCGTCCAGTTGTAACCGGTGACGTCGCCGCACACCTCTTTCCATGTTAACCCTCAACACACACACTCCTCTCACCTTTCACCATCTCCACTCACGTCCACTCACCTTTCACTCCACATACGACCCTTTCTCTCTCTCCGTCTCTCATACTCACGCCGTAATCGCCGCTGATCCACGATCCCCGACATCTTCTTCCGCCGGCGCCATCCTGGATCCAGACGTCCTCCACGCCGGCGACATGTTCTTGCGGCGACGCCATTTTGGATCGGCGAAATCCCGCGATAGTCAAGATGGCGTCGCCGCAAGAACATGTCGCCGGCGTGGACAACGTCTGGATCCAGGATGGCGCCGGCGGAAGAAGATGTCGGGGATCGTGGAGCAGCGGCGATGACGGCGTGAGTATGAGAGACGGAGAGAGAGAAAGGGTCGTATGTGGAGTGAAAGAGTGAGTGGAGATGGTGAAAGGTGAGAGGAGTGTGTGTGTTGAGGGTTAACATGGAAAGAGGTGTGATGCTATGGCATCCTCCCGATGTGATAGCATCGGGCCATAATCTAGTGTCTTTATATTTATAGAGATATAGAACATAGCTATATACACACACACCTATTCTATGTGTAGATATCTATCCTATCTATCCTGACACTCTGTGATTATACTGTATGCAATGTATCTATCACTCTAATCTAATATATAAAGCTCAATGTATGTGTGTATGTATGTATATGTGTGTCCGGGATTGGCATCCGCACCGTCGCAGCTACAGCCACAAAGTTTGGCACAGTCACACGTCTGGACCCTGAGAGCGTCATAGGCTATGTTGTGAGGCGAAATTTTAACCCCGCGCGTTCCAATTCACCAAACAATTTTGCCCCTTTCTACATAATGGGGAAAAAGTGAAAGGAAAAGTGTTGGAGGCAAATTGACAGCTGCCAGATGTGAACAAGGGGGACTGAAAGAATGCGAGCGATGGCGCCAAAGAGTATATACCGTACAGCTGCTAAGGTGGGGCCCTGACATGGGATACTCACCGCACACGGGGATATGAACACACACACAATGCGCCACACACTACCACGTGCTTCCACACATATACCACCCTCAGCACACATTTCACCACACATACACCAACCTCGCCACATAAAAGTCCAAACACAAAACTCGCCACGCTGTCCCAGAGCTGTTTAAAAGATGAAAAATGAGCTGTGATTGGCTGCTATCAGCAACAGTTTTCATTGTAGACAGTTGTGGTAACTGAGGCCGATTATTCTTATCATTTCTATAGTGTTATCGGCCTTCTGTAAAGCTGGAAACATCACAATTTATTACCGTGCCAACACAGACCACCCTCTGACACAGACTGCAGGGGGAGCCCAATATCACACAGGAGAGGATTAGATACACGGCTCAGCAGTCAGTATCACACAGGAGAGGATTAGATACACGGCTCAGCAGTCAGTATCACACAGGATAGGAAGAGATACACGGCTCAGCAGTCAGTATCACACAGGATAGGATTAGATACACGGCTCAGCAGTCAGTATCACACAGGATAGGATTAGATACACAGCTCAGCAGTCAGTATCACACAGGAGAGGATTAGATACACAGCTCAGCAGTCAGTATCACACAGGAGAGGATTAGATACACAGCTCAGCAGTCAGTATCACTCAGGAGAGGATTAGATACATGGCTCAGCAGTCAGGATCACACAGGATAGGATTAGATACACAGCTCAGCAGTCAGTATCACACAGGATAGGATTAGATACACGGCTCAGCAGTCAGTATCACACAGGATAATATTACACAGCTCAGCAGTCAGTATCACACAGGATAGGATTAGATACACGGCTCAGCAGACAGTATCACACAGCATAGGATTAGATACACGGCTCAGCAGTCAGTATCACACGATAGGATTAGATACACGGCTCAGCAGTCAGTATCACACAGGATAGGATTAGATACACGGCTCAGCAGACAGTATCACACAAGATAGTCTGCTGAGCCATATATCTAATCCTATCCTGTGTGATAGGATTAGATATATGGCTCAGCAGACTATCACACAGGATAGGATTAGATATATGGCTCAGCAGACTGTATCACACAGGAGAGGATTAGATACACGGCTCAGCAGACAGTATCACACAGGGTATGATTAGATACACGGCTCAGCAGGTAGTATCACACAGGATAGGATTAGATACACGGCTCAGCAGACAGTATCACACAGGAGAGGATTAGATACACAGCTCAGCAGACAGTATCTCAGGATAGTATTAGATACACAGCTCAGCAGTCAGTATCACACAGGATAGGATTAGATACAAGACTCAGCAGTCAGTATCACACAGGAGGATACACGGCTCAGCAGACAGTATCACACTGGATAGGATTAGATACACGGCTAAGCAGTCAGTATCAGACAGGAGAGGATTAGATACACAGCTCAGCAGACAGTATCACACAGGATAGAATTAGATACACGGCTCAGCAGTATCACACAGGAGAGGACTAGATACACAGCTCAGCAGTCAGTATCACACAGGATAGTATTAGATACACAGCTCAGCAGTCAGTATCACACAGGATAGTATTAGATACACAGCTCAGCAGTCAGTATCACACAGGATAGGATTAGATACACAGCTCAGCAGTCAGTATCACACAGGAGGATACACGGCTCAGCAGACAGTATCACACTGGATAGGATTAGATACACGGCTCAGCAGTCAGTATCAGACAGGAGAGGATTAGATACACAGCTCAGCAGACAGTATCACACAGGATAGAATTAGATACACGGCTCAGCAGTATCACACAGGAGAGGACTAGATACACAGCTCAGCAGTCAGTCTCACACAGGATAGGATTAGATACACAGCTCAGCAGTCAGTATCACACAGGAGGATACACGGCTCAGCAGACAGTATCACACTGGATAGGATTAGATACACGGCTAAGCAGTCAGTATCAGACAGGAGAGGATTAGATACACAGCTCAGCAGACAGTATCACACAGGGTATGATTAGATACACGGCTCAGCAGGTAGTATCACACAGAATAGGATTAGATACACAGCTCAGACAGTATCTCAGGATAGTATTAGATACACGGCTCAGCAGTCAGTATCACACAGGATAGGATTAGATACACAGCTCAGCAGTCAGTATCACACAGGAGGATACACGGCTCAGCAGACAGTATCACAGAGGATAGGATTAGATACACGGCTCAGCAGACAGTATCACACAGGATAGGATTAGATACACGGCTCAGCAGTCAGTATCACACAGGATAGGATTAGATACACAGCTAAGCAGTCATCATCACACAGGATAGGATTAGATACACGGCTAAGCAGACAGTATCACACAGGGTATGATTAGACACACGGCTTAGCAGGTAGTATCACACAGGATAGGATTAGATACACGGCTCAGCAGTCAGTATCACACAGGATAGGATTAGATGCACGGTTTTTATGTGCAATATAATCATAATAATTTGTTATAACCACTATTGGTTACTATGCCCAGGCAACGCCGGGCTCTTCAGCTAGTATATATATATATATATATGTTTTGAAGAATATTTCGTTTAAAATGATGTCAATGACAGAGAGCTGCTGTTTGTTAAAATCACATTGCAGACGGATCACTATACGGAGAACACTCTGATTTTTCATACGGCCGGTGTGACTCAGGCCAGGGAGCACGATCCGGAGGTGGTAGCACTTTGGATGCAGGTGAATCCTCTGTGATCACGGGATTGTGCGGATTCACCGCATCCAATACACGGTACGGGTCACATTTCTCTTGCTGTAACATCTGGACGCTGTGGGTCAGACTCAGCACAAGGGCGCAGCATCCAACCCACAGCGTTCACTGATCGTCAGCACATAGCCTTTGGCCGGGGTCACACTGGCGAGGAATACGGGAGAGTGAGAGGCGCAAAAAGCACGCATTACACACGGACCAATGATTCTCTATGGGGTCCCTCGCATCAGCCGTATATTTCTCATCCGTATTCTACGGTCCGTGCCAATCGCAGCAGAGAGAGAAGCGGAGAGAGGTGCAGAGCCTGGAGCGGAGAGAGGAGCGGAGCGGAGAGAGGAGTAGAGCAGAGAGAGAAGCGGAGAGAGGAGCAGAGCCCGGAGCAGAGAGAGAGGAGCAGAGCCCGGAGCAGAGAGAGAGGAGCAGAGCCCGGAGCAGAGAGAGAGGAGCAGAGCCCGGAGCAGAGAGAGAGGAGCAGAGCCCGGAGCAGAGAGAGAGGAGCAGAGCCCGGAGCAGAGAGAGAAGCAGAGAGAGGAGCAGAGCCCGGAGCAGAGAGAGGAGCAGAGCCCGGAGCAGAGAGAGGAGCAGAGCCCGGAGCAGAGAGAGAGGTGCAGAGCCTGGAGCAGAGAGAGAAGCGGAGAGAGGAGCAGAGCCTGGAGAAGAGAGTGGAGCTGAGAGAGGAGCAGAGCCCGGAGCAGAGAGAGGAGCAGAGCCCGGAGCAGAGAGAGGAGCAGAGCCCGGAGCAGAGCCCGGAGCAGAGAGAGAGGAGCAGAGCCCGGAGCAGAGAGAGGAGCAGAGCCCGGAGCAGAGAGAGAGGTGCAGAGCCTGGAGCAGAGAGAGAAGCGGAGAGAGGAGCAGAGCCTGGAGAAGAGAGTGGAGCAGAGAGAGGAGCAGAGCCCGGAGCAGAGAGAGGAGCAGAGCCCGGAGCAGAGAGAGGAGCAGAGCCCGGAGCAGAGCCCGGAGCAGAGAGAGAGGAGCAGAGCCCGGAGCAGAGAGAGGAGCAGAGCCCGGAGCAGAGAGAGAGGAGCAGAGCCCGGAGCAGAGAGAGAGGTGCAGAGCCCGGAGCAGAGAGAGGAGCAGAGCGAGGAGCGGAGCCTGAAGCGAAGAGAGGAGCAGAGCGAGGAGCGGAGAGAGGAGCAGAGTCTGGAGCAGAGAGGGGAGTGGAGCGTGGGGCAGAGCCTGGACCTCACTACATGGAGACTATGGGACGTAAGGTCTTCAAGCTGAGATGGCCACGACCAGAAGTGACATTTTCATCTCGCCCCTCCTCCCTGACCTCCAGACTCTGGAGTGCTCCGTGCGCCCTCTGCTGCACAGTGTGAGTGCTGCAACCATCTATCCAGACCGAACCATTGTCTGCACCCGGGGGTGGAGGCTCTCTACATCTCTCCATTGCTCTCCACTACCTGGTGAGTTTGATAAAACTTCCACACCAATCGCTATAATAAACCGTGCACAGTATATTGTCACCGGGGGCTGCCGCGGTAACAAGATAAAGTCAGGGTGTAATAGTGTGTGGAAGTAATGGTATCGCCGGGAGGAAGGAAGCGGCCGCGGAGAGGTCCGAGAGCGCAGTCTGCACGTGGCCGCGGTACAGGCGGCAGCTGCGGCGCCTCTGATCACAGACGATGCTGTGCCGGGAGGGTGAGGTGAAGACGGCGGCCTCCGCTGGTATGTGATCACCTGCTTATAGTGCACCAGTATAGCGCGGGCTGCGGGGCCGCTACCGGCTGTGGATGACGAGCAGCAGGAATGTAGCATCTTCCCTCCTATATATGACGTCATCTGTGAGCTGTGACATCATGCCGCGGTGTAATCTGTACTGACAGCGGGGTCCTGTCTGTAACTAAGGGTCTGTGGCCGCCGCTATATCTCACGGCGCGCGTCAGTGCTGGGGGGGGGGGGAGAGTTGGCGCGTGAGCTGATGCATGATGGGACTTGTAGTTCTCCTGATCATTCCTGTAGACTCTGCTGGATCAGCCCTGGGACAGTCTGCAGCCTCGTCCTGCTGCTATAGGGGGAGGTTATAGGAGTCCCAGACACCGCCTCCTATTAACGCTTGTGTTATACCATTCCTCCCCCCTATTCATGGCTGTGTACCGTTCATCTGAATTGTCTCATGTTTGTTGTTTTTCAGGAGCCGCACGGTCTGATGTGGGGGTGACGCTGTGCACAAGGTGTGTATGGTCCTCTGGTAGCTCCTCCGGGCAGGTCCCAGCATGATGGGGCTTGTCGTAGTCCCGATCATTCCTGTAGACTCTGCTAGATCAGCCCTGGGACGGTTTGAGGCCTCGTCCTGCTCCTCCGGGGGGAGGTTACATAGATCCCAGACACGATCTGTCCATGGAAATGCCACTTCCCGCTATGGATAATGCTCATGTTAGACCGTTCATCCTGATTGTTTCATATCTGTTGTTTTTCAGGAGCCGCACGGTCTGATGTGGGGGTGACGCAGTGCACAAGGTGTGTATGGTCCTCTGGTAGCTCCTCCGGGCAGGTCTGTCAGCATGATGGGACTTGTAGTACTCCTGATCATTCCTGTAGACTCTGCGAGATCAATCTTGGGACAGTTTGAAGCCTCGTCCTGCTCCTATAGGGGGAGGTTATAGGAGTCCCAGACACCCGGTTCATGGTAGATGGGCATTATAAGACCCCCACCTTGTATAGGACGGCTGTGCTGATTATTCATTCCTCTTCAGATGTATCGACTGTGAAACTGCAGAGTGTGCACAGCGCTGATACAAGTCACGTGTACCATGAGGAGGAGCGCGGTACAGATCCTGTAAAGTAGCCGGTAAGATGGTGGGATCAGCAGTGATAAGCACACGCAGGTCTGTCAGCATGATGGGACTTGTAGTACTCCTGATCATTCCTGTAGACTCTGCAAGATCAGCCCTGGGACGGTTTGAAGCCTCGTCCTGCTGCTATAGGGGGAGGTTATAGGAGTCCCAGACACCACCTCCTATTAAAGGGAATCTGTCACCCTTTTTTTTTTTTTTTTTTTTTTTTTTTTTTTTTTTTTTTTTTTTGGCCTTGCAGCTGCTGGGCGTAGACATCGGGGGCTTATCTACAGCATTCTGTAATCTGCTCGTCAGTGCTGGGCGGGGGGGGGTTGGAGCGTGTGCTCGTCAGTGCTGGGCGGGGGGGGGGGTTGGAGCGTGTGCTCGTCAGTGCTGGGCGGGGGGGGGGGGTTGGAGCGTGTGCTCGTCAGTGCTGGGCGGGGGGGGGGGTTGGAGCGTGTGCTCGTCAGTGCTGGGGGGGGGGGGGGGTTGGAGCGTGTGCTCGTCAGTGCTGGGGGGGGGGGGGGGTTGGAGCGTGTGCTCGTCAGTGCTGGGGGGGGGGGGGGTTGGAGCGTGTGCTCGTCAGTGCTGGGGGGGGGGGGGTTGGAGCGTGTGCTCGTCAGTGCTGGGGGGGGGGGGTTGGAGCGTGTGCTCGTCAGTGCTGGGGGGGGGGGGGGTTGGAGCGTGTGCTCGTCAGTGCTGGGGGGGGGGGGGTTGGAGCGTGTGCTCGTCAGTGCTGGGGGGGGGGGTTGGAGCGTGTGCTCGTCAGTGCTGGGGGGGGGGGGGTTGGAGCGTGTGCTCGTCAGTGCTGGGGGGGGGGGGGTTGGAGCGTGTGCTCGTCAGTGCTGGGGGGGGGGGGGTTGGAGCGTGTGCTCGTCAGTGCTGGGGGGGGGGGGGTTGGAGCGTGTGCTCGTCAGTGCTGGGGGGGGGGGGGTTGGAGCGTGTGCTCGTCAGTGCTGGGGGGGGGGGTTGGAGCGTGTGCTCGTCAGTGCTGGGGGGGGGGGGGTTGGAGCGTGTGCTCGTCAGTGCTGGGCGGGGGGGTTGGAGCGTGTGCTCGTCAGGGCGGGGGGGGGGGGGGTTGGAGCGTGTGCTCGTCAGTGCTGGGGGGGGGGGGGTTGGAGCGTGTAGATAAGCCCCCGATGTAACCTGAAAGACAAGAAAAACACGTTATATTATTCTCTCGGAGGTGGGCGGTCCGGTCCGATGGGTGTCGCCGTCCTGTCCGGCGTCTCCCTTCTTCATGCGATGACGTCCTCTTCTCCCGTCCTGTAGTGGCTCCGGTGCAGGCGCACTGCTCTGCCCTGTTGAGCAGGCGTCGGGAGAGGTCTGGCGCCTGCGCACTGCAGAATTCTGCTCTGCCCTCAACAGGGCAGAGCAGTGCGCTTGTGCCGGAGCCAATACAGGACGGGAGAAGAGGACGTCATCGCATGAAGAAGGGAGACGCCGGACCGGACCGCCCACCTCCGAGAGAATAATATAACGTGTTTTTCTTCTCTTTCAGGTTACATCGGGGACTTATCTACAGGATTACAGTATGCTGCAGATAAGCCCCCGATGTCTATGTCGGCAGCTAATCGGGGAAAAAAAAGGGGTGACAGATTCCCTTTAACGCTTGTGTTATACCATTCCTCCCCCCTATTCATGGCTGTGTACCGTTCATCTGAATTGTCTCATGTTTGTTGTTTTTCAGGAGCCGCACGGTCTGATGTGGGGGTGACGCAGTGCACAAGGTGTGTATGGTCCTCTGGTAGCTCCTCCGGGCAGGTCTGTCAGCATGATGGGACTTGTAGTACTCCTGATCATTCCTGTAGACTCTGCGAGATCAATCTTGGGACAGTTTGAAGCCTCGTCCTGCTCCTATAGGGGGAGGTTATAGGAGTCCCAGACACCCGGTTCATGGTAGATGGGCATTATAAGACCCCCACCTTGTATAGGACGGCTGTGCTGATTATTCATTCCTCTTCAGATGTATCGACTGTGAAACTGCAGAGTGTGCACAGCGCTGATACAAGTCACGTGTACCATGAGGAGGAGCGCGGTACAGATCCTGTAAAGTAGCCGGTAAGATGGTGGGATCAGCAGTGATGAGCACACGCAGGTCTGTCAGCATGATGGGACTTGTAGTACTCCTGATCATTCCTGTAGACTCTGCAAGATCAGCCCTGGGACGGTTTGAAGCCTCGTCCTGCTGCTATAGGGGGAGGTTATAGGAGTCCCAGACACCACCTCCTATTAAAGGGAATCTGTCACCCTTTTTTTTTTTTTTTTTTTTTTTTTTTTTTTTTTTTGGGCCTTGCAGCTGCTGGGCGTATACATCGGGGGCTTATCTACAGCATTCTGTAATCTGGGGGGGGTTGGAGCGTGTGCTCGTCAGTGCTGGGCGGGGGGGGGTTGGAGCGTGTGCTCGTCAGTGGCGGGGGGGGGGGGTTGGAGCGTGTGCTCGTCAGTGGCGGGGGGGGGGGGGTTGGAGCGTGTGCTCGTCAGTGGCGGGGGGGGGGGGTTGGAGCGTGTGCTCGTCAGTGGCGGGGGGGGGGGGTTGGAGCGTGTGCTCGTCAGTGGCGGGGGGGGGGGTTGGAGCGTGTGCTCGTCAGTGGCGGGGGGGGGGGGTTGGAGCGTGTGCTCGTCAGTGGCGGGGGGGGGTTGGAGCGTGTGCTCGTCAGTGGCGGGGGGGGTTGGAGCGTGTGCTCGTCAGTGGCGGGGGGGGTTGGAGCGTGTGCTCGTCAGTGGCGGGGGGGGTTGGAGCGTGTGCTCGTCAGTGGCGGGGGGGGTTGGAGCGTGTGCTCGTCAGTGGCGGGGGGGGGGGGTTGGAGCGTGTGCTGGGGGGGTTGGAGCGTGTGCTCGTCAGTGCTGGAGGGGGGGGTTGGAGCGTGTGCTGGGGGGGTTGGAGCGTGTGCTCGTCAGTGCTGGGGGGGGGGGGGGTTGGAGCGTGTAGATAAGCCCCCGATGTAACCTGAAAGACAAGAAAAACACGTTATATTATTCTCTCGGAGGTGGGCGGTCCGGTCCGATGGGTGTCGCCGTCCTGTCCGGCGTCTCCCTTCTTCATGCGATGACGTCCTCTTCTCCCGTCCTGTAGTGGCTCCGGTGCAGGCGCACTGCTCTGCCCTGTTGAGCAGGCGTCGGGAGAGGTCTGGCGCCTGCGCACTGCAGAATTCTGCTCTGCCCTCAACAGGGCAGAGCAGTGCGCTTGTGCCGGAGCCATTACAGGACGGGAGAAGAGGACGTCATCGCATGAAGAAGGGAGACGCCGGACAGGACCGCGACACCCATCGGACCGGACCACCCACCTCCGAGAGAATAATATAACGTGTTTTTCTTCTCTTTCAGGTTACATCGGGGACTTATCTACAGGATTACAGTATGCTGCAGATAAGCCCCCGATGTCTATGTCGGCAGCTAATCGGGGAAAAAAAAGGGGTGACAGATTCCCTTTAACGCTTATGTTATACCATTCCTCCCCCCTATTCATGGCTGTGTAACGTTCATCTGAATTGTCTCATGTTTGTTGTTTTTCAGGAGTCGCACGGTCTGATGTGGGGGTGACGCTGTGCACAAGGTGTGTATGGTCCTCTGTTAGCTCCTCTGGGCAGGTCCCAGCATGATGGGGCTTGTAGTAGTCCCGATCACTCCTGTAGACTCTGGGACGGTTTGAGGCCTCGTCCCGCTCCTCCTGGGGGAGGTTACATAGATCCCAGACACGTTCTGTAGGTTTGGTGATGGCCGGGGGGGCGGTGGAGGAGGGTGGTCTTAGCTTGGTGAACATTTTCAACGTTTCACTGTAATATGTTCGGTAATCAGTCGGACTTACTGCAGTCTTTATAGGTTTATTCCCGTACATTCACTTAGTCACTGATCAATTAAAGGGAATGTACGAGGACTTTTTTTTTTCTTTCCATATAAATATTATTTTTTTAAATAAAATGTTTTACATTTGTTATTACTACTTTTCTCGGCCTCTGCGGGCGGCTATTTTTATTTGCTGGTGTGTAAGTGCCAGGACAACACTTTATTATACTGCAAACAGTGCCGCCCCAGATCGCTGCGGGCCGTGTCGGAACAATCGCCGATACTTTGGCTGTGATCTGTACTCTGCGCTGTGACCGGAGCGCCGGCCAGCAGCGGTGAGAGCACATCGTCATCCTGACCCTGTGCTACTAAAGTAAAAGGCGGCCCGACCTGCTCTCACTGCTGCAGGATGACTCCATACTGATCTGCATTGGGGAAGAGTTGCATATAAGGCCTCGCTCACACAAGCTGATAAATCGGAGGAATGTAAAACTTCTTTAAAATGGCGCAGTAGCATAATTTGGAATGTGATAGATGCTACATCGCCATGCGTCACTGCCGGCATGATGAATGTAAGTTTGTTTGTGGTTTTTTTTTTTTTTTTTTTTTTTTCTTCCCCTAAAAACAATAAGTTGTACAGTATGTAAACTATGACGAGGCAGGTCCGTGAGGGATCAGTGACCTGTCATAAGCCTTACACCTGAATACCCAGAGCCCCACAGACCGCCCCGGGACTCGAGCATATCATTAAGGGTACTGTCACACTTAGCGATGTACCAGCGATATGACGCGGTCAGGATCGCTGGTACATCGCTAAGTGGTCGCTAGTGAGCTGCCACACAGGCAGATCTCACCAGCGACATCGCTGGGGACGGGGATCGCTACTTACCTCTCACACCAGGCGATCCTGCGTCCTCCCGCCCGGCTCCACGCTCGTCGCTTGTCTCCACAGGAAGCTGATGACGAGAAACAGTCCAGCCTGTTCTCGCGCGATAACCAGCGGGGGAGCGCGTCAGTGTCACACACAGCAATATCGCTGTAATGTCAGAAGTTATAGCGATATCGCTTAGTGTGACAGGCCCAAAACTACAAATAAAGATTAAACAACATTTCATCAGCAGGTAGCAGTGTAATAAGTCTAACGGCACTGACTGGACACTCTGTAGGTCACTGTTCTCAATCCTGATCACGGGGGCACTTTAAATACTTAGATTTTATGGTGTAAAATGAAAAACATTAAAATGGTGGTCCGATAAATATAACTCCATAACTGGCTCTTAAAGCTAATCCAAAACCACTTTTTTTTTATTATAAATACAAATTTCCTCGGCTTTTTTTGTGTGTGTGATGTCAGGTTCGTGGCCGTTCTCGCAGGGTACATCAGAGGACGAGGGGCTTGCACTCACTTTCCTGCAGCTTCTGGAACTCCCCAACCCATGAACAGCATGCCATAGGGGGGGGACAGCGTGGCATGCGGTCACTTACTGTATCTTCTGGCTCTACTCCATCAAATATAAAGCTATTTAGGCCATAAGTAAATGGTGTGAAGCAGTTAATAAGCTCCATCTTTGCCACGTTTCAGTGGAGCTCCGATCATACACCTGTATGGACGGAGACTGTCTGCAATGTGCGAGGTAGAGGGGTGTTTTTCTTAAATGGACTTATTTCTACAGGACAGGAGTTTCCTTAATTACTCTAAGTCCCTCTTAGTAGTGTTTTGTTTTTCGTACAGGAGGACAAGCCGCAGATGATGGACCTGATCTTTGCTTTAATCCAGTCACCTGTTCAATATAGAGCTGACCGAGGAGCGTCTATGATGTGAAGGAACAGATTGCGCCAGGCCTGATGTGACCTGTACTGTAGCGATAGATGTTATATCAGAGTCTACAGATAGTGCGGTACAATGGTGCACACTAATAATGGATCTCGTGTGAGGGTCTTTAATCCTCGGCACAGCAGTGGTGGTGACCCCAGAATGCTGCCGGGGGATCACGCATCGCTGATGTAGTGTGAACTGAGCCTTGTATTCTGCAGTTTGTAAAATAAAATCTATATTTACTTTGGAGTTTGATGCTTTAATCTCGTCTCTGGCGTCAGTCACGGCCTCTTCGATGTTCACATTGGATCGACATGTGGACCAATGCAATCGGTCTTAAATACAACAGGACTCTGGCAGAATACCAGACGAGGCCAGTGGAGTCACTCTCTGCTATGTGGCCTCCGCTTTCTAAAGGCGCAGTCGCCCACAATTTTGTGCTGACCCAAAGGAGAGACTGAGCGCTGCTGACTTTGCTGTAGTAAAGGTAATGGCCCCAACATTTCAGCGCTTCAGGCACCAACTTGTGGCCCAAATTAAATGTGAACATAACCAAGGGCTGCATCTGCATGCTGTGACCAGCGAGGTTTTAATTTCTGAGAAATAGTTTTGCCACAAAAAAATGTACTGAGTGCAAAGCGTAAATGCAGCCGGAGGGTCCCGCATACGTCACTGGAGAGGTCTTAGTAATCTCTTCTCCAGAGATGTGTGGCCCCTGAGAGATGTCCATCGGTTCCTGCGCTCCTCTGGGCTTTGCACACTGACCAGGTGATCACGGGTTGACACTTGCTGCCATGTTGGTAAATGCGGCTGCATTGTGGTCATGAGCCTGCGGTCTGCCATCCGATCCACACTCACATTCTCTGGAGAACGCTTACAGCACGCTCCAGGGAAATCTGGCTACTGCGGTGCCAAAGTGCTGAGACCTGCAAAACAGGCAACCACTAAAGGGCTGTGGCCCTTTTAATTCTTGAGATGCACGTGCAATATCATGTCTGACGCTGGCTCTATTTACGGTGTTTACGCGTTCTGCTCTTCTGTTCTCCCCAACACCTAAATCAGCTCCTGGGGCATCAGACAGGCTGCAGTGATCAAATTTCCTCCCACCTCCGAGGGTCAGTATATCACAGGCTGTGTACCCAATGTGATGCATTGCTGAGTCTGTGTCAGTAGTGTAGCTAGCAAGGGGGCAGAGGGAGTGGTTGCCCCAGGCCCCTTGCTCTGAGGGGGCCCACCCACACCCAGAGCTTCTGCCAGTGTTGAGCATGTCAATGTGTGCAGCTGACCGATGTAGTTAAGCTTCTCTGGATAGTGCAGGGACGCTATACCTTTAGGCTTCCTCCAGCAAACTGTAGGCACGCCCACACTGCTCCCTGTGTGTGCAGGAGAGACATCACCAGCAGCCTTCAGAGCAAGACAAGATGCTGTGAGAACTCTGCTGCGTGCATCATGGCCCCTGAGGTGTCTGTGCAGTGATGAGGGGCAGGACGCTGCTCACCTCCTGGCAAGTTCTGGATGGTTTATTGTTTGTGGTCTTGTATCTGAGGCACAGTAGATTTGTGGCGGCTACTTGAACTTTTATACAGCTCAGAAGGCGTCTCTGTCAGTGCAAATCAGCTGCCACAAATCTTGTGCTTCAGAGCGACTGACATGAGTAGTCAGTATCATGCACTGCCCTAATAGATGTCACCTCGGCTGCAGGACAGCACAGAGAAGAATATGTGACTTTCCCTCTTCATATACATATAATATATACACGGGTAAATGTAAAAATCTATAGTAGCAAAAAAATGAAGGCAGAGCTCCATTAACAAAATTAAAGTGTTTTAATAGCTCATTGGGGCTCAGCAATGTTTCGGTTCTACTGAAAACTTACCAGGAGAACCAAAACTCATTTTTTTCATTATGTCTAAATGGTGTGCCGCTTTCATTTTTTTTGCTGCTATATTGAAGATCGGTAAATGCCTGGCAGCTGTATATTTCAAATAGCTCTCTACATATACAGTATACACACACACTCTGTGACTTGGTCGTCCTGTAGCCGGTGAGGGTCCTATCATCTCGTATTGTAAATCCAGGGTGGCAAGCATGAAAACCCAATTACGGTGTATAACTTTTTATTAAAAAAAATAATCCCCACAAAGTTGAGGATGAATATATATGATAAAGAGCCAAATAGAAGAAAATATAAACAGCCAGCAGGTGCGTATAGATGATTACATATAGACCCCTGAACGTATACTCAGTCTGGACAAGACCTCCCCCAAAGGCGGAAAAGGGAATAACAGAGAAGACGTACCAGGGGGGCACTTTCTTCTTAACATGATTAATATTTTACCTCCCTCTCTTCTAATTCCCTCTTTCTTTCTGGTTCCCTTTTTGGGGTCTTGTTGAGACAAGAGTATTCGGTCATCCATGACAGCACCACCTGAGAGAGGGGATCCGCCATTCAGGAACAGGAAACCTACAGATACAAAAAGGGCGGCACCTCTCCACGCATCAGTTGGTTTCCTGTTCCTAGAGGACGGGACTTCCTTCAGATTGTCCGTCATGGAGTCGTCGAGGGATTCCCATGCCGGCTGACCGACCCAGGTAGCGGGGGGATCTCCTACCTCGGTCAAGTTCAGGGTCCCTGGAAGCGCCACGGTGGGGCCGGGTAGGTCGCCACGGCAGTGGTTGGAGCAGAGGGTCCAGTGGACAGCCGCCTCCAGAGTGCCGGCACCAGGAGGTATGTATGCCCCGGGCCCCTCCTGGTGCGTTCCCCCCGGGGTCCGGTCTCCCTTTCCGTCCGGGCCGGTGGTTGCGCCCGGGCACGGGGCGGCGCACGTGGGGGCTGCGGGCATGTCTGAGCCGGGGGCGCCGTGCCGGCTCCTTTCCGCATACTCCCGCGGTCTCAGTCGAGCGGCGGAAGGGGCGGGGCCGGGAACGCGAAACCGGAAGTCGGGTGCCGGCCGGCTTTCCGCTGTGCGCGGCTGCCCGGGGTGGCGCGTGGCGCCCGAGGCGGGGAGGGGGGCCGGAGCATGGGGCGGGGTGGTCCCGGGTGGGAGGTGCCGCGGCCAGAACCCTACTGACCCGGACACCGGGAGGCCTTATAAGGCAGGAGGTGACTCTGCTGGGGTGCTTCTGAGGGCCCAGCAATGGATACGACAGAAGCCCCCATAGAGCAGCAGGACGAGGTGTAGGAGCGCCCACAGAACCAGGCCACGGTGAAGCCTCATTCGAGTGGCCAGCAGAAGAAACAGGAACGAACGAGCGGACAGAACCGCAGAAGTTCCTCCAGACTAAAGGACCCTCCCTCCGTGATCCGGTACCTGCCTCATCTGCATGGGTAAGAGATCTCCGTGAATTTACCCTGATGCAGTGTTCCCTTACATTTTTTCGCAGGGGAGGAAAGCTACGGGAAAACAGAAGCACAGGGAATGTGCCCTCTGTAGTTGCCCCTTGCCAGATGGCCACCCTAAAAAGTTGTGTCAGCCATGCGTGCGACAAACGGTAGGGGTTGAAAGGGGACGATGGCCCAGGGGTAGATTGACAGGCCCCCTTACACTCTCCCCAGTCCATACAGGTAGCGGAATAAACGCCGGACTTCACCACAAGCCTGAGGGAGATAATCAGGACAGAGATGAAGGCCCTATCTATCTCTTCTAGGAGGAGAGAAATTAGTTTCTCAGATTCGGAGTCCTCGGCCGCCCCTAGGAACGATGACTCCTCAGATTCCCCGGCCTCCACTTCGCCTTCTTCGGAGGAAGACTCTAGCCGATTCTGCTTCCCCTTAGACCAAATGGATAGGTTAGGCTAGTTTCACACTAGCGTTTTGGAGCGCAGCGACGGCCTGCGCACGGCCGCCGCTAAGCCCCGCCCCTGCCGCACCCCCACCGGTAGCTCCGCCCACCGACGCATGACGCTGCATGCGCCCTGCGTCCCCTATCTTTATCACAGGAGGCGCAGGCCGTGTGCAGTATGCGTTTGGCGGCGCATGCGTCCTTTTGACGGTGCGCCGACCTGCGCAACCTGCTGCAGTTTGGTTGCGTCGGCGCACCGTCAAAAAGGCGCATGCGCCGCCAAACGCATACTGCGCACGGCCTGCGCCCCCTGTGATAAAGATAGGGGACGCAGGGCGCATGCAGCGTCATGCGCCGGTGGGCGGAGCTACCGGCGGGGGAGCGGCAGGGGGCGGGGCTTAGCGGCGGCCGTGCGCAGGCCGTCGCTGCGCTCCAAAACGCTAGTGTGAAACTAGCCTTAGTTAAAGCAATAAGGTCCACCATGGGGGTAGCAGACGCAAAGCCAGAACTTTCGGCACAGGACATGATGTTCGGAGGTCTAGATCCCAGAAAGCGCAGGCCCTTTCCATTAAATGATAAGGTCCAGAGCCTGATAGATAGGGAATGGAAAAGACCTGAAAAAAGGGGCTCCTTGCCACCTGCCTTCAAGCGGAGGTACCCTTTTGATGACCCAGTGGTAAACAGATGGGATAAGGCCCCTAAGCTGGACGCGGCAGTAGCCAAAGCCTCCAAAAAGTTCTCCATACCTTTCGACGACATGGCCTCCTTAAAAGACCCGCTGGATAAAAAAGCGGATTCTTTTTTAAAGGGAACATGGGAGATGTCAGCAGGCGCTCTAAGACCAGCGATAGCTGCCACATGTACGGCCAGATCCATGATGGTCTGGCTAGATCAACTGGATTCACAGCTGAAGGACGGAGCCTCAAGAGCATCCATTCGAAAAACTCTACCGATCATCCAAAGGGCTGCTGCTTTTTTGGCTGATGCTTCGGCAGACTCTGCGAGAATGGCGGCTAGGACCGCGGGTTTATCTAACGCAGCTCGAAGGGCTCTCTGGTTAAAATGCTGGCCAGGAGATATCCAGGCCAGGTCATGACTCTGCTCCATTCCGTGTGAGGGGGAATATCTGTTTGGCCCCGTCCTGGATGAACTTTTAGAGAAAGCCGGGGATGATAAAAAGAAGTTCCCCAGTCTGCCGAACCCTTCTTATAGACGTCCCTTTACCAGGAAAGGATATTTCCGTAGAAGGCCGTCCAGGGATCAGGGCAGATGGGATGACAAAAGAAGGAAAGGTACAGGATTCATGTTCGGAGGAGGGGGGCGCCAGGAAGGTCCAGCACGTGACACTAAAAAGCCGCCCCAATGACTAGTTGCTCCGGTAGGGGGGACAATAGCTGCCTTCTACCCAGCCTGGTCTATGATTTCTAGTAGTAACGGGATACTGGGGGTAATGGCTGCGGGTCTACGACTAGAATTCGCCCGGGTTCCCCAAGATCGATTTAAGGTCACCCCACTCAGGTCTTCCACATCAGAACAAGCTGCCCTGGAGGCCGAGGTTCATGATCTTTGCCGCAAGAAGGTCCTAACTATGGTTCCAGAGGGAGAAAGGGGGAAAGGTTTCTACTCCCCTCTGTTCCTGGTCCGCAAGCCAGACAGCTCCTTTAGGACTATATTAAATCTTAAGTCCCTCAACGAATTCCTGGTCATATGCCCGTTCAAAATGGAGACAATTAATTCAACATTAAAATTGCTGTTTCAAAATTGCTTTATGGTGGTGTTAGATTTAAAAGACACCTACTACCATATACCCATTCATGCAGCTCATCATCGTTTCCTCAGAGTGACGGTTCAGTTCCCGGCGGTCCAGTGGGCCCAGTTTCATGCAAGAACACTACAGGGCGAGGTTTTAGTGCATCAAAGAGTCCTTGGGGGTTACTTAGAGGGCCAGCTAACCTTGTCCCGAAACACAAGGGAGTCCCTAGAGTGGTGGCTAGACAAGGATAATTTATCCAGAGGGGTTCCCTGGGAGTATGACATATCCCGCATAGTCACCACGGATGCTAGCCCTTCCGGTTGGGGGGCTCATATGGGTGAGATTCTGGTCCAGGGCCTATGGGAGCATCATCAGATAGAAATGTCATCTAACCTGAAAGAGTTGACAGCAGTAGAGCAGGCAGCTAAGAAGCTACTTGTGTATCTACAGGGCCATCATGTGCAAGTCTTCTCCGACAATCAGGTCACCGTGGCTTATATCAACCACCAAGGCGGGACTCGTTCCAAACCCCTGATGACTGTAGCAGAGCGGTTGTTCCGGCTAGCAGAGCAGCATTTTCTATCTTTAACAGCTCTACATATAAAAGGGAAAGAAAACATCACGTCAGACTTTTTAAGCCGCAATCTGCTAAAGCAAGGAGAATGGGCCCTAAAAAACTCCATCTTCGACCTGATTGTATAAAAGTGGGGACAACCAGAGGTAGATCTCTTCGCCACCAAGGAAAGCAGGAAATTAAGACAATTCTGCTCCCTAAATCCCAGAGAGAATCCTCTGGCGGTAGATGCCTTTCTGATAAAGTGGGACTTCAGGCTAGCCTACGCCTTCCCTCCCCTATCTCTACTACCCCTGGTGATGAGGAAAATCAGAAAGGACAGAGCAAGGGTGATAGTTATTGCTCCATTTTGGCCCAGGAGGGCATGGTTCTCATGCCTCAGGACCATGTCAGTGTCCGATCCTTGGGTTCTTCCGGACATCCCGGATCTCCTATCCCAGGGCCCAGCCTTCCATCCTCAGGTGACTGGCCTACATCTGACGGCGTGGAGTTTGAACGGTCACTGCTAATAGATAAAGGCTTCTCCCCAGACCTGATTAGCACCCTACTTAAAAGTAGAAAAATCATTACTACAAAAATTTACGTAAGAATTTGGAAAAAATTCCTTCAGAACTCAGGAGTAGTCGCTGGGAATTCTGCGCCTATAATTCAGATCCTAGAGTTTTTACAGAAAGGTCTGGACATGGGGCGTTCTACCAGTACCCTAAAAGTACAAGTATCAGCCTTGGGGGCCCTCTTTAGCTGCAACATCGCGGGTAATTACTGGGTCAGCAGGTTCATTAAGGCGGCAGGTAGATCCAGGCCAATAGTGAAGGATAGATTCATGCCGTGGGACTTGAACCTAGTCCTCACAGCTATGACGGAAACCCCATTCGAACCTATCTCATCAGCTTCCATAAAAAACCTGTCCCTCAAAGTAGCCTTCCTGGTAGCTCTGACGTCAGCTCGCAGAGTAAGCGACATCCAGGCATTATCTAGGCGTCCTCCTTATATACAGTTCAAAGAGGATAGGGTAATACTCAGACCTGATCCAGCGTACTTACCTAAGGTAGTTTCTAGCTTTCATAGGACACAGGAAATAGTCCTTCCATCCTTCCTCCCTAATCCAACTAACGAGAAGGAAGAGAAACTACACACCCTGGATGTTAGGAAGTGCCTCATAGAATATCTGGCAGTTACCGATCTCTGGAGAAAAGATAATGCCCTGTTTGTCTCCCATCAAGGCCCTAGGAATTGTGTAGAGCCTCAAAAAACACACTAGCCAGGTGGATTAGAGAGGCGATTTCAATAGCATACACCTCAAAAGGCAGGCTGCCACCCGGGAAGCTGAGGGCGCATTCCACCAGAGCCATGGCGACCACGTGGGCCGAGAGATCAGAAGTCTCCATTGACCAGATATGTAAGGCGGCTACTTGGTCCTCTCCGAGCACCTTTTATAGTCATTATAGGCTAGACTTGGGTGCTTCCACAGACCTCTCTTTTGGTATAAGGGTGCTGCAGGCTGTAGTCCCTCCCTAAATAGTTATTATTCGCTGTAATTCTCTCAGGTGGTGCTGTCATGGACGACCGAATAAAGTCTTAGTTACTCACTGGTCAACGGTATTTTTCGGAGTCCATGACAGCACCCGTACAGTATATTCCCTTCCCTTAGCTAAATCGGGTGTGCAAGTCTTCCTCTTGTATATGTCAACTGGTGATAAATATTTAGGTAATAATAATACTGTACATAAATCATGCATTAACCTTGGAGGTCCTCTCGTGCTCTGTAATCCAACTGATGCGTGGGAGAGGTGCCGCCCTTTTGTATCTGTAGGTTTCCTGTTCCTGAAGGGTGGATCCCCTCTCTCAGGTGGTGCTGTCATGGACTCCGAAAAATACCGTTAACCGGTGAGTAACTAAGACTTTCTTTTAGGGTCACCTGGGTACATTCAGGGAGCTGTACCCATACGACGCCTCTATACACACCCACTATCTGTTTCTATTTTCTTCTATTTAGTTCTTTGTAATATATATCAGAGCTGTGCAAGTTGTATCCCACAGACAGAGACCGACAGAGGCCAGAATCAAAGGAATGGGAGCTACAACGGGGGCCATTATACAGTGTTAGAGCTAATTCAGGGGTCATTGTGCAATGGATGAGCTAATGCGAGAGCCAATATACAGCGTGAGAGCTAATGCAGGGGTCATTATACAGTATGGGAGCCAATGTGGGGCCAGTGTATGGCGGGGGTCATTATACAGTATGGGAGCTAATGCAGGGGCCATTAGATAGTGTTAGGGCTAATTCGGGGGTCATTGTACAATGGATGAGCTAATGCGAGAGCCAATATACAGCGTGAGAGCTAATGCAGGGGCCATTATACAGTGTTAGGGTTAATTTGGGGGCCATTACACAGCCGATGAGCTAATGCGGGGGTCATTGTACAGCATGGGAGCTCATGTGGGGGCCATTATACAGTATGCGGGCCTATATACAATGTGGGAGCTACTGTGGGGTCTGTCATAACCTGGGGGTTATATACAGTATGGGCGCTATTGTGAGGGCACAAAAGAGACATTCTGCTATGTATAGGGCACAATGGTGGCATTATTATGTGAGGCAGTTAGAGGAGCTCTGCTTTAGTACCACACAGCAGGTGCAGTAATAGGGACACATACGGCAGCAGCGGCTCAGTATTGGGGTATTAGGTGCAGTAATAGGGACACATATGGCAGCAGCGGCTCAGTATTGGGGTATCAGGTGCAGTAATAGGGACACATACAGCAGCGGCTCGGCATTGAAGTATCGGGTGCAGTAATAGGGACACATACGGCAGCAGAGGCTCAGTATTGGGGTATCAGGTGCAGTAATAGGGACACACGGCAGCAGCGGCTCAGTATTGGGGTATCAGGTGCAGTAAGAGGGACACATACGGCAGCAGCGGCTTAGTGTTGGGGTATCAGGTGCAGTAACAGGGACACATACGGCAGCACAGGCTCAGTATTGGGGTATCAGGTGCAGTAATAGGGACACATACGGCAGCAGCGGCTCAGTATTGGGGTATCGGGTGCAGTAATAGGGACACATACGGCAGCAGCGGCTCAGTATTGGGGCATCGGGTGCAGTAATAGGGACACATACGGCAGCAGCGGCTCAGTATTGGGGTGTCGGGTGCAGTAATAGGGACACATACGGCAGCAGAGGATCAGTATTGGGGTATCAGGTGCAGTAATAGGGACACATACGGCAGCAGCGGCTCAGTATTGGGGTATCAGGTGCAGTAATAGGGACACATACAGCAGCGGCTCGGCATTGAGGTATCGGGTGCAGTAATAGGGACACATACGACAGCAGAGGCTCAGTATTGGGGTATCAGGTGCAGTAATAGGGACAATTACGGCAGCAGTGGCTCAGTATTGGGGTATCAGGTGCAGTAATAGGGACACATACGGCAGCAGCGGCTCAGTATTGGGGTATCAGGTGCAGTAATAGGGACTCATACGGCAGCAGCGGCTCAGTATTGGGGTATCAGGTGCAGTAATAGGGACACACGGCAGCAGCGGCTCAGTATTGGGGTATCAGGTGCAGTAATAGGGACACATACGGCAGCAGCGGCTCAGTATTGGGGTGTCGGGTGCAGTAATAGGGACACATATGGCAGCAGGGGCTCAGTATTGGGTTGAGTAGTTTGTGCACGTTGGAGATAGATGGGTACTGGCCTGGAAATGTGAGAATTCAGATGTGTCTTTGTTGTAATCTCTGCAGATGAGTCCTGGCTGGAGAAGTCGTCAGGTCGGTCTGAGATGTAAAAGTGAACGATTATCAGAAAGAACGTCTCCTGTAAGCTATCATCTGTAACTGTATAGTAAACTCTTGTATATTCTGCAGGACTGGCATCTACCACTATGGAGGTCACCATATGGCGGTAATATCAGTATTGTTTTTTGCATAGAGATTTGTTTCAGTTACAGCGCGGTCATCTAAGGTTCCCCTATACCCACGACTAAAGTGTACCAACCTCAATTGTAATCAGGGTTACCGGTTAGGGGCTCACTCAGATTTTTTGCCCCCCCAAGTTGAACACCTAGCTACGCCTCTGGTCTGTGTACAGTGCATGTGGGGCACAGCCTGAGGTATACGGTACATAGGGGACACAGCCTGAGGTATATGGTACATATGAGACACAGACTGAGGTATACGGTACATGAGACACAGCCTGAGGTATACAGCACATATGAGACACAGCCTGAGGTATACAGCACATATGAGACACAGCCTGAGGTATACAGCACATGTGGGACACAGCATGAGGTATACAGCAGATATCGGGCACAGCCTGAGGTATACAGCACATATGAGACACAACCTGAGGTATACAGCACATGTGGGACACAGCCTGAGGTATACAGCACATGTGGGACACAGCCTGAGGTATACAGCACATGTGGGACACAGCCTGAGGTATACAGCACATGTGGGACACAGCCTGAGGTATACAGCACATATGAGACACAGCCTGAGGTATACAGCACATATGAGACACAACCTGAGGTATACAGCACATAGGGGGCACAGCCTGAGGTATACGGCACATATGAGACACAGCCTGAGGTATACAGCACATAGGGGACACAGCCTGAGGTATACAGCAGACATGGGACACAGGCTGAGGTATACTGCACATATGAGACACAGCCTGAGGTATACGGCACATAGGGGACACAGCCTGAGGTATACAGCAGATATGGGACACAGGCTGAGGTATACTGCACATATGGGGCACAGCCTGAGGTATACAGCAGATATGGGACACAGGCTGAGGTATACAGCACATATGAGACACAGCCTGAGGTATACAGCACATATGAGACACAACCTGAGGTATACAGCACATAGGGGGCACAGCCTGAGGTATACGGCACATATGAGACACAGTCTGAGGTATACAGCACATAGGGGACACAGCCTGAGGTATACAGCAGACATGGGACACAGGCTGAGGTATACTGCACATATGAGACACAGCCTGAGGTATACGGCACATAGGGGACACAGCCTGAGGTATACAGCAGATATGGGACACAGGCTGAGGTATACGGCACATAGGGGGCACAGCCTGAGGTATACAGCACATAGGGGGCACAGCCTGAGGTATACGGCACATATGAGACACAGCCTGAGGTATACAGCACATAGGGGACACAGGCTGAGGTATACAGCACATAGGGGACACAGCCTGAGGTATACAGCAGATATGGGACACAGACTGAGGTATACAGCACATAGGGGACACAGCCTGAGGTATACGGCACATATGAGACACAGTCTGAGGTATACAGCAGATATGAGACACAGCCTGAGATATACGGTACATATGAGACACAACCTGAGGTATACGGTACATATGGGACACAGCCTGAGGTATACAGCACATATGAGACACAGCCTGAGGTATACGGCACATATGAGACACAGCCTGAGGTATACGGCACATAGGGGGCACAGCCTGAGGTATACGGCACATAGGGGGCACAGCCTGAGGTATACGGCACATAGGGGGCACAGCCTGAGGTATATGGCACATAGGGGGCACAGCCTGAGGTATACAGTAGGTATGGAAAGTATTCAGACCCCTTTAAAGGGAAGGTGCCGTGTTTTTTCATAATTTAATGTAAAAAAGAAAATAGTATAAAAAGATATTGTCCCCTAAGCTTGACTCAGTGGTGTGTATGGATTTTTTTTTTTTCTGTAGTAATGCAGCCACTGGGGGCTGCCATCTAACCTCTCTGGCTGCTGAACTTTCCATGCTCATTTACGGCAGTCCCTGGGCATAAGAGACAATAGTCGGCTGCCGACCCTATCTCTTTCATTGCAGCTGCATCAGGAGTGAACTGGGCGCGCCTCTGTGGGCAGCTCAATTCACAGCTGTAGGTGTGGCCAGGCGCCATATTATTAGAGCCCAGTGCTTTCCTTTTAGCTCCATTTACATTTACACTCTATTGCAATCCCTGGATGCTGTACTGTTCCACCACAACAGGGCTTGGATGTTCACTCTGCACATACCAGCTGCAGGAGAGGAACCAGGACGAGCTCCTGGAGACCGAGCTGCACTTTCCAAAACACCCTTGGCAATCTGCTGGACATCTAATCCTCTCCTGTGTGATACTGTCTGCTGGACATCTAATCCTCTCCTGTGTGATACTGACTGCTGAGCTGTGTATCTAATCCTATCCTGTGTGATACTGACTGCTGAGCTGTGTATCTAATCCTCTCCTGTGTGATACTGACTTCTGAGCCGTGTATCTAAACCTATCCTGTGTGATACTGACTGCTGAGCCGTGTATCTAATCCTCTCCTGTGTGATACTGTGTGCTGAGCCGTGTATCTAATCCTCTCCTGTGTGATACTGACTGCTGAGCCGTGTATCTAATCCTCTCCTGTGTGATACTGTGTGCTGAGCCGTGTATCTAATCCTCTCCTGTGTGATACTGTGTGCTGAGCCATGTATCTATTCTTATCCTGTGTGATACTGTCTGCTGAGCCGTGTATCTAATCTTATCCTGTGTGATACTGTCTGCTGAGCTGTGTATCTAAACCTCTCCTGTGTGATACTGACTGCTGAGCCGTGTATCTAATCCTCTACTGTGTGATACTGACTGCTGAGCCGTGTATCTAATCCCATCCTGTGTGATACTGACTGCTGAGCCGTGTATCTAATCCTATCCTGTGTGATACTGACTGCTGAGACATGTATCTAATCCTATCCCGTGTGATACTGACTGCTGAGCCGTGTATCTAATCCTATCCCGTGTGATACTGACTGCTGAGCCGTGTATCCAATCCTATCCCGTGTGCTACTGACTGCTGAGCAGTGTATCCAATCCTATCCCGTGTGCTACTGACTGCTGAGCTGTGTATCTAATCCTCTCCTTTGTGATACTGACTGCGGAGCCGTGTACCTAATCCTCTCCTGTGTGATACTGACTGCTGAGCCGTGTATCTAATCCTATCCTGTGTGATACTGACTGCTGAGCTGTGTATCTAATTCTATCCTGTGTGATACTGACTGCTGAGCCGTGTATCTAATCCTATCCTGTGTGATACTGCTCTCCTGAAATACTCTGTGCTGCTGTCACCCTGCTCCTCCACCATATATCTCCCTCTGTGCCCCCCATAGACCAGCACACTGCTCTCCTGAAATACTCTGTGCTGCTGTCACCCTGCTCCTCCCCCATATATCTCCCTCTGTGCCCCCTATAGACCAGTACACTGCTCTCCTGAAATACTCTGTATGGCTGTCACCCTGCTCCTCCCCCATATATCTCCCTCTGTGCCCCCCCTAGACCAGTACACTGCTCTCCTGAAATACTCTGTGCTGCTGTCACCCTGCTCCTCCCCCATATATCTCCCTCTGTGCCCCCCATAGACCAGTACACTGCTCTCCTGAAATACTCTGTGCTGCTGTCACCCTGCTCCTCCCCCATATATCTCCCTCTGTGCCCCCCATAGACCAGTGCACTGCTCTCCTGAAATACTCTGTGCTGCTGTCACCCTGCTCCTCCCCCATATATCTCCCTCTGTGCCCCCCATAGACCAGTACACTGCTCTCCTGAAATACTCTGTGCTGCTGTCACCCTGCTCCTCCCCCATATATCTCCCTCTGTGCCCCCCATAGACCAGCACACTGCTCTCCTGAAACACTCTGTGTTGCTGTCTCCCTGCTCCTCCACCATATATCTCCCTCTGTGCCCCCCATTGACCAGTACACTGCTCTCCTGAAATACTCTGTGCTGCTATCACCCTGCTCCTCCCCCATATGTCTCCCTCTGTGCCTCCCATAGACCAGTACACTGCTCTCCTGAAATACTCTGTGCTGCTGTCTCCCTGCTCTTCCACCATATATCTCCCTCTGTGCCCCCCATAGACCAGTACACTGCTCTCCTGAAATACTCTGTATGGCTGTCACCCTGCTCCTCCCCCATATATCCCCCTCTGTGCCCCCCCATAGACCAGCGCTCTGCTCTCCTGAAATACTCTGTGCTGCTGTCACCCTACTCCTCCACCATATATCTCCCTGTGTGCCCCCCATAGACCAGCACACTGCTCTCCTGAAATACTCTGTGCTGCTATCACCCTGCTCCTCCCCCATATATCTCCCTGTGTGCCTCCCATAGACCAGCACACTGCTCTCCTGAAATACTCTGTGCTGCTGTCTCCCTACTCCTCCACCATATATCTCCCTCTGTGCCCCCCATAGACCAGCACACTGCTCTCCTGAAATACTCTGTGCTGCTATCACCCTGCTCCTCCCCCATATATCTCCCTCTGTGCCCCCCATAGACCAGTACACTGCTCTCCTGAAATACTCTGTGCTGCTGTCTCCCTGCTCCTCCCCCATGTATCCCCCTCTGTGCCCCCCCATAGACCAGCGCTCTGCTCTCCTGAAATACTCTGTGCTGCTGTCACCCTGCACCTCCACCATATATCTCCCTGTGTGCCTCCCATAGACCAGCACACTGCTCTCCTGAAATACTCTGTGCTGCTGTCTCCCTGCTCCTCCACCATATATCTCCCTCTGTGCCCCCCATAGACCAGTACACTGCTCTCCTGAAATACTCTGTGCTGCTGTCACCCTGCTCCTCCCCCATATATCCCCCTCTGTGCCCCCCCATAGACCAGCGCTCTGCTCTCCTGAAATACTCTGTGCTGCTGTCACCCTGCACCTCCACCATATATCTCCCTGTGTGCCTCCCATAGACCAGCACACTGCTCTCCTGAAATACTCTGTGCTGCTGTCTCCCTGCTCCTCCACCATATATCTCCCTCTGTGCCCCCCATAGACCAGTACACTGCTCTCCTGAAATACTCTGTGCTGCTGTCACCCTGCTCCTCCCCCATATATCCCCCTCTGTGCCCCCCCATAGACCAGCGCTCTGCTCTCCTGAAATACTCTGTGCTGCTGTCACCCTGCACCTCCACCATATATCTCCCTGTGTGCCTCCCATAGACCAGCACACTGCTCTCCTGAAATACTCTGCTGCTGTCTCCCTGCTCCTCCACCATATATCTCCCTCTGTGCCCCCCATAGACCAGCACACTGCTCTCCTGAAATACTCTGTGCTGCTATCACCCTGCTCCTCCCCCATATATCTCCCTCTGTGCCCCCCATAGACCAGTACACTGCTCTCCTGAAATACTCTGTGCTGCTGTCTCCCTGCTCCTCCCCCATATATCTCCCTCTGTGCCCCCCATAGACCAGTACACTGCTCTCCTGAAATACTCTGTGCTGCTGTCTCCCTGCTCCTCCCCCATGTATCCCCCTCTGTGCCCCCCATAGACCAGCGCTCTGCTCTCCTGAAATACTCTGTGCTGCTGTCACCCTGCACCTCCACCATATATCTCCCTGTGTGCCTCCCATAGACCAGCACACTGCTCTCCTGAAATACTCTGTGCTGCTGTCTCCCTGCTCCTCCACCATATATCTCCCTCTGTGCCCCCCATAGACCAGTACACTGCTCTCCTGAAATACTCTGTGCTGCTGTCACCCTGCTCCTCCCCCATATATCCCCCTCTGTGCCCCCCCATAGACCAGCGCTCTGCTCTCCTGAAATACTCTGTGCTGCTGTCACCCTGCACCTCCACCATATATCTCCCTGTGTGCCTCCCATAGACCAGCACACTGCCCTCCTGAAATACTCTGTGCTGCTGTCTCCCTGCTCCTCCACCATATATCTCCCTCTGTGCCCCCCATAGACCAGTACACTGCTCTCCTGAAATACTCTGTGCTGCTGTCACCCTGCTCCTCCCCCATATATCCCCCTCTGTGCCCCCCCATAGACCAGCGCTCTGCTCTCCTGAAATACTCTGTGCTGCTGTCACCCTGCACCTCCACCATATATCTCCCTGTGTGCCTCCCATAGACCAGCACACTGCTCTCCTGAAATACTCTGCTGCTGTCTCCCTGCTCCTCCACCATATATCTCCCTCTGTGCCCCCCATAGACCAGCACACTGCTCTCCTGAAATACTCTGTGCTGCTATCACCCTGCTCCTCCCCCATATATCTCCCTCTGTGCCCCCCATAGACCAGTACACTGCTCTCCTGAAATACTCTGTGCTGCTGTCTCCCTGCTCCTCCACCATATATCTCCCTCTGTGCCCCCCATAGACCAGTACACTGCTCTCCTGAAATACTCTGTGCTGCTATCACCCTGCTCCTCCCCCATATGTCTCCCTCTGTGCCTCCCATAGACCAGTACACTGCTATCCTGAAATACTCTGTGCTGCTGTCTCCCTGCTCCTCCACCATATGTCTCCCTCTGTGCCTCCCATAGACCAGTACACTGCTCTCCTGAAATTTGGGAAAAAAATCTGGTTATGTGAGAAATAAGAGGGTGTCCGAGGACGGCGGCTGCTTCAGTCTGACTCATTAGACGTCTGAGCGCAGATGGTCGGGTTCTGTGTCTTGGTTTTCATTTTAGTGTCACCATGAAACTTGTTACTTTTTTCAGTTTTGTCATCATTTCCTTTAATGGCCATTTTACATGTATGTGGTATTGAGGCGGATGCATCCAATCCTGCCAAGTGTGATTGATACTGACTGCTAAGCCACGTATCTAATCCTATCCCGTGTGATACTATCTGCTGAGCCGTGCATCTAATCCTATCACGAGATCTGCTTGCAGTAAACACACATGTGTCCTGAGGTTCAATAGTGTACGCATTGTGTATTGAATGCTGTGTCTTTTGTATGGTTCACTCTTGATCCTGATGATACATGTGTGTTTACTGCAAGAGATCTGCTTGCAGTAAACACACATGTGTCCTCAGGTTCAATAGTGTACGCATTGTGTATTGAATGCTGTGTCTTTTTTATGGTTCACTCATGATCCTGATGATACATGTGGGTTTACTGCAAAAGATCTGCTTGCAGTAAACACACATGTTTCCTCAGGTTCTATAGTGTACACATTGTGTATTGAATGCTGTGTATTGAATGCTGTGTCTTTTTTATGGTTCACTCATGATCCTGATGATAAATGTGGGTTTACTGCAAGAGATCTGCTTGCAGTAAACACACATGTGTCCTCAGGTTCAATAGTGTACGCATTGTGTATTGAAGGCTGTGTCTTTTTTATAGTTCACTCTTGATCCTGATGATACATGTGTGTTTACTGCAAGAGATCTGCTTGCAGTAAACACACATGTGCCCTCAGGTTCAATAGTGTACGCATTGTGTATTGAATGCTGTGTCTTTTTTATGGTTCACTCTTGATCCTGATGATACATGTGGGTTTACTGCAAGAGATCTGCTTGCAGTAAACACACATGTTTCCTCAGGTTCAATAGTGTACGCATTGTGTATTGAATGCTGTCTCTTTTTTATGGTTCACTCTTGATCCTGATGATACATGTGTGTTTACTGCAAGAGACCTGCTTGCAGTAAACACACATGTGCCCTCAGGTTCAATAGTGTACGCATTATGTATTGAATGCTGTGTCTTTTTTATGGTTCACTCTTGATCCTGATGATACATGTGGGTTTACTGCAAGAGATCTGCTTGCAGTAAACACACATGTGCCCTCAGGTTCAATAGTGTACGCATTGTGTATTGAATGCTGTGTCTTTTTTATGGTTCACTCTTGATCCTGATGATACATGTGGGTTTACTGCAAGAGATCTGCTTGCAGTAAACACACGTGTCCTCAGGTTCAATAGTGAATGCATTTGTATTTGAATTAATGGGGATTCAGCATTGATGACAGCTCAGGTGTGTGTGGTAATACAGATGTTACCATCATTGTGTTGTCCAACCTAATTTTGTTTTTCTTTTCCATTGTTTCAACAGTGAACAAAGTCCGCACACGTTGGCGCTCGGTGAAGGACCGTTTCAACACTGATGTTCGTGCTGAGGGACAGGTTCGCAGTGGCTCTTCTGCAAGGACAAGAACCACGTATCGGTATCATCGCGACTTGGAATTCTTACGACCAGTACTTGCCACCAGAGCGTAAGTATTTTTTTTTTTTTTTAATTTTTGGCTTATTAACCCTAATTTATATTCCACAGCTGATCCGTCTTGTTAATGCTGGATACTAATGTTTACCTTTTTTTTCCACAGCACCTGGAGCAGCACCCTGCAACCTGTCCCGGGAGCAGTTCTTCATCGATCGACCTCGGACCCCTTCCAGCCATCCGACAGCCAGGAAGCATCTTGCAGGTCAGCAACACAGACAGCTGGTGACCAGGAAGCTGGTCCATCAGGTGTTCCCCTGTCCCAGGTCTCTGCCACTGGTTATGCGGGCACTACCCGCCAGCGGCAGAGGGCCTCGGACAGGCCTGTCTTGCCCGAGTTCATGTACTTGAGCGAGGCCTTTCATGATAGTCTCAAGACGCTGTCCCAAAGAGTGGAAAGTGGATTTTCTCTAATGGAATGTGGTTTTAACTACATGGAACACCGCTTCCACTCTTCCGCGCAGCGCCTTGACTGGCTGGAGGCCGACCTCATCAGACCAGCGCACCGTTTCTTTAGTAAAATTGAACGGGGCATGGCGGATCACCTTAGTCCTGAGCAACAGCTGACTGTCTTACACGCCTGCAACACTGCTTACTTGCAGGCTATGCAGCAGAATCAGTACGTGCAGCAGTCAGTGTTGTCATTCCCACTTGTGCCCCAACTGACTCGCTTCACCACAGTACCGACTTCTGCTGCATATCTCTGCACAGCCACCTGCATTTCTCGCCAAGCTGGGCACCATTACACCACACCAATGTTGAGTGCTGCTGGACACTCCACCCCCGCCGCCACCACCATGTCATGCGCTGCTCCTGTCTGGAGCACCAGTACTGCCACCGTTACCACATCTTGGTGCACCTCCAGCGCTAAATCTCGTTGGGACACCACCTCTTCACCTGTTCGCACAGAAAGAACATCTCCGGATCGGAGCACCGCCACTTCTCCAATGGATGAGAGCACCACCACAACTCCGCACCATACAAGGAGCACCCCAACCACCACTCTTCAGAGGACCACCACCACCTCATCTCCTCATAGGAGCACCGCCACCACTACTCTACAGAGTATCACCGCCAACACTTCGCCTCCTCATGGCACCTCCAAAACTCAACATCAGAGTAGCACCGCCACCACTTCACCAGTCGGAGCACCGCCCACACTTCTCCCACCAGAAGCACCGGGCGTAATTCACCTTCCATGAGCACCGTCACCACCATTTCACCTACAAGGAGCACCGCCAGCGCCACCACAGAGCACCCTAGGGGAGACCCTCATTCTGTTTTTTATTCACGTCGTCCACGGACCAGCAGCTCTAGGCGGTCAAGCCATGGAAGGCGGTCGCACGGTGGTAGTTGGTCCAGGCAGGTGACTCCTGCCCCAAAGAAAAAAAAACCAAAAGACTTTGTTACTCAATCCCCCCTCTCCTTCCAATGTTTCACAACCTTCCTCATTTATCATGCCTGACCTCCCTTCCCCCAGTAATTTAGTAGCACCTTCACCTAGAACCCCTTCCTCAGTTTCCAGCCGTTCATCCTCTCTCCACACCCCCAAAGTATCCAACACTTCTCCCATACGTCCTTCAAAGTGAAAATAATTTTATTAAAAAAAATAAATAAACATTGAATATTTTGTGTTCAAATAATGTTTGGTTAATGTGTCTTTCGCCGCCTACACACACTGCGCCTACACACACTGCGCCTACACACACTGCGCCGTACACACACTGCGCCGTACACACACTGCGCCTACACACACTGCGCCGCACACACACTGCGCCGTGCACACACTGCACCGCGCACACACTGCACCGTACACACACTGCGCCGTACACACACTGCGCCGTGCACACACTGCACCGCGCACACACTGCACCGCACACACTGCGCCGCACACACACTGCGCGGTATACACACACTGCGCCGCACACACACTGCGCGGTACACACACTGTGCCGTACACTTTTCTTTTTTGTGTACACATAGCTCCAGAAATTACACATGTTTCGTGTGTCAATTTTGGAGATCTGTATCTGCAAACAAGAAAAACTCAATATACGTTCATTTTTTACATGGCCTCGGTGTCTTTGCTCAGGTAACGTAATAGATGATGGTGTTGATTGCAAGGACCAGCTATTGTATTCTTATCAGTTAATCTACTATGGTGTTTTGTAACATCATTTTACTGTTTGGAATACAATCCAAGGTTATTATAGATAGACCTTGTAAATCAGGGTTCCCCAACTCCAGTCCTCAAGGCCCACCAACAGATCATGTTTTCAGGATTTCCTGTATTGCTCAGGTGATAATTGCTTCACCTGTGCAATACAAAGGGAATCCGGAAAACATGACCTGTTGGTGGGCCTTGAGGACTGGAGTTGGTGAACCAAGTTCTAAACAACCTCATCCTCTATTTAATGTGTGTTTACAAAGTGAGGAGATGATGTTGAAAATACACATCATATGGTCATGAACCTGGCGTTGTATCATACTTTGAAGAAAAAAAACCATACAGGTATAAACACAGGTGTTTTATTAACATACACAACACATAAAAATTAGGTTACACCATTTGCTCTTGCCAGGCCACCCGTCCAACATCAGACGTGAAGCAGGTCGCAAATTGGTCCCTCATTTGCCCTACTTGAACATATGACCGTAGAGGGTGCTGATTGAATTCTGGCAAGGGGTTAGGAGAGGAATCATCTAGTTCAAAACTAGGGTGCTCTCTGTCCATCACAAAATTGTGTAGAACCACACAGGCCTTCACCACCTCATCCACAGTTTCTAGTTTAAGATTAATGGCTGTGGAGAGAATTCGCCATCTGGATACTAATATACCAAAGGCACACTCTACAGTTCTTCTGGCCCTGGTCAACCTGTAATTAAAAATTCTTTTAGTGTGGTCCAAGTCCCGGCTGGAGTAGGGTTTGAGCAGGTGTTGGCACATCTGGAATGCCTCATCCCCAACCATTACAAAGGGCTGTGGCGGACCTTCGGTGTTGGGAAGAGGTCGTGGCATGGGGAAATTGAACTGGTTGCCATACAACCTCCGGTCCATGTCCGAGTTCTTAAAAGCCTGGGAGTCATTTCCACGCCCAAATGCACCAACGTCCACAGCAACAAACTTACAGTCTGCATCAGAAATGGCCATTAGTACTGTAGAGAAGTACTTTTTATAGTTGTAGTACTCTGATCCAGTTCTCTTGGGTTTTATATTCCTGATGTGTTTCCCATCCACCGCACCCAAACAATTAGGGAAATTGCAGACTGTCCAGAATCTTTCTGCATTTTCAAGCCACTTTTCCACGGTGGGAAGGGGCATAAATTCTGGACAGAGAACGTCCCACAAAGCCCGGCAGGTGTCTGCAACTATTCCAGACAAGGTGGAGATTCCAAGACGGAACTGGAAGTGCAGACAAGAGAGGGTCTCTCCAGTAGCCAGGAATCTGGGATACAAAGAAACAACAAGAATTGATATTTGTGTATAGGGATTTTTAGCACATTAAAAAAAAAAAAAGGCCGCACCAATAAATAAATATGCATCCTTTTCTTTAAAAAAATACCTCAAACCAGTGCAGCATACTTTTAGTACATAGCAGATCAAGAATTCTGCCATAATATACTACTACATCAAAGAACCAATACTTTCATGCAGTCAGTGGTTACGTACCGTAATGTGACCAGGAGCCGTTCCTCGGGAGGAATCGCACGACGGAGCTGTGTGTCCTGTCTCCGGATGACATCTTGTACACGACCAAGTAAATACATGAAGCTTTGTTGGGACATCCGTGTGTAATCCGTAAATTTATCAGGGCTTGCCTGTAGCGCGCTGTAGAGGGTGTGGTACGCTCCACGGAACTCCCGGAGTTCAACAATAGGATGAATCCACAAATGCCGCCGCTGCCGTCTTCGCTGTCTCTCTCTCTCTTTGTTCATGGCAAGCAACTGCGTAAGCCTGAGCCATCGCGATGTCCAGATCCAAGTTGAAGTGAAAGCTTTTCCAGCGCAGATCCATGTCTTCATCAAAAACTACTAGCAATTGGGAAGAATAGCTGTAAACTGGGTCTAGATAAGGAATTCCAATAACACACGCCCACTGCTGTCCAATTGGTGGAGTATGAGTCATAATTGGTCAATGATTTGTAAAATCCTGTGATTGTGACATTATGCGCACTAATCACGCAAACGCATGCAAAACGTTTACAAACGCATATAATCGCTGCGTTTTTTTGGCTTACCGCGCACGAATATGTCCCAAAAAAATGCTGCGTTTACAAACGTTTGTAAGCGTTTTTTGTATGCGTTTGATGTGCGCTCCTAACGCAGCGCAAAAAAACGCTAGTGTGAAACTAGCCTTAGAGGGAACCTCCACCTCACAAAAGCCTCCGCCCTGCAGGGGCCGCTCTCACTCCAGGCAGACCCGGAGGAAACGAATCCACACGGTGTCGCCCAGTCCATCAGGTGCCTTGGCATCCGTAAGTTGTGCTTCTCGCTCCCCGTCACCAGTGGTTGATAGCGAGCAGACCTCAGATTGCGACTCAGACGAGCCCCGTGACCTGGACACTCCAGGGTCACGTGAAACAGTGGACAGCCTCATAGAAGCCGTCAATCAGACCCTGGGGATTGAGGATGATCCTGCAGCGGCTACGGGGCATAAAGTGGCATTTAAGCGAGTGAAGCGGCGGCACAGAGTTTTTTCCTCTCACCCGGAGTTTGAGGACATAGTGCAGCGGCACAGAGAATGTACAGACAGGCGTTTCTTGGGTCAAAAGGCACTCGAAACGAGGTATCCGTTTGCTCCGGACCTCCGTAAAAGATGGATGGAATCCCCGATAGTGGATCCTCCGGTTTCGCGCCTGGCCACTAAGACCCTGCTATCCATCCCTAGTGTTTCCTCGATTAAGGATTCCACTGATCACCTTATAGAGAGCCTAGCTCGTTCAGTATATGAGGCGTCAGGGTCTGCTCTCACTCCCTCGTTCGCAGCAACTTGGGTAGCCAAGGCTATGATATCATGGTCAGAAACATTAAACAATGTCGCGCAGGAGCAGGATCTACCTGCAGAGATTTCGGAGGTCGCAGGTCAGATGGCGATGGCCAGAGACTATGTAATCAATGCGTCTTTGGATGCGGCCAATTACTCGGCACTTGCTGCCGCTAATGACAATTTCGATCAGAAGAGCCCTATGGTTAAGGACATGGCGAGCCGATTCTTGTTCTAAGAAGTCCTTGAATTCCCTGCCTTATCAGTGTGGCCGCCTATTTGGGGAGAAGTTGGATCAACTTATCTCCGACTCCACAGGAGGAAAGAGCGGGTTTCTCCCTCAACAAAGGGTCAAACCGCTTTTTCGTCACCCATTTCAGGCACGTTTTCGGGCCTTTCGCAACACCGGGTCGACTACAGCGGCCAATTCCGCCGCCTCAGGCCACCCCAACCAGGATAGGGAGCGGCAGGTCTCATATAGATCCAACCCATTGGGGAGATTGCATGCTCAGCAGCCAAGATCGAGGGGATCCAGATCCCAAAGATCGTCGGCCAAATGACTCGGCCACCAGCAAGGTGGGGGGCCGCCTACTCTGGTTTTTCCACGTCTGGGCCAATGTCGCTCACGACGCATGGGTAAAGGAATTGGTGGCCTCAGGTTACAAAATAGAATTTGTCAGATACCCGTCAAGACGATTTTTTTCTTTCCCGGCTTCCCAGGGTGGATGCCCAGGCAAGGGCTCTATTGGGAGCCATCAAATCGCTCCAGCACAATGGAGTCATTGATCCAGTGCCGGAACACGAAAAAAATCAGGGGTTCTATTCCAACCTTTTTGCGGTTCCCAAAAAGGACGGGTCTGTCAGGCCTGTTTTGGACCTGAAGCTTCTGAACAAATTCATCAGGATCAGACATTTCCGGATGGAGTCTCTCCGGTCAGTCATATCGGCCATGGAGCAGGGAGAATACTTGGCCTCAATAGATATCCAGGACGCATATCTGCATATTCCCATTTTTCCTCCTCATCAGAGGTTTCTACGCTTCGCCATCAGCGATCTACATTTTCAGTTCGTAGCACTACCCTTCGGGCTAGCCACGGCTCCCAGAGTGTTCACAAAGGTTATGGCGGTTGTCATGGCCATACTGCATTCTCGAGGCATAGTCGTCTTGCCTTATCTGGACAACCTCTTGGTCAAAGGCCCTTCAATATGGGCATGCGAGGAAAATGTCAACATCACGCTAGATACTCTTGCCCGCTTAGGGTGGTTGGTCAATGCGAAGAAGTCATCCCTTGTGCCAGCTCAAAAGATCTCCTTCCTAGGAATGATTCTCGACACTCGCCGAGGGTTGGTAATTCTCCCTCAGGAAAAGGTGCTAGCGCTCCGTCAGGGAGTCCGGACTCTTCGGCAACCAGTCCCTCATACCATCCGATCCGGAATGAGGAGTCTAGGGAAAATGGTGGCAACAATGGAAGCGGTACCATTCACCCAGTTCCATCTTCGCCCCCTGCAGCACGCCCTTTTGTCAGCTTGGGACAAGAATCCCTTCAAGCTCGACCGGCAGTGCCGACTGTCCTTTCAAGTCAGGCAGTCGCACTGATGGTGGTTAACCAGTTCCTCTCTGACCAGGGGAAACCTTTTCCCCAGACCATTGGTTGGTGATGACAACCAACGCCAGTCTCCTCGGCTGGGGAGCGGTGTTTCGCCACCACACGACCCAGGGACAGTGCTCGCCACAGGACGCACGCCTCCCAATCAACTTATTGGAGATACGAGCAATTCGACTGGCTCTGCAAAAGTTTCATCACTTTCTAGCAGGCTGCCCCATCCGGATTCAGTCGGACAACGCCACGGCGGTGGCTTACATAAATAACCAAGGGGGCACCTGCAGCAGAGCAACCATGCGCGAGGTGGGGCACGTTCTGCAGTGGGCCAAAGCAAACCACTCAGTGATTTCGGCTGTCCACATCCCAGGCGTAGAAAATTGGGCGGCAGACTTTCTCAGCCGGCAGGGTCTTGCGTCTGGAGAGTGGTCTCTACATCCCAAAGTCTTCTGGCAGATTTGTCAGCTGTGGGGAACTCCGGATGTGGACCTGATGGCGTCCAGAGTGAACGCCAAGGTGCCCACATATGTCGCTCGATCCAGGGACCCGCAGGCAATCGCTGTGGACGCATTGGTTCTGCCATGGAACCAGTTTCG
This sequence comes from Dendrobates tinctorius, assembly GCF_039654945.1. NCBI lineage: Eukaryota > Metazoa > Chordata > Amphibia > Anura > Dendrobatidae > Dendrobates > Dendrobates tinctorius. The sequence goes on along the minus strand of NW_027361840.1, from coordinate 9,882,049 downwards.
CCTCCCATATCTATTTCCCCCGCTGCCACTACTTCCAAAGGGTCATCAAGAAGATCAAGACGGAAGGGGTCCCAGTGAATCGCCGACGTTCCTTGGCGCCTGCCAGAGCGCCCAGATCTACTTTCTCAAGGGCTGATTTGCCACCCGAACTCAGGGGCCCTGTGTTTGATGGCATGGCCGTTGAATCTTGGATTCTAACCCAGGCAGGGTTCGGGAGCAAGGTGGTCGCTACAATGATTAGCACCCGGAAGCCTGCTTCAGCACGAATTTACCACCACACCTGGAAGCTGTTTTTTGCTTGGTGTCGAGGCCGCGGTGTTTCTCTGCTGAGATTCTCGAGCCCCAACATCTTGACTTTTCTCCAGTCGGGCCTAGAATCGGGCACAGCCCCAAGTTCCCTCAGGAGACAAATATCGTCCTTATTCGTCCTGTTCCAGCGCAGAATTGCTACCAATCTGCAGGTGAAGACTTTCAACCAGGGAGTCTCCCACTTGGTACCTCCATATAAGGCGCCTATGGACGCTTGGGACCTTAACCTGGTCCTAAGTGTTCTGCAGGAAGCTCCGTTTGAACCGCTTCAGGATATCTCCTTGAGATACCTCTCCTGGAAAATGGTGTTCCTAATGGCCATCACTTCTATCAGGCAGGTTTCAGAACTGGCGGCCCTATCCTGCCAAGCCCTGTTCCTCACTTTCCATAAGGACAAGGTGGTGCTCAGACCAGCCCCTCCTTTTCTGCCGAAAGTCGTGTCCTCTTTTCACATTAATGAAGATGTTGTCTTGCCTTAATTTTGTCCAGCACCGGTGCACCGTGTGGAAAAGGCTCTTCACACGTTAGAACTGGTAAGAGCCCTCCGGAGGTACGTGTCGAGGATGGCACCCTTTCGTCAGACGGACACGCTGTTCGTGCTCCCCGAAGGGCACAGGAAGGGACTCGCTGCCTCAAAATCGACCATAGCCAGATGGATTCATTTGACTATTCAGGAGTCCTACTGCATTAAAGGCACGCCGATTCCAGCAGGGATCAGAGCGCACTCTACTCGGGCAGTGGGCGCTTCGGCGCCAGGCTTCGACGGAACAGATTTGCAAGGCAGCAACCTGCTCCAGCCTGCACACATTTGCCAAACATTATAATATCCATACTCAGGCCTCGGCGGATGCGAGCCTGGGTAGAAGGATCCTCCAAGCAGCGGTGGCGCACCTTTACACAAGAGGTGCATGTAGCTTGGATCGGTGAGTCAATCTCCCATCCAGGGACAGCTTTAGGATGTCCCACAGTATCTGTGTCCCCCAATGAGGCGAAGGAGAAACAGGGATTTTTGTGAGTATTCACAGTAAAATCCTTTTCTCCGAGACGTTCATTGGGGGACACAACACCCACCCTATTAGCCAGTTGGCTCTTGTTTTGTTTAAATTTATATGCATTTACTAATTTGATATAAGGGTGGTGTTTTGGACATGTTATACCTGTATTAAGGCTGATTTTGTTGTCCTACTACTGCTTTGGCACCAAACTGATTTCCGCCCGCAATAGGGGAGAGGATGTATACGGCGGAGGAGGAGCTAACCTCTTTTTTTTCACTTAGTGTCAGTCTCCTAGCGGCAGAAGCATACACCCACAGTATCTGTGTCCCCCAATGAGCGTCTCGGAGAAAAGGATTTTACGGTGAGTTATCACAAAAATCCATGTTTCTTATCTTTCAGGTCTGACCGGGGGCTTATCTACAGCATTATAGATTGCTGTATATCAGCCCTGAAAGGCAGCAGCCGCAGCTTATAGTGGCTGAAACTGCTGACAGGTTCACTTTAAGTCACATGTTGTCCATTTCCTTGTGATCCTCCTTGAGATGGTTCTACTCCTTCATTGGAGTCCAGCTGTGTGTAATTAAATTGATAGGACTTGATGTGTAAAGGCGCACACTTGTCTATAGAAGACCTCACAGCTCACAGTGCATGTCAGACCAAATGAGAATCATGAGGTCAAAGGAACTGGCCAAGGAGCTCAGAGACAGAATTCTGACAAGGTACAGATCTGGCCAAGGTTACAAAAGAATTTCTGCAGTACTCCAGGTTCATAAGAGCACAGTGGCCTCCATAATCCTTAAATGAAAAAATTTTGGGACCACAGGAAGTCTTCCTAGACCTGGCCGTCCAGCCAAACTGAGCAATCGTGGGAGAAGAGCCTTGGTGAGAGAGGAAAAGAAGAACCCCAAGATCACGGTGGCTGAGCTCCACAGATGCATTAGGGAGATGGGAGAAAGTTCCACAAAGTCACCTATCACTGCAGCCCTCCACCAGTCAGGCCTTTATGGCAGAGTGGCCCGACGGAAGCCTCTCCTCAGTGCCAGACATATGAAAGCCCACATAGAGTATGCTAATAAACACATGAAGGACTCCCAGACTATGAGAAATAAGATTCTCTGCTCTGATGAGATGAAGATAGACCTTTTTGGTGATAATTTTAAGCAGTATGTGTGGAGAAAACCAGGCACTGCTCATCACCTGCCCAATACAATCCCAACAGTGAAACATGGTGGTGGCAGCATCATGCTATGGGGGTGTTTTTCAGCTGCTGGGATAGGACGACTGGTTGCCATTGAAGGAAACATGAATGCGGCCAAGTACAGAGAGATCCTGGATGAAAACCTCTTCCAGAGTGCTCTGGACCTCAGACTTGGCCGAAGGTTCACCTTCCAACAAGACAATGACCCTAAGCACACAGCTAGTATAACAAAGGATAGTGGCTTCAGAACAACTCTGACCATTCCTGACTGGCCCAGCCAGAGCCCTGACCTAAACCCAACTGAGCATCTCTGGAGAGACCTGATAATGGCTGTCCACCAACGTTCACCATTCAACCTGACGGAACTGGAGAGGATCTGCAAGGAAGAATAGCAGAGGATCCCCAAACCCAGGGGTGAAAAACTTGTGGCATCATTCCCAAGAAGACTCATGGCTGTACTAGCTCAGAAGGTGCCTCTCCTCAATACTGAGCAAAGGGTCTGAATACTTATGACCATGTGAGATTTCAGGTTTTCTTTTTTAATAAATTTGCAAAAATTTCTACATTTCTGTTTTTTTTTTTCAGTCAAGATGGGGTGCAGCGCGGACATTAATGAGAAAAACATGAACTTTTTTGAATTTACCAAATGGCTGCAATGAAACAGAGTGAAAAATGTAAAGGGGTCTGAATACTTTCCGTACCAATAAGGGTGGAGAATACAATATATACAGTGCCCCGTGTCCTGTAAAGTATATATTTCCCCATTTCCTTTACAGTATATATTGCCCTGTACAGCATATAGGGCCCTGTTTACTGTACAATATATATTGCCTTGCACAGTATATAAAGCCGTGTCCTGTACAGCATATAGGGCCATGTACAGTATATAGTGCTCTCTACAGTATATAGGGCCATGTACAGCATATAATACCCTGTACAGTATATAGGGCACTGGGCCATGTGCAGTATATAGGATCCCATACAGTATATATGGCACTATGTCCTGTACAGCATATAGCACATTATACAGTATATAGTGCCATGTACTGTATATAGGGTCCTGTACTGTATATAGGGCCCTGTACAGTATGTAGGGTCCTGTACAGGTTATTGGGTCCTGTACAGCATACAGTGTCCTGTACTGTATGTAGTGTCCTGTACTGTATATAGGGTCCTGTACTGTATATAGGGTCTTGTACTGTATATAGTGTCCTGTACTGTATATATGGTCTTGTACTGTATATAGTGTCCTGTACTGTATATAGGGTCCTGTACTGTATATAGGGTCCTGTACTGTATGTTGGGTCCTGTACTGTATGTTGGGTCCTGTACTGTATGTAGGGTCCTGTACATTAGGTAGTGTCTTGTACTGTATATAGTGTCCTGTACTGTATATATGGTCTTGTACTGTATATAGGGTCCTGTACTGTATGTTGGGTCCTGTACTGTATGTTGGGTCCTGTACTGTATGTAGGGTCCTGTACATTAGGTAGTGTCTTGTACTGTATATAGTGTCCTGTACTGTATATAGGGTCCTGTACTGTATATAGGGCCCTGTACAGTATGTAGGGAGGGTCCTGTACCGTATATAGGGCCCTGTATTGTATGTAGGGTCCTGTACATTAGGTAGTGTCCTGTACTGTATATAGGGTCCTGTACTGTATGTTGGGTCCTGTACTGTATGTTGGGTCCTGTACTGTATGTAGGGTCCTGTACTGTATGTTGGGTCCTGTACTGTATGTTGGGTCCTGTACTGTATGTAGGGTCCTGTACATTAGGTAGTGTCTTGTACTGTATATAGTGTCCTGTACCGTATGTAGGGTCCTGTACTGTATATAGGGCCCTGTACAGTATGTAGGGAGGGTCCTGTACCGTATATAGGGCCCTGTATTGTATGTAGGGTCCTGTACATTAGGTAGCGTCCTGTACTGTATATAGGGTCCTGTACTGTATGTTGGGTCCTGTACTGTATGTTGGGTCCTGTACTGTATGTAGGGTCCTGTACATTAGGTAGTGTCTTGTACTGTATATAGTGTCCTGTACCGTATGTAGGGTCCTGTACTGTATATAGGGCCCTGTACAGTATGTAGGGAGGGTCCTGTACCGTATATAGGGCCCTGTATTGTATGTAGGGTCCTGTACATTAGGTAGTGTCTTGTACTGTATATAGGGTCCTGTACTGTATGTTGGGTCCTGTACTGTATGTTGGGTCCTGTACATTAGGTAGTGTCTTGTACTGTATATAGTGTCCTGTACTGTATATAGGGTCTTGTACTGTATATAGTGTCCTGTACTGTATATAGGGTCTTGTACTGTATATAGTGTCCTGTACTGTATATAGGGTCCTGTACTGTATGTTGGGTCCTGTACTGTATGTTGGGTCCTGTACATTAGGTAGTGTCTTGTACTGTATATAGTGTCCTGTACTGTATATAGGGTCTTGTACTGTATATAGTGTCCTGTACTGTATATAGGGTCTTGTACTGTATATAGGGTCCTGTACTGTATGTTGGGTCCTGTACATTAGGTAGTGTCCTGTACTGTATATAGGGTCCTGTACTGTATGTTGGGTCCTGTACATTAGGTAGTGTCTTGTACTGTATATAGTGTCCTGTACTGTATATAGTGTCCTGTACTGTATATAGGGTCTTGTACTGTATATAGTGTCCTGTACTGTATATAGGGTCCTGTACATTAGGTAGTGTCTTGTACTGTATATAGTGTCATGTACTGTATATAGGGTCTTGTACTGTATATAGGGTCCTGTACTGTATGTTGGGTCCTGTACATTAGGTAGTGTCTTGTACTGTATATAGTGTCCTGTACTGTATATAGTGTCCTGTACTGTATATAGGGTCTTGTACTGTATATAGTGTCCTGTACTGTATATAGGGTCCTGTACTGTATATAGGGTCCTGTACTGTATGTTGGGTCCTGTACATTAGGTAGTGTCTTGTACTGTATATAGTGTCCTGTACTGTATATAGTGTCTTGTACTGTATATAGTGTCCTGTACTGTATATAGGGTCTTGTACTGTATATAGTGTCCTGTACTGTATATAGGGTCCTGTACTGTATATAGGGTCCTGTACATTAGGTAGTGTCTTGTACTGTATATAGTGTCCTGTACTGTATATAGGGTCTTGTACTGTATATAGTGTCCTGTACTGTATGTTGGGTCCTGTACATTAGGTAGTGTCTTGTACTGTATATAGTGTCCTGTACTGTATATAGGGTCTTGTACTGTATATAGTGTCCTGTACTGTATATAGGGTCCTGTACATTAGGTAGTGTCTTGTACTGTATATAGTGTCCTGTACTGTATATAGGGTCTTGTACTGTATATAGGGTCCTGTACTGTATGTTGGGTCCTGTACATTAGGTAGTGTCTTGTACTGTATATAGTGTCCTGTACTGTATATAGTGTCCTGTACTGTATATAGGGTCTTGTACTGTATATAGTGTCCTGTACTGTATATAGGGTCCTGTACTGTATATAGGGTCCTGTACTGTATGTTGGGTCCTGTACATTAGGTAGTGTCTTGTACTGTATACAGTGTCCTGTACTGTATATAGTGTCTTGTACTGTATATAGTGTCCTGTACTGTATATAGGGTCTTGTACTGTATATAGTGTCCTGTACTGTATATAGGGTCCTGTACTGTATATAGGGTCCTGTACATTAGGTAGTGTCTTGTACTGTATATAGTGTCCTGTACTGTATATAGGGTCTTGTACTGTATATAGTGTCCTGTACTGTATGTTGGGTCCTGTACATTAGGTAGTGTCTTGTACTGTATATAGTGTCCTGTACTGTATATAGGGTCTTGTACTGTATATAGTGTCCTGTACTGTATATAGGGTCCTGTACATTAGGTAGTGTCTTGTACTGTATATAGTGTCCTGTACTGTATATAGTGTCCTGTACTGTATATAGGGTCTTGTACTGTATATAGTGTCATGTACTGTATATAGGGTCTTGTACTGTATATAGGGTCCTGTACTGTATGTTGGGTCCTGTACATTAGGTAGTGTCTTGTACTGCATATATTGTCCTGTACTGTATATAGTGTCCTGTACTGTATATAGGGTCTTGTACTGTATATAGTGTCCTGTACTGTATATAGGGTCCTGTACTGTATATAGGGTCCTGTACTGTATGTTGGGTCCTGTACATTAGGTAGTGTCTTGTACTGTATATAGTGTCCTGTACTGTATATAGTGTCTTGTACTGTATATAGTGTCCTGTACTGTATATAGGGTCTTGTACTGTATATAGTGTCCTGTACTGTATATAGGGTCCTGTACTGTATATAGGGTCCTGTACATTAGGTAGTGTCTTGTACTGTATATAGTGTCCTGTACTGTATATAGGGTCTTGTACTGTATATAGTGTCCTGTACTGTATGTTGGGTCCTGTACATTAGGTAGTGTCTTGTACTGTATATAGTGTCCTGTACTGTATATAGGGTCTTGTACTGTATATAGTGTCCTGTACTGTATGTTGGGTCCTGTACATTAGGTAGTGTCTTGTACTGTATATAGTGTCCTGTACTGTATGTTGGGTCCTGTACATTAGGTAGTGTCTTGTACTGTATATAGTGTCCTGTACTGTATATAGGGTCCTGTACTGTATATAGGGTCCTGTACTGTATGTTGGGTCCTGTACATTAGGTAGTGTCTTGTACTGTATATAGTGTCCTGTACTGTATATAGCGTCTTGTACTGTATATAGTGTCCTATACTGTATATAGGGTCTTGTACTGTATATAGTGTCCTGTACTGTATATAGGGTCCTGTACTGTATATAGGGTCCTGTACATTAGGTAGTGTCTTGTACTGTATATAGTGTCCTGTACTGTATATAGGGTCTTGTACTGTATATAGTGTCCTGTACTGTATGTTGGGTCCTGTACATTAGGTAGTGTCTTGTACTGTATATAGTGTCCTGTACTGTATATAGGGTCTTGTACTGTATATAGTGTCCTGTACTGTATATAGGGTCCTGTACATTAGGTAGTGTCTTGTACTGTATATAGTGTCCTGTACTGTATATAGTGTCCTGTACTGTATATAGGGTCTTGTACTGTATATAGTGTCATGTACTGTATATAGGGTCTTGTACTGTATATAGGGTCCTGTACTGTATGTTGGGTCCTGTACATTAGGTAGTGTCTTGTACTGTATATAGTGTCCTGTACTGTATATAGTGTCCTGTACTGTATATAGGGTCTTGTACTGTATATAGGGTCCTGCACTGTATATAGGGTCCTGTACTGTATATAGGGTCCTGTACTGTATGTTGGGTCCTGTACATTAGGTAGTGTCTTGTACTGTATATAGTGTCCTGTACTGTATATAGTGTCTTGTACTGTATATAGTGTCCTGTACTGTATATAGGGTCTTGTACTGTATATAGTGTCCTGTACTGTATATAGGGTCCTGTACTGTATATAGGGTCCTGTACATTAGGTAGTGTCTTGTACTGTATATAGTGTCCTGTACTGTATATAGGGTCTTGTACTGTATATAGTGTCCTGTACTGTATGTTGGGTCCTGTACATTAGGTAGTGTCTTGTACTGTATATAGTGTCCTGTACTGTATGTTGGGTCCTGTACATTAGGTAGTGTCTTGTACTGTATATAGTGTCCTGTACTGTATATAGGGTCCTGTACTGTATATAGGGTCCTGTACTGTATGTTGGGTCCTGTACATTAGGTAGTGTCTTGTACTGTATATAGTGTCTTGTACTGTATATAGTGTCCTGTACTGTATATAGGGTCTTGTACTGTATATAGTGTCCTGTACTATATATATGGTCCTGTAGTTTATATAGGATCCTGTACATTAGGTAGTGTCTTGTACTGTATATAGTGTCCTGTACTGTATATAGGGTCTTGTACTGTATATAGTGTCCTGTACTGTATGTTGGGTCCTGTACATTAGGTAGTGTCTTGTACTGTATATAGTGTCCTGTACTGTATATAGGGTCTTGTACTGTATATAGTGTCCTGTACTGTATATAGGGTCCTGTACATTAGGTAGTGTCTTGTACTGTATATAGTGTCCTGTACTGTATATAGTGTCCTGTACTGTATATAGGGTCTTGTACTGTATATAGTGTCATGTACTGTATATAGGGTCCTGTACTGTATGTTGGGTCCTGTACATTAGGTAGTGTCTTGTACTGTATATAGTGTCCTGTACTGTATATAGTGTCCTGTACTGTATATAGGGTCTTGTACTGTATATAGGGTCCTGCACTGTATATAGGGTCCTGTACTGTATATAGGGTCCTGTACTGTATGTTGGGTCCTGTACATTAGGTAGTGTCTTGTACTGTATATAGTGTCCTGTACTGTATATAGTGTCTTGTACTGTATATAGTGTCCTGTACTGTATATAGGGTCTTGTACTGTATATAGTGTCCTGTACTGTATATATGGTCCTGTACTGTATATAGGGTCCTGTACATTAGGTAGTGTCTTGTACTGTATATAGTGTCCTGTACTGTATATAGGGTCTTGTACTGTATATAGGGTCCTGTACTGTATGTTGGGTCCTGTACATTAGGTAGTGTCTTGTACTGTATATAGTGTCCTGTACTGTATATAGTGTCCTGTACTGTATATAGGGTCTTGTACTGTATATAGTGTCCTGTACTGTATATAGGGTCCTGTACTGTATATAGGGTCCTGTACTGTATGTTGGGTCCTGTACATTAGGTAGTGTCTTGTACTGTATATAGTGTCCTGTACTGTATATAGTGTCTTGTACTGTATATAGTGTCCTGTACTGTATATAGGGTCTTGTACTGTATATAGTGTCCTGTACTGTATATAGGGTCCTGTACTGTATATAGGGTCCTGTACATTAGGTAGTGTCTTGTACTGTATATAGTGTCCTGTACTGTATATAGGGTCTTGTACTGTATATAGTGTCCTGTACTGTATGTTGGGTCCTGTACATTAGGTAGTGTCTTGTACTGTATATAGTGTCCTGTACTGTATATAGGGTCTTGTACTGTATATAGTGTCCTGTACTGTATATAGGGTCCTGTACATTAGGTAGTGTCTTGTACTGTATATAGTGTCCTGTACTGTATATAGTGTCCTGTACTGTATATAGGGTCTTGTACTGTATATAGTGTCATGTACTGTATATAGGGTCTTGTACTGTATATAGGGTCCTGTACTGTATGTTGGGTCCTGTACATTAGGTAGTGTCTTGTACTGCATATATTGTCCTGTACTGTATATAGTGTCCTGTACTGTATATAGGGTCTTGTACTGTATATAGTGTCCTGTACTGTATATAGGGTCCTGTACTGTATATAGGGTCCTGTACTGTATGTTGGGTCCTGTACATTAGGTAGTGTCTTGTACTGTATATAGTGTCCTGTACTGTATATAGTGTCTTGTACTGTATATAGTGTCCTGTACTGTATATAGGGTCTTGTACTGTATATAGTGTCCTGTACTGTATATAGGGTCCTGTACTGTATATAGGGTCCTGTACATTAGGTAGTGTCTTGTACTGTATATAGTGTCCTGTACTGTATATAGGGTCTTGTACTGTATATAGTGTCCTGTACTGTATGTTGGGTCCTGTACATTAGGTAGTGTCTTGTACTGTATATAGTGTCCTGTACTGTATATAGGGTCTTGTACTGTATATAGTGTCCTGTACTGTATGTTGGGTCCTGTACATTAGGTAGTGTCTTGTACTGTATATAGTGTCCTGTACTGTATGTTGGGTCCTGTACATTAGGTAGTGTCTTGTACTGTATATAGTGTCCTGTACTGTATATAGGGTCCTGTACTGTATATAGGGTCCTGTACTGTATGTTGGGTCCTGTACATTAGGTAGTGTCTTGTACTGTATATAGTGTCCTGTACTGTATATAGCGTCTTGTACTGTATATAGTGTCCTATACTGTATATAGGGTCTTGTACTGTATATAGTGTCCTGTACTGTATATAGGGTCCTGTACTGTATATAGGGTCCTGTACATTAGGTAGTGTCTTGTACTGTATATAGTGTCCTGTACTGTATATAGGGTCTTGTACTGTATATAGTGTCCTGTACTGTATGTTGGGTCCTGTACATTAGGTAGTGTCTTGTACTGTATATAGTGTCCTGTACTGTATATAGGGTCTTGTACTGTATATAGTGTCCTGTACTGTATATAGGGTCCTGTACATTAGGTAGTGTCTTGTACTGTATATAGTGTCCTGTACTGTATATAGTGTCCTGTACTGTATATAGGGTCTTGTACTGTATATAGTGTCATGTACTGTATATAGGGTCTTGTACTGTATATAGGGTCCTGTACTGTATGTTGGGTCCTGTACATTAGGTAGTGTCTTGTACTGTATATAGTGTCCTGTACTGTATATAGTGTCCTGTACTGTATATAGGGTCTTGTACTGTATATAGGGTCCTGCACTGTATATAGGGTCCTGTACTGTATATAGGGTCCTGTACTGTATGTTGGGTCCTGTACATTAGGTAGTGTCTTGTACTGTATATAGTGTCCTGTACTGTATATAGTGTCTTGTACTGTATATAGTGTCCTGTACTGTATATAGGGTCTTGTACTGTATATAGTGTCCTGTACTGTATATAGGGTCCTGTACTGTATATAGGGTCCTGTACATTAGGTAGTGTCTTGTACTGTATATAGTGTCCTGTACTGTATATAGGGTCTTGTACTGTATATAGTGTCCTGTACTGTATGTTGGGTCCTGTACATTAGGTAGTGTCTTGTACTGTATATAGTGTCCTGTACTGTATGTTGGGTCCTGTACATTAGGTAGTGTCTTGTACTGTATATAGTGTCCTGTACTGTATATAGGGTCCTGTACTGTATATAGGGTCCTGTACTGTATGTTGGGTCCTGTACATTAGGTAGTGTCTTGTACTGTATATAGTGTCTTGTACTGTATATAGTGTCCTGTACTGTATATAGGGTCTTGTACTGTATATAGTGTCCTGTACTATATATATGGTCCTGTAGTTTATATAGGATCCTGTACATTAGGTAGTGTCTTGTACTGTATATAGTGTCCTGTACTGTATATAGGGTCTTGTACTGTATATAGTGTCCTGTACTGTATGTTGGGTCCTGTACATTAGGTAGTGTCTTGTACTGTATATAGTGTCCTGTACTGTATATAGGGTCTTGTACTGTATATAGTGTCCTGTACTGTATATAGGGTCCTGTACATTAGGTAGTGTCTTGTACTGTATATAGTGTCCTGTACTGTATATAGTGTCCTGTACTGTATATAGGGTCTTGTACTGTATATAGTGTCATGTACTGTATATAGGGTCCTGTACTGTATGTTGGGTCCTGTACATTAGGTAGTGTCTTGTACTGTATATAGTGTCCTGTACTGTATATAGTGTCCTGTACTGTATATAGGGTCTTGTACTGTATATAGGGTCCTGCACTGTATATAGGGTCCTGTACTGTATATAGGGTCCTGTACTGTATGTTGGGTCCTGTACATTAGGTAGTGTCTTGTACTGTATATAGTGTCCTGTACTGTATATAGTGTCTTGTACTGTATATAGTGTCCTGTACTGTATATAGGGTCTTGTACTGTATATAGTGTCCTGTACTGTATATATGGTCCTGTACTGTATATAGGGTCCTGTACATTAGGTAGTGTCTTGTACTGTATATAGTGTCCTGTACTGTATATAGGGTCTTGTACTGTATATAGGGTCCTGTACTGTATGTTGGGTCCTGTACATTAGGTAGTGTCTTGTACTGTATATAGTGTCCTGTACTGTATATAGTGTCCTGTACTGTATATAGGGTCTTGTACTGTATATAGTGTCCTGTACTGTATATAGTGTCCTGTACAGTATATAGGGTCTTGTACTGTATATAGTGTCATGTACTGTATATAGGGTCTTGTACTGTATATAGGGTCCTGTACTGTATGTTGGGTCCTGTACATTAGGTAGTGTCTTGTACTGCATATAGTGTCCTGTACTGTATATAGTGTCCTGTACTGTATATAGGGTCTTGTACTGTATATAGTGTCCTGTACTGTATATAGGGTCCTGTACTGTATATAGGGTCCTGTACTGTATGTTGGGTCCTGTACATTAGGTAGTGTCTTGTACTGTATATAGTGTCCTGTACTGTATATAGTGTCTTGTACTGTATATAGTGTCCTGTACTGTATATAGGGTCTTGTACTGTATATAGTGTCCTGTACTGTATATAGGGTCCTGTACTGTATATAGGGTCCTGTACATTAGGTAGTGTCTTGTACTGTATATAGTGTCCTGTACTGTATATAGGGTCTTGTACTGTATATAGTGTCCTGTACTGTATGTTGGGTCCTGTACATTAGGTAGTGTCTTGTACTGTATATAGTGTCCTGTACTGTATATAGGGTCTTGTACTGTATATAGTGTCCTGTACTGTATGTTGGGTCCTGTACATTAGGTAGTGTCTTGTACTGTATATAGTGTCCTGTACTGTATGTTGGGTCCTGTACATTAGGTAGTGTCTTGTACTGTATATAGTGTCCTGTACTGTATATAGGGTCCTGTACTGTATATAGGGTCCTGTACTGTATGTTGGGTCCTGTACATTAGGTAGTGTCTTGTACTGTATATAGTGTCCTGTACTGTATATAGTGTCTTGTACTGTATATAGTGTCCTGTACTGTATATAGGGTCTTGTACTGTATATAGTGTCCTGTACTGTATATAGGGTCCTGTACTGTATATAGGGTCCTGTACATTAGGTAGTGTCTTGTACTGTATATAGTGTCCTGTACTGTATATAGGGTCTTGTACTGTATATAGTGTCCTGTACTGTATGTTGGGTCCTGTACATTAGGTAGTGTCTTGTACTGTATATAGTGTCCTGTACTGTATATAGGGTCTTGTACTGTATATAGTGTCCTGTACTGTATATAGGGTCCTGTACATTAGGTAGTGTCTTGTACTGTATATAGTGTCCTGTACTGTATATAGTGTCCTGTACTGTATATAGGGTCTTGTACTGTATATAGTGTCATGTACTGTATATAGGGTCTTGTACTGTATATAGGGTCCTGTACTGTATGTTGGGTCCTGTACATTAGGTAGTGTCTTGTACTGTATATAGTGTCCTGTACTGTATATAGTGTCCTGTACTGTATATAGGGTCTTGTACTGTATATAGGGTCCTGCACTGTATATAGGGTCCTGTACTGTATATAGGGTCCTGTACTGTATGTTGGGTCCTGTACATTAGGTAGTGTCTTGTACTGTATATAGTGTCCTGTACTGTATATAGTGTCTTGTACTGTATATAGTGTCCTGTACTGTATATAGGGTCTTGTACTGTATATAGTGTCCTGTACTGTATATAGGGTCCTGTACTGTATATAGGGTCCTGTACATTAGGTAGTGTCTTGTACTGTATATAGTGTCCTGTACTGTATATAGGGTCTTGTACTGTATATAGTGTCCTGTACTGTATGTTGGGTCCTGTACATTAGGTAGTGTCTTGTACTGTATATAGTGTCCTGTACTGTATGTTGGGTCCTGTACATTAGGTAGTGTCTTGTACTGTATATAGTGTCCTGTACTGTATATAGGGTCCTGTACTGTATATAGGGTCCTGTACTGTATGTTGGGTCCTGTACATTAGGTAGTGTCTTGTACTGTATATAGTGTCTTGTACTGTATATAGTGTCCTGTACTGTATATAGGGTCTTGTACTGTATATAGTGTCCTGTACTGTATATAGGGTCCTGTACTGTATATAGGGTCCTGTACATTAGGTAGTGTCTTGTACTGTATATAGTGTCCTGTACTGTATATAGGGTCTTGTACTGTATATAGTGTCCTGTACTGTATGTTGGGTCCTGTACATTAGGTAGTGTCTTGTACTGTATATAGTGTCCTGTACTGTATATAGGGTCTTGTACTGTATATAGTGTCCTGTACTGTATATAGGGTCCTGTACATTAGGTAGTGTCTTGTACTGTATATAGTGTCCTGTACTGTATATAGTGTCCTGTACTGTATATAGGGTCTTGTACTGTATATAGTGTCATGTACTGTATATAGGGTCCTGTACTGTATGTTGGGTCCTGTACATTAGGTAGTGTCTTGTACTGTATATAGTGTCCTGTACTGTATATAGTGTCCTGTACTGTATATAGGGTCTTGTACTGTATATAGGGTCCTGCACTGTATATAGGGTCCTGTACTGTATATAGGGTCCTGTACTGTATGTTGGGTCCTGTACATTAGGTAGTGTCTTGTACTGTATATAGTGTCCTGTACTGTATATAGTGTCTTGTACTGTATATAGTGTCCTGTACTGTATATAGGGTCTTGTACTGTATATAGTGTCCTGTACTGTATATATGGTCCTGTACTGTATATAGGGTCCTGTACATTAGGTAGTGTCTTGTACTGTATATAGTGTCCTGTACTGTATATAGGGTCTTGTACTGTATATAGGGTCCTGTACTGTATGTTGGGTCCTGTACATTAGGTAGTGTCTTGTACTGTATATAGTGTCCTGTACTGTATATAGTGTCCTGTACTGTATATAGGGTCTTGTACTGTATATAGTGTCCTGTACTGTATATAGGGTCCTGTACTGTATATAGGGTCCTGTACTGTATATAGGGTCCTGTACTGTATGTTGGGTCCTGTACATTAGGTAGTGTCTTGTACTGTATATAGTGTCCTGTACTGTATATAGTGTCTTGTACTGTATATAGTGTCCTGTACTGTATATAGGGTCTTGTACTGTATATAGTGTCCTGTACTGTATATATGGTCCTGTACTGTATGTTGGGTCCTGTACATTAGGTAGTGTCTTGTACTGTATATAGTGTCCTGTACTGTATATAGTGTCCTGTACTGTATATAGGGTCTTGTACTGTATATAGTGTCTTGTACTGTATATAGGGTCCTGTACTGTATGTTGGGTCCTGTACATGGAGGCGGGGCTTCTCCGCAGTCAGTTAATGTGGGAGGAGACCTTGGCAGTTTTCACTTTCACTTTTCGCAGGACTCAGACCCGTGACGTCGGTGCTGAGGGCTGGAGTTTCCCGAGCTGCAGCACCCGGAGAGCAGCGCTGAGGTGAGGGCCCGGGGGTCGGCCGGCTCCTAGATGAGGGGGCTGGGTACTTCCTCTAGGGGAGTTTTCAGGTGTATGGACGGATCTCGGGGGTCTCATCTTCCCCCAGGAGGCTTCTGTAGATACAACTGTCATCAGCCAATCAGCGAGCGACGGCACCGGGAACTGCACTGTATATAGGGCCATAAATGTGAGATAGATGGATATACATAGGACAGCTATCCCTGCACCGTCAGTCTCTATATATACAGCTATCCCTGCACCGTCAGTCCCTATATATACAGCTATCCCTGCACCGTCAGTCTCTATATATACAGCTATCCCTGCACCGTCAGTCCCTATATATACAGCTATCCCCGCACCGTCAGTCTCTATATATACAGCTATCCCTGCACCGTCAGTCTCTATATATACAGCTATCCCTGCACCGTCAGTCCCTATATATACAGCTATCCCCGCACCGTCAGTCTCTATATATACAGCTATCCCCGCACCGTCAGTCTCTATATATACAGCTATCCCTGCACCGTCAGTCCCTATATATACAGCTATCCCTGCACCGTCAGTCCCTATATATACAGCTATCCCTGCACCGCCAGTCCCTATATATACAGCTATCCCTGCACCGTCAGTCCCTATATATACAGCTATCCCTGCACCGCCAGTCCCTATATATACAGCTATCCCTGCACCACCAGTCCCTATATATACAGCTATCCCTGCACCGTCAGTCTCTATATATACAGCTATCCCTGCACCGTCAGTCCCTATATATACAGCTATCCCTGCACCGCCAGTCCCTATATATACAGCTATCCCTGCACCGTCAGTCTCTATATATACAGCTATCCCTGCACCGCCAGTCCCTATATATACAGCTATCCCTGCACCGTCAGTCCCTATATATACAGCTATCCCTGCACCGTCAGTCTCTATATATACAGCTATCCCTGCACCGTCAGTCTCTATATATACAGCTATCCCTGCACCGCCAGTCTCTATATATACAGCTATCCCTGCACCGTCAGTCTCTATATATACAGCTATCCCTGCACCGTCAGTCCCTATATATACAGCTATCCCTGCACCGCCAGTCCCTATATATACAGCTATCCCTGCACCGTCAGTCCCTATATATACAGCTATCCCTGCACCGTCAGTCTCTATATATACAGCTATCCCTGCACCGTCAGTCTCTATATATACAGCTATCCCTGCACCGTCAGTCTCTATATATACAGCTATCCCTGCACCGTCAGTCTCTATATATACAGCTATCCCTGCACCGTCAGTCTCTATATATACAGCTATCCCTGCACCGTCAGTCCCTATATATACAGCTATCCCTGCACCGCCAGTCTCTATATATACAGCTATCCCTGCACCGCCAGTCCCTATATATACAGCTATCCCTGCACCGTCAGTCCCTATATATACAGCTATCCCTGCACCGTCAGTCCCTATATATACAGCTATCCCTGCACCGCCAGTCCCTATATATACAGCTATCCCTGCACCGTCAGTCCCTATATATACAGCTATCCCTGCACCGTCAGTCTCTATATATACAGCTATCTCTGCGCCGTCAGTCCCTATATATACAGCTGTCCCTGCACCGTCAGTCCCTATATATACAGCTATCCCTGCACCGTCAGTGTCTATATATACAGCTATCCCTGCACCGTCAGTCCCTATATATACAGCTATCCCTGCACCGTCAGTCCCTATATATACAGCTATCCCTGCACCGTCAGTCTCTATATATACAGCTATCCCTGCACCGTCAGTCCCTATATATACAGCTATCCCTGCACCGTCAGTCCCTATATATACAGCTATCCCTGCACCGTCAGTCTCTATATATACAGCTATCCCTGCACCGTCAGTCTCTATATATACAGCTATCCCTGCACCGTCAGTCTCTATATATACAGCTATCCCTGCACCGTCAGTCTCTATATATACAGCTATCCCTGCACCGTCAGTCTCTATATATACAGCTATCCCTGCACCGTCAGTCCCTATATATACAGCTATCCCTGCACCGTCAGTCCCTATATATACAGCTATCCCTGCACCGTCAGTCTCTATATATACAGCTATCCCTGCACCGTCAGTCTCTATATATACAGCTATCCCTGCGCCGTCAGTCTCTATATATACAGCTATCCCTGCGCCGTCAGTCTCTATATATACAGCTATCCCTGCGCCGTCAGTCTCTATATATACAGCTATCCCTGCACCGTCAGTCTCTATATGTGACATCGGCGGCCGTGCCCGGCGATGCCCCTTCAGCGGCGGTGCCCGCCGCAGCTTCCTCTCACCTGCGTCCCCCTGTCCGCGCGCTCTTCCGCGCTGCTCACCGCTCTGCTACGGGTAACCGCGCCGGCCTTAGGCCGCGCACGCGCGTTCCCCCGGCCTCTTCTGTTGGTAGGGGGCGTCGCTAGGGGAGGGTCTGTAGGGCGCACTTCCGGTCTCCGCATATATCAGGCGTCCGCTCTATTCTGAGGGCGCCTGGTGATTGTTTGTGACTTTCAGCACCCATCGGCCATACCTTTTCTAGTGTACCCTGCCTATCCTTGCTGTTCTCATTGTCTGCCCTTTCCCTGGTCCATTTCCGTCTGTCTGTCTCCTCCCCGTGGTCCCCGCTGAACCTTTCCTGTAGTCTCCTAGCCATTACCTTCCGCCTTTCCACCCCGCTATTCCTGCTCTGTCTGCCTGTCCTCCGAGTCGTCCCTGCTGGCTCCGGCTGTCGCGGTTCCGCCCCCTGCGGTCCTGCCCCTAACGATCCCTGTACAGGGGTCGGTCTTCACCAGGTGCGCTCGGCCCAGGGGCTCCGGATCCGCGACCCAGAGGGTCCACTCTTGGACCTATTAGCCAGAGGCGTCACAGGCGTCACAGTATCACCAGGCCATGGATCCCGCCGGTGCCGCAGCCGCCACACAAAAGGAATTGCTTTTTCTTCGTGAAAATCAGACCCGGATAATGTCCTTTATGAAGTCTATGGACACCCGGTTGTCCGCCCTGCAGACCTCTGACCCCGGGCACGCTCCCCTCTTAGTCAGCCTCCAGCAGGAGCTCGCGCAGCAGCGCGACGCTCAATCCCACATCTTAGGTTACATGGCATCCGTGGATGATCGATTGCTTGCTCTGCAATCCTCTGCTGCCGCTGCAACTTCCTCCCCGGACGTAGTCTCTACTCCGGCTCCCCGTCTGGGTAAACCCCCCAGGTACAGCGGAGATCCCAAGTTATGCCGGGGTTTTCTAAATCAATGCAGGCTACATTTTGAGCTGGCCCCCCTTCAGTACCCCACTGACCGCGCCAAGGTGGCGTTCATTGTGTCCCATCTCGAGGGTGAGGCCCTGTCCTGGGTGAACCCCTTGTGGGAGAGAGATGACCCCGTAGTGTTAAGTATACAGACCTTCTTGGAAACCTTTCGCAAGATATTCGATGAACCGGGTCGCTTAGCATCCTCCACGGAGGCCCTTTTTAACCTCCGCCAGGGTTCCCTCACAGTGGGGCAATACGCCATCCGCTTCCGGACCCTCTCTTCAGAGTTGGGGTGGAACAATGAGGCTCTTGTGGGAGCCTTTTGGAGAGGCCTCTCCAGTAAGATCAAGGATGAGCTTGCCGGGCGAGACACCCCCACCACTCTGGAGGACCTTATTTCGCTGGCCACTCGCATTGATCTACGCTTTCAGGAGCGCGATCGAGAGGCAGTCGGAGAGAGAAGGTCCTTTAGGCTGTATCAGGCTCCTGTCCCCCGTGTCCCCGTATCTCCTGTTAGTACCGCTCCTGAGCCTATGCAGATTGATCGTGTCAGACTGTCCGAGCAACGCCGCAGGGAGAGGATGACCAAGGGTCTCTGCCTGTACTGTGGAGGTGCCAACCATTTTGTGCGTTCTTGTCCGGAGAAGCCAGAGAGGTCGGGAAATGCCTCCACCTAGGTCAGGTAAGAGAGGACCCCCTAGGTGATCAAAATTCCTCTCTTCCCCTTACCCTTTCAGCTTTGCTAATTACAGGTCGGGAGCGTGGATCTGTGGAGACGTATGTGGACTCGGGTGCTGCCGGTAATTTCATCCGCCAGGAGGAGGTTGACAAACTCCAGATTCCGGTGTTGGTATTGAAGAACCCTCGCGCTATTTCCTCCGTTGATGGTAAACCTTTACCCGGACTCATCACCATGGTTACCGTCGAAGTAGACCTCCAAATCGGAGCTCTCCACCTCGAAAAGATAGCCTTTTATGTCCTGCCACAACTAGCCCATGCTGTTCTTCTAGGGCTACCCTGGCTCAGACGGCACGAGCCGGTGATTGACTGGCGCTCTGGGGAAGTTCTCCGTTGGGGGCACTCCTGCCAGGAGCACTGCCTACGGGCTCTCACTCGTCCCCGTCCATGCTCGAAGCCTGCCGACCTTCCGGGCCTACCCGCACCCTATCACACGTTTGCCGATGTGTTCAGCAAAAAGGAGGCGGACTCCTTACCCCCTCATCGCTCCTATGACTGCCCTATCGACCTGGTTCCCGGAGCCACTCCTCCCAGAGGGAGAACTTATCCTTTGTCCCCAGCAGAGACCTCGGCTATGTCGGAATATATACAGGAGAATCTGGCCAAGGGGTTCATCCGGAAGTCCTCGTCCCCTGCGGGCGCAGGTTTCTTCTTCGTCCGGAAGAGAGATGGGTCCCTGCGACCCTGTATTGATTACCGGGGCCTGAACAACATCACTGTTAAAAACCGGTACCCGCTCCCGCTGATTCCTGAACTCTTCGACCGGCTGAGGGGGGCCAGAATCTTCACGAAGTTGGATCTGCGGGGAGCTTACAACTTAATCCGAATCCGAGCGGGGGATGAGTGGAAGACGGCCTTCAATACCCGGGACGGCCATTATGAATACTTGGTCATGCCGTTCGGTCTCTGCAATGCTCCGGCGGTGTTTCAGGAATTCGTAAATGAGGTGTTCCGGGACCTACTCTATTCCTGCGTGGTGGTGTATTTGGATGATATCCTCGTTTTCTCGACCGACCTCTCCTCCCATCGGAGAAGTGTACGCATGGTCCTGCAGCGCCTTCGAGAAAATCGTCTTTACGCCAAGATCGAGAAGTGCCTCTTCGAGCAAACAGCGTTACCCTTTTTGGGGTATATCATCACGGATTCCGGTCTTAAGATGGATCCGGAGAAGCTGTCCGCGGTACTCCAGTGGCCTCGTCCAGTTGGCATAAAGGCCATCCAGCGTTTCCTCGGCTTCGCTAACTATTACCGACAGTTTGTACCCCACTTCTCTACAGTCACCAAGCCCATCACGGTCCTGACCCGTAAGGGGACGAAGTCTAACGTCTGGTCTTCCGAAGCCGAGGACGCCTTTCTTGCCCTGAAACGCTCGTTTGCCTCTGCTCCGATCTTACACCGTCCAGTGGCTAGTAGGCCCTTCATCCTGGAAGTTGATGCCTCCTCCACTGGAGCTGGGGCGGTTCTCTCCCAACAGGCTCCATCTGGACGTTTAGTCCCCTGCGGGTTCTTCTCCAAATCCTTTTCTCCGGCGGAGGGCAACTACTCCATTGGGGACCGGGAATTATTGGCCATTAAGATGGCGCTGGAGGAATGGCGATATCTGCTCGAGGGGGCAGTGCATCCCTTTACTATCTTCACGGACCACAAGAACCTGGCCTACCTGCAATCTGCCCAGAGACTCAACTCCAGACAAGCCAGGTGGGCTCTGTATTTTTCCCGTTTTGAGTTTAAGCTCCACTTCCGGCCCGGCAGTAAGAACATCAAGGCTGATGCGCTTTCCAGGTCTTTGCAGCCACCGGAGAAGGAGGAGGATCCATCATATATTATCGAGCCGGCCAAAGTTATCTCCGTGGCCCCCGTGAGATTCTCTACCCTTCCGCCTGGCAAGACCTTCGTCCCTTCAAACAAACGTCTGGAAGTACTGCGCTGGGGACATTCTTCCAAGGTTGCTGGGCACGTTGGGATTAAGAAGACTCTTTTGCTTCTTTCCCGGTATTACTGGTGGCCCTCTCTCCACCAGGATGCAAAGGACTTTGTAGCCTCCTGCAGGACTTGTGCTCAGAACAAGGTTCCAAGGACTCTGCCCTCCGGTCTCCTTCATCCGTTGCCTGTGCCAGAGGCCCCTTGGCAGCAAATCGCCATGGATTTCGTGACTGATCTGCCTCGCTCTGCTGGATGTACTACCATCTTAGTCGTCGCAGACCGCTTTTCCAAGATGGCCCACTTTATTCCCTTGGTCGGACTGCCATCTGCTCCAAAGTTGGCCGAGATCTTTATCCACCACGTGTTCAGGCTACATGGTCTTCCTCTGCGAATCGTGACCGATCGAGGGGTCCAGTTTACTTCCCGATTCTGGAGGGCCCTCTGTCGGCTCCTGGGCACGTCTCTCGACTTCTCCTCAGCGTATCATCCTCAAACCAACGGCCAAGTGGAACGGATTAACCAAATTCTGACCACCTACTTACGCCACTTTTCTAACGCCCATCAGGATAATTGGGTCTCTCTTCTACCTTGGGCGGAATTCGCTCATAATAATCATTCCAGCGAATCAACGTCCAAGACACCGTTCTTTGTGGTAACTGGGCTAAATCCTGGGGTTCCTTTGCCCTTTTCCGCATCGTCGGGAGTTCCTGCAGCAGACACTCTCGCCAAGGAGTTTTCGCAAATTTGGAAGGAGACCAGAGAGGCGCTCGAGCTAGCCAACATCCGAATTAAGAAACACGCGGACAAGAGACGAAGGGATCTACCCCCGTACCATCCCGGGGACAAAGTCTGGCTTTCTACCAAACATATCCGCCTGAAAGTCCCTGCTTACAAATTAAGTCCTCGGTACATCGGGCCTTTTGAAGTACTTGGGCGCATTAACAAAGTAGCCTACAAATTGAGGTTGCCGGCATCACTCTGGGTCCCTAACGCCTTCCATATCTCGCTCCTTAAACCTGTGGTCTTGAATCGGTTCCAACCAACCTCCATGTCCCCTCCCTCGCCAATTTGTTCTAACAATGTCTTTGAAGTAAAGGACATTCTGGCTATGAAAAGGGTCAAGGGTAAGACTCTTTTTCTTATCGACTGGAAGGGTTTTGGCCCAGAGGAGAGGTCCTGGGAGCCCCGAGAGAATGTCGATGCCCCCCTTATCATGAAAAGATTTCTGACCAACCTCAGAAGGAGAGGACATATGGGAGGGGGTACTGTGACATCGGCGGCCGTGCCCGCCGATGCCCCTTCAGCGGCGGTGCCCGCCGCAGCTTCCTCTCACCTGCGTCCCCCTGTCCGCGCGCTCTTCCGCGCTGCTCACCGCTCTGCTACGGGTAACCGCGCCGGTCTTAGGCCGCGCACGCGCGTTCCCCCGGCCTCTTCTGTTGGTAGGGGGCGTCGCTAGGGGAGGGTCTGTAGGGCGCACTTCCGGTCTCCGCATATATCAGGCGTCCGCTCTATTCTGAGGGCGCCTGGTGATTGTTTGTGACTTTCAGCACCCATCGGCCATACCTTTTCTAGTGTACCCTGCCTATCCTTGCTGTTCTCATTGTCTGCCCTTTCCCTGGTCCATTTCCGTCTGTCTGTCTCCTCCCCGTGGTCCCCGCTGAACCTTTCCTGTAGTCTCCTAGCCATTACCTTCCGCCTTTCCACCCCGCTATTCCTGCTCTGTCTGCCTGTCCTCCGAGTCGTCCCTGCTGGCTCCGGCTGTCGCGGTTCCGCCCCCTGCGGTCCTGCCCCTAACGATCCCTGTACAGGGGTCGGTCTTCACCAGGTGCGCTCGGCCCAGGGGCTCCGGATCCGCGACCCAGAGGGTCCACTCTTGGACGTATTAGCCAGAGGCGTCACAGGCGTCACACTATATATACAGCTATCCCTGCACCGTCAGTCTCTATATATACAGCTATCCCTGCACCGTCAGTCTCTATATATACAGCTATCCCTGCACCGTCAGTCTCTATATATACAGCTATCCCTGCACCGTCAGTCTCTATATATACAGCTATCCCTGCACCGTCAGTCTCTATATATACAGCTATCCCTGCACCGCCAGTCTCTATATATACAGCTATCCCTGCACCGCCAGTCTCTATATATACAGCTGTCCCTGCACCGTCAGTCTCTATATATACAGCTATCCCTGCACCGTCAGTCTCTATATATACAGCTATCCCTGCACCGTCAGTGTCTATATATACAGCTATCCCTGCACCGTCAGTCTCTATATATACAGCTATCCCTGCACCGTCAGTCTCTATATATACAGCTATCCCTGCACCGCCAGTCTCTATATATACAGCTATCCCTGCACCGTCAGTCTCTATATATACAGCTATCCCCGCACCGTCAGTCTCTATATATACAGCTATCCCTGCACCGTCAGTCTCTATATATACAGCTATCTCTGCACCGTCAGTCTCTATATATACAGCTATCCCTGCACCGTCAGTCTCTATATATAGAGCTATCCCTGCACCGTCAGTCCCTATATATACAGCTATCCCCGCACCGTCAGTCTCTATATATACAGCTATCCCTGCACCGTCAGTCCCTATATATACAGCTATCCCCGCACCGTCAGTTTCTATATATACAGCTATCCCTGCACCGTCAGTCTCTATATATACAGCTATCCCTGCACCGTCAGTCTCTATATATACAGCTATCCCTGCACCGTCAGTCCCTATATATACAGCTATCCCCGCACCGTCAGTCTCTATATATACAGCTATCCCTGCACCGTCAGTCCCTATATATACAGCTATCCCTGCACCGTCAGTTTCTATATATACAGCTCTCCCTGCACCGTCAGTCTCTATATATACAGCTATCCCTGCACCGTCAGTGTCTATATATACAGCTATCCCTGCACCGTCAGTCCCTATATATACAGCTATCCCTGCACCGTCAGTCTCTATATATACAGCTCTCCCTGCACCGTCAGTCTCTATATATACAGCTATCCCCGCACCGTCAGTGTCTATATATACAGCTATCCCTGCACCGTCAGTGTCTATATATACAGCTATCCCTGCACCGTCAGTCCCTATATATACAGCTATCCCTGCACCGTCAGTCTCTATATATACAGCTATCCCTGCACCGTCAGTCTCTATATATACAGCTATCCCTGCACCGTCAGTGTCTATATATACAGCTATCCCCGCACCGTCAGTCTCTATATATACAGCTATCCCTGCACCGTCAGTCTCTATATATACAGCTATCCCTGCACCGTCAGTGTCTATATATACAGCTATCCCCGCACCGTCAGTCTCTATATATACAGCTATCCCTGCACCGTCAGTGTCTATATATACAGCTATCCCCGCACCGTCAGTCTCTATATATACAGCTATCCCTGCACCGCCAGTCCCTATATATACAGCTATCCCCGCACCGTCAGTCTCTATATATACAGCTATCCCTGCACCGCCAGTCTCTATATATACAGCTATCCCCGCACCGTCAGTCTCTATATATACAGCTCTCCCTGCACCGTCAGTCTCTATATATACAGCTATCCCTGCACCGTCAGTGTCTATATATACAGCTATCCCTGCACCGTCAGTCCCTATATATACAGCTATCCCTGCACCGTCAGTCTCTATATATACAGCTATCCCTGCACCGTCAGTCTCTATATATACAGCTATCCCTGCACCGTCAGTCTCTATATATACAGCTATCCCTGCACCGTCAGTGTCTATATATACAGCTATCCCCGCACAGTCAGTCTCTATATATACAGCTATCCCTGCACCGTCAGTCTCTATATATACAGCTATCCCTGCACCGTCAGTGTCTATATATACAGCTATCCCCGCACCGTCAGTCTCTATATATACAGCTATCCCTGCACCGTCAGTGTCTATATATACAGCTATCCCCGCACCGTCAGTCTCTATATATACAGCTATCCCTGCACCGCCAGTCCCTATATATACAGCTATCCCCGCACCGTCAGTCTCTATATATACAGCTATCCCTGCACCGCCAGTCTCTATATATACAGCTGTCCCTGCACCGCCAGTCCCTATATATACAGCTATCCCCGCACCGTCAGTCTCTATATATACAGCTATCCCTGCACCGTCAGTGTCTATATATACAGCTATCCCCGCACCGTCAGTCCCTATATATACAGCTATCCCTGCACCGCCAGTCCCTATATATACAGCTATCCCCGCACCGTCAGTCTCTATATATACAGCTATCCCCGCACCGTCAGTCCCTATATATACAGCTATCCCTGCACCGTCAGTCTCTATATATACAGCTATCCCTGCACCGCCAGTCCCTATATATACAGCTATCCCCGCACCGTCAGTCTCTATATATACAGCTATCCCTGCACCGCCAGTCTCTATATATACAGCTATCCCTGCACCGTCAGTGTCTATATATACAGCTATCCCTGCACCGCCAGTCTCTATATTTACAGCTGTCCCTGCACCGCCAGTCCCTATATATACAGCTATCCCCGCACCGTCAGTCTCTATATATACAGCTATCCCTGCACCGTCAGTCCCTATATATACAGCTATCCCTGCACCGCCAGTCTCTATATATACAGCTATCCCCGCACCGTCAGTCCCTATATATACAGCTATCCCCGCACCGTCAGTCTCTATATATACAGCTATCCCTGCACCGTCAGTCCCTATATATACAGCTATCCCTGCACCGTCAGTCTCTATATATATACAGCTATCCCTGCACCGCCAGTCTCTATATATACAGCTATCCCTGCACCGTCAGTCCCTATATATACAGCTATCCCTGCACCGTCAGTCCCTATATATACAGCTATCCCTGCACCGCCAGTCTCTATATATACAGCTATCCCCGCACCGTCAGTCCCTATATATACAGCTATCCCTGCACCGTCAGTCTCTATATATACAGCTATCCCTGCACCGCCAGTCCCTATATATACAGCTATCCCCGCACCGTCAGTCTCTATATATACAGCTATCCCTGCACCGCCAGTCTCTATATATACAGCTATCCCTGCACCGTCAGTGTCTATATATACAGCTATCCCTGCACCGCCAGTCTCTATATATACAGCTATCCCTGCACCGCCAGTCTCTATATATACAGCTTTGGAGGCTTTTATAGCAATAGAGGTCCTAGATGGTGAACACTCAATCATTTCAGATATACCTATAAATGTCTAAGGCCGGAGTCACACTAGCGATTAAATCGGACGAATGCAATGCGATAAAAAAATCGCATTGCATTCGTCCCAATATTATGCTATGGTGCTGCTCCCATCATGCGTTTTTTTTATCGGATCCGTTCCTCGGACCGAGACAATCTCAGCATACTGCGATTGTCACCGATTTTCGGATTGGATTCGACAATGCAAGTCTATGGATGCGATTAAAAATCCCATTGAAAACGCACCACACATGTGACCTGCGATTAAATCGCAAGACTTCTCCAGGTCAACAGGAAAGAGCATCAGGCTTTGGATGTCAATTTGATGCTTAGATGCGAATAAAATCGGTTCATCGCCGGAAAATGGGATGACAGACGGATCCCTGGGCAAGAAACCTTTGTGCGATTTCGTACCGTTAAAATGGGACCGATTTTTTATTCGTTGTGTGTGACTCCAGCCTAAAGGTGGAGGTCCCCTTTAGGCCGGTCTCACACGTCCAGATAACACGGTACCGGAGCTGTCCGTGTGGATACGTGGTACAACCGTGTGCCTCATCTGGACCACATGGACGGCCGCTGGGGAAGAAGCGCTACAGTAAGCGCTGTTCCCCGGCGGTTGGTACTGAACGCGGCTGTCATTCTTCTCTCCTGCACTGTCGGCAACAGTAAGCAGGAGAGAAGAATGAATGAAAACCCAACGTGGGGTCCCCCTCTGTTTGTGAACCAAGCAGACGAAACTTAAGTAAATAATTAAAAAACAATGGCGTGGAGTTCCCCCCCCCCCCTTTTTGACAACCAACCTGACTAAAGCTGACAGCTGAGGGCTGGTATTCTCAGGCAGGTAATGGGCTATTGATCTTGGCCCCCCCAGCTGCCCTGAAAAGGTGCATCTGTTAGATGGGCCTATTCTGGAGCTTTGCCCGGTTCTTCCCACTTGACCTGTAGCGGTGGCAAGTTGGGTAATAATGGGTTAATTTCACCTTTCTATTGTAAGGTGACATTAAGCCCGGATTAGTAATAGAGACACCATTACTAATCCTAGAGTTACTCAAGGGTTAAATAAACACACACCATAAGAGCAAAGTATTTTAATGAAAGAATACTAACACAGCTGCTCCAAATGTAAACTACTGTAGAATGAATGGAAGCAGCCAGCGCATGCTCAGTAACTAGCAGTGATGTCACCGCTCATCACGGAGTCTGCGCTCTGCTTCCATTCATTCTACAGTAGTTTACAGTAGGAGCAGCTGTGTTAGCAGCGCTCTGCCTGTAAACTGATTAACCCCCAAGATGGATTACGCCGTGGGACCTGGCTGAGCGCCGGACAGGTAATGTATATTTTTGGTTTATTATTATCACTTTTTTTTTTTTTACTACAAGAGAACGAGGGCATCGGAATGGAATTAGGACTGTAATAAATATTTAAACAATGTGTGTGGTGTATTCTTTCATTAAAATACTTCGCTCTTTGTAACGAATGGAAGCAGAGGCAGAGATGGTGAAGTTCACATTCGTTTTTATTTTTTAAGTGGAACCTCGGGACCACGGTCCCGGCGGCTCTGAAGGGGGCGTGACTAGTGAGCCCCGGGCACCCGTAGTAAAGCCCCTCAGGTATTCAGAATGGAATACCCAGAGGACACAGTTGCTACCTCCAGTTAGACCCCCGAACACATGGCAGCTGTCCCAGCGGGACCAAAAGGGATAAAAGTTACAGCAGAGTCCGTAATGCGCTGGGTCCTGGATCCGGTTAGCTGGTAAGGAGTCGGTTCCAGTGACCTTCACACAGTCCTTGGACTCAGATGGCTGTAGGCAGAACGGGATGGCTTAGGCCCAGATGGTTGCTGATGTAACACAGGATACTGATATGCTGTGGAAATAGAGAGCATTAGACAATGCACAGACTGCAGATGCAGCACAGCCAGGTTAGCATGTGAACCAATGGTAGATACTCATTGCTCCAGCGCTCTCCCTAGGGCGGAGAGGCCAGAAATAGCAGCCAGTGCTCTGCCATTGGTTGATTGCATTTTTTGAATAATACACGCCGCCCCTTTAAGAAGGCAAGAGAGCTGGTGGGCGTGCCCTAATAGCCTTAGCTATAGATCTCCTCACAGGAGGAGGAGGGAGGACAGAACACTGAGCAGCAGCATGAGAGGCTCGAGGTGAGTGCCCAGAACGGAGAGCAGCGGCAGGCCTGGACGGGGGTCAGGTGTAACAGCGGCAGACCTGAGCGCAGCGCCACGATGGGGACCGGGTGTAACACTCTTATTATGTGTGTGTTTATTTAAACCTTGAATAACTCTAGGATTAGTAATGGAGAGGTGTCTTATTGACACCTCTCCATTACTAATCTGGGCTTAATGTCACCTTACAATAGAAAGCTGACATTAACCCCTTATTACCCCACTTGCCACCACTACAGGGCAAGTGGGAAGAACCAGGCAAATCTCCAGCCTTTTCTGGGCAGCTGGGGGCTGCTGTTTTTAGGCTGGGTGGGGGCCAAGATCAATGGCCCTTTACCAGCCTGAGAATAGCAGCCCCCAGCTGTCAACTTTAGTCAGGTTGGTTCACAAACAGAGGGGGACCCCACGTCGGGTTTTCATTCATTCTTCTCTCCTGCTCGCTGTTGCCGGCAGAGCAGGAGAGAAGAATGACCAGCTGCGTTCAGCACCAGCCGCAGAGGAACAGCGCTTACAATAGCACTTCTTCCCCAGCGGCCATCCGTGAGCACGGAGGACTGTGTGAACTGCTCTCCGTGTGCACGTGTTCAGCACTTTTGCGGACTGTGCACTCCCATGAACACTGACATGTGCAGAGACACATTCATTTTGACGTGTCTACTTGTGTCAGTGTCTCCGATACGTGAGGAAACTGTCACTACACGTACCGGAGACACTGACGTGTGACACCGGCCTTCGCGACATTGAACTGAACTTTCTAAGCCTGTTGCTAGTCCTGGATATGCTACTTAACATCTGGGGGTCTTTTAATGGGGTTGTCCGGTCTCACATCCCTGGTAACCGCTCTGATATAAGATGCAGTGAGGTGGAGTTTCTTGGCATTTTCTCCACTCCCTGTCATGATATGATCCAAGCTGGGATTAATCTGGGGATATCTCTTTTTGGATTAGACCCTGTGTCATCTGCCGTTTTCATGGCTACACAAGTTCTTAAAGTGTCCGGTCTCCCCCGCCATCAGAGCGATGACGATGATCTCATCAGAGATAAGCTTTTAATACACTTCCTGCAAGAAAAACATGGCGGCGACGGCGAAGTCACTGCTCATTACCCCACAGAGGAGGACGGCGTGGCCTTACTGGAGTTTAAAGACGAAAAAGGTGATTATATTCAAATGGCTCTGGTGTTAGACAAGATCCAGGGTCTGACGTGTAAGAAGTGGTCCGAGGGATGAGAAATGAAGCAACTTATGGCTTTGATTACAAGTCTCCTCTGGTTTTATGTATGCAGCTCCTCTGCAGACTCATGTGTCTCTGTGGTAACAGCAGATATTCCCGCTGTAGTCGTCCTTCTCTATCCTCTTGAATGTATATTACTAAGAAGTGGGGATTGGATGGAAGGGAAATTGACTGCTTTCCACAGGGTTTGTGTGCTGGATGTAAGCATAGGTCTGCACTGGAGCTGTATACAGCAAACGGACATTTTTTTTTTTTATTTAATCCGTGCTATTTATTAAGTTGCATTATGTTTTATTTTAGCTGCATTGAATGCAATAATGTACAAAAAATGACTCCTACATCAAGTACAATGACTCCAAGCTTCACATGGCCCCATTCATTCCTTCACTTCATTCATTTTTCCGCACAATCTTGTACTTTGTGTCCGGGCTCACGTAGCCCGAGTTCCAGTAAGATTCCAATCATTACCAGTTATACGAGCTTCTCTGTACTGAGACCCCTCACAGTATCCAGCATGTCCGTCTCCTAGACCTAACGGGGGTGGAGGAGAGGCATTAGGGCTGCCTCGAGGAGGAGTAACAGCAGACCTGATATAATTGCTTCCACCCAAGAAACAGCGCCACAGCTGTCCGTGGATTGTATCTAGTATTACAGCTCAGCTCCATGGAAGTGAATAGAACTGAACTGCAATACTGCACACAACCTGTACACAAAGGTGGCGCTCTCTGTCTATTATTTTGCTGACGTCTTTACACGTATGAAAATGGAGAATATTGAAATTTTTTTCAGTTTGTAGATGGAATATCCCTAAATTCTCATAAATTAAAATATTTTAAATTTAATTTTTATATTCACCTTTGCATAGAAGTTTATTTTTTCATTGCTTCCTAAATGCAAACTTAGGCAACATTCCAAATTATCTTTATTAACAATGTTATATCATTTTCTGCTGATGCCAAGTGTCTGTTACGCTCTGTTCACACCTGTGCTCTCAAAGCCAATTTGTCTGTTCCGATTTAAAAACATACAAAAGGGATTAATGTCCAAAATGAATCTATTGCATGACTGTGGCAAACATAAGCAGAAGGACTCCTTTAATTATTTAATATTATTATGGGGTTTGTCTGGATTCTGTTATGTGTCAGTTTTTAGAACCCAAAAATAAGTTTTGCATGGAGTGGAAGTGGGTTGTATTTAAATTACTTGCACCTCCTTTTAATGGGGCTCTGTCAGTGGTCGTCTGGCATCTCAAAAAAATGGCTTAGCACTAGCCATTAGTCTAATGGATCCCAGGAGTTGTCCTGGCCTTCACCCTTTAACACCTGAACAGGGGCTCCAGGATTGGGGCCACAGAGTGGGCTGCTTGCCTGTGGAGGTGGCTTGCAGCAGTGTCAGAATGAAGAGAACAGACAAGGTACAAAATCAGAAGGCAGAAAAATAGTCAGTAAATGGGCAGCTGGTAGAACAAGAATCCAACAGACAAAACAGGATTGAGAAGCCACAGCAAACCAGAGTAAAAACTATGTCTGGCAGCTATTAGCAGTAACCTGGGAAGTCTAGTGGGGTGTGGTCCAGTCCAAAGTGGGGAGCTGAATTCGCCAGCTGGACAACACACACACTCATTTACTGCCAGGGTTACACTTGCGAGTGCAATGCGAGAAACTCGCACTTCAATACCTGGCACTAAGGACCAGAGCGTTCAGCTGCATAGAAATACATTCAGCCGCACAGTCCGGTCCCGAGTATTGAAGTGAGAGAGTCACACGAGTTTCTCACATTGCACTCTCAAGGGTGACCCTGTCCTAAACAGCACTACAGATCGCAGCTACACTAATCTCAGTGGCTGCACAGAGATCATATCCAACCTGTATTACTGGAAAAAAACACAGAACTCACATGCATCCTTTATTACTTGGAGAGACACACACCTCACATCTAGCATATATTACTGGAATCGACATACACCTCAAGTCCAGCCTATATTAATAGGAGAGATATACACCTCACATCCAACCTATATTACTGGGAGAGAGCCACAGAGCTCACATCCAGCCTATTTTCCTGGGAGGGACACTCAGAGCTCACATCCAGCCTATATTAATGGGAGGGACACTCAGAGCTCACATCCAGCCTATATTAATGGGAGGGACACATAGAGCTCACATCCAGCCTATATTACTGGGAGCGAATTGCAGAGCTCACATCCAGTCTATATTACTGGGAGGGCTGCACAGAGCTCACATTCAGTCTATAGTATCGGGAGAGATGCACAGAGCTCATATCAAGCTTATAATACCAGGAGAGCGACACAGAGCTCACATCCAGCCTATATTACTGGGAGAGACACACAGAGCTCATATTCAGCCTATATTACTGGGAGGGACACGCAGAGCTCACACCCAGCCTATATTACTGGGAGAGGCGCACAGAGCTCACATCCATCCTATATTACCAGGAGATAGATACAAAGCTCACATCCAGCCAGTATTACTGGGAGAGACATGCAAAGCTCATCTCCAGCCTATATTACTGGGAGAGACATGCAGCGCTCACATCCAGCCAGTATTACTGGGAGAGACATGCAGCGCTCACATCCAGCCAGTATTACTGGGAGAGACATGCAGCGCTCACATCCAGCCAGTATTACTGGGAGAGACATGCAGCGCTCACATCCAGCCAGTATTACTGGGAGAGACATGCAGCGCTCACATCCAGCCAGTATTACTGGGAGAGACATGCAAAGCTCATCTCCAGCCTATATTACTGGGAGAGACATGCAGAGCTCACATCCAGCCTATATTACTGGGAGAGACATGCAGAGCTCACATCAAGCCCGTATACTACATGGAGAGACACACAGAGCTCAATCCATTCACTATATTTAGCTCTCCTGTGTCCACTCTGTTTCACTGCACGTATTAACATTTTTTTTTCAATTATAGTGGCAAAGAGAGTTTTGAGCCGTCACCACAATCTGATAATACATGACTGCAGCCACCCGCTGGAGGTGAGGCGTCCTCAACCTCATGACTCACAGGTAAGTGTCCATGCACCTTCTCACTAATTGTTTCTTTCACAGGTGAATCTTATAGTTGGTACAATAACTTTACATATAGTGTAACCTTCTCAATGAGCCAGTATGGTCCAATTCCCAGACTCTGCTAGTTTCTGAAGGGGAAATCTGACGCTGGGGGAATCATGTATAACATCCCAAGACCCCAATCATCTAGCATTACGTGTGACCCTTTTGATCTTACTACTTCTTTGCTGAGTATTTGGATTTTTATTGCAAGTTATGTAGATTTTCTAATACAGTTACCGTTGTGACCAAAAGTATTGACACCCCTGAAATTCTGTCAGATAATACTCAGTTTCTTCCTGAAAATGATTGCAAACACAAATTCTTTGGTATTATTATCTTCATTTAATTTGTCTTAAATGAAAAAACACAAAAGAGAATGAAGCAAAAAGCAAAACATTGATCATTTCACACAAAACTCCAAAAATGGGCCAGACAAAAGTATTGGCACCCTCAGCCTAATACTTGGTTGCACAACCTTTAGCCAAAATAACTGCGACCAACCGCTTCTGGTAACCATCAATGAGTTTCTTACAATGTTCTGCCAAAGAAGAATGGTCTAAAATTCCATCAAACGGCTCCAGGTCCCTGATATTAGAAGGGTGCCTTCTCCAATCTGCCATTTTTAGATCTCTCCACAGGTGTTCTATGGGATTCAGGTCTGGACTCATTTCTGGCCACCTTAGAAGTCTCCAGTGCTTTCTCTCAAACCATTTTCTAGTGCTTTTTGAAGTGTGTTTTGGGTCATTGTCCTGCTGGAA
The DNA here is from genome assembly GCF_039654945.1 of Dendrobates tinctorius. Classification (NCBI taxonomy): domain Eukaryota; kingdom Metazoa; phylum Chordata; class Amphibia; order Anura; family Dendrobatidae; genus Dendrobates; species Dendrobates tinctorius. Next base: position 9,848,031 of record NW_027361840.1, on the reverse strand, counting down.
GACCCATGACCTCTGAGGGAGACCCAGCTTTCTCACACTGGGCCCTACATTATGCTGCAAAATTTGTTGGTAGTCTTCAGACTTCATAATGCCATGCACACGGTCAAGCAGTCCAGTGCCAGAGGCAGCAAAGCAACTCCAAAACATCAGGGAACCTCCGCCATGTTTGACTGTAGGGGCCGTGTTTTTTTCTTTGAATGACACTTTTTTTCTCCTGTAAACTCTATGTTGATGCTTTTGCCCAAAAAGCTCTACTTTTGCCTCATCTGACTAGAGAACATTCTTCCAAAACGTTTTAGGCTTTTTCAGGTAAGTTTTGGCAAACTCCAGCCTGGCTTTTTTATGTCTCGGGGTAAGAAGTGGGGTCTTCCTGGGTCTCCTACCATACAGTCCCTTTTCATTCAGACGCCGACGGATAGTACGGGTCGACACTGTTGTACCCTCGGACTGCAGGGCAGCTTGAACTTGTTTGGATGTTAGTCGAGGTTCTTTATCCAACATCCGCACAATCTTGCGTTGAAATCTCTTGTCAATTTTTCTTTTCCATCCACATCTAGGGAGGTTAGCCACAGTGCCATGGGCTTTAAACTTCTTGATGACACTGCGCACGGTAGACACAGGAATTCAGGTCTTTGGAGATGGACTTGTAGCCTTGAGATTGCTTATGCTTCCTCACAATTTGGTTTCTCAAGTCCTCAGACAGTTCTTTGGTCTTCTTTCTTTTCTCCATGCTCAATGTGGTACACACAAGGACACAGGACAGAGGTTGAGTCAACTTTAATCCATGTCAACTGGCTGCAAGTGTGATTTAGTTATTGCCAACACCTGTTAGGTGCCACAGGTAAGTTACAGGTGCTGTTAATTACACAAATTAGAGAAGCATCACATGATTTTTCGAACAGTGCCAATACTTTTGTCCACCCTCTTTTTTATGTTTGGTGTGGAATTATATCCAATTTGGCTTTAGGACAATTCTTTTTGTGTTTTTCATTTAAGACAAATTAAATGAAGATAATAATAACAAAGAATTTGTGTTTGCAATCCTCCTCCTCCTGGACCTGTCGGCTGCCTTTGACACAGTGGACCATTCCCTATTATTACAGACCCTCTCATCCCTTGGCATCACAGACTTGGCCCTATCCTGGATCTCATCATACCTAACAGACCGGACATTCAGCGTCTCCCACTCACACACCACCTCCTCACCTCGCCCCCTATCTGTCGGAGTCCCACAAGGTTCAGTCCTTGGGCCCCTGCTGTTCTCTATTTACACCTTTGGCCTGGGACAGCTCATAGAATCTCATGGCTTTCAGTATCATCTCTACTGTCCACTATTTCATCCTTCTTCTCCGCTAGATTTCTGAAACTCAACATGGACAAAACAGAATTCATCATCTTTCCCCCATCTCACATGACCCCCCCTACGAACCTATCAATTACAGTAAATGACTGCCCACTCTCCCCAGTCCCACAAGCTCGCTGCCTCGGAGTAATCCTTGACGCTGATCTCTCCTTCAAACCACATATCCAAGCCCTTTCCACTTCCTGCCGACTTCAACTCAAAAATATTTCACGAATCCGTTCATTCCTCACCCAAGAATCTGCAAAAACCCTAGTCCATGCCCTCATCATCTCTCGCCTTGACTACTGCAACCTCCTGCTCTGTGGCCTCCCCTCTAACACTCTCGCACCCCTCCAATCTATTCTAAACTCTGCTGCCCAACTAATCCACCTGTCCCCCCGCTATTCCCCAGCTTCTCCCCTCTGTCAATCCCTTCACTGGCTCCCAATTGCCCAGAGACTCCATTACAAAACCCTAACCATGACATACAAAGCCATCCACAACCTGTCTCCTCCATACATCTGTGACCTCGTCTCTCGGTACTTTCTTGCATGCAACCTCCGATACTCACAAGATCTCCTTCTCTACTCCCCTCTTATCTGCTCTTCCCACAATCGCATACAAGATTTCTCTCGCGCATCCCCTCTACTCTGGAACTCTCTGCCACAACATATCAGACTCTCACCTACCATCGAAACCTTCAAAAAGAGCCTGAAGACCGACCTCTTCCGACAAGCCTACAACCTGCAGTAACCACCGATCGACCAAACCGCTGCACGACCAGCTCTACCCTCGCCTACTGTATTATCACCCATCCCTTGTAGATTGTGAGCCTTCGCGGGCAGGGTCCTCTCTCCTCCTGTACCAGTCATGACTTGTATTGTTTAAGATTATTGTACTTGTTTCTATTATGTATACCCCTCCTTACATGTAAAGCGCCATGGAATAAATGGCGCTATAACAATAAATAATAATAATTTTCAGGAAGAAACGGAGTATTATCTGACAGAATTGCAGGGGTGTCAATACTTTTGACCACAACTGTAGGTCCATATATATATTTGGACAGAGACAACATTTTTCTAATTTTGGTTCTAGACATTACCACAATGAATTTTTAAACAAAACAATTCAGATGCAGTTGAAGTTCAGACTTTCAGCTTTCATTTGAGGTTATCCACATTAAAATTGGATGAAGGGTTTAGGAGTTTCAGCTCCTTAACATGTGCCACCCTGTTTTTAAAGGGACCAAAAGTAATTGGACAGATTAAATCATTGTAAATAAAATGTTCATTTCTAGTACTTGGTTGAAAACCCTTTGTTGGCAATGACTGCCTGAAGTCTTGATCTCATGGACATCACCAGACGCTGTGTTTCCTCCTTTTTGATGCTCTGCCAGGCCTTCACTGCGGTGGTTTTCAGTTGCTGTTTGTTTGTGGGCTTTTCTGTCTGGTTTAGTCTTTAACAAGTGAAATGCATTCTCAATTGGATTGAGATCAGGTGACTGACTTGGCCATTCAAGAATATTGCACTTCTTTGCTTTAATAAACTCCTGGGTTGCTTTGGCTTTATGTTTTGGGTCATTGTCCATCTGTAGTATGAAATGACGACCAATCAGTTTGGCCGCATTTGGCTGGATCTGAGCACACAGTATGGCTCTGAATACCTCAGAATTCATCCGGCTGCTTCTGTCCTGTGTCACATCATCAATAAACACTAGTGACCCAGTGCCACTGGCAGCCGTGCATGCCCAAGCCATCACACTGCCTCCGCCATGTTTTACAGATGATTTGGTATGCTTTGGATCATGAGCTGTACCACGCCTTCGCCATACTTTTCTCTTTCCATCATTCTGGTAGAGGTTGATCTTGGTTTCATCTGTCCAAAGAATGTTCTTCCAGAACTGTGCTGGCTTTTTTAGATGTTTTTTAGTAAAGTCCAGTCTAGCCTTTTGATTCTTGATGCTTATGAGTGGCTTGCACCGTGCAGTGACCCCTCTGTATTTACGTTCTTGCAGTCTTCTCTTTATGGTAGATTTGGATATTGATACGCCTGCCTCCTGGAGAGTGTAGGTCACTTGGTTGGCTGTTGTGAAGGGGTTTCTCTTCACCATGGAGATTATTCTGCGATCATCCACCACTGTTGTCTTCCGTGGGCGCCCAGGTCTTTTTGCATTGAGTTCACCAATGCTTTCTTTCTTTCTCAGGATGTACCAAACTGTAGATTTTGCCACTCCTAATGTTGTGGCAATTTCTCGGATGGGTTTTTTCTGTTTTTGCAGCTTAAGGATGGCTTGTTTCACCTGCATGGAGAGCTCCTTTGACCGCATGTTTCCTTCATAGCAAAACCTTCCAAATGCAAGCACCACACCTCAGATCAACTCCAGGCCTTTTATCTGCTTAATTGAGAATGACATAACGAAGGGATTGCCCACACCTGTCCATGAAATGGCCTTGGAGTCAATTGTCCAATTACTTTTGGTCCCTTTAAAAACAGGGTGGCGCATGTTAAGGAGCTGAAACTCCTAAACCCTTCATCCAGTTTTAATGTGGATACCCTCAAATGAAAGCTGAAAGTCTGAACTTCAACTGCATCTGAATTGTTTTGTTTACAATTCATTGTGGTAATGTCTAGAACCAAAATTAGAAAAATGTTGTCTCTGTCCAAATATATATGGACCTAACTGTATGCTTCAATACTTCTCACCATTTCCAACACCTGCTTGCTGTCAATGATTTGTGCATTCAGAAGCTGCAATGTTACCTGTACTGATACATTGTAACGAAGCTTCTCTTGTGTCATCAGGACAAGGTGAGGATTGGTTGCAGCCTCTGACTGTAAACAGGAATGTTTTCATCCGTTTACAGCAAGTGAGGAATTGAAGCAAAGTATGTGAGAAATTTGCCGAACTTTTCTCTATTTAGAGGACGATCATCTTTAACCCTTTCAGTTGATATTACACTTTTTTTCATTGTTTCTTTCGCTGCAGTTCTCCATGCCGATTACAACGTTCTTGGACTTGTCACATTTCCGCAATATGTCCGAGGTAAAGAGGCTCCTGGAGCGGCACAGGCTTTGTATTTACAAAGAGAAAGGCTTAGTACTCACCATCAAAGGGGACTTCAGTGATTTGGGAAGATGTCGCATGGATCTGTATGGAATCCTCTCTAGAGAGGAACCTATAGAGAAACAATTCTCCCCACTGGAGCCTACAGCAAGAAAACATCTGTCAGAAGAGATGGGCCGAAGAGCACCCCAGAATGTTCCTCTAACCCCAGAACGCGGGTCATCATCATCATCCCGTCTCAACACACGACAGTCTGAAGAAAGAGGACACTTGGCACAAGATAATGTCACAAGAAATACAAAGAGTCCAACCCATCATTCCGCTACAACGACGAGTTCCCGTGAGACACCTACAAGGACAGCGATGGCGCCAACACCTGTCCGAAAAGTCTCCGAGCCCGTTAGCTTCCTTGCAGACGGTGCAGTCTGCAGATATGTAGGAAGATTCCAAGGAAAGATGATTAATACGATTCTAAGAGAACATGATACTGATATAAATGAAGAACACCACAAAGGCTTTACCAGCATCACTCTGACCTCACGGGCACCAGAGAAGCCAGAACGCTTTAAATTGGCTTGTGATCAAATTAAAACAATTTTTGATTATTATCAAAAATACCTTCGAGCAGAAAACATTGAGTTGTCAATGGACTCGCAAGAAGAAATTATTAAAATACAGGACTGTTTATTCAAACGTAATATCTGTTTGTTTCAAACATCCCCAAGATCGCTGACGATTATCGGCCTCTCAGACGAAATTCTAAACTTTTTGCAAGAGTGGAAAGTAGCTGGAGGCAAAGTGGTGCAAAGTAACTCTGAGAAGTCCGGCTTCCCCCAATCCTCCGCCATAGGGATGGACAGTAAGAACTTGGCTACAACTAAAGAGATGTCTACACATCCCGAGGCATCAGGTGGAAGGTCGAAAAGGCGAGAGACCGGACAGGATACCCACGTCACAGGAAGACAGCAGGATGCAGCAGGTTCTGGAGCAACATCGCCAACACATGGTCAGAAGCTCTCCGAGCCCGTTAGCTTCCATGTAGACGACACCGTCTTCAGATATGTACAAGCATTCGAGCGAAAGACGATTGAACCGATCCTAAGACAATACAGTGTTGATATAAAGAAAGAGGACTACGAAGGCTTCACCAGCATCACGCTGACCTCACGGCCACCAGAGAAACCAGAACACTTTAACATGGCTTGTGATCAAATTAAAACCATTTTTGACAATTATCAAAATCTCCTTCGAGCAGAAAACATTGAGTTGGTGACTGACTCGAAAGAAGAAATTAATAAAGTAGAGGACGATTTACTCCAACGTAACATCTGTTCATATAAAACAGCCCCCAGATCGCTGAAGATTATCGGCCCTTCCGAAGAAATTCTACGTTTTTTACAGGAGTGGAAAGGAACTGGAGGCAAAATGGTACAAAATAACTCTGAGAGGTCCGGCTCCCCCCGATCCTTCACGATAGGGACGGACAGTAAGAACTTGGCTACAAATAGCCGTACTTCTACACATCCCGGGGCATCAGGTGGAAGGTCGAGAGAGCGACAGACCGGACATGATTCCCGTGTCACAGGTAGTGGAAAACAGTAAGATGCAGCAGGATCTGCAAGATCAAACCTCTCGGCCAGTCAGAGAAGGTGATCCTGGAAATGACCTCCCATAATATCGCTGTGGAGCTGAAACCATCGGCATGTGTATGTGATGTGGATGTCACGCTTTGCAATGCAGAGTGTGAAATCTGTAGCCTTACCCCACCATTTCCACTAGTGGGAGGTCTGCAGAAGAAACATGTGCACGAGTCCATAAAACTTTTGGCAGAGTTGAATTTGTTGAAAGGAGGAACAGAGTGGTAGATGTCGCCTGCAGTCCTATGTAAGGTAGGATGCTTTTCACTTCAACCCCGGGTATCCCCTGACATTTTGTCTGTACCCAGTGTACTGTTACATAGGACTGCATTATCACACAATCTGTTATCTGTACCCAGTGTAATGTTACATAGGACTGCAGGTACTCTTTGCATTGCCCTTAGACGCAAAAGAAACCGCTGAGTAATAAAAATCTGTGTAGTTTGTGGTTATAGACAGAAGACATTATTTCATAGCTTGTTACAGTTTAATAAATAATTACACCCATTCTCTGAATCCGTCATAAGGAGAGCTGCAACACTGCATGATGGCTTAGATACACGGCTCAGCAGTCAGTATCACACAGGATAGGATTAGATACACGGCTCAGCAGTCAGTATCACACAGGATAGGATTAGATACACGGCTCAGCAGTCAGTATCACACAGGATAGGATTAGATACACGGCTCAGCAGTCAGTATCACACTGGATAGGATTAGATACACGGCTCAGCAGTCAGTATCACACAGAATAGGATTAGATACATGGCTCAGCAGACGGTATCACACAGCAGAGGATTAGATACACGGCTCAGCAGTCAGTATCACACAGGATAGGATTAGATAAATGGCTCAGCAGACAGTATCACACAGGATAGGATTAGATACACGGCTCAGCAGACGGTATCACACAGGATAGGATTAGATACACGGCTCAGCAGTCAGTATCACACAGGATAGGATTACATACACGGCTCAGCAGTCAGTATCACACAGGATATGATTACATACACGGCTCAGCAGTCAGTATCACACTGGAGAGGATTAGATACACGGTTCAGCAGTCAGTATCACACAGGATAGGATTAGATACACGGTTCAGCAGACAGTATCACACTGGAGAGGATTAAATACACGGCTCAGCAGTCAGTATCACATAGGATTAGATACACGGCTCAACAGACAGTATCACACAGGATAGGATTAGATACACGGCTCAGCAGTCAGTATCACACTGGATATAATTAGATACACGGCTCAGCATTCAGTATCACACAGGAGAGGATTATATACACGGCTCAGCAGTCAGTATCACTCATGGTAGGATTAGATACACAGCTCAGCAGTCAGTATCACACAGGATAGGATTAGATACACGGCTCAGCAGTCAGTATCACACACGATAGGATTAGATACACGGCTCAGCAGTCAGTATCACACAGGATAGGATTAGATACACGGCTCGGCAGACAGTATCACACAGGATAGGGTTAGATACACGGCTCAGCAGACAGTATCACATAGGATTAGATACACGGCTCAGCAGTCAGTATCACACAGGATAAGATTAGATACATGGCTCAGAAGACAGTATCACACAGGAGAGGATTATATACACGGCTCAGCAGACAGTATCACACAGGAGAGGATTAGATACACAGCTCAGCAGTCAGTATCACACAGGATAGGATTAGATACACGGCTCAGAAGACAGTATCACACAGGAGAGGATTATATACACGGCTCAGCAGTCAGTATCACACAGGATAGGATTAGATACACGGCTCAGCAGACAGTATCACACAGGATAGGATTAGACACACGGCTCAGCAGACAGTATCACACAGGAGAGGATTAGACACACGGCTCAGCAGTCAGTATCACACAGGAGAGGATTAGATACACGGCTCAGCAGACAGTATCACACAGGAGAGGATTAGATACACGGCTCAGCAGACATTATCACACAGGAGAGGATTAGATACACGGCTCAGCAGACATTATCACACAGGAGAGGATTAGATACACGGCTCAGCAGTCAGTATCACACAGGATAGGATTAGATACACGGCTCAGCAGACAGTATCACACAGGAGAGGATTAGATACACGGCTCAGCAGACAGTATCACACAGGAGAGGATTAGATACACGGCTCAGCAGACAGTATCACACAGGAGAGGATTAGATACACGGCTCAGCAGTCAGTATCACACAGGAGAGGATTAGATACACGGCTCAGCAGTCAGTATCACACAAGAGAGGATTAGATACACGGCTCAGCAGTCAGTATCACACAGGATAGGATTAGATACACGGCTCAGCAGTCAGTATCACACAAGAGAGGATTAGATACATGGCTCAGCAGTCAGTATCACACAGGAGAGGATTAGATACACGGCTCAGCAGATAGTATCACACAGGAGAGGATTAGATACGTGGCTTAGCAGTCAGTATCAATCACACTTGGCAGGATTGGATGCATCCGCCTCAATACCACATACATGTAAAATGGCCATTAAAGGAAATGATGACAAAACTGAAAAAAGTAACAAGTTTCATGGTGACACTAAAATGAAAACCAAGACACAGAACCCGACCATCTGCGCTCAGACGTCTAATGAGTCAGACTGAAGCAGCCGCCGTCCTCGGACATCCTCTTATTTCTCACATAACCAGATTTTTTTCCCAACATTGCACTCTACAATATAAGCTGAACTCTGATTGGTTACGGTTAGTACGAAAGCTGGAAAATGATTGATTATTGGGATCATCAAGAATCAGAAAATGAAAGCTTGAATTTGATTGGTTACCAGGGGCAACAAGGGCCTACTCCTCAGAGGCCTGTGCAGCCTGTGTGGTGGTAAGTGTCTATAGCACTGATGTAATCAGCCGGGGGTCCGAGCACAGCATCTGGGAGGGAAAGAGGATAGTGGGCGCCACAGGTCTCTCCAGGAAACCTCAGCTGTTCATTGACACTTTATTTTTACTTACAATCCTGCAGGGATGTTCCCATCTCCAAGGTCCTCTCCCAATATGTAGTAGGTATAACATTAAGAATATTAGCAAATACCTCCAATTAGAAATGCAATATAGTTCTGATTAGTTATGTCCCTTGCCCAATATGCAGGGCATTACAGTATTAGGTATCCATGGTTACAACCACTCGTATAGTAACATAGTAACATAGTTATTAAGGTTGAAGGGAGACTTTAAGTCCATCTAGTTCAACCCATATCCTATCCTAACTTGCCCTAACATGTTGATCCAGAGGAAGGCAAAAAAACCCATGTGGCAACAGTAAGCTTCACATTGGGGAAAAAAATTCCTTCCCGACTCCACATACGGCAATCAGACTAGCTCCCTGGATCAACGCAATATTAAGGAGACTAGTGTATATACCCTGTAATATTATACTTTTCAAGAAAGGCATCCAGTCCCTTCTTACATGTTAGTAGGGAATCACTCATTACAACATCATACGGCAGAGAGTTCCATAGTCTCACTGCTCTTACAGTAAAGAATCCGAGTCTGTGAGTATGCTTAAACCTTCTTTCCTCCAGACGTAGAGGATGCCCCCTTGTCCCCGTCACAGGTCTAAGAGTAAAAAGATCATTAGAAAGGTCTTTGTATTGTCCCCACATATATTTATACATTGTAATAAGATCACCCCTAAGCCTTCGATTCTCCAAACTAAATAACCCCAAGTGTAATAACCTGTCTTGGTATTGCAGACCCCCTAGTTCCCTAATAACCTTGGTCGCTCTTCTCTGCACCCGCTCCAGTTCAGCTATGTCTTTCTTATACACCGGAGACCAGAACTGTACACAATATTCTAAGTGTGGTCGCACTAGTGACTTATATAGAGGTAACATTATGTTCTCCTCATGAGCATCTATGCCTCTTTTAATGCATCCCATTATTTTATTTGCCTTTGCAGCAGCTGCTTGACTCTGGCCACTAAATGTGAGTTTGTCGTCCACCCATACACCCAGGTCTTTTTCAGTGACTGTTTTGCCCAGTGTTTTACAATTAAGCACATAATTATACAACTTGTTCGTTCTACCCAAGTGCATGACCTTACATTTATCCCCATTAAAGCTCATTTGCCATTTATCAGCCCAAGCTTCTAGTTTACATAAATCCTCCTGTAATATAAAATTGTCCTCCTCTGTATTAATTACCCTGCAGAGTTTAGTGTCATCTGCAAATATTGAAATTCTACTCTCTATGCCCCCTACAAGGTCATTAATAAATATGTTAAAAAGAAGCGGGCCCAAAACTGACCCCTGTGGTACCCCACTGCTAACCGTGACCCAGTCCGAGTGTGCTCCATTAATAACCACCCTTTGTTTCCTATCCCTGAGCCAGCTCTTAACCCACCTACACATATTTTCCCCTATCCCCATTGTTCTCATTTTATGTATCAACCTTTTGTGTGGCACCGTATCAAAAGCTTTTGAAAAGTCCATGTACACCACGTCCACTGCATTCCCTTGGTCCAGTCCGGAACTTACCTCTTCATAAAAGCTTATCAGATTAGTCTGACAGGAACGGTCTCTTGTAAACCCATGTTGATATTGGGTCATAAGGTTATTCTTCTCCAGATACTCCAGTATAGTATCTCTTAGAAAACCCTCCAGGATTTTACCCACAGTTGAGGTTAAACTTACTGGCCTATAATTTCCAAGTTCAGTTTTTGTCCCCTTTTTGAATATTGGCACCACATTTGCTATACGCCAGTCCTGTGGTACAGACCCTGTTATTATGGAATCTTTAAAGATTAAAAATAGTGGTCTATCTATGACTGTGCTTAGTTCCTGCAGTACTCGGGGGTGTATCCCATCCGGGCCCGGGGATTTGTCAATTTTAGTGATTTGTAGACGCCGCCGTACTTCCTGCTGGGTTAAGCAGGTGACATTTAATGGAGAATTTTTATCCCTGTTCATGTTATCTGTCATGGGATTTTCTTGTGTAAATACTGTTGAAAAAAAGTCATTTAGCATATTGGCTTTTTCCTCATCCTCATCCACCATTTCACCCAGACTATTTTTAAGGGGACCAACACTATCATTTTTTAGTTTCTTACTATTTATGTAGTTAAAGAATATTTTGGGATTATTTTTACTTTCTCTGGCAATGAGTCTCTCTGTCTCAGTCTTTGCTGTCTTGATTTGCTTTTTACAGAATTTATTTAATCTTCTGTATTTATTTAATGCCTCATCACTACCTACTTGCTTTAATTCTCTAAATGCTTTATTTTTATCTCTTATTGCGCCCCTTACAGCTCTATTTAGCCATAGTGGTTTCCTCCTATTTCTCGCATATTTATTCCCATACGGTATATATTGTGAACAGGTCCTATTCAGGATGCTAATAAACGTCTCCCATTTTCTTTGTGTATTTTTATGTCTCAGGATATCGTCCCAGTTAATTGCACCAAGATCATCTCTCATCCGTTGGAAATTTGCCTTCCTGAAGTTTAGTGTCCTTGTAACACCTCTACTACACATCTTATTAAAGGATACATGAAAACTTATTAATTTGTGATCACTATTACCCAAGTGACCCTCAACCCTTACATTTGATATGCGGTCTGGCCTGTTGGTTAATATTAGGTCTAGCAGTGCCCCCCCTCTTGTGGGTCCTGAACCAGTTGTGAAAGGTAATTGTCTCTCACAGTTGTCAGAAACCTATTACCTTTGCTGGAACTGCAGGTTTCGGTTCCCCAATGTATTTCAGGGTAGTTGAAGTCCCCCATAATAATGACTTCTCCTTGAGTCGCTGCTTCATCTATTTGCTTTATGAGGATATTCTCTGTTGCTTCCATTATTTTTGGAGATTTATAACAAACCCCTATCAGTAGTTTATTATTTTTCCCCCCTCCCCTTATCTCTACCCACAGGGACTCTACATTTTCATTAGATTCATATATATTATCACGAAGGATGGGTTTTAAGGATGATTTTACATATAAACACACGCCTCCCCCTCGCTTATTTGTTCGGTCATTTCTGAACAGACTATAGCCCTGTAAATTAACAGCCCAGTCATGGCTCTCGTCCGGCCATGTCTCAGATATCCCCACCATGTCATAATTATGTTCCAACAACATTAACTCCAGTTCCTCCATTTTGTTGGCGAGACTTCTGGCATTAGTATACATGCACTTTATGTGTCTCTCTGTACCTCTATTCTTTCTAAAATTATTAACTGTTCTAACCCCACCCCCCATGCCACCTCCACCCCCAATGTCATTATTTGTGCCCAGGTCTCTATCTGCACTGTCTTCCCCTCCTATAAAAGGAATACCCTCCCCCCCCCCCCCGTCCCTAGTTTAAACACTCCTCCAACCTTCTAGCCATTTTCTCCCCCAGCACAGCTGCACCCTCCCCATTGAGGTGCAGCTCGTCCCTAGCGTAGAACCTGTAGCCAACTGAGAAGTCGGCCCAGTTCTGCAGGAACCCAAACCCCTCCTTCCTACACCAATTCCTGAGCCACTTATTAACCTCCCTAATCTCCCGTTGCCTCTCTGGCGTGGCACGTGGTACAGGAAGTATTTCCGAAAATACCACCTTGGAGGTCCTTGCTTTAAGCTTACAGCCTAATTCCCTGAAATCATCTTTAAGGACCTTCCACCTACCTCTAACTTTGTCATTTGTGCCAATGTGCACCATGACCGCTGGATCCTCTCCAGCCCCTCCCAGTAATCTGTCAACCCGATCAGCGATGTGTCGGACTCGAGCGCCAGGTAGGCAGCACATATATATATATATACGTATAGTGACAGTAAGCCGTTAGTGGTCATAGCCATGGACACCTGAGGCTGGTTTTACACGGCTGGTTGTTGTGGGCCGTATGGCCGTAATTTCCACGTTCTTCCACAAAAACGGGCCGCAAAACACCTTGGATCACCTTTTTTCCCCTGTTACAACAAGTTGATGGGAAAAAACGGCGATCCGCAAATACAGTGTAACGCAAAAACAAGCTAACGTTTTTGCTGTACCATTGAAATGCATTGCGTCCATGTCTGTAAGCTGTGAAAAATATCGGCCATACGGAGCACGGCCCTCCTAATTTTTGCAGCCCCATAGGAATGTATTTGGGGCTCAAAAATGGCCTTCAAAAACATGGCAAGTGTAAAACCAGCCTAAGCTACTGCAATGCCCTGCACATGAGGTAAGAGGCATAATAATCAGAAGAACTATACGACATTTCTAATTGGAGGTATTTGCTAATATTATTATTACTATATCTACTAGACATTGAAAAGGATCTTGGCGCTGGGAATCCCCCTTCAAGGACGGAGACCTTTTTCATTTCAGCACTTTGGTTTTTCTCTCTTCTTCCCTCGAGCCATAGCTTTCATATATTTTCTCGTCTGTGTCGCCATGTGAGGCTCGCTGTAGTTCTGATTGACACTGTTCATTTTACCATTCATTGGTAAATGGGGGAAAAAAACAGCATTTATCGAGCAGTAAAAATGAAATGATGACGTGATTCTCCAGATGAGTGCCATTATACAATTTGTTTAAAGTGCCTAAAAAAATTCACAACTTTGCAAAAAAAAAAAGAATTTTTATTTTGTGTCACAGTTTTCCCAGAGTCGTAAGTTTTTCACGCCTCCCTCGATGGAGCGGTTCTTGTATTTTGCATTCCAAGCGTTAGTTTTATTGATACCATTTTGTGGTAAATACGATTCTTCTTATTGCATTTTTTGTTATTATTCTGTCTATTAGGCCTTCACATACAGTGGATAGAAAAAGTCTACACATCCTTGTTACCCCTTCACAACATATGACATACTGGCATTTAACACATGCCAGAAGGGGGGTGAGTTATTCCACACGCTCATTAGCGCGCTTGTGATGTGATTGCAGGGCGCCGATGGGTTGCCATGACAGCATGCTGATGACCCCCGTATGTTGTGAGTTCATTTTCCCCTTCACCATTGAGGTCTGATGAACTCCCTCTTCTGGTGAAGGAAGGTAGTGAGGCTGATTACCAAGCACCTGAGCAGAATGATGATGACTGGGTGACTGGAATTGCTGACTGGATATAAGGCAGCCGACGCCATTCTGCCTTGCGGGTGATTTCTCTGAGGGATTCTAGGAGACCAGTCTGATTCCTACTCCTCAAAAGCTAAGTTTTCTGCTCTGCTTTTTGCATTTGTGTTTTGGTTTTGTTTTGCCTTGTTTTTCTGGATTTCTGCCATTCCCTGCTGGGGTGAGCTGAATTCCTTTTTACTCTGTCTTCAGAAAATACCTGAGTACTGATATAGTCTTTTTGAAGCCTAGCGTCTTCAGGGCTTTTTTCCCTATCAGCCTGTTGGCTCTTGTTTTGATAGGGTTTTTGGCGGATTGCAGACAGCAGCTTTTCTATCCTGTCCTATTTAGTTAGCTTGGGCCCCATCATTTGCTCAGCCTATCTTTCTATCTGTGTGTTTTTTCATCTTGCTTCACCGTCATTATATGTTGGGGGCTGCCTATTGCTTTGGGGTCTGCTCTGGGGCAGTTTAGATTTCCCTTTCTGTCTTTAGGCTATTTAGTTCTCCGGCTGTGATCGAGGGGTCTAGGGCACCGTAGGAACCCCCCACGGCTACTGCTAGTTGTTGTTGATAGGTTCAGGGGTCTGCAATCTGATAGTTGCCAACTTCTCTTGTTTTCTGGACTTAGCTAGTATTTCTGTTTTTGCCTCCTACGGTGACTCATTCATAACACCCGTACCTGTCATTACATTCCTTCTGTGAATACCAGCTCGTGGCTGACATAAGTACAGTAAAGCAATCAGACGATCTCAGCGTTAATTCCCCAAAGGGGACTAACAAGTACAGCGAAAAGTTAAAAAAAAATGTTTTAAGAAAGAAAAAATATATAAACATTCAAATCAACTCCCTTTTCCCCATTAAAATTAAGAAATATAAATAATAAAAAATACCAGGGCTGTGGAGTCGGTAAGCCAAACCTGCGACTCCGACTCCTCAATTTCCCTTACACCGACTCCGACTCCCACACATATTGCTTATATTTAAGTGAAATATTTATTGTAGTACAATGTGAACATCAGACATTTAATCATTTTTATGATACAATAATCAAGACATTTAGATAGAACATAATATATATTTATTGGAATACAACTTTAGAACACAAAAAACTAATAAATTGTAAATATGTAATATACTATGTAATATCGATTACATATACAGTATACACTCACTGGCCACTTTATTAGGTACACCATGCTAGTAACGGGTTGGACCCCCTTTTGCCTTCAGAACTGCCTCAATTCTTCGTGGCAGAGATTCAACAAGGTGCTGGAAGCATTCCTCAGAGATTTTGGACCATATTGACATGATGGCATCACACAGTTGGCGCAGATTTGTCGGCTGCACATCCCTGATGCGAATCTCCCGTTCCACCACATCCCAAAGATGCTCTATTGGATTGAGATCTGGTGACTGTGGAGTCCATTTGAGTACAGTAAACTCATTGTCATGTTCAAGAAACCAATCTGAGATGATTCGAGCTTTATGACATGGCGCATTATCCTGCTGAAAGTAGCCATCAGATGCCTGTTCTTAGCTGAGAGGAGTGGTACCCAGTGTGGTCTTCTGCTGCTGTAGCCCATCTGCCTCAAAGTTCGACGCACTGTGCGTTCAGAGATGCTCTTCTGCCTACCTTGGTTGTAACGGGTGGCAATTTGAGTCACTGTTGCCTTTCTATCAGCTCGAACCAGTATGCCCATTCTCCTCTGACCTCTGGCATCAACAAGGCATTTCCGGCCACAGAACTGCCGCTCACTGGATTTTTTTTCTTTTTCGGACCATTCTCTGTAAACCCTAGAGATGGTTGTGCGTGAAAATCCCAGTAGATCAGCAGTTTCTGAAATACTCAGACCAGCCCTTCTGGCACCAACAATCATGCCACGTTCAAAGGCACTCAAATCACCTTTCTTCCCCATACTGATGCTCGGTTTGAACTGCAGGAGATTGTCTTGACCATGTCTACATGCCTAAATGCACTGAGTTGCCGCCATGTGATTGGCTGATTAGAAATTAAGTCTTAACACACAGTTGGACAGGTGTACCTAATAAAGTGGCCAGTGAGTGTATATATATAACACTATGTAATAAACTATGTAAGTGGCAAAAAACAGTTTTCAACAAAAACATACTAAATAACATTTGTGCAGTCTATGAATTTGTTCTAAGAAATAGAATTGCCTCCATCAGATCCTCCTTCATAGATGACCTAAAATCTGACCTAATAATTTTAAGGCCAGAGAACAACCTCTCTACAGTAACTTGGGTTGGAGGCAAAGCCGTAACCACATGGGCAACATCGATAACAATTTCCAGGTATAAAGGAATTGCCTCCTGCACAGTCAGTTTTGATGAATGGTTGAATTTTTCTATTTCTTTGAGAGCAAGTGAAACATTTTGCTGAAATATGGTCAATCTGCTTGCTATAGGAGACGAAGTGAAATCTTTTTCCTTGCAGCAACGCTTTGCCTGCTCCATATCATCCAAGTACTTGTCAAAGTCAAACTCCTCATCTGATGAGGATGAAGATATGGCAGCAGTAGCACTGTCAGGACCCAAGTCCTCTTGCGCCTGGCAGTCCTCCTGTAGGCCACTCATCCTAACTGCTACCTCAGTCAGAGCTTCTTTTCCTTTAGTAAGCTGTTGATCATCAAGCAATATACGATGACTTGGGTCCACATAAACAGCTGCCAGAAGAAATTTATTTTCCAATAGCTGTGTCTCTCTCCATTTCATTGAAGCAGAAATGCCATCTGCAATTAAATCTCCTCTTTGGGACAGGCAAAATAGCAAGTTCTTCCACTCCCTTATGAAAATTCCAGGAGTTAAATCCTCAGCTTGTAATTTTTTAGTCACGGTAAATAGGTGATTATGCAATTCCTTCAATTCAGCCACCTGTGTCCATTGACCTTCATTTAGGGTTACCTGAGGGTTCGCCATATATATAAGAAACGGTTTTAGCCAGGATCAAAACTAGGGGGGGCAGAACCTCATACTGCTCCGCAGAATCTCATACTGCACACCTCAGCTGCTGCAGAACCTCATACTGCACACCAATACACTTGAAAATAAAGCCTGCACCTTACGATGTGGTGAATGCAGTCTATTTATTCCAACTATCAATTGATGTTGATGTGTTACTGAAGACGAGCAATGCCTGTCCTGGATGTCCTTTTGGGCAGCCTGACTGGTGCTAAAAAAAAAAGAAGTGTTAAGGGCCTGTCACACTAAGAGATATCGCTAGCAATATCGCTATAACTTGTGACGTTATAGCGATATTGCTAGCGATATCGCTGTGTCTGATACTTACCTACGACCCGCTCCCCCGCTGGTTATCGCTGATCGCGCGAGAGCGTCCAGGACTGTTTTTCGTCGTCAGCTTCCTGCGGTGCTTCCTGCTGTGACGACGAGCAACACGTGGAGCCGGGCGGGAGGACGTCAGGATCGCCTGGTGTGACAGGTAAGTAGCGACCCCCGTCCCCAGCGATGTCGCTAGTGAGATCTGCCTATGTGGCAGCTCACTAGCGACCACTTAGCGATGTACCAGCGATCGTGACCACGTCATATCGCTGGTCGGGATCGCTGGTACATCGCTAAGTGTGACAGTACCTTTAGTCTGTGTGCTACACGGCTTTCATTCTTTTTGGTACAGATAAGATATGGATAGACAGATATGGATAGATAGAGCAGATTTCTAATCTGCTTTTGCTATTGAAAACATTATCTATGAGCTCAAAAACCTTTCAGGTGATGCGGTTTTTTAAAAAGCTGATCGGCTTTTGCAGATGAAAAACGTATCCTCAAAAAACGCAGCAAAAACGCTGTGTGAATGTAGCCTTAGATCAGGAATAGAACAGTCATTTATAGGACATTTCATAACTATCCCAAATTCCTATGAAAAAATATTCAGCACATTCTGCATTGAACTACTGTACCCAATTTATTATATATTTTAGGAGTCTGAGTCGGACCATTTTATACCGACTCCACCAAAATGAGCTCCGACTCCGCAGCCCTGAAAAATACACATATTTGGTATCCCTGTGTTGGCAGAGTCCGATCTATCAAAATATAAAATAATCTTATCGGTAAACGACGTAACGAGAAAGACAAAACATCAGAGATGCGGGTTTTGGCCACCGTAAGAAAACCAAAAAATGTATTAACAGGTGATCAAGCTATCGTATCTACCCCAAAGTGATATCAATAAAAACAATGACTCTGGGTGCAATAAATAAGCCCTCACACAGGTCCACATACCAAAAGTTTAAAACGTTACGGCTCTTGGAAATTAATAATAATAATACATTTTATTTCTATAGCGCCGACATATTCTGCAGCACTTTACATTTCAGAGGGGACTTGTACAGACAATAGACATTACAGCATAACAATAATCACATAGATCATAACAGATACCAAGAGGAATGAGGGCCCTGCTCGCAAGCTACAATCTATGAGGAAAGAGGGAGACACGAAAGGTGGGTGGTAACAGTTGCCCTGATTGTATGGACCAGCCATAATGTTAAGTGTGTAACAGTACAGACACAGAGGGCTAATGGATGCATAAAGCATGTGGGAACATGATGCGGGGAACCTGGTTATGGTAAAACTTTTGGCTGTGCCACATAGGGATAGATTAGGTAAATGTGTTGAGGCGGTAGGCCAGTCTGAATAAATGCATTTTCAGGGCACGCTTAAAATTGTGGGGATTGGGGACTAATCGTATTGACCTGGGAAGTGCATTCCAGAGAATTGGCACAGCACGTGTATAGTCTTGAAGACGGGAGTGGGAGGTTCTGATTATTGAGGATGCTAACCTCAGGTCATCAGCAGAACGGAGGGTGCGGGTAGGATGGGTGTACTGAAACAAGGGAGGAGATGTAGGGTGGTGCTGAGCAATGAAGAGCTTTGTGGGTGAGGGTAATAAGTTTGTACTGGATTCTGGAGTGGATGGGTAGCCAGTGTAATGACTGGCACAAGGTAGAGGCATCGGTGTAACGATTGGCGAGGAATATGATCCTGGCAGCTGCATTCAAGACAGATTGGAGGGGGGAGAGTTTGGTAAGAGGGAGACCGATTAGAAGGGAGTTATAATAGTCGAGACGAGAATTAATAAGAGAAACAGTCAGAGTTTTTGCAGAGTCAAAAGTAAGAAAAGGTTGAATTCTAGAAATGTTTTTGAGGTGCAGATAACCAGAGCGAGCTAGTGATCGGATGTGGGGGACAAAGGAAAGCTCGGAGTCAAGTATGACCCCAAGACAGCGGGCATGTTGCTGGGGAGTAATAGTAGAACCACACACAGAAATGGCAATGTCGGGTATTAGGTACATTAGTAGCGGGAGGAAACACAAGGAGTTCAGTCTTTGACAGGTTCCGTTTCAGATATAGTGAGGACATGATGTTAGACACAGCGTTTAGACAATTGCCGGTGTTTTCTAGAAAGGCTGGCGTGATGTCAGGAGAAGAAGCGTATAATTGGGTGTCGTCAGCATAGAGATGGTACTGGAAACCAAATCTACTGATTGTTTGACCAATAGGGGCAGTGTACAAGGAGAAGAGGAGGGGGCCTAGGACTGATCCTTGAGGAACCCCAACAGTAAGGGGAAGGTGAGAGGAGGAGGAATCGGCAAAAGATACAGTAAAGGAGCGGTCAGAGAGATAGGAGGAGAACCAGGAGAGAACGGTGTCCTTGAGGCCAATGGAACGGAGCTTAGTGAGGAGGAGCTGATGATCCACAGTGTCGAATGCTGCAGAGAGATCCAAGAGAATTAGCATGGAGCAGGGACCATTAGATTTAGCTGTTAGTAGAGAGTTTTCTGAGAGATAGCGGATAAGACGGGAGTGGACCAGGCGTTCCAGGAGTTTAGAGATGAAGGGAAGATTAGAGACAGGTCTATAGTTATCGACACAGTTTTGGTCGAGGGATGGTTTTTTAAGTAGTGGATGTATGATGGCATGCTTAAATGAGGAGGGAAAGATACCAGAAGAGAGAGAGAGGTTAAATATTTTAGTTAGGTGAGGGGTGACAGCAGGGGAAAGGGTCTGGAGGAGATGTGACGGAAATGGTCACTGGTGCAAGTGGTTGGGCGAGAAGATGCAAGGAGCCTACTTACTTCTTCTGTGACTGGTTCAAAGTCAGAGAGTGAGCTAGATGCAGTGGGGGAGGGAGGACAGTGCATGGTATGAGGGGATTGGGAGATAATTTCCTGTCGGATCTGGTCAATTTTTTCTTTGAAGTAATTGGCCAGATCGTCAGCTCGGAGCTCCGTGGTTGGGGCCTGTACTCTTGGGTTGAGTAGAGAATGAAAGTGTCAAAGAGACGTTTCGGGTTATTGGACAGTGAGGTGATGAGGGTGTTGAAATAGGTTTGTTTGGAGAGGTGAAGGGCAGTGTTGTATGTTCTAAGCATAAACTTATAATGGATTAAATCTTCGGGTAGGTTGGATTTTCTCCACAGACGTTCGGCGCACCTGGAGCACCGCTGCAGGAAACGTGTTTGCAGGGTGTGCCAGGGTTGTCGCCGTCTGTGTTGTGGTGTTCTATGTAAATTATAACACAAACAATAATTTTCTTTTTACATATTAATTTTTTTGTTCACTACTCAAATAAAATAAAAACTATGCATGTTTAGCACCTGCCTAATCATACTGATCTGAAGAATCATATTGCCAGGATATTTTTACCATAAAATGAACTTTGTAAATAAAAAAAAAACAAAGAAGAATTTTGAAATTACGTTTTTTTAAGGTATTTTGCCGCACTTTTTTTTTTTTCTGTTTTTCCAGTGCTTGGCATGATGAAATGAATGGTATTACTCAAATGTACAACTTCTCCTGCAAAAAACAAGCCCTCACACTGCTGTGTTGATGGAAAAATAAAAAACGTTATGTCTCTTAGAATAAGGCGAGGAAAAAACGAAAGTGCAAAAAAATGGAAATTGGCCATGTCAGGGAATGGTTAAAATGCCAGATGTTTGTAACATAAAATATCCTACCAAAAAGAATAATTTCAGAACTTCTCCACCTTTTGTGTCGCCCTTAGTCTGTATAAACCATTGAGAAACAAACAAATCATTTCGAGTGAACTAAAATAATGTAGTTTTATAACTGTGAACACACTCTTATAATTGGCGAACTGGTAAGTGCACAGCAGCCGTCATTTAGAAAATGTTTCTCTGGTCTAGGAGGATTTTCCAAACATTTTTTTTGCAATTTCAGTAAAAGCAATGGTTCGTAAACAGCTAATAACACAGCAAAGGGATTCCATTGGAGAAAGTTATCAGCTAGAACAATGGTACAAAAACATTTCCAAGGCATAAGATAAACCACTGTGAAGATGTCAGACGTCATCAAGGAGGGGCTTAAATGTGGCACAATAATGACATTACCTAGGGTGTGCCTCAAAAATTGATGAAAATCCGTGAAGAAAATTGATTTAGGAGTCTGCCAAGAGGCCAACAGCAATATTAAAGGAGCTGCAGGAATTTCTGGCAAGTCCTGGTTGTGTCCTACATGTCATAACAATCTTGCATATTCTTCCTATGTCCGGCTTTTGGGGTGGGTTAGGAAGATGGAAATATTTTCTTAGAAAAGAAAAACATCCAATCCCAGCTGTGTTTTGCCAAAACCTTCACTGAATCTGCCAGAATCATGCAAAAAAATGTATAATGTCTTGAGACAAGGTTGAACTTTTTGACCATATTTCTAAAAGATCTGTTTGTTGCTAAGACAACACTGCACATCACCTAAAGATCACCATCCCCACAGTGAAGCATGATGGGGGGGGCCGCATTGTGCTCTGCAGCTGTTTTTCAAGAGCTGGAACTGGGGCTTCAGTCAAGATGGAGGAAATTATGGACAGTTCCAAATATCAATCAATTTTACATCAAAACATTCAGGCCTGTGCTTAAAAACTGAAGATGAGGAATTTCACCTTTCAGTATGTCGTAAGTAGAAGTCTTTGTTATGCTCCCCCTCAATAGTCATGATAACAAAAAACTCTGCATTTGCATTATAAAAATGGGCACAAGCCCCTTGCTTTGTAAAACTACTAAAGTGAATATTGCATTTAAAGGGTTACGCAGCAGAGATGAGAATTTTCTCTGGTCCTGGCTGTTGCACTTGGGTTTCAGCTCTCGATCCCACTGTGACTCATCCCATACCATTATGGAGCTTTCAGGAAGGGGTTATTGTATTATATTTCTTTCCAATGGAAATGAAGGAGTTGTACTAAAACTTCACAAATATATAAAAAAATCAAAGCGGTTTTGAGGATATATTGCAAATTTTTAAATCCCGAGCATCTGCTGTCTGGGATGGACTTTTGCTTAATTTTTCCAGATTTGCCACCCAATGCCCTGTCACCCATGTGAAATCTGCTGCCAATTAGCTCTCTGTACGGCTCAGTTCACACGAGCGTAGAAAGAAAATCGTCCTAGTTTGTTTCATTTAGAGAAAAAATGGCGCCTTTCATCTCCATTGTCCTCCATATGCAAATACAATTTCTTATGTTAAATAATTTTTATTGTATCCATAAAAATCAAATGCCGTACGGTGGCTCCATATGGGATCCGATTTTTTTTGCTCGTGTATAGATTTGAGTGGGAGAGTTTCTGGCTTTCGAAATCAGACAAATTCTAAATGTTTTCCTTTTACTTATAAATGTCCCCCATCTATGACAGCACCCCCCACAACACTTCTTATTTTCACTACTTATTTTGTACTTATGAGCTTCTTCCTCGGTTGAGCGGGCGAGACGCAATCTACAGGTTGGATCGCTATCCCCCGCCAGAGTTATTACAGTATTATTTATTATTATTATTAGCGCACCATTGATTCAATGGTGCTGTACATAAGAAGAGGTTATGTGCAAATTACATACAGGGGTTGGACAAAATAATGGAAACACCTAACGTGTTGTCATCATAATCTTAGAACATGTTATAAACATGCAAACCGTGACATATGGTAATGTTTTGTAGTTGATTATTTGTGTTATGTGATATGTGTATGTAAATTAACTGTTTGTTTTGCAGAATTGTCAGAACATTGATGAGAACCTGATACCAATGGCAGACCTCTCGGATTTTCAAAGAGGCCAAATAGTTGGTGCTCGTATGGCAGGCGCTAGTGTAACAGAAAGTGCCCGAATGCTTGGCATGTCAAGAGGTACAGTCTCTAAAGTAATGACTGCATTTGAAAGAGAAGTAAAAATGTGCGCAGCAAAGCACAGGTCCGGCTGAAAGTCGAAGTTGACTGAGAGAGACCGTCGGACTCTAAAGCGAATTGTGAGAGAGGATCGCAAGACCACGGCTCCGAAAATCACTGCTGAGCTCAATGAACACATGCAGAACCCAGTTTCCACGAAAACTTCGTTGGAAGCGGCACAAATCTGGATTCCACGCAAGAGCTGCAATTAGAAAACCGCTGCTCTCAATGACAAATGTTTCCAAGCATTTAGAGTGGTGTAGAAACCTCCAGAATTGGTCCATCGAGCAGTGGAAACGTGATATTCTCAGACGAATCATCGTTTACCCTATTTCCGACCTCCGGCCGAGTGTACGTTTGGAGACAGCCGAAAGAAGCATTCCATCCAGACTGCCTTCTCCCAACAGTAAAACATGGCGGAGGTTCTGTAATCATCTGGGGTGCTATTTCGTGGAGATCCGCCAGGCCAATGATATCCATTCATGGAAGAATTAACAGCCGAGATTATTTAGGCATTTTGGGCGACCAAGTGCATCCTATGGTTCAAGCACTGTTCCAGGAGGGGAGCGCCATCTTTCAGGATGATAATGCACCAATTCATACAGCTAGAATCGTTAAAGCATGGTACGAGGAACATTCTAATGAAGTTGAGCATCTCATCTGGCCCCCACAATCCCCAGACCTCAACATTATTGAGCATTTATGGTCGATTTTAGAGATTCAAGTTAGACATCGATTTCCGCCACCATCGTTGCTCAAAGAACTGGAGGGTGTTTTAACTGAAGAATGGGCTAAAATTCCTTTGGAAACAACTCACACCTTGTATGAATCCATACCTCGGAGAATTGAGGCTGTAATCGCTGCAAAAGGTGGACCTACACCATATTAAACTAACTTTTGTTGATGTTTCCAGGTGTTTCCATTATTTTGTCCAACCCCTGTATATAAACTTCAGAGAACAAACAGTGACAGAGAGGAGAGGGCACTGCCCTTCTAGGCTCACAGGTTACAGAAAAGTGAGGAAGGAGACAGTGGTCTGGTCACAGCAGCTCCGATGGCGTTGACGCGACAGCTCCAATGGGGTTAAAGCGGCAGCTCCGATGGTGTTGAGGTGGCATCTCTGGTGAGGTGGCAGCTCTGGTGGTGGTGAGGCACAGCTCCAGTGATGGCAATGTGGCAGCAAGGCAGCAGCTCTGGTGCACATGAGGCGGCAGCTCCGGTGGTGGCGAGTTGGCAGTTCTGGTGGTGGCAAAGCGGCAGCTCTAGTGGTGGCAAGGCAGCAGCTCTGGGGGTGGCGATGTGGCAACAAGGTGATGGAGAGGCGGCAGCTCCCGTGATGGGGATGTGGCAGCAAGGTGACAGCTCTGGTAGTGGAGAGTTGACAACTCTGGTGGTGGTGAGGCGACAGCTCTGGTGGTGGCGAGGCAGCAGCTCTGGTGGTGGTGATACTGCAGCTCCAGTGATGGCGATGTGGCAACTCCGGTGGTGGCGAGACGGCAGCTCTGGTGGTGGTGAGGCGGCAGTTCCGGTGATAGCAATGTTACAGCTCCGGTGGCGGTTAGGCGGCAGTGGGATTACTGCAGGCTGCAGCTTTCTTGAAGAGGTTAATTTTCAAGTTCAGTCTGAAAGTTCTGAATGTGGTGTATAATTGGATGTGTTGGGGCACAGAATTCCAGAGGACAGGGGACACTCAGGGGAAGTCTTGGAGTCAATAAAGTGAGGAGCGAATAAGTGTGGACGAGAGAAGACAGTCTTTAGAGAATCGGAGGTTACGTTATGGAAGATATCGAGAGATTAGTTTGGAGATGTGCGTAGGATACAGATTATGGACGGCTTTGTAGGTCAGTGTTAGTAGTTTGAACTGGATATGTTGGGGAATTGGGAGTCGATGCAGGCATTTGCAGAGTTGAGAAGCAGAGGAGTAGGTAGGCGACAGAGGAGGATATTGCAGTAGTTGAGGTGGGAGATGATGAGGCATTACTTTTTAGTGCATTCAGGATTGAGGAAAGGACGGATTCTGAAAATATTTTTGAGTTGTGCCTACAACTGCAAGTGTTTTCCTTTTTCCTATTGTCAGGATTTCACTATGGCGCACCCCTACTTCTTTTAGGTAAAGGCGTTTTCTGGTCAAAACCAATAAGTCTGCAGTCACACTGTGTGACTGCAGACATAAATCCCCACAGTGCACACACTGCGCTGTTGTGAACGCTCTTAATCTAACTTCTGAGTTGGGGCTCCCTCTGGTGGTTACTGCGGGTAGTGGAGCTGGCCGGGTTGACAGAAGTCTGCCACCTGGTGATTTGGTTTCTTCCTGTGGATTTTGAGGTCTGCTGTCTCCTGCCTGATCCTGCATTTTTTCAGTTAAGTTGTTCATTTGCTAATCCTTTGCATCTGATCTGGTTTTCCTTTTTCTGCTTTGCTGCTGGGGCAGTGTTGGACCCCGCTCCAGATGTTACAGCTTGTGTCAGTTTGTTCAGTCCCCTGTTATATTAGTCTCTTTTGCTTTGCTGCCAGTTCATACCAGAATACTGATATAGTGGGGGAGAGGTCGTGAGACCTCAGTGTTTTTTGTACATCTGACGTGTTGGATTTTTTTTTAGGGTTTTGTGTGATTGCAGACAGTGTCCTACCTGTCCTATTCTGTCTAGACAGTTTGGGCTCCATCATTTGCTCAGTCTATTTTCCTGCCTGCGTTTGTGCTTCATCTTGTCTCACCGACAATATATGTTTGGGGGCTATCTATTCCTTTGGGGTTCTACTCCGGGGCAGTTTAGATTTCACCTTTCTTGCTTTAGGCTTAGTTAGCTCTCCGGCTGTGCCGAGGCCTCTAGGGCATCATAGGTATGCCCCACGGCTACTGCTAGTTGTATTGTTAGGATTAGGGGTCTGCAATCCGCTAAGTTACCAACCTTTCTGGTTTCCTGGTGGCCTAGCCTATTCCTGCCATCCTCCTAGGTGACCTATTCATAACAGAATCACCAGCCTAAACTGTAGACTCTAGGGTACTCTAAAGAAGGAAAGAATTGTAAAAAAAAAAAAAAGGTGTCAGAATTGTTTTTATATATTTTATCCTCTTTTTCTCTGGGGCCATAGGAGGATTTTTTCTTTAATGGAGACTAAACAATGGTCCGATCGTGTTGAGCAGCTCGCTGCTGAAGTGCGGGGAATTTCCACCTATCTCGCTCAATCATCTGCTGTAGAACCAAAGATCCCTACTCCTGATGTGTTTAGTGGGGATCGGTTTACATTTTTGAATTTTAATAATAATTGTAAACTATTTTTCGCTTTGAAACCTAACTCATCGGGGAGCTCGGTGCAGCAGGTTAAAATGGTCATCTCCCTGCTGCGCGGCGATCCCCAGGACTGGGCTTTTTCTCAGACACCTGGAGATCCTATTCTGGCTAATGTGGATGAGTTTTTTCAAGCCCTGGGGTTGTTGTATGATGAACCTAATGCTATTGATCAAGCTGAGAAGACCGTATTGGCATTGAACCAGGGTCAGGATGCGGCAGAGTTATTGTGATGGTTACGTGTGACTGGACACACCGCCTCCAGCAGGGCGAATTTCTCTGACACACGTGACCCTGGATACACCGCCTCCAGTAGGGCGAATTTAAATAATATAACGTGCAGCTGGATACACTGCCTCCAGCAGGCGAATTTCAGAATTACTTGTTTATCTGGATACACCGCCTCCAGCAGGGCGAATTTAAATAATAAAGGGAAACAGCAGGGAAACCGATACAATGGAGGGCCCTGCGATAGGGAACGGGGACGTGGAGACCTCCTGCACTCCCCGGAGTCAGTGTCTCTACACTCCTGACGGTCCCTAGACGCACCCGGCGATGAGCAGGATACTTAAAAATCCCTAGCTCGCCCTGCACCTAGCCCTTTCTAGTGAATTGGACGGTGCAGAAACTAATCCCACCACTGCACTAAAACACACATAAGGGAAGTCACAAACAGGGAAAACACCACTTAGCTTTGCTCTGTTGCTATAGCTCCAAGCAACAGAGAACGACACCAAAGTTCAACTTCACCACTGAAGCTTGACAACTTAATTCAGCTTCCACCTGAACCTATAACACCAGAGCTCCCCTGAGCTGCCAGGAACTCCTCTCTGTACTTCCTTCCTCCACCAGACTTGGTTGAAAATGAGCAATATCACCAACAGTGATTGCAACACCTGACACTTTTATAGGTCAGAGCCAGAGCAATCACACCTGCTTTATAATCACGTGCACTAAAGTAACCAGAGTGCAATGACCATAACGGCCACCGGGGGCAAAGCTAGAACTGAAACCACCACAGTGCAATGACCCTAATGGCCACCGGGGGCAAAACTAACTTTAAGCCCACAGCTTAAGGAAAAAAAAGGTTACTTGTGCATTTATCTGTCATAATCCAACGTGGATCAAGACAGTGTTGCTTGTGCATTTATCTGTCATAATCCAACCTGGATCATGACAGTTATATTGTCAAAACTTACAAAAGTGGGCGGTCCTTACTAAATGGAATGATGATGCCCTAGCAGCTCTCTTTCGGAAAGGTCTGGCAGAAACCGTAAAAGATATTATGGTGGGATTTCCTGTCCCCTCTGGTCTTAAAGACTGTATATCAATAGCCATTCAAATTGATCGACGTTTACGTGAACGTAAAACTACGCGAGAGGCGGTGTTGCCTTTTGAACAAACTTCTGAACCCATGCGATGTGATAGGTGTAAGGTAGCCGCTTGTTATTCGATTTGGGGATACTCGCTTTGCAGCCAAATAACCAGGTCCGGCACGGGTTTTTCATAAAAACATCAACATAGTCCATGTGGTTTATTAGGCATCATAAACCATGAACAGCAACAGGCTTTTCACATCAAAGCAGCATAACGTTCATGACAGAGCTCCGCTCTGTTTACCCTGTCGTCACACAGGCTGTGTTATGTCCGGTATGCAGCCTCTTGCCTAAACACAGCTAGCTCACCCTTTCCGGGTTACCTACTTAGCTGCTTCACACTGCAGACGTTCATTCCCTCCAGGGAACTAACACACACGTCGCCACTACTCACAGCGTCCACACGTGCTATCAGGAAGGCAGCCACATCCTCCTGCACGTCGGTCTGACGAGACCTTCCATACGGACCAACCGGGTCCACGCATTCACTCATGTGACCTACACTGGTCAACTTATATGGTCCGTAGCCACGCCCACTGGATCACATGGCTATGACCTCATTGCAGGTCCTACTACCATTCACACACAAACTATTCACTATGGGTGTTTTAGACACACGCCCCAGGGTGGATTTGTAGGTGTTTGGTCCCACCCCTCTCACCAACCACCTGAAGGCTTCTCCCTGACACATTGTACCAGAAACATCAGCAGTACCTCTTGTCAGGATCCTGTCAGCGTCGGCAAACTGCCACGGCTGAGCAGGGTGACTTACCCACACTACGGCCCGGGCCCGGGGTCCGATACTACAGTGAAAGTTCAAGCAGACAGGACCTGCGACACCGAAAGTAGTAAGGAGTACAAGGAACTACGATTATGTGACTGCAGGGGGCGGGGCTTAGCGTCCTACTGCTGCAGATGTAATAAACTTACTGCAGAGATACTGTAGTAGAGGAGAGGGAAACGCAGGTCAGACAAGCAGAGGTCATACACAGAGAGGGCGGTGGGGTACCAGAGGGACGAGCAGAGAATAGTCAAGTCACAGGCAGAGAGTCATACACAGAGAGGGTAGCTCGGTACAAAAGGGACAGGCAGAACTCGTAACAGGGACGGAACCAGATCAAAACCAAACAAGCAACAAGCTATCAGGCACAAGGCACACGTACGCAAGAGGTCAACTAACTCAGCCGAGGGCAGGAGTATAACTGACACTGGATCTAGGTCGAGAGGCCACTAAATAGCCGCCCTCTGCCAGAGAGAGGCAGAAACAATTAACCCCTGTCTGACCAGGACGGGCCAAAGACAAAACCCCATCCTGGATCATGACATCTCTGCTGATCAGCACATACTCAAGCCTTTATCCCAAGGCCACCCACCTTGGCATACATAACGGTCATTTAGCATCCTACTCCTGTTACCACACTGGATGTGCCTGTACACCCGCCCTGGGACACCCACACAGCGCCCCCTAGTGGACACAGTGGTCACTACACCACATAGGGCTTTGTCTAGGGCGCAACGTCAAGAGTTTAGAAGGCGTAATAAGTTGTGCTTCTTTTGTGGGGACGCCTCTCATACTATTTCTGTTTG
This sequence comes from Dendrobates tinctorius, assembly GCF_039654945.1. NCBI lineage: Eukaryota > Metazoa > Chordata > Amphibia > Anura > Dendrobatidae > Dendrobates > Dendrobates tinctorius. The sequence continues at coordinate 9,818,481 of NW_027361840.1, read as the reverse complement.
CCCTAAACGAGAAAAATGTTTTGCTTACTCATTTGCGGTGGGCAGTGTACAGCTTAAATTCCTTTTGGCAGTTACCTTGATCTGCTCCTTGTCCACATTTTCCGCTAAGGCTTTTGTAGATTCAGGAGCAGCTTTGAATCTTGATGATGGATTTGACTTTGCTAAACGTTGTGGTTTTCCCATGATACCCCTGCGGACTCCTATCCCTCTGAGGGGTATTGATGCTACTCCCTTGGTGGAGAATAAACCCCAGTTTTTGACCCAGGTGATAATGCAGGTAGCCCCGGACCACCAAGAGAATTGTAAATTTTTGGTGTTGCACAATTTACATGATATTATTGTACTGGGTTTTCCTTGGTTGCAAACCCATAATCCAGTTTTGGATTGGAAATCTGTGTCTGTGGTGAGTTGGGGTTGTCAGTGTGTTCTTAGTGACACTCCTGTTTTCTCCACCTCTCCCCAGTCTCATGATATTCCTGACTATTTGGCTGATTTTTCTGATGTATTTAGTGAGAGTAAGTCCGTGTCTTTGCCTCCTCATAGGAATTATGATAATTATGATTGAGTTAATGCCCGGGTGTAAGTTTCCCAAGGGTCGGCTTTTCAACTTATCGGTACCTGAACATGATGCTATGCGATCTTATATCAAGGAGTCATTGGAGAAGGGTCATATAAGACCATCCTCTTCACCTTTAGGTGCTGTTTTTTTTGTGTCCAAGAAAGATGGCTCATTAAGGCCATGTATTGACTATCGTTCCCTTAACAAAATCACTATATCAGTACCCGTTACCCCTGATTTCTGATTTATTTTCCAGAGTTAAAAATGCTTGTTGGTCTACCAAGCTTGACCTCAGGGGGGCGTATAATCTTATTCGCATCAAGCACGGGGATGAATGGAAGATGGAGTTTAATACTCCGAAGGGAGTACCTGGTGATGCCTTTTGGGCTCACTAATTCCCATTCCGTCTTCCAATCTTGTATGAACGATATTTTCCGGGACTTTGTGGATAAGTTTTTGATCATTTATCCGGATGATATTTTGATTTTTTCCAGTGATTAGGATTCTCATGTGGAACATGTCTGGACTGTGTTCCAGATTTTGAGGGAAAATTCTCTGTATGTTAAGGGATCGAAGTGCCTCTTTGGTGTACAGAGGATTTCATTTTTGGGATTCATTTTGTCCCGTCTGCTATTGAAATGGACCCGGCCAAGGTACAGTCCATTTATGATTGGGTTCAGCCCACTTCTTTGAAGGCTTTCCAGAAGTTTTTGGGTTTTTCTAATTTCTACCGTAAATTTATAAGTAATTTTTCTGGTATTGTTAAACCACTGACGGATATGACCAATAAGGGCGCTGATGTGGTGAATTGGTCTCCAGAGGCAGTCTCGGCATTTCAGGAGCTTAAGCGGAGATTCACTTCTGTTCTATGGCAACCTGATGTTTCACTCCCATTTCAGGTGGAGATAGATGCTTCTGAGATTGGTGCATGAGCCGTTTTTGTTATGATTGAGTCACCGTAGGAGGCAAAAACAGAAATGCTAGCTAAGTCCAGAAAACCAGAGAAGTTGGCAGCTATCGGATTGCAGACCCCTGAACCTATCAACACAACTAGCAGTAGCCGTGGGGGGTTCCTACGATGCCCTAGACCCCTCGATCACAGCCGGAGAATTAAATAGGCCTAAAGAAAGAAAGGGGAAATCTAAACTGCCCCAGAGCAGACCCCAAAGCAATAGGCAGCCCCCAACTTATAATGACGGTGAAGCAAGATGAAAATACTAACACAGACAGAAAGATAGAATGAGCAAAGAGGGGCCCAAGCTAACTTGATAGAAAAGGACAGGAAGGCTGCTGTCTGCAATCCGTGAAAAACTCTATGAAAATAAGAGCCAACAAACTGACAGTGAAAAAGGCCCTGAAGATGCTAGGCTTCAAAAAGCTATGTCAGCACTCAGGAATATACTGAAGACAGAGCTACAGGCAAAAGGAGATTCAGCTCACCCCAGCAGGGGATGGCAGAATACTGAAAAGCAAGGAAAACAAAAAACAAAACAAAAAGGCTAACAGCCAAAACAGAAAACTTAGCTTTAGGGAGCAGGAATCAGACTGGTGTCCTAGAAGTCCACAGAGAAATCACCCGCAGGGCAGAAGGGCGTCGGCAGCCTTATATCCAGTCTGTGACTCCACTCAGCCAGTCATCCTCATTAGACTCAGGTGCCTGATAATCAGGCTTACTACCTTCCTTCACCAGAATAGGGAGTTCACCAAACCCCAGTGACGAAGGGGAAAATGAACTCACAACAGTACCTCCCCCTTGAGGAGGGGTCACCGAACCCTCAACCACGCCACCAGGGCGATCAGGGTGAGCCCGATGAAATGCACGCACCAATCTTTTGGCATGAATATCAGAGGCAGAGACCCAGGAATTATCCTCCTGACCATAACCCTTCCACTTAACCAAATACTGGAGTCTCCGTCTAGCCAGACGGGAATCCAGTATTTTCTCTACCTCTTATTCCATGTTACCTTCAACCAATACAGGGTCTGGAGGTGCCACCCCAGGAACAACTGGTTCAACAAACCTCTTCAACAAGGACTTATGGAACACATTATGGATTTTAAATGTGACAGGAAGAGCCAAACGAAAAGAGACCAGATTAATAATCTCCAAAATCTTGTAAGGTCCAATAAATCTAGGCTTAAACTTAGGAGAAGCCACCTTCATAGCAATATTTTTTGATGATAACCACACCATATCACCAATCTTAAACTGGGGACCAATGGTCCTATGTCGATTGGAAAACCGCTGGGCCTTTTCCTGGGAGAGAGATAACTTATCCACCACTTGGTCCCAGATCTGGTGCATTCTCTCCACCACAGTGTCAACACCTGGGCAGGCAGAAGGCTCCACCTGCCCTGAAGAAAATCGAGGATGAAACCCAAAGTTACAAAAAAAAGGTGACATCAAAGTGGCAGAACTAGCTCTATTATTTAAAGCAAATTCGGCCAAGGGCAAAAATGAAACCCAATCATCCTGATCAGCGGAAATAAAACATCTCAAATACGACTCCAAGGTCTGGTTTGTTCTCTCTGCCCATTGGTCTGAGGATGAAAAGCAGAGGAGAAGGACAACTGAATTCCCAGCTTGGAACAGAAAGTCCTCCAAAATCTAGACACAAACTGAACTCCTCTGTCAGATACAATGTTCTCAGGAATCCCGTGTAAGCGAACCACCTGTTGCAAAAACAGGGGCACCAACTCAGAGGAAGATGGCAACTTAGGGAGTGGTACAAGATGAACCATCTTAGAGAACCTATCACAAATCACCCAAATAACAGTCATTCTTTGAGAGACCGGCATATCAGAGATGAAATCCATTGAAATATGGGTCCATGGCCTCCTGGGGACCGGCAAAGGCATCAACAACCCACTAGAGCGAGAACAAGATTTAGACCGGGAGCAAGTCCCACAGGACTGCACAAAATTCCTGACATCATGAGACAAGGTGGGCCACCAAAAAGAGCGACTCACCAGATCTCTAGTACCAAAAATACCTGGATGACCAGCCAATGCAGAGCAATGAACTTCAGACATCACTCTCTTCTTCCACTGGTCAGGAACATACAACTTTCCACTGGGACAACGCTCAGGTTTGTCCTCCTGGAACTCTTGCAGAGCAAGTCTCAAATCGGGCGAGATGGCAGAAAGAACTACCCCTTCGCCTAAGATGGTAGCAGGCTTGGTCACCACAGGAGAATCAGCAAAGAAACTCCTAGAGAGGGCGTCTGCCTTGACATTCTTAGTTCCAGGAAGAAAAGCGACCACAAAATCAAAACGTGTAAAAAACAAGGCCCACCTAGCCTGTCTAGGGTTCAAGCGTTTAGACGACTCTAGGTAAATCAAATTCTTGTGGTCAGTGAGGACCACAACTTGATGTTTAGCTCCCTCCAACCAATGTCTCCACTCCTCAAATGCCCATTTCATGGCCAACAGTTCCCGATTCCCCACATCATAGTTACGTTCAGATGGAGAGAACTTTTGGGAATAGAAAGCACAGGGATTCATTTTAGATGTTACAGGATCCTTTTGGGACAAAACAGCTCCTGCACCAATCTCAGAAGCATCCACCTCTACCTGGAACAGGAGTGAGACATCAGGTTTCCGCAAAACCGGGGCAGAGGTAAATCTTCGCTTCAACTCCTGAAAGGAAGCAACAGCCTCAGGAGACCAATTCAAGACATCAGCACCCTTCTTAGTCAGATCAGTCAATGGCTTGGCAATACTAGAAAATTTTGCTATAAATTTCCGATAAAAATTAGCAAAACCCAAAAACTTCTGGAGGGCCTTCAAAGAAGTGGGCTGAACCCAATCATAAATGGCCTGTACCTTGGCCGGGTCCATTTCAATAGTTGACGGAGACAAAATAAATCCCAAAAATGAAATCCTCTGTACTCCAAAAAGGCATTTCGATCCTTTGACATACAGGGAATTCTCCCTCAAGATCCGGAACACAGTCCGAATATGTTCCACATGAGAATCCCAATCCTTGGAGAAGATCAAAATATCATCCAGATAAATAATCAAAAATTTATCGACAAAGTCTCGGAAAATATCGTTCATGAAGCACTGGAAGACAGAAGGGGCATTAGTGAGCCCAAAAGGCATCACCAGGTACTCAAAATGTCCCTCCGGAATATTAAACGCCGTCTTCCATTCATCCCCCTGCTTAATGTGGATAAGATTATACGCCCCCTGAGGTCAAGCTTGGTAAACCAGCAAGCACCTCTAACTCTAGAGAATAGATCCGAAATCAGGGGTAACGGATACTGATATTTAATAGTAATTTTATTGAGGGAACGATAATCAATACAAGGCCTTAAAGAACCATCCTTTTTGGCCACAAAAAAAAAACGGCACCTAAGGGTGAAGAGGATGGTCTAATATGACCCTTCTCCAACGCCTCCTTAATATAGGATCGCATAGCCTCGTGCTCGGGTACAGATAAATTGAAGAGCCGACCCTTGGGAAATTTACACCCCGGGCTTAGTTCAATTGCACAGTCATAACTCCTATGAGGAGGCAAGGACGCAGACTCATTCTCACTAAATACATCATAAAAGTCTGCCAAATAGTCAGGAACATCATGCGACTGAGGAGAGGTGGAAAAAACCGGAGCCTCACTAAAGGCACACCGACAACCCCAACTCACCACAGACACAGATTTCCAATCCAAAACTGGATTATGAATTTGCAACCAGGGAGACCCCAGAACAACGGCATCATGCAGACCATGAAATACCAAAAATCTGCAATTTTCTTGATGGTCTGGGGTGACCCGCATGACCACCTGGGTCCAAAACTGAGGTTTATTTTTAGCCAAAGGAGTAGCATCAATCCCCCTCAAAGGGATAGGCGTCTGCAGAGGTGTCATCGGAAATCCACAACGTTTAGCAAAATCCAAGTCCATTAGGTTTAGCGCTGCTCCCGAATCCACAAAAGCCTTGGCGGAAAATGTGGACAGGGAGCAGATCAGAGTAATTGCCAGAAGAAACTTAGGTTGAACACCACCAACAGAAAACGTGTGTGCAAAGCGTTTCTCTCGTTTAGGACAAACAGAAATAATATGCGAGGCATCTCCACAGAAAAAACACAGCTTATTACGCCTTCTGAACTCCTGACGTTGCGCCTTAGACCAAACTCTATCACATTGCATAGGTTCAGACGTCTGTTCAACCGGTGGCAACACCTCTCGTGCAATCCTGCGTTCACGTAAACGCCGATCAACCTGAATGGCTAATGACATAGAATCGTCCAGACCAGAGGGAACAGGAAATCCCATCATAGTATATTTTACGGCTTCTGACAAACCCTTCCGAAAGAGAGCAGCCAAGGCATTATCATTCCAGGTAGTAAGGACCGCCCACTTTCGGAACTTTTGACAGTACAACTCTGCAGAATCCTGGTTCAATGCCAACAGGGTCTTTTCAGCCTGATCAATAGCATTAGGTTCGTCATACAACAACCCCAAAGCTTGAAAGAATGCGTTCACATTAGTCAGAATAGGATCATCTGGTTTCAAAGAAAACGCCCAATCCTGGGGATCGCCACGCAGCAAAGAGATGACAATTTTAACCTGCTGCGCGGAGCTCCCTGACGAGTTAGGCTTCAAGGCAAAAAATAATTTACAATTATTTTTGAAACTCAAAAATTTAGATCGATCCCCAAAAAATACATCAGGTGTAGGGATCTTTGGTTCAACAGCATGCGAACGAGCAAGGTAGGCGGAAATTCCCCGCACTTCCGCAGCGAGCTGCTCCACATGATCAGACAATTGCTATATCTCCATTGAGAGAAAAAAAAAAAATTCCCCCTACGGCCTCAGAGATATAGAGGAAAGAATATACACACACCTTTTTTTTTTTTTTTTTTAAAACACAATTCTTTCCTGCTATTGAGTACCCTAGGATCTGCGGTATGGCGGGTGATTCTGTTATGATTGAGTCACCGTAGGAGGCAAAAACAGAAATGCTAGCTAAGTCCAGAAAACCAGAGAAGTTGGCAGCTATCGGATTGCAGACCCCTGAACCTATCAACACAACTAGCAGTAGCCGTGGGGGGTTCCTACCAGGGCTGTGGAGTCGGTAAGCCAAACCTGCGACTCCGACTCCTCAATTTCCCTTACACCGACTCCGACTCCAACTCCAACTCCGACTCCACGACTCCGACTCCGACTCCCACATATATTGCTTATATTTAAGTGAAAAATTTATTGTAGTACAATGTGAACCTCAGACATTTAATCATTTTTATGATCCAATAATCAAGATATTTAGATAGAACAGAATATATATTGGTGTACTACCCGGTTTTCATTCTTTTTGGTACAGATACGATATGGATAGACAGATATGGATAGATAGAGCAGATTTCTAATCTGCTTTTGCTATTGAAAACATTATCTATGAGCTCAAAAACCTTTCAGGTGATGCAGTTTTTTAAAAAGATGATCAGCTTTTGCAGCTGAAAAACGTATCCTCAAAAAACACAGGAAAAACGCTGTGTGTGAATGTAGCCTTAGATCAGGAATATAACAGCCATTTATAGGACATTTCATAACTTTCCCAAACTCCTATGAAAAAATATTCAGCACATCCTGCATTGAATTACTGTACCCAATTTATTATATATTTTAGGAGTCTGAGTCGGTCCATTTTATACCGACTCCAACTCCAACTCCGACTCCACCAAAATGAGCACCGACTCCGACTCCACGACTCCGACTCCACAGCCCTGGTTCCTACGATGCCCTAGACCCCTCGATCACAGCCGGAGAATTAAATAGGCCTAAAGAAAGAAAGGGGAAATCTAACCTGCCCCAGAGCAGACCCCAAAGCAATAGGCAGCCCCCAACATATAATGACGGTGAAGCAAGATGAAAATACTAACACAGACAGAAAGATAGAATGAGCAAAGAGGGGCCCAAGCTAACTTGATAGAAAAGGACAGGAAGGCTGCTGTCTGCAATCCGTGAAAAACCCTATGAAAATAAGAGCCAACAAACTGACAGTGAAAAAGGCCCTGAAGACGCTAGGCTTCAAAAAGCTATGTCAGCACTCAGGAATATACTGATGACAGAGCTACAGGCAAAAGGAGATTCAGCTGACCCCAGCAGGGGATGGCAGAATACTGAAAAGCAAGGAAAACAAAAAACAAAACAAAAAGGCTAACAGCCAAAACAGAAAACTTAGCTTTAGGGAGCAGGAATCAGACCGGTGTCCTAGAAGTCCACAGAGAAATCACCCGCAGGGCAGAAGGGCGTCGGCAGCCTTATATCCAGTCTGTGACTCCACTCAGCCAGTCATCCTCATTAGACTCAGGTGCCTGATAATCAGGCTTACTACCTTCCTTCACCAGAATAGGGAGTTCACCAAACCCCAGTGACGAAGGAGAAAATGAACTCACAACACGTTTTGTCTCAAAGAGATCCAGTAACCTTTAAGATGAATCCCTGTGCCTTCTTTTCTCGCAAATTTTCCCCATCTGAACGTAACTATTACGTGGGGAATCGAGAATTGTTGGCCATGAAGTGGGCATTTGAAGAGTGGAGACATTGGTTGGAGGGAGATAGACATCAAGTTGTGGTTCTCACCGACCACAAAAATTTGATTTATCTTGAATCAGCCAAGTGCTTGAATCCTAGACAGGCTAGGTGGGCCTTGGTTTTTACGCGTTTTAATTTTGTGGTCTCCTTCTGTGCACTAAGAATGTTAAGGCAGACGCCCTTTCTAGGAGTTTCTTTGCGGATTCTCTTGATGTGACCGAGCCTACTACCATTCTAAATGAGGGTGTAGTTCTTTCCGCCATCTCATCCGATTTGAGACGTGCCCTGGAGGAATTTCAGGAGGACAAACCTGAACGATGCCCTATGGGAAAATTGTATGTCCCTGACCAGTGGAGGAGAAGAGTAATGTCTGAAATTCATTGCTCCACGTTAGCTGGTCATCCAGGTATTTTTGGTACCAGAGATTTGGTGAGTCGGTCTTTTTGGTGGCCAGCCTTATCTCGTGATATCAGGAATTTTGTGCCGTCCTGTGGGACTTGTTCTCGGTCCAAGCCCTGGTCTCATTCTAGTGATTTGTTGATGCCCCTGCCGATGCCCTGGAGGCCATGGACCCATACTTCAATGGATTTTATTTCTGATCTCCCTGTCTCTCAGTGAATTACTGTTATCTGAGTGATCTGTAATAGATTTTCCAAGACGGTCCATCTTGTACCACTCCCAAAGTTGCCATCTTCTTCTGAGTTGGTGCCCTTGTTTTTACAACAGGTTAATCGTTTGCGCGGGATTCCTGAGTACATTGTGTCGGACAGAGGAATCCAGTTTGTTTCCAGATTTTGGAGAGCTTTTTGTTTCAAACTGGGAATTCAGTTGTCTTTCTCCTCTGCATTTCATCCTCAGACCAATGGGCAGACTGAGAGAACAAACCAGACTTTGGAATCCTATTTGAGATGTTTCATATATGCTGATCAAGATCACTGGGTCTCATTTTTGCCCTTGGCCGAATTCGCACTAAACAATAGGGCTAGTTCTGCCACTTTGATGTCTACTTTTTTCTGTAACTTTGGGTTTCATCCTCGATTTTCTTCGGGGCAGGTGGAAGCTTTGGCCTGCCCAAGTGTGGATTCTGTGGTAGAGAGAATGCAGCAGATTTGGGACCAAGTAGTGGATAAATTGTCCCACTCTCAGGAAAAGGTCCAACGGTTTTCCAACCGGCATAGGACCATTGGTTCCCAGTTTAAAGTGGGTGATATGGTTTGGTTGTCCTCAAAAAATATTCCTATGAAGGTTGCGTCTTCAAAATTCAAGCCAAGGTTCATTGGACCTTATAAGATTTTGGAAATCCTTAACCCTGTTTCTTTCCGTTTGGCTCTTCCAGTTACGTTTAAGATTCATAACGTGTTCCATAAATCCTTGTTGAAGAGGTTTGTAGAGCCAGTAGTTTCCATGGCGGCGCCCCCTGACCCTGTATTGGTTAAGGGTAATTTGGAGTATGAGGTAGAGAAGATTCACGTCTGGCTAGACGGAGACTCCAGTACTTGGTCAAGTGGAAATGTTATGGCCAGGAGGATAATTCTTGGGTCTCTGCTTCTGAAATTCATGCCGAGAGATTGGTTCGTGCTTTTCACTGGGCCCATCCTGATCGGCCTGGTGGTGTGGATGAGGGTTCGGTGACCCCTCCTCAAGGGGGGGGGTACTGCTGTGAACTCTCTTGACCTGACTTCTGAGTTGGGGCTCCCTCTGGTGGTTACTGCGGGTAGTGGAGCTGGCCGTGTTGACAGAAGTCTGCCACCTGACGACGATGATTGGAAGTCAGGGGTTACTGACTGGGAGGATTTAAGTGAGCAGGCTTCCCTCAGTTGCTGCTGGTGACTTGGTTTCTTCCTGTGCATTTTGAGGTCTGCTGTCTCCTGCCTAATCCTGCATTTTTTTAGTTAAGTTGTTCATTTGCTAATGCTTTGCATCTGATCTGGTTTGCCTTTTTCTGCTTTGTGCTTTGCTGTTAGGCTTCAGCATGCTCCCTGCTGGGGCAGTGCTGGACCCCACTCCATATATTACAGCTTGTGTCAGTTTGTTCAGTCCCCTGTTATATTGGTCTCTTTTGCTCTGCTGCCAGTTCACACCAGAATGCTGATATAGTGGGGAAGAGGTCATGAGACCTCAGTGTTTTTTTGTACATCAGACGTGTTGGATTTTTTAGGGTTTTGCGTGATTGCAGGCAGTATCTTTCCTGTCCTATTCTGTCTAGACAGTTTGGGCCCCATCATTTGCTCAGTCTATTTTCTGCCTATGTTTGTGCCTCATCTTGTCTCACCGACAATATGTTTGGGGGCTATCTATTCCTTTGCGGTCTGCTCTGTGGCAGTTTAGATTTCCCCTTTCTTGCTTTAGGCTTAGTTAGCTCTCCAGCTGTGCCGAGGCGTCTAGGGCATCGTAAGTACGCCCCACGGCTACTGCTAGTTGTGTTGTTAGGATTAGGGGTCTGCAATCAGCTAAGTTACCAACCTTTCTGGTTTCCTGGTGGCCTAGCCTATTCCTGCCATCCTCCTCGGTGACCTATTCATAACACTGCGCACTATGGGGTTTCGCGGGTTTCCGACCCAGGACCGGAGGGTATGTATGAGTTATATATTTCACAGCCAGTGGGCACGGCCTCACTCCATAAACTTGTACACCTCATACACCTGTAGTTGCACATGCCCACTGGGCAGCCGCGTCTCTAGATGGGGCGCGGCCTCAGCTCCATACAAATGTATGGAGCGAGGTCGCGCTCACTGGCCACGGTATGTATAACTCATACATATGGCCCCATCACACACAGCGATATTGCCAGTGAGATCACTGATTTTGTGACGCATCAGCGATATCGATGTGTGTGACGGGGATCAGCGACCGGCCCCCCTGCCGGGTATCGCTGATCGCGCTTGATCGTCCAGGGCCATTTTTTGATCGTTGGTCTCACGCTGGCCAGCACGCATCGCTGCGTGTGGCAGCGAGAGACCAGCGATCAGCGACGCTGGTTTCCAATGTAAACATCGGGTATCTAGGAGCCGAGCGGCTCTTAGATACCCGCTGTTTACACTGGAAACCAGCTTGCTTGCTGTTCCTGATTGCTGGAGTGGCTGTCTAACGATGTCCCAGAGATCCCATCCATGTCGGATCGTTGGTGGGATCGCTGGGACATCGTTATGTGTAACGGGGCCTATACCCTCCGGTCCTGGGTATGAAATCGGCGAAACCCCGCATCGCACAGTGTGGGCACAGGGGGGAAGACTCATAAGTCTGCAGTCACACAGTGTGACTGCAGACTTATCAGTTTAGACCAGACGTCCTCTTTAATATCAGAGCACCTATAAATGAGGAAGTTGAGGTGTCTGAACCGTCCTGATAGAGCAAAATGTGAAGTCAGGAAGCCACGAGCAGAAAAACAGATTTAGCAACTCAGGTTGTAGTGCAGAGGAAATAGTGTCATACTGTATGTGATCTGTTATTAAGCTCTAAATATGAGGGCAGGACAGAAGAAATGGCTTAAAAATTTACAAAAAATAAATTTAATTGTGAAAAGAAAACTATTAGCAAGAGAAGCGGTACTGTGCAGTGTATATATACACAGATATACACAGGAGAAGTAGAACTGTGCAGTGTATATATACAGGACAATAGGAGTGGTACTGTGCAGTATATATACAGGAGGATTGGTACTGTGCAGTGTACATATACAGGAGGAGTGGTACTGTGCAGTGTATATATACAGGAGGAGTGGTACTGTACAGTGCATATATACAGGAGGAGTGGTACTGTGCAGTGTATATATACAGGAGGAGTGGTACTGTGCAGTGTATATATACAGGAGGAGTGGTACTGTGCAGTGTATATATACAGGACAGGAGGAGGGGTGCTGTGCAGTGTATATATACACAGGTATACACAGGAGAAGTAGAACTGTGCAGTGTATATATACAGGACAATAGGAGTGGTACTGTGCAGTATATATACAGGAGGATTGGTACTGTGCAGTGTACATATACAGGAGGAGTGGTACTGTGCAGTGTATATATACAGGAGGAGTGGTACTGTGCGGTGTATATATACAGGAGGAGTGGTACTGTGCAGTGTATATATACAGGACAGGAGGAGGGGTGCTGTGCAGTGTATATATACAGGAGGAGTGGTACTGTGCAGTGTATATATATATACAGGAGAAGTGGTGCTTTGCAGTGTATATACAGGAGGAGCGGTACTGTGCAGTGTATATATACAGGAGGAGAGGTACTGTGCAGTGTATATAAACAGGACAGGAGGAGTGGTACTGTGCAGTGTATATATACATGACAGGAGGAGTGGTACTGTGCAGTGTATATATACAGGAGGAGTGGTACTGTGCAGTGTATATACAGGAGGAGAGGTACTGTGCAGTGTATATATACAGGAGGAGTGGTACTGTGCAGTGTATATACAGGACAGGAGGAGTGGTACTGTGCAGTGTATATATACACATGACAGGAGGAGTGGTACTGTGCAGTGTATATATACAGGAGGAGTGGTACTGTGCAGTGTATATATACACATGACAGGAGGAGTGGTACTGTGCAGTGTATATATACATGAGGAGTGGAACTGTGCAGTGTATATATACAGGACAGGAGGAGTGGTACTGTGCAGTGTATATTTGCAGGAGTAGTGGTACTGTGCAGTGTATATATACAGGAGGAGTGGTACTGTGCAGTGTATATATATATATAGGACAGGAGGAGTGGTACTGTGCAGTGTATATTTGCAGGAGTAGTGGTACTGTGCAGTGTATATATACAGGAGGAGTGCTACTGTGCAGTGTATATATACAGGCGGAGTGGTACTGTGCAGTGTGTATATATATATATATATATATAGGACAGGAGGAGTGGTACTGTGCAGTGTATATTTGCAGGAGTAGTGGTACTGTGCAGTGTATATATACAGGAGGAGTGCTACTGTGCTGTGTATATATACAGGAGGCGTGGTACTGTGCAGTGTATATATATATATATATATATATATATACAGGACAGGAGGAGTGGTACTGTGCAGTGTATATTTGCAGGAGTAGTGGTACTGTGCAGTGTATATATACAGGAGGAGTGGTACTGTGCAGTGTATATATATATACAGGCGGAGCGGTACTGTGCTGTGTATATATACAGGAGGAGTTGTACTGTGCAGTGTATATATACAGGACAAGAGGAGTGGTACTGTGCAGTGTATATACAGGACAGGAGGAGTGGTACTGTGCTGTGTATATATACAGGAGGAGTGGTACTGTGCAGTGTATATACACAGGACAGGAGGAGTGGTACTGTGCAGTGTATATATACAGGACAGGAGGAGTGGTGCTGTGCAGTGTATATATACAGGACAGGAGGAGTGGTACTGTGCAGTGTATATATACAGGACAGGAGGAGTGGTGCTGTGCAGTGTATATATACAGGAGGAGTGGTGCTGTGCAGTGTATATACAGGAGGAGTGGTACTATGCAGTGTATATATACAGGAGGAGTGTTACTGTACAGTGTATATATACACAGGAGGAGTGGTACTGTGCAGTGTATATATACAGGACAGGAGGAGCGGTACTGTGCAGTGTATATATACAGGACAGGAGGAGTGGTACTGTGCAGTGTATATATACAGGAGGAGTGGTACTGTGCAGTGTATATACACAGGACAGGAGGAGTGGTACTGTGCAGTGTATATATACAGGAGGAGTGGTGCTGTGCAGTGTATATATACAGGAGGAGTGGTGCTGTGCAGTGTATATATACAGGAGGAGTGTTACTGTGCAGTGTATATATACACAGGAGGAGTGTTACTGTGCAGTGTATATATACACAGGAGGAGTGGTACTGTGCAGTGTATATATACAGGACAGGAGGAGCGGTACTGTGCAGTGTATATATACAGGACAGGAGGAGTGGTACTGTGCAGTGTATATACAGGACAGGAGGAGTGGTACTGTGCAGTGTATATACAGGAGGAGTGGTACTGTGCAGTATATATACAGGAGCAGTGGTACTGCGCAGTGTATATATACAGGACAGGAGGAGCGGTACTGTGCAGTGTATATACAGGAAGAGTGGTACTGTGCAGTATATATATGCAGGAGGAGTGGTACTGTGCAGTGTATATATACAGGAGGAGTGGTACTGTGCTGTGTATATATACAGGACAGGAGAAGTGGTACTGTGTAGTGTATATAAAAAGGAGGAGTGGTATTCTGCAGTGTATATATACAGGACAGGAGGAGCGGTACTGTGCAGTGTATATAAACAGGACAGGAGGAGTGGTACTGTGCAGTGTATACAGTATACACAGGAGGAGTGGTACTGTGCAGGGTATATACAGGAGGAGTGTTACTGTGCGGTATATATATACAGGAGGAGTGGTACTGTGCAGTGTATATATACAGGAGGAGTGGTACTGTGCACTGTATATATTCAGGAGGAGAGGGACTGTACAGTGTATATATACAGGAGGAGTGGTACTGTGCAGTGTATATATACAGGACAGGAGGAGTGGTATTGTGCAGTGTATATATACAGGAGGAGTGGTACTGTGCAGTGTATATATACAGGACAGGAGGAGTGGTACTGTGCAGGGTATACAGGAGGAGTGCTACTGTGCAGTGTATATATTCAGGAGGAGAGGGACTGTACAGTGTATATATACAGGACAGGAGGAGTGGTACTGTATAGTGTATATATACAGGACAGGATGAGTGGTACTGTGCAGTGTATATATACAGGACAGGAGGAGTGGTACTGTGCAGTGTATATATACAGGACAGGAGGAATGGTACTGTGCAGTGTATATATACAGGAGGAGTGGTACTGTGCAGTGTATATATACAGGAGGAGTGGTACTGTGCAGTGTATATATACAGGACAGGTGGAGTGGCACTGTGCAGTGTATATATACAGGAGGAGTGGTACTGTGCAGTGTATATACAGGACAGGTGGAGTGGTGCTGTGCAGTGTATATATACAGGACAGGAGGAGTGGTACTGTGCAGGGTATACAGGAGGAGTGGTACTGTGCAGTGTATATACACAGGACAGGAGGAGTGTTACTGTAAAGTGTATATATACAGGAGAGGAGGAGTGGTACTGTGCAGTGTATATATACAGGACAGGAGGAGTGGTACTGTGCAGTGTATATATACAGGACAAGAGGAATGGTACTGTGCAGTGTATATACAGGACAGGTGGAGTGGTACTGTGCAGTGTATATATACAGGAGGAGTGGTACTGTGCAGTGTATATACAGGACAGGTGGAGTGGTACTGTGCAGTGTATATATACAGGAGGAGTGGTACTGTACAGTCTATATATACAGTAGGAGTGGTACTGTGCAGTGCATATACAAGACAGGAGGAGTGGTACTGTGCTGTGTATATATACAGGAGGAGTGGTACAGTGCAGTGTATATATATATATATGAGGAGTGGTACTGTGCAGTGTATATACACAGGACATGAGGAGTGGTACTGTGCAGTGTATATATGCAGGAGGAGTGGTACTGTGCAGTGTATATACAGGAGGAGTGGTACTGTGCAGTGTATATATACAGGGGAAGTGGTACTGTGCAGTGTATATAAAGGAGGAGTGGTACTGTGCAGTGTATATATACAGGAGGAGTGGTTCTGTGCAGTGTATATACAGGAGGAGTGGTACTGTGCAGTGAATATATATACAGGAGGGGTGGTGCTGTGCAGTGTATATATACAGGAGGAGTGGTACTGTGCAGTGTATATATATACAGGAGGAGTGGTACTGTGCAGTGTATATATACAGGAGGAGTGGTACTGTGCAGTGTATATACAGGAGGAGTGGTACTGTGCAGTGTATATATATACAGGAAGAGTGGTACTGTGCAGTGTATATATACAGGACAGGAGGAGTGGTACTGTGCAGTGTATATACAGGAGGAGTGGTACTGTGCAGTGTATATATACAGGAGGAGTGTTACTGTGCAGTGTATATACAGGACAGGAGGAGTGGTGCTGTGCAGTGTATATATACAGGACAGGAGGAGTGGTACTGTGCAGTGTATATATATACAGGAAGAGTGGTACTGTGCAGTGTATATATACAGGACAGGAGGAGTGGTACTGTGCAGTGTATATATACAGGAGGAGTGGTACTGTGCAGTGTATATATACAGGAGGAGTGGTACTGTGCAGTGTATATACAGGACAGGAGGAGTGGTGCTGTGCAGTGTATATATACAGGACAGGAGGAGTGGTACTGTGCAGGGTATACAGGAGGAGTGGTACTGTGCAGTGTATATATTCAGGAGGAGAGGGACTGTACAGTGTATATATACAGGACAGGAGGAGTGGTACTGTACAGTGTATATATACAGGACAGGAGGAGCGGTACTGTGCAGTGTATATACAGGAAGAGTGGTACTGTGCAGTATATATATGCAGGAGGAGTGGTACTGTGTTGTGTATATATACAGGACAGGAGAAGTGGTACTGTGTAGTGTATACAGTATATAAAGGAGGAGTGGTACTGTGCAGTGTATATATACAGGACAGGAGGAGTGGTACTGTGCAGTGCATATATACAGGACAGGAGGAGCGGTACTGTGCAGTGTATATAAACAGGACAGGAGGAGTGGTACTGTGCAGTGTATACAGTATACACAGGAGGAGTGGTACTGTGCAGGGTATATACAGGAGGAGTGGTACTGTGCGTTATATATATACAGGAGGAGTGGTACTGTGCAGTGTATATATACAGGAGGAGTGGTACTGTGCACTGTATATATTCAGGAGGAGATGGACTGTACAGTGTATATATACAGGAGGAGTGGTACTGTGCAGTGTATATATACAGGACAGGAGGAGTGGTACTGTGCAGTGTATATATACAGGAGGAGTGGTACTGTGCAGTGTGTATATATACACAGGAGGAGTGGTACTGTGTAGTGTATATATACAGGACAGGAGGAGTGGTACTGTGCAGTGTATATATTCAGGAGGAGAGGGACTGTACAGTGTATATATACAGGACAGGAGGAGTGGTACTGTACAGTGTATATATACAGGACAGGAGGAGTGGTACTGTGCAGTGTATATATACAGGACAGGAGGAGTGGTACTGTGCAGTGTATATATACAGGACAGGAGGAATGGTACTGTGCAGTGTATATACAGGACAGGTGGAGTGGTACTGTGCAGTGTATATATACAGGAGGAGTGGTACTGTGCAGTGTATATACAGGACAGGTGGAGTGGTGCTGTGCAGTGTATATATACAGGACAGGAGGAGTGGTGCTGTGCCGTGTATATATACAGGACAGGAGGAGTGGTACTGTACAGTGTATATATACAGGACAGGTGGAGTGGTACTGAGCAGTGTATATATACAGGACAGGAGGAGTGGTACTGTGCAGTGTATATATACAGGACAGGAGGAATGGTACTGTGCAGTGTATATACAGGACAGGTGGAGTGGTACTGTGCAGTGTATATATACAGGAGGAGTGGTACTGTGCAGTGTATGTATACAGGATAGGAGGAGTGGTGCTGTGCGGTGTATATATACAGGACAGGAGGAGTGGTACTGTGCAGGGTATATATACAGGAAAGGAGGAGCGGTACTGTGCAGTGTATATACTGGACAGGAGGAGCGGTACTGTGCAGTGTATATATACAGGAGGAGTGGTACTGTACAGTGTATATATACAGTAGGAGTGGTACTGTGCAGTGCATATACAAGACAGGAGGAGTGGTCCTGTGCAGTGTATATATACAGGAGGAGTGGTATTGTGCTGTGTATATATACAGGAGGAGTGGTACAGTGCAGTGTATATGCAGTATATATGAGGAGTGGTACTGTGCAGTGTATATACACAGGACAGGAGGAGTGGTACTGTGCAGTGTATATATGCAGGAGGAGTGGTACTGTGCAGTGTATATACAGGAGGAGTGGTACTGTGCAGTGTATATATATACAGGAGAAGTGGTACTGTGCAGTGTATATACAGGAGGAGTGGTACTGTGCAGTGTAAATATACAGGAGGAGTGGTTCTGTGCAGTGTATATACAGGAGGAGTGGTACTGTGCAGTGTATATATATACAGGAGGGGTGGTGCTGTGCAGTGTATATATACAGGAGGAGTGGTACTGTGCAGTGTATATACAGGAGGAGTGGTACTGTGCAGTGTATATATATACAGGAGGAGTGGTACTGTGCAGTGTATATATACAGGAGGAGTGGTACTGTGCAGTGTATATACAGGAGGAGTGGTACTGTGCAGTGTATATATATACAGGAAGAGTGGTACTGTGCAGTGTATATACAGGACAGGAGGAGTGGTACTGTGCAGTGTATATATACAGGAGGAGTGGTACTGTGCAGTGTATATATACAGGAGGAGTGGTACTGTGCAGTGTATATATACAGGAGGAGTGGTACTGTGCAGTGTATATACAGGACAGGAGGAGTGGTGCTGTGCAGTGTATATATACAGGACAGGAGGAGTGGTACTGTGCAGGGTATACAGGAGGTGTGGTACTGTGCAGTGTATATATTCAGGAGGAGAGGGACTGTACAGTGTATATATACAGGACAGGAGGAGTGGTACTGTACAGTGTATATATACAGGACAGGAGGAGTGGTACTGTGCAGTGTATATATACAGGACAGGAGGAGTGGTACTGTGCAGTGTATATATACAGGACAGGAGGAATGGTACTGTGCAGTGTATATACAGGACAGGTGGAGTGGTACTGTGCAGTGTATATATACAGGACAGGATGAGTGGTGCTGTGCAGTGTATATATACAGGAAAGGAGGAGCGGTACTGTGCAGTGTATATACTGGACAGGAGGAGCGGTACTGTGCAGTGTATATATACAGGAGGAGTGGTACTGTACAGTGTATATATACAGTAGGAGTGGTACTGTGCAGTGCATATACAAGACAGGAGGAGTGGTACTGTGCTGTGTATATACAGGAGGAGTGGTACAGTGCAGTGTATATATATGAGGAGTGGTACTGTGCAGTGTATATACACAGGACAGGAGGAGTGGTACTGTGCAGTGTATATACAGGAGGAGTGGTACTGTGCAGTGTATATATACAGGAGAAGTGGTATTGTGCAGTGTATATATACAGGAGGAGTGGTACTGTGCAGTGTATATACACAGCAGTAGTGGTACTGTGCAGTGTATATATACTGGAGGAGTGGTACTGTGCAGTGTATATATACAGGACAGGAGGAGTGGTACTGTGCAGTGTATATATACAGGACAGGAGGAGTGGTACTGTGCAGTGTATATATACAGGAGGAGTGGTACTGTGCAGTGTATATACACAGGCGGAGCGGTACTGTGCTGTGTATATACAGGAGGCGTGGTACTGTGCAGTGTATATATACAGGAGGAGTGGTACTGTGCAGTGTATATATACAGTACAGGAGGAGTGGTACTGTGCAGTGTATATATACAGGACAGGAGGAGTGGTACTGTGCAGTGTATATATACAGGACAGGAGGAGTGGTACTGTGCAGTGTATATATACAGGAGGAGTGGTACTGTGCAGGGTATATACAGGACAGGAGGAGTGGTACTGTGCAGTGTATATTTGCAGGAGTAGTGGTACTGTGCAGTGTATTTATACAGGAGGAGTGGTACTGTGCAGTGTATATATACAGGAGGAGTGCTACTGTGCAGTGTATATATACAGTTGTCAAGGTGAAAATATTTTTTCTTATATAACTTTTATATTTTCATACTGTGAAACAATAAGTTTTTCCTAATTGATTGCTAATGCAAATGTAACTGTATTAAAGATGGCTGCCAGTGTTCACTTTCACTTAAATTCAGTGTCTAAAGAGTTAAGTTAAGTTTCATTTCTCCTAAAAAAGATAACTCAGGAATGTGAAGAAGAAGTAACCATCGGGAGACGTTTTGACGAATCAGAGACTGGACACTAGATGTATACTGCATAAACCCCGCCTAATGCACGCCTTCCCCTAACACTCAATATAGTATTGTGTATTTGTAAATAAAAGCCAGTTGTTGTACTGCTCCTGACAGGTGTGGATGCAGGACATTAGCTAAGACTGAATCAGCTGCGTGTCTGAGTCATTCTTAATCGGTACCAGATGTTTTGCGCTCGCACAATGATTTGGAATGACTGGTGAATGAGGATTCATTGTCGTTTACGACCCCGACAATTTGGAGCCCAACGGGGGGCGTGGACAGTGATCCGAGGCTCCTCTGGACCCATGCCTGGATGTCTGTGGATGATACCTGTAGTGGCTGACCTCGAGGACTGATCACCCTCCAAAACACGGTAAGTGAGATCATATACACTGTATGTGTCACACTTGCTAGTGTCTCAGCCGTTATTGGTTTGTCTGTGGTCTCCTTGGGTCTGAGGGGTGACCGGTCGAGTGGTGAGACTGAGTGCGATCCTGTGCCACGCTCTGAACCAGCAACTGAGAGACGTCGCATTCTGCGAGTCCTCGTGTACACCACACCTCCTCCACCGGTCATTGTACTCCATTCAACCACCCTACCCGTGACTATTGTCTAGTAGTGAAGTGGAGTGATAAATTGAGCTAGTTGCAGATTGTGGGGCAACCTAGAGGAAGGGATAGGAGACGCAGCCTCTGTGATATTGTACCAGCTAGGTAATTAAGACGTCCCGAGAAGGGACCACCTGTATTTCTGTGGAGGGCTCTCACTAGGAGACCGCCTCCCGACTGTTGGAATATCGTGGCAGGATAATCTGTTAATCACTGCTGTTCAAGGTTAGGGAAAGGAAATATTGAGCGCGAGGCTCTTTTCCTAGTACGTCGAACGTGAGGCTCCGTACTGTGGAACATCAGTGTTGATATCGCTACCAGTGGTTTTTCTGCAGAGAACCATAGTATTCTGTAAGAGTCATGCTGCGTATCTTAAAGCAGAAGAAGTCTGTGCCCCACAAGTTAGATGAGGATGCTGTGGAGGTCAAGGCAATAGTAGCGTCACGGGAAGGCAAGAAGGCAGTCAAGAATGTTGAGAGATTGTATAAGCATGTAGGATTGCCCTCGTCAGGGAGATTACAGCCGGCTATGTGGCATAATCTCATAGAGAACAAACGAGGCATGTTGAAAGATAAAGGATTGTTAGAACAAGCACAAGCTCATCTGCGAGTTGCGCGAGGCTTGAAGAATGAAGGATGGAAAGAGATTGATGGGGAAGGAGGATCAGACAATGCGGAACCTGTGTTTGGTTATAAAATGCCTTTGAACTGTGATCTTATAGATTGTAAAATGGCCGCCGTGCCACTGATGATGAAAATGCAGTCCCAACCACCGCCCTATAATGGCGACAAGACGAGCTCTCCAGAAACGTGGGTGTGTCCTGTTTGTGGCGTTGAGAATCCAACCTGGGTGGAAACCTGCCGTGTGTGTGGGGCGGGCCGTCCTTGGGGTTCCGCCCAGACCATGGACGGAAGTGGGGCATGCCACGCCTCCACCGGCAGCCATCTTGGTGCACCCGGAATTCCTCCCCAGCCACTATGTCCGCTGGTAACACTTTCCGGCGAGTACTATCAGGGACCACCACTTCCTGAGAAACCTCCGGCACCGACCGATGCTGTTCCCACCTCTAATGTTCCTGTTTCTGTTCCGGCCTCTGGGCCTAGTCTCCCGGTGCAACCCACTGTGATATTTGTAAATACACCTGGTCAAGGTCCCTTCACTCTTGATGCCCTGACCGGCAGTACGGCTTTCCGGTCCGTAATGCGTATGAGGCGCCAAGCTATCGGAGATGATGAGGGATCAGAAGATTCTGACAATCAGGTTGCTACAATTCCCCCTGCCCCGCCACTGCTATTAGGTCCGTTCGAATCCCCCCGGCCCGGAAGGAGCCCACTACCTACCCCTCTCAACAAATCCTCTAGGTTGCCCCATGACCCTGAAATCTGGTTCCCCTGTCATTCACGCTATTACATCACACCTCAGGGCTCCCAGGTTCTTTTCTCAGTGGGGTATGGGGACATAGTTACCCACCAGGTAGGAGCCATAGTGAACCCAGCTAACTCTACCCTGTCGCATAGAGGTGGTTTGGCCCAACAGATAGCTAAAAAGGGAGGCCCAGCCATAACCCAAGAGTGTCAGGCCTACCTTGCCAATTATGGCCCCTTGCATCCAGGAGACGCTATGTCCACCCAGGGAGGGAATTTGCCCTGTGATATAGTGTTACACACTGCAGGCCCTATATATGATTACAGGACACCCGAGCATTGCCGTATCCCGGACAGATGCGTTATAGATATTTCAAATCTACATCTGAGACTGAATGAATTGAGTAATGATATAGTTCGTGTTATATGTGGCATTGCATTGTAAAGTTTCCTGAATGCATTTGGCCAGAAAAAGGGCAAGGCATGGTTAATCTCATTATACAGTTATCTGCTCTTACAGAGAAATCCCGTGATTTTGAGTTTCTTTGTAGAAATTGATTTTGATAAGTCTAAAGAACTACAGAATTCTGTGAAGGACGACGCTGCATTCTGACGGGAGGGGTGAAGGATGGCGCTGCGTAGTTTTTCTTCTCCCTTCGCTCTTATCTCTGCTGAGTGTGAGCTGTGCTCAAAATTCTCTGTAATTCTATCCGTAAGGTACACGCTGAAAGATTTGTGCATTTTAAAGCAACAGTACTTAATTGAAGATTGGAAGTTAAAAGTAAGATATGGTGCCTAATTTAGAAGGGAATTGTAAGTGATTGCTTGGTCATTAATGTGTTTGAACCTGCTTCTAGTTGTGTGATTGATTTGTATAGCAAATTGTGTCAAATTACAAAAGACAGAGAAGGAAGGAAGCAGTAAAACAAGTGGGACAAACATTGAAAAAGGCAAAAATACCAGAGTGTGAATGTTTGGATGTACAAAAAGGCACAGACAAGGGAAGAAAATAGCAAGTGAATAAATGATGCTTGAGAATGTGCAGCAGTATGGAAGGTGTATTATGAATGTTTGATTGACAAAGTGTAACCAGAGACCCAGACAAAACAGATGGACTTGTAAACACTGTGGTCAGACTCAGACAAATCCAGACTGAATAGCTACTTGTGTGACCTGTGCTACTGACCTAAGAGAATTGCACTAAATCCTATCCAGACAAGATCATAAGAAGCTGACATAATAGTGTGGATAGTGGGTAGTGGGGACATTGGCCCTTGAGGAGTAAGCTGACAGTAGACATCAGACGGCCAACCCCATCAGGACCTAGAAGTGTGACTAGAATAAGAAAGATACAGGTGTATTATCCCTGGAGCCCCTCTGACCAGCTAGCTTTGCTGAAGCAGCTGCCTGCCCCTGAAGACCAACCATTCCCGTTTTACAGACACATAAAGGAAGTACAGCAAACATATAAGTGTACCTGGGCAGACTTAGAGAGGTTGGTGAGTTTAAAGGCAGGTGACGCACTAGATCATATAATTAAGACACACAGATGTGACAAAGAATCAGGCTTGGGGCATGGATGATAAATCTGCACGATCTGGGGAGACGTACTGTGAGTCACTAAGACAATGGGCTGCAGTGGAACAATCAGAGCAGTCTGTACTCCTGACTAATGTGACACAGCAAAGAGGAGAGAGAGTAGAGATATACCTTGGACGGTTACAGCTGAAATGGGCAGACATGGGGTACATTTGCATAAACCCACTTGATGTTAGAATACTGGTGGATGCATTCATTGACGGTATGAACAAAGACTTACGAGACGCAGTACAGACAGCCAGACCTGAATGGAGACATGTAGATCCGAAAGACCTCCTTAAGGTAGCTAAAGAAATTGAGCAAACAAGGACAATAAAACGACCTGTCATGTATGCTGGAGCACAAGGAAAAAAGTGGAGACGTAATAGGAAAGGCATGTGAGATGACACTGACGTTTCTTTTGACAATCTATTCCCCACATGACATCCATGCCATACTCCTACAAGTTCAACCAAAACATCTGTCTAGGGCCAGACAGCTCTGACTTGAGTGTGCTCTACTAATTCCTGAGTATGTCACTCCTCAAAAGATGTAACGTTCTGAATCCAGCCACCCTCCTGCCTGTGGATTCAGAAAAGGGGGAATTGGTGACCATATTAGCGCGTGAGGAAAGATACTTTGACATGACGCATGAACATGTCTGCATAGAACTGATGAGTCAGGAGACAGTTGGGTTTGCACACATTCATGAAAAACCTGTTCCTAATGCAGACTTTGAGTTTTTTTTTTGTAGATGGCCCCAGATACCACCAGGATGGACGATTCTACACTGGATATGCAGTAGTATCCTCACATGAGGTAATCCGAGCGGAACCACTCTCTCCTCACATGTCGGCGCAGGAGGCAGAGTTGAAGGCACTCACTGAGGCGTGTAGAGCCGCTGCAGGTAAAGTCGCTAATATTTTCACAGATTCGAAGCCCATTAAAAATGCAGAGCTGGTGAAACAATTGATGGAGGCATTGATGTTACCAGTCCAGGTTGGCATTGTCAAGGTAAAAGCACACACAAAGGTGACTCCGTGGAGGTAGAGGGCAATAGAAGGGCGAACGAGGCTGCTAAAACAGCACAAGGCGGCCTAGAGAGAGCAGTGGACGGTGGCGGGGAGTCAGCGTATTCCAGCCACATTGGGTCTAGATGTCCTGAAATCCCTCCAGCAAAAGGCTGCCCAAACAGAGAAGGTACACCGAGGGAGACTGGGAGCTGAGCTGAACTCAAATGGAGTATGGGAGAATAAGGATAAAATGTGCCCACCAAAGTCCCTGTTCCCAATCATGGCGCAAGCAGCACATGGCCCCAATCACACCTCAAAAAGTCACATGTGTGCCATGGTAGATGCCTTCTGGATCGCTCCTGGCTTCAGTTGCGCAGCCGCGAAACTTGTACAATCATGCCTCATCTGTGCACAGCACAACCCAGGTAAAACAGTAAAAGTCCCTAAGAAAGCGACACCTAGGCCTCTCTACCCGTTTCAGAGACGGCAGATTGACGACATACAGCTACCAAGGTAGGAGTGTATGCAAATATCCTAGTATGTGTAGATCTCTTCTCTGGATGGCCAGAGGCCTACCCGGTGAAAACGGCTACAGCTCGAGCTACTGCAAAGAAACTGGTGATGGAACTAGTACCACGATTCGGTGTCCCTGAAACAATTGAATCAGACAGAGGTACACACTTTACTGCTGAGGTAATGCAAAATGTAATGCAAATGATAGGTGTAGAACAAGCATTTCATACACCCTACCACCCACAGAGTTCAGGGAAGGTAGAGAGAATGAACGGG
The DNA here is from genome assembly GCF_039654945.1 of Dendrobates tinctorius. Lineage (NCBI taxonomy): Eukaryota > Metazoa > Chordata > Amphibia > Anura > Dendrobatidae > Dendrobates > Dendrobates tinctorius. The sequence goes on along the minus strand of NW_027361840.1, from coordinate 9,793,103 downwards.
ACACTAAAATTGAAAATACAGAAAACCATGGAACAAACCCATAAACCATGGCCAGAGTGTCTCCCATTAGCATTATTCTCAGTAAGGTACACACCCACGGGGAAAACTAAACTGTCACCCTTCGAGATACTGTTTGGAAGACCACCGAACACAGGGTTGTACTACCCACAGGTCTTAACACTCAATGTGGATAATTTGACAAGTTATGTAATCCAGTTGCAAAAGCATTTAACTCAAATGCATTCTCTAGTTTTCTCTTCCATTCCAGATCCAGATAGTGTGGAAGGAACTCACTGTCTACAACCTGGTGATTACGTATATGTCAAGAAACACTCCAGAAAGACCCTTGAACCCCGATATCAAGGACCTTACCAAGTACTCCTGACAACGCCTACTTCTGTTAAGTTGGAAGGACGACCAACCTGGATCCACGCATCGCATTGCAAACTAGCCACAGGAATTAACAAAGCATAAGAGTGCATAATGTTTTGGTTTGGTTTTGTTGCATTATCTGTAATAATGGTAGCTGCGTGGGACAATCTAAATTCTCCAATGTCCTTGAATAATAAGTTTATACAACATCATGAAAAAATACTAAATGATTGGTCAAAAGACACTCAGTCTCCAGCAGATTGCTGGATCTGCACACATTCACCAGTATCGGCCACTAGTATTCCGTTCCTTGTTATTCCTGTGCCACCCGAGGAATTATTTGCCTGGACCAGTTGTTCTGATACACTCGCTAATAATGCCACAAAAAATGTGAAGTTATGGAACACAACTGTTGGAATACCTATTGTGGGATGGGTAGGATACCCTTGGTGGCAGGGTAATCTTTCAGGAAGTAACACATACCTTCAATATCTGGCATATAAAGGGGGGGCTTGGGTACCCAGGAATAGAACTCGGTTAACCTACCTGGGGCAAATTCCAATGTATGGCCTACAAGTTAGTTTTAATGTAACTTCCCACTCTACTGATGCCTTCAAACCAATACTGCTAGAAAGAAGGTTGCATAACACGTCCTGGGAGTATTCCAATTTATTTCCCCATGGCAATAATGAAACTTGTTTTAATATTTCAGGTAATATACCTTGCAACGAGTCATCTGGATATGAGAAAGGAACTCCCACCTGTAGAAATCCCGATGTAGGGTATTGTAGCCCTTTAGGACAACTTCCAAATTGGTGTATGCTTCAGAATGTATCTGCGTTCATAGATTTAGTTCATAGACTGGTATTACAACATTCAGCCCTATGGGACCTACCTAGTGACATGTTCTGGGTATGTGGAGACAATGCATATAAATGGTTGCCAGTAGGGGTAAAAGGTGCTTGTACTCTGGGTCGTTTGACTCCAGCTACCTTTGTTATTCCGAATGACCAGTTGAATACTCAGAGCATACCTAAACACCACTGCCTGTGTCATGAGTTTGTTTAAAGGTTTGAAGCCCACTGATTGCCCAGATTACGTCCCACTAATTCATAAGGAACCCAAACTAAAGGTCCCAGGAGAAGTAACTGTATTAGCTGACAATTACACCTGCTATAATTCCCACGACACCACAGGTACACCAGTAGGGATCTTCGAGACAGGTTTCTGCAAAGAGAATAGTTCTCTAGATACTGACTTGTTAATCAAACATACACAATATATGTATGACATTTATTGGTTATGTGGAGATGGTAAGCTCCGTCCTAGGTTGCCAAATGCCTGGACAGGCCAATGCACCCTTGTTAAACTAGCTATGCAGTTCAAGATTCTACCCTGGGATCCAAAGATACCTGATGAACCTACCAGGAAAAGGAGAAGCCTCGATCAGCTCCATATGAGTTATGAAGAAGATCCACTAGTATATATTGATGCTATTGGAGTGCCAAGGGGGGTGCCTGACCAATTTAAAGCCCAGAACCAGATCTATGCTGGCTTTGCTTCTATAATCCCACAGGTGCAGATTAATAAAAATGTTGAATGGATCAATTACATATATTACAGTGAACAAAGGTTTGTCAATTTCAGCCAAGATGCCTTCCAAGGTATAGTTGAAGAATTGGGCCCTAACACTAGAATGACACTCCAAAATCGACTAGCCCTTGATATGATATTAGCTGAGAAAGGAGGAGTTTGTGGGATGGTGGGAGAGGAGTGTTGTACCTATATCCCTCAGAACTCTGGAGTGAATGGAAAAACCATGATAGCCCTTAAAAAGATAACTGGGTTAACAGCAGAATTGAAAACTAATGCTGGAGTAGACACATCTTTCTTTTCCAGCTGGTTGGGTGGACTCAAGGGATTCCTTCAACAAGCTTGTATAGTACTGATTGCCCTCCTTGTAATTGGATCAATAACTCTTTGTTGTGTTATTCCCTTGTATAAAAAGGTTATTGCCAAAGCAACTCCGACTGGCACCTTCCTCAATCAAGAAGTAGACCCACCAGAGTACGATGGTACTGATCTAGGGAAGATCCCTAAGTATATTCCCCTCAAGAGAGTAGACAAAACCCCCCATTCTCAGATGATGTTAAGAGACTTAGTTTAGGGACAGCGGGAGAACTCCATGTGAGGTTAGTGAAGGGTTCAGCTGCCTGGAGGCCTCTCGCTAGGGGAGAGCTTCTGAGGTGTCTGGATGAAGAAATCCACCTCCCCTTTTCCCATCGCATGGACAGTCTCGAAGGATCTTTCATTAAGGGAAAAACTTAGTGTTTAGGGGGGATTGTCAAGGTGAAAATATATTTTCTTATATAACTTTTATATTTTTATACTGTGAAACAATAAGTTTTTCCTAATTGCTTGCTAATGCAAATGTAACTGTATTAAAGATGGCTGCCAGTGTTCACTTTCACTTAAATTCAGTGTCTAAAGAGTTAAGTTAAGTTTCATTTCTCCTAAAAAAGATAACTCAGGAATGTGAAGAAGAAGTAACCATCGGGAGACGTTTTGACGAATCAGAGAGAGACTGGACACTAGATGTATACTGCATAAACCCCGCCTAATGCACGCCTTCCCCTAACACTCAATATAGTATTGTGTATTTGTAAATAAAGCCAGTTGTTGTACTGCTCCTGACAGGTGTGGATGCAGGACATTAGCTAAGACTGAATCAGCTGCGTGTCTGAGTCATTCTTAATCGGTACCAGATGTTTTGCGCTCGCACAATGATTTGGAATGACTGGTGAATGAGGATTCATTGTCGTTTACGACCCCGACAGTACTGTGCAGTGTATATATACAGGAGGAGTGGTACTGTGCAGTGTATATATACAGGAGGAGTGGTACTGTGCAGTGTATATATACAGGAGGAGTGGTACTGTGCAGTGTATATATACAGGAGGAGTGGTACTGTGCAGTGTATATATACAGGAGAAGTGGTACTGTGCAGTCAGACGGCCGTATTACTCTTGTGAGGATCGCGTCTCAGTGCTCGGACTGGCTGGTAGCTCTCCTGACATGACCGGGACGGCCGCATAGAAGTACTTGAAGCTGTTACTCTCAGGTCAGGAAACCCAACAGCCAGTCCGAGGATTGTGATGCGATCCTCATGCAAGTAGTTCATCAGTCTGACAGTTCCTAATACAGACGCTGAGATCTTACTGGGCTGACAACCTCTCACGCGTCGTACAGGCTGCTGTCAGCAGTGACAGAACAATTAGCTGACACTGTAGCATGGAGTGTGGCTTCTCCTCTGTGACATCAGGTTTGAACCTTTCACCATGTTGCAGGAATGACATCACCACACTTCAGATATTAGTGAAAGCTTTATAGACTTTTCAGAATACTTGATAATCTGCCACTGTCAGGTCTTATTGATGTATAATAGACTTTTTCTTGCATTCTCACATCCTTTCTATTTTCTTCCTGTTTCTCCTTGTTCCCCTTTATCAGCAGCCGGCACCAGTGATCGGTGAGCGGCCTCAGAAGTGAGATTGAATTGCGATGGTGATCTCACCGCTCACACGGGTCGTCCCCTTCATCTGTGGTCAGTGACAGTCAGCTGTAGACGTCCGATGTCAACGCTCCACCGCCGGCACAGAGCGCTCTTCATTTCCCTTCTATCGTCCCCGCCTGAAACCGCAGCAGGAAGTCGCCGACCTGTTCTCGCCTTCGCTCCGTCTTCCTTTACACCAGTCAGTTGCAGATTTGACTCCAGACGTCATTTTACCTTACACCCCGCTGTCAGGCGGCTGCCCCTCTTCTCTGGTGGGATGGCGGAGCAGGAAAGCTTGGAGTTTGGGAAAGCGGACTTTGTTCTCTTGGACAACGTGACCATGAAGGACTTTATGGCAAATCTGAAGCTCAGGTAGGTCACAGGGAAGAAAATATATTTTAAAGGGCTTGTATAATGCCTGGAAGTGGATCTTATCCATGACTTCCTCATTATTGGTGTCCGATCTCAAGAATAGGGTCCTGAAGAGCTCTGTCTGAATGGAGCAAAGGTCATGTAAGGAAATCTCTACTCCTTTCATTCTCCATGGGACTGCTGAAGATAGGAGAGTGCAGTGCTTGACCTCTGCTCCATTCATTTTGGGCTCTCCAAAACCCCAATCTTGGGAGTCTCAGTGGTCAGTCCACCAGTGATCAGGAAGGTATCCCATTTCATTACTAAGACAAAAAGGTACATGGTTCCCTCGAAGACCACCCAAATCTGTGCCCAGAGGGGAGCTCATCAAATAAATCTATGGATATGATGTTATCCATATTTACCCATCATCCATATTTATCTGCTGTGCAGCATAGACACAGAACATAGCCAAATAATGTGCTACTCATCAGCTGAGGCCGCACTGTGCACCCAGCTGCTGATGCGGAGACACACCCAAAAATCTATGTGACAGAGGAATTCAATATCTAGACAGAAAGTTTATTAGGCGTCGCACTCACACATTGCATCTGTAGTACAGCTGCCATATCAACGTGGAAGGGGGTCTTCATTAACAACACCTTCCACCGTGCCCGAACTACACACTGTTATGAGGGTGAGAAATTAACCAGTGACTGCTCTGTTCTCTCTCATTTCAGTATCAGCAACATGACGTGTAAGCAAGCGTTAAACTCCAGAGCTGCACTCACTATTCTGCTGGTGCAGTCACTGTGTACATACATTACATTACTGATCCTGAGTTACATCCTGTATTATAGCCCAGAGCTGCACTCACTATTCTGCTGGTGCAGTCACTGTGTACATACATTACATTACTGATCCTGAGTTACATCCTGTATTATAGCCCAGAGCTGCACTCACTATTCTGCTGGTGCAGTCTCTGTGTACATACATTACATTACTGATCCTGAGTTACATCCTGTATTATACTCCAGAGCTGCACTCACTATTCTGCTGGTGCAGTCACTGTGTACATACATTACATTACTGATCCTGAGTTACATCCTGTATTATACTCCAGAGCTGCACTCACTATTCTGCTGGTGCTGTCACTGTGTACATACATTACATTACTGATCCTGAGTTACATCCTGTATTATACTCCAGAGCTGCACTCACTATTCTGCTGGTGCAGTCACTGTGTACATACATTACATTACTGATCCTGAGTTACATCCTGTATTATAGCCCAGAGCTGCACTCACTATTCTGCTGGTGCAGTCACTGTGTACATACATTACATTACTGATCCTGAGTTACATCCTGTATTATAGCCCAGAGCTGCACTCACTATTCTGCTGGTGCAGTCACTGTGTACATACATTACATTACTGATCCTGAGTTACATCCTGTATTATACTCCAGAGCTGCACTCACTATTCTGCTGGTGCAGTCACTGTGTACATACATTACATTACTGATCCTGAGTTACATCCTGTATTATACTCCAGAGCTGCACTCACTATTCTGCTGGTGTAGTCACTGTGTACATACATTACATTACTGATCCTGAGTTACATCCTGTATTATACTCCAGAGCTGCACTCACTATTCTGGTGCAGTCACTGTGTACATACATTACATTACTGATCCTGAGTTACCGCCTGTATTATACTCCTGAGCTGCACTCACTATTCTGCTGGTGCAGTCACTGTGTACATACATTACATTACTGATCCTGAGTTACCTCCTGTATTATACTCCTGAGCTGCACTCACTATTCTGCTGGTGCTGTCACTGTGTACATACATTACATTACTGATCCTGAGTTACATCCTGTATTATACTCCAGAGCTGCACTCACTATTCTGCTGGTGCAGTCACTGTGTACATACATTACATTACTGATCCTGAGTTACATCCTGTATTATAGCCCAGAGCTGCACTCACTATTCTGCTGGTGCAGTCACTGTGTACATACATTACATTACTGATCCTGAGTTACATCCTGTATTATAGCCCAGAGCTGCACTCACTATTCTGCTGGTGCAGTCACTGTGTACATACATTACATTACTGATCCTGAGTTACATCCTGTATTATACTCCAGAGCTGCACTCACTATTCTGCTGGTGCAGTCACTGTGTACATACATTACATTACTGATCCTGAGTTACATCCTGTATTATACTCCAGAGCTGCACTCACTATTCTGCTGGTGTAGTCACTGTGTACATACATTACATTACTGATCCTGAGTTACATCCTGTATTATACTCCAGAGCTGCACTCACTATTCTGCTGGTGCAGTCACTGTGTACATACATTACATTACTGATCCTGAGTTACCTCCTGTATTATACTCCTGAGCTGCACTCACTATTCTGCTGGTGCAGTCACTGTGTACATACATTACATTACTGATCCTGAGTTACATCCTGTATTATACCCCAGAGCTGCACTCACTATTCTGCTGGTGCAGTCACTGTGTACATGCATTACATTACTGATCCTGAGTTACATCCTGTATTATACTCCAGAGCTGCACTCACTATTCTGCTTGTGCAGTCACTGTGTGCTGTGGTTGATTGTCTCACAGGGCTGCACACAGAGGTAGACTCAGGAACACTGGCTCTTTAAATCATTAACCCCTTAATGATCGCTGATACACATTAAATCGGTGGTTGTTTAGGTTCCTTATTCCTGATCGCCGTTTTTAATAAACCATCGGTCACTTGAACCCCTTGCAATTCCAACTTGTCAGCGAATATCATCAAGTGCCAAACCGTCTCCTATATTGTGGATCTCTCTGTGGGTAACTTATCACCCCGTCTAAGAGGGCGTTCACATCCCAAATATATTTTCAGCACTTCCATATTTCATTTCATACATAGAAGTAGGAGCAGGAAGTTCTGCGTGGTGTGATAATGACATGACTGTGTACCCAATCTGCTTCTTATCAGTGAGACCACCACACACCCGGCTCACAAAAGTGGAGCACAGGATATAGAGCTTAGATACAGCAACTCAGTGGACAGCATCATGCGTGATAGAATTAGATCATCAGGGGCTGACATACCATTGGTGCAACCAGTGCAGCCGCATAAGGGCTCCAGAGGTCGGGGGGGAACACCCAGCTCCAAAGCAGATACAATTGTGCATTATGACAACCTATTGGACTGCAAAGGGTTCATATACTGTTTTTGCACAGGGGCTTCTTCTGTGTGCATCGGCTCTTGACATAGAGTGAAAAAGAACAGAAATGTAGAAATTTTTGCAAATTTATTGAAAAAGAAAACCTGAAATCTCATATGGTCATAAGTATTCAGACCCTTTGCTCAGTATTGAGTAGAAGCCTCTTTTGAGCTAGTACAGCCATGAGTCTTCTTAGAAGGATGCCACAAGTTTTTCACCCCTGGATTTGGGGATCCTCGGCCATTCTTCCTTGCAGACTCTCTCTAGTTCCGTCAGGTTGGATGGTGAATGTTGGTGGACAGCCATTTTCAGGTCTCTCCAGAGATGCTCATTGGGGTTTAGGTCAGGGCTCTGGCTGAGCCAGTCAAGAATGGTCACAGAGTTGTTCTGAAGCCAATATCCTTTGTTATACTAGCTGTGTGCTTAGGGTCTTTGTCTTGTTGGAAGGTGAACCTTTGGCCAAGTGTGAGGTCCACAGCACTCTGGAAGAGGCTTTCATCCAGGATATCTCTGTACTTGGCCGCTTTAATGTTTCCTTCAATGGCAATCAGTCGTCCTGTCCCTGCAGCTGAAAAACACCCCCATAGCATGATGCTGCCACCACCATGTTTCACTGTTGGGATTGTATTGGGCAGGTGATGAGCAGTGCCTGGTTTTCTCCACATATAACGCTTAAAATTATCACCAAAAAGTTCTATCTTCATCTCATCAGAGCAGAGAATCTTATTTCTCATAGTCTGGGAGTCCTTCATGTGTTTTTTTTTCTTTTAGCAAACTTTGTGGACTTTCATATGTCTGGCACTGAGGAGAGGCTTCCGTCGTGCCACTCTGCCATAAAGGCCCAACTGGTGGTGGGCTGCAGTGATAGGTGACTTTGTGGAACTTTCTCCCATCTCCCTACTGCATCTGTGGAGCTCAGCCACAGTGATCTTGAGGTTCTTCTTTACCACTCTCACCAAGGCTCTTCTCCCACAATCTCTCAGTTTGGCTGGATGAAGGAAGAAGACTTCTGGTGATCCCAAACTTCTTCCATGTAAGGATTTTGGAGGCCACTGTGCTCTTAGGAACCTTGAGTACTGCAGAAATTCTTGTGTAACCTTGGCCAGATCTGTGCCTTGCCACAATTCTGTCTCTGAGCTCCTTGGCCAGTTCCTTTGACCTCATGATTCTTATTTGGTGTGACATGCACTGTGAGCTGTGAGGTCTTATATAGACAGGTGTGCGCCTTTACAAACCAAGTCCTATCAGTTTAATTACACACAGCTGGACTCCAATGAAGGAGTAAAACCATCTCAAGGAGGATCAAAAATGTGCAAAAATTTCTACATTTCTGTTTTTTTTTTCGGTCAAGATGGGGTGCAGAGTGTACATTAATGAGGAAAAAAAATAACTTTTTTTACTTTACCAAATGGCTGCAGTGAAACAAAGAGTGAAAAATTTAAAGGGGTCTGAATACTTTCTGTCCCCACTGTAGATCCTGCATCTCACTAGACAGTATTATACATACCAGCGATACCTCTGCCATAGACCCAGGAGCTGACAATCTGTTTTCACCTCTTTGCAGGTTTCAGTGTGGCAGGATCTACACTTATATTGGAGAAGTCGTTGTGTCTGTCAACCCTTACAAACACATGGAGCTGTACGGGAAAGAAATGATTGAATATTACCGGGGGAGAGAGCTGTACGAGAGGCCCCCACATCTCTACGCCATCGCAGACGCTGCATACAAAGCCATGAAACGCAGAGCAAAGGACACGTGTATTGTTATATCAGGTACCACAGCTCTGTAGCCTGTTAAAATCTGCAGAAACCTTCAATCTGGTGTCGAGTTTAGTTTCTTAAAGTTTTATAGATCAACTGAATAGTGGGAAGACTCCTATAAAATATACCGTAAGTGTATAACTCAGTGCTACAGAGATAATTTTCTTGTTTACTGTTTCCTAAAGAAAGTATGTGTCTGCATGTCCTTTTTTCCCATCTGGGGGCTTAGGCTACTTTCAGACTTCAGGCTTTCGGTATCCGGCATGGTGCGGCGAAAAACCGGACTTCCGGATCCAGCGCCTGTTACAACCAGATCCGGCTTTTTCCCCGTGCTATTTCATTGCCGCCGCATTGCGCCGGATGGCAATGCGGCGCGTCCGGTTTTTGCCGGATCTGGTTAAAATAACCGGTCCGGCATCTGGAAAAAACGTTGCATGCAACGTTTTTTCTAAACGCCGGACCGGTTTTTCGCACTGCTCATGCCCGGAAGACCTTCTCTGCTCTCTGCCAGGAATATATCTGGCAGAAAGAAGGATGTGGTGTCTGCGTTTGCGGCCGGATGCGGTAGTCCGGTTTTTCGCCGCACCATGCCGGGACAAAAAGCCTGAAGTCTGAAAGTAGCCTTAAAGAGAACCTGTCACCTCGTTTTGCCGCTATAAGATGCTGGCACTGCCTTTTGAGGCTTATCTACAGTTTTCTAGAAATCTGTAGATAAGCCCCCGTCCGACCTGAAAGAGAAGAAAAGCAAGTTTCATTATACTCACCCGGGGGCGGTCTGGACCGATGGGTGTCGCAGGTCCCGGGTCCAGCACCTCCCATCTTCATGCGATGTCGTCATCCTGCTTGCTTTGTGCCTCGCTCCTGCGCAGGCGTACTGATCTGCAGAGCAAAGTACTACAGTGCGCAGGCGGCGGGAAATGTCAGAGAGGCCCAGCGACGGCACACTACAGGAATCTGCTCTGCCCTCAACAGGGCAGATCAGTAAGCTTGCGCAGGAGCGCGGCACAAAGCAAGCAGGATGACGACATTGGATGAAAATGGGAGGCGCCGGACCCGGGATCTGTGACACCCATCGGACCGGACCGCCCGCAGGTGAGTATAATAAAACTTGTTTTTCTTCTCTTTCAGGTCAGATCGTGGGCTTATCTACAGCATTACAGAAGGCTGTAGATAAGCCCCAAAAGGCAGTGGCCGCAAAACGAGGTGAAAGGTTCCCTTTAAGCAGGTCTTTGCTCCTAAATGTATAACAAGCCATAGATGTTATAGTGAATATTACAGCTGAAGTCTTAGATAATCATAGCAGAACTAACATGTTTTTATTTCCTTCTATAGGAGAGAGTGGCGCAGGGAAGACTGAAGCTAGCAAGTATATCATGCAGTACATCGCTGCCATTACCAACCCCACACAGCGAGAGGAGGTGGAGAGGCAAGTGAAAAAATAATTGGGGGAATCCAATGATTATATATCCCATTAGTGTTCTATAATCTTCATCTGATACAGGACTGATTAGTAAGATCAATTCATATCCAAACATTATATTGGTACATATTATGTTTAGCATGCTGATGGATGCACAACCAGGCTTCTAGGCCTCAAAATTGCAAAATGTTGCTGTGAGGGATGGTTATAGATCCCATCACAGTTCCACAATCTTCCTCTGATACAGGACTGGTTATTATGATACATCATATTCATACATTTTAATCGTGTATATTGTCTTTAGAATGTTTATGGTCTGCCGGCATCCAGACTCATCATGTCCAACCCCCTGTTAAATGCGGGATTCACTAAATGATATCAGACAGCCTCTGTTTGAAGACTTTCATTGAAGGAGAAGCCACCATTTCTTGTTGCAGCCTGTTCCACTCATTGATCATCCTCACTGTCAACAAGTTTTTTGTAATATCTTAGGCTAGTTTCACACTAGCGTTTATTCCACGCAGCGCACGGCGCCGCTAAGCCCCGCCCCCTGCTGGCTCCCTGCCCGCCCCATCCGGTCATCGACGCCTACTATCGCACATGGACGCTTGCAATCTGCGCACCCTATCTTTAGCATAGGGTGTGCAGATCGTGCGCTGGCCGTGCGCTAGTAGGATTTTGGCGTGCGCTGCGCACTTTTGAAGGTGCGCCCGTGTGCGCCGAACGCAGCATGTTGCATTTCGGCGCGCTTGGCGCACCTTCAAAAGTGCGCAGCGCACGCCAAAATCCTACTAGCGCACGGCCAGCGCACGATCTGCGCACCCTATGCTAAAGATAGGGTGCGTAGATCGCAAGCATCCATGTGCGATAGTAGGCGGCGATGACCAGATGGGGTGGGCAAGGAGATGGCAGGGGGTGGAGCTTAGCGGCGCCGTGCGCTGCGTGGAATAAACGCTAGTGTGAAACTAGCTTTATCTGTATATTCTCCCTTTCAGTTTCATTCCATTGCTTCTCATGTTTACATGTACAAATGAGAATCAAGATGATCCCTCTACACTGTGACATCCCTTCAGATATTTGTAGACAGCTATTAAGTCTCCTGTTAGCTTTCTTTTTTGTAAGCCAAACATTCCCAGATCCTTTAACTGTTTTTTGTAGGACATAGTTTGCAGTCCGCTCACCATCCTGGTACTGGACGCTGTATTCCAGATGATCCCTGACCAAGTAGGAGTAGATGGTGTAGTGCAGCGGAGTTGGTGCAGTGCAACAGATAGGCAGGGACCACATCAGAGTTCAAAGCAAATGTCTTTAATGTCCAAAAGAAACTCACAAATGGAAAGCAAATAGTAAACTCTGGATCGCAGCTGGGGCATCAAGACAGTCCGTATCCGAGACATGTTGCTGTGGGCAACTGCACCACTGTATCACCCTAAGGGGTGCCAAGCGTTTTGCCTAATTTGGCTCCGTGTTACTTCACACAAACCGGATGTTGCAGAGCCACCTTCTCTGCAGTTTGCAAACCAAGACTGACACACGCAACCCTTTGTGGCAGGGTCTTTAAATTGAATCTGTGGCCATGGGCCACTTGTAAGACCCGGCTGGAGGGAGCGAACTGCACCACTACCATCTTGTAGTTAGCTTCAAAAATAAAAGCCCATGCCGGGTTTTCTTAAATCTGCCTTAGGCAAATAGCTATAATGATCATCTTTTATGGCATTGACCTACCATCAAATCCTCATGATATCTATAAATTAAATGTTCAGCCTCTTATTTCTGTAGTTATACAAGAAATTCAATCCTAGAAATCCCTTAAATTATCCTTTGCAGGTAAAGCCCATCTAATTAAAATGATCTCTTTCCCTAAAATACTCTTTCCTTTACAGACGCTCCCGGTTCTACTTTCTAAAGCTGATGATAGGCTACTGACACGAGCCTTCCGCCAATTTATTTGGGGCTCAGAAGGGGGCTTTAGAATTAATGTTTTTAAGCTACAGCAAACCAAATCTTTGGGTGGACTTAATCTCCCAAATTTACGCCTCTACAGTATAGCGGCTGCTTTTCGCCATTCCCTTGATTGGATATACGCCTTTAATCACTTCACTAATACCCCAATAGATGAGGCCATGTGTAGACCCTTCAGCCTCCCAGCATTGCTTCACCTACGAAATGCTGAAATTCCAGTGGAGGTTAGAGATAATCCTGTATTATGGTCGGTAATCTTGGGATGGCGTCAAGCTAGACGAGTTAGCGGTCTTGACCCCCACATCTCGATGTTTCTTCCCTTTCAAGGTAACCCCTCTTTTCTACAAGGCAAGTCACCTCAAATTTACAAGGTGCTTGGAAACAATGGGTGTAGACTGGTCCGAGATACGTTAACAAATAATCAATGCCTTCTTACCTTAGAGGACATGGTTTTCAAATACCCAATCCTTACAGAAGACAATTTTACTCTCTCTCAAATTAGACATTACGTAAGCTCAATATTGCGAGACATACCGGATGATGCTAGAACACACCCTCTAAATGTAATATCCATTAAAGCCCAAATGGGAACTTATTCTATGAGTCTTATATATAAATCATTAAAGCCTTCTATACATTGGTCAGACTCTTCACCAGGCCCAGGAAAATGGGTTGCTCAATTAACGAACTGTCGGGTAAATGACCTTTTGAAAACCACTCTGCATATTAACTCTATATTACCATATGACAGTTACATAACCATGTCTCTTATGATATTTCATAGCGCATACATCTCCCCGGAGGTCAAGTCTAAAATGTCCCCCTCAGGGGACTATCCCTGCCCTAAATGCTTACACTCCCCAGCTGATATTTTCCATTGCCTTTGGAGCTGCCCAAAAATAAGGGAGGTGTGGGATACACTTCTGCAACATCTCATCAACACTTTTGGCATATCTATCGCTCTCTCCCTGGAGTGGGCCATATGTAATATTCTCGCACAGGACCAGTTGGTGAGGCTTTCTGTCCAGCAGCGCCGCATCTTGTTCATATGGGCGGCAGCCACACGTAAAAGCATCCTCCATTTGTGGGCACAGGATGTAACACCTTCTTTAAAGCCTAATTACTAGAAAAGTAACATATCTCTTCAAAATGGATTGGCTAGAGGCCTGACTTAATAAAGAAAAAGACACGGAACGCTTTTTTTCACATGGTCCTCTTTTATCAATACTCGGACATCTTCCACACGCCAGGCGACACATAGTTGTTTCCAGCTCACCGACTGGTATATGAGAGAGCAGCTGGCCGGTAATATCCCTGGTAGACAGGATTGAAATTGTGTTACGAAGTTATGGAGTTTGCCCGGGGGAGAGGGGCGGGGGGGTTATAGTTGAAAAAATGCCGTCTAATGTTAATAATATTGCATAAATGTTCTTCTGTTATTGGACATTATATGTATACTTTGTATTACACTCAATAAAGACGGTTAAAAAAAAAAAAAAATCATCTTTTATTTATATAGTGCCAACTTATTCCGCATCGCTTTACAGTTTTGCACACATCAACAATTATCATTATTAACGGTATCTAATCGACCAATACAGATTAGTAGTAGCGGAGAATAGACTGGGGTTGTATACACATATTCCATGTGTTGGAATCCGGAGGTGTATATGCCGTATATTCACAGGTAATTTTCTGACAGCCAGCCTAGTTGGGCGATCAGGCTGCTCCCTGACAATTCCTGAGCAGCATGGTTAGTCTGTTTCCAGCACACTTGCTAGTTCGCAGGTTCCCAGTACCCGGTAGTGTCTGCCCGTACTATTCCGTACCTGCTCGCTCTTGCCTCATTCCTGCCTGTCCTTGCTGGTGCCTTCCAGTGCACCTGCCTGTGCCCACCTGTATTACAGCCATATCTGCCTGCACCTGCCTGTGCCCACCTGTATACCAGCCGTACACCTGCACCTGCCTGTGCCCACCTGTATACCAGCCGTACACCTGCACCTGCCTGTGCCCACCTGTATTACAGCCATATCTGCCTGCACCTGCCTGTGCCCACCTGTATACCAGCCGTACACCTGCACCTGCCTGTGCCCACCTGTATACCAGCCGTACACCTGCACCTGCCTGTGCCCACCTGTATTACAGCCATATCTGCCTGCACCTGCCTGTGCCCACCTTTTTTCAGAGAATATGAATGATAACACCTAACTTTTTTTCTTCAGTCATGGTTAGCTTGTCCAAGACCAACTTACTTTTATTCTGAATTGCAACCACAGCTATATCTGTGACTGCAATGCTCTGCAGCGGTCTTAATACCCATCTATGTGCATCCTGGGGGATACATACCATCTATCACATATAATACCCCTCACTGCCTCACAAGGGGGATAATTACTTCACGTAATCTAGACTCTATGCTTCTCTTAATACATCCTAGAACTGTCTTTTCTTTTTTTGCTGCAGCATCACACTGTTGACTCATGTGCAGTCTGTGATCACTGTTGACTCATGTGCAGTCTGTGATCTATTAGTATACTCAAGTATTTTTCACACATGCTGTTGCTTAGTTCTATTCCTCCCATTCTGTAGGTGTAATTTTCGATTTTTTTGCCCAGTTGTAGAATCTTGCATTTCTCCCTATTAAATGTCATTTTATTAGTTGCTGCCCATTGTTCAAGCTTATGTAGATCATTCTGAATCCTGTCTTCTCTAGTGTTAGCTATCCCTCCTAGGTTTGCATCGTCTGCAAATTTGATTAGTTTACCTTCAGTTCCCTTATCTAGATCATTTATATAAATGTTGAACAGCACTGGGGCCAGGGGAGAGCCTTGTGGTCCCCCTAGATACACTTTTCCATATGGATGTACATCCATTTATCACCACTCTGACTACGATCACTGAGCCAGTTATCAATCCACCTAACCGTAGACTTGTCAGTCCCATACTTGGTCATTTTTCCTATAAGGATAGTATGAGATACTTTATCAAATGCTTTGCTGAAGTTGAGATATACTATATCTACCACATTTCCCTAACTCACCCAGGCAGTGATTCCATCATAGAAGGAAATTAGATTAGGGTGACATGACTTGTTTGCTACAAACCCATGCCAGCTCTGGTTAATGACTGTATTCTTATCCAAGTACTTACATACATGCTGTTTAATAATTTGTTCAAAGATCTTTCTTGGTATAGAAGTAAGGCTCACTGGCCTGTAATTTCCTGGCTCCGTCTTCTTTCCTTTTTTGAAGATAGGGACAACATTTGCCCTTCTTCAATCTTCTGAGGCTTTTCCTGTTCTGCAGGATTTTTTAAAGTTTCTGGCTAGTGGTTCTGCAGTTCCTCTACTAGCTCTTTCAGCACCCTAGGATGTAATTCATCTGGACCAGCAGATTTAAATTCATGTAAATTAGCTAAGTGTTCCCTCATCATCTCTCTGTTTATGGATAGTGTGGATTATTTTATTCCTTCTATGGCACCGTGAAGATCAGTTGATGTTACAATTGTTTTCTTAGAGAACAAAGATGCAAAATAGGAATTTAAAAGTTTGTTCTTCTCAGCATCATTTTTGACCAATTCACTTTTTTCATCCTGTAAAAATCCTATAGCATCTTTGACTTTTCTTTTGCTTTTTACCCCCAAAATTCTTTTTTGTTTCTTTTGGTCTCCCTTGCAAGCCTCACTTCATTACTGGCTTTAGCTCCTCTATCTCTTGTCCTGCATTCCCTTCAGTCAGCATTATATTCTTCTTTAGATATTCCCCCCTCTTTCCATTTAATATACATTTAATTTTTCCTTTTTAACAAGGGATTAAGTTCTGTGTTCATCCACCCTAGTCTCTTTAAATGCTTCCAATTCTTCCTTCGTTTCAGGATTGTTACCGATTGTGCAGTGAGAATTTCATTTAGCAAAATCTCCTGTCCTTATTGGACATTTCTGTCCTTTAGAACATCCGGCCATTGAAACTTTCCTACCCTCTTTCTGAGTCCATTAAATTTTGCCTTTCTGAAGTCCAACTTTAAAGTCTGAGTCCTTGTTGGTCTTCCTCCTCTTGTAATCCAAAATTTGAAGATAGCATGGTCCTTGCCTCCTAAATTCCCAGCCATCTTTACTCCTTCAACCATTTCCTCCCTGTTGGTAAGAATTAGGACCAAGATTGCAGTTCTTGTACTCTCTTCTGCCTTTTGAAATACAAAGTTTTCAGCAAGAGAAGACAAGAATTTTCTGAACCCATTATTTTTGCCAGAGAGAGATTCCCAACAAATATCTGGATGGTTAAAATCTCCCATGATCACTGTGTCTTACTTTTTTGAAAACAGACTTTTGATATAAAAAGAATTCATCCATATCTTCAGTCTTTCCAGGTGTACACACCTAAAATAGGGTCCTTTCTGTTCTGCTCTCCTTGTACTCTTATCCAAACAATTTCTGCAGAGCTACCATTCTCTGAAGCTTGGATCTCTGTGTTGATATAAGTTTTCCTAACATAAAATGCAACATCTCCTCCCCTTTTGTTAATTCTGTTGATGTAGCCATTTGTTCACCTGTAGAATCCTGTTCAATCTCCTTGGTCATGTCTCCTGGGACTCATAATCAGCACACTTTACTCTGAGGCATGGTTGCAGATTCCATCATGGTCCCACCATCTTTATCTGATCCAGGGCTGATTAGCTATATCCATCCATATCATTTTTATTAAAATTGCAAGTTAATTACATCTCCCATATAACATCTACTCTAGGGTGAAGAATGTTCTGCTGAAGTCCAATTGTGTCCTGGAAGCCTTTGGAAACGCCAAAACCAACCGCAATGACAACTCTAGTCGATTTGGTAAATACATGGACATTAACTTTGACTTCAAGGGAGACACAACTGGAGGACATATAAACAACTATCTCTTGGAGAAGGTGAGAAGAAGAATCATGACTATAAACTTACAGAAATGTGAGTTTCTTTTTGTCGTACCTTGTAGTTCAATTTGATTGAATGTGTTGTCTTTTCACTCTAGTCTCGGGTCCTGAAGCAGCAGCCGGGGGAAAGGAACTTCCATTCATTCTACCAGGTGTGTGGTGCAAGGGGTATTATACTGCAGGAGATGCAGAGGGCCAGATAGATAACAAAATATGAGATTTAAAAAAATGAATTTTCACAAGAGTGGATGAACATTGGGCAATAATATCATAAAGGATCCAAGTCGTCCATAATGTGCCAGTTATCCTGGTGTGCCACATTGCTTGATGGCACATGAAACACTTGGTGCAGTGGTAAGGAGAGATGAGCGAACTTGTTCTGAAAATGTTTGTCAATCTCAAATCCGGCATGCACGTTGCACATTCTGAGCTTTTCCCCTAAAAATCAGCAAAATTCAGCCGAAGTTCAGTAAATGATCGAGTTCACTAAGGGCTCTTTCAGACATCAGTGTTTCCAGTAGCAGCACGGGCCGCAAAACGTCCTGCACACGTGCACACTGATAACACGCGTGGAACCCCTCTATTCTTGATAACAAACGGTGCTAAAGCTGACCGCTGAGGATTGCAGCCGCAGCTACCCGTTTTGCCTGGCTGGTTATCAAGAATACAGGGTAACCCATGGAAAAAAAATTTAAACTTATTTATTTATAGCTTAATAGATAGATCAATTTATGCCACTTTTCCTGGTGTCTGCCTCTAATTTGAACTGTTTTGGCAGTTTTTGGCTCCCTGAAGTTGTTGTCTTTGTGTTTGGTTTTGCCTCCCATTGAATTCAACGGGGTTCGGATATGTTTGGTGAACTCCGGGACGTTCGCCGGGGTGAGCCAAACCGAACCTTGAAAAGTCCGCTCATCTCTAGTAAGACTCTATTAAAATATAAAAATTGTTTCTGACACATTTCACATCTGAATGATAATGTTTTATATTTGGCCTGATATGAAATGCAGCAGTACTTGTCTAGCTGGGCTCTGCTTGGGATCCGACACTTTGCTGGGGTGTTATGGAATGCCCAGTCGTCTCACTGCTCCTATCTGATTGTCATGATCCATGCGGGATCAGGACAGATAAAAGCACAAGTAACCTTTTTTTGTTTTCCTAAGCTGTGCTTAAGTGTGGTTTTTGCCCCCGGTGGCCATTAGGATTATTGCACTGTGGTGTCCTTTGTTCTAAGTTTGCCCCCGGTGGTGGTGAGCGTCATTGCACTCTGTTTCTTTAGTTAAGTGCACATGTTTATAATGCAGGTGTGATTGCTGGCTCTGCGATAAGAGTCACAGATGTTGCAATCAGCGTTGGTGATAGTATTCATTTCAACCATCCTTGGTGGAGGAAGGAGCTCGAGAGCGTTCCTTGCAGCACTGTCTTAGCCCTGGTGTGGAGGGAGTCATAGGGGATTTCCTTGTAGCTCTGACAGAGCTTGGTGGCAGCGTTTCAGGAGAAGAGCTGCATTCTGGTGGTGGACTCTGTTGCCAGGAGCAAGTGCAACAGAGTAAAGCTAAGTGGTGTTTCCCTGTTTGTGTTATTCTTTCGTGTGTATTAGTACAGCGGTGGGGCTAGTGCCTGCGCTACCCAGCTCCCTAGCAAGGGATAGGTGTAGGGTGTGCTAGGGTGACAGGTATCCTGAGCGGTGCCCGGTGTGGAACCGGCCTAGGGAACGTTAGGAGCGTTAGGGACACTGACTCAGGGGAGTGCAGGAGGTCTCCACGTCCCCTTTCCCTATCGCAGGGCCCACCATTGTAACTGTTTTCCCTTCCCCTTGTCTTGTTGTTTTAGTTACCGGCCTGTGGGCCGCATCACACAGGACAGTATCACGTGCCGCGTCTTGTTGTTTACAGTTACCGGCCTGCTGGTCGTGTCACACAGGACTGTATCACGTGCCGCGTCTTGTTGTTTACAGTTACCGGCCTGCGGGTGGCGTCACACAGGATGTCTTTGATGTCTCATTTATCATGACAATGATCTTATAAACTTGTCTCTTCTTTCAGCTCCTCCTAGGGGCCCCTGAGACATTACTGCACTCATACCACCTGCTGAAGGACCCCACATTATATGTCTTCACTAAGGAGGGCGCTAACAGCAACGTAAGTTACCATCCGCCTCATTAAAGATATGGAATATGGGGGCATTTTTTATTAGATACATTTATTTTCTCTAGTTTTGGATGTAGGATTGTACAGTATTATAAATGTTGAAGATTTAGCTTCTTCATCCTCTATGTATCACTGCACTGAGTAACCAGCGATTTGTTATTCTTCTTATTCTCATTCTGTAATTTATCTCTCTTCTCCGGAACTTTCTTCTAAGTGGATTTATTACCAGATGAGCTTACAAATTATCGTAGACGGTGGTTTAAGAAAAAAGAGATAAAAGTCACAGACCAGAGAATGAGCTTATTGATGTATCACTGTTATCTCATTCTGCAGTCTTTTATGTTGCGTGATACATAGAAGAATAAGAAGAGGGATAAATATCATAGAACAGAGCTCACTGACTAATCACTGGTAACTCATTCTGCAGTCTGCTATGTAAATGGAGGCACAGGAGGTGTAGCGGAGAGATAAGTGTTACAGACCAGAGAACAAGGTCACTGATGGATTACCGATAATTCTGCAGTCCGCTATGTACAGTGATACATAGAGTATGTAGAAGAGAGATACCGTGAAGCTGTGTGCCCACGTTGCGTTTTTGTAAGCGTTTCCGCAGCATTTGAGCCGGATCAGACGCTGCAGAAACGCTTAAAAGAAGCTTCCCATTAAATTTAATGCATTTTGGGCTTCTTGTGCCAATGCATGCGTTTTTTTCTGCTGAGAAAATGCTTAGCGGCTAAAAACGTAGCTGTTTCCAATGTTCCCAGAAAACGCGCGGAAAAAAACACATAAAAAATGCGCGGAAATAAACCACGCGTTTTCTGTGAAGGAGTCCGGTTTTCTGAGCGTTTAAAAACGCTAACGTGGGCACATAGCCTAAGTATTACAGATCAGAGAACGAACTCACTGATGGATCATTGGTAACTCATTATGGAGTCTGTACTGTACATAGAGGATATAGAAGAGAGATAAGTGTTACAGACAAGAAAATATGCTCACTGATGAACATTTTTAATGCATTCTGCAGTCTGCTATGTACAGTGATACATAGAGGATGAAGAAAACAAATAGTTCAAAATCTATAATGAAGCACAACTGCAAAAATGACTTTTACCCAAAAATATATACATGTAAGTACACAACTGCCCTTGTAAGTGCTTTGCTATCCCTATGTTTAGGCAAACATGCAGCTCTGTTGGTCTATTCTTTCTATGGCAGATATATATATATATATATATATATATATACTGTATGGTATTCTATATGTTGTTATTGTGATGACCTATTATTACCACTGGACTATGGTCACATTTCATTTCACCTTTACCAAGTTTCAATAGAAAGTGACGTAATATGATGCTTCCGACTCCCCATATTAAGCAAAAACCTGCGCCGACACACCTGTTGGTATAAGTGTTAGGTATAGGTGCACGTTCACACTGTGGCCATTAACAGACAACTATAACCTAGAATAAAACAATGACTGTATACCCTGCAATAAGTAAATAAATAGTGATAAAATGTATGGACTGAGCTCAGGGTATACAGTCATAGTTTTATTCTAGGTTTTATACGACTCTCCATATTTAAAGGGCCGTTTACCGCACAGTGGTGGCGGAGTGCTGCTGCACCTCTAGCCCATTGTATTATATTATGACCATTGGTGGGATTGTCTTCTTGATATCTTCACGCACGCTGAGAATCCATTATGTCCTCCTTTTTTCCATCCCCTTTAAGCAGGGCATACTGCTCATCCTTGTTTACATAAAAGACCTCAGTTGCAGTACTCCCCAGTGTCCAGCAGATGGCGCCCTTGCTCCACCACCGGCTTGTCACATCTGCAGGCCCCAGTGATGATGATGATTTTTTTTATATTTATGGTAATTGGTAAACATTAAATACAAAGGAAATTGCAACATTTTAACATTGTCCTGTAAACAAAGCCTGTCTGGGGATTGTGAAAATGCAGAGGAATAGAGGAGCGCCACTACCTGTGCAACACAAGGCACGTCTGGATTATCACAGCATGTGACTGGGAAAGGCGCCTGACAAGGGATACACAGGGGAGATCGCCCGCCACCTCCTAAATGTTCACTTTATGGCTGCTGGAGGCTCAGCGCTCTGGGGAAATTTCCACAAGTTGTGATGTGCGAGATGTCGCACCACCGAAATAAACCAATAATCGTCATCATCATCAGTACATGGGAGCGACATACCCAGCCCCCCCCATCATAGGTCTGCTCTGTATGAGCTCAGGATCGTATTAGGATCTTATGGGCCATATCTCGATATTTGGCTGACTATATGGCGCCCCCTATGGGTCAGGATGGAATATTGTAGAACATTGATCAGTCTGTATAGGACAACAGATAGTCCTGGACATCAAATATCTCTCATACTGAACTTTACAGATGTACATATTACATATAGCGTCATCTGCTGACTTCTCTCTATGATCCTGGGCTGCAGCGTTACTGAGTTTCCTAGAATCCATGGCCGGGATTTATCTCTTAGAAAATTGTAGCCACATTTGCACTAACGTTTGCTCTCTTCTCTTGCCACTTTTCAGAAGGTTTTGCAGGAGTGGACATCACCAAGGGGGCATGGGATAGTCTGGGATTCCCTCCATGAGATAGAGAGGAGAGCTGCCACTAAGTCACCAGTGCATTATTCAGACCACAAGATAAAACTCATATTGATGGCCAATCAGATTGATGCTTGTCCGACACCTGGCACCACCATAATTTGCAGCCTCCAGCTCCCGCGCTGGCCGGATGTACATGGTGCATGGGGACAAAACAGCACAGATCCGTACACAGTGTAGTGGGTTTTCTTAGTTACTGCAGCTGAGATTACATTCACTTCTGTTGGATCTGAGCTTCAGTACCGAGAAAGGCCATAACACAGTGTACGGGGCTGAGCTGCAGTACTGAGAATGACCACTACACAGTGTACGGGGCTGAGCTGCAGTACCGAGAATGACCACTATACAGTGCACGGGGCTGAGCTGGCAGTACCGAGAATGACCACTACACAGTGTACGGGTCTGAGCTGCAGTACTGAGAATGACCACTACACAGTGTACGGGGCTGAGCTGCAGTACCGAGAATGGCCACTACACAGTGTACGGGGCTGAGCTGCAGTACCGAGAATGGCCACTACACAGTGTACGGGGCTGAGCTGCAGTACTGAGAATGACCACTACACAGTGTACGGGGCTGAGCTGCAGTACCGAGAATGACCACTATACAGTGCACGGGGCTGAGCTGGCAGTACCGAGAATGACCACTACACAGTGTACGGGTCTGAGCTGCAGTACTGAGAATGACCACTACACAGTGTACGGGGCTGAGCTGCAGTACCGAGAATGGCCACTACACTGTGTACGGGGCTGAGCTGCAGTACTGAGAATGGCCACTACACAGTGTACGGGGCTGAGCTGCAGTACAGAGAATGGCCACTACACAGTGTACGGGGCTGAGCTGCAGTACCGAGAATGGCCACTACACAGTGTACGGGGCTGAGCTGCAGTACTGAGAATGACCACTACACAGTGTACGGGGCTGAGCTGTAGTACCGAGAATGGCCACTACACAGTGTACGGGGCTGAGCTGCAGTACTGAGAATGACCACTACACAGTGTACGGGGCTGAGCTGCAGTACAGAGAATGGCCACTACACAGTGTACGGGGCTGAGCTGCAGTACCGAGAATGGCCACTACACAGTGTACGGGGCTGAGCTGCAGTACCGAGAATGGCCACTACACAGTGTACGGGGCTGAGCTGCAGTACCGAGAATGGCCACTACACAGTGTACGGGGCTGAGCTGCAGTACTGAGAATGACCACTACACAGTGTACGGGGCTGAGCTGCAGTACAGAGAATGGCCACTACACAGTGTACGGGGCTGAGCTGCAGTACCGAGAATGGCCACTACACAGTGTACGGGGCTGAGCTGCAGTACCGAGAATGGCCACTACACAGTGTACGGGGCTGAGCTGCAGTACTGAGAATGGCCACTACACAGTGTACGGGGCTGAGCTGCAGTACTGAGAATGGCCACTACACAGTGTATGGGGCTGAGCTGCAGTACCGAGAATGGCCACTACACAGTGTACGGGGCTGAGCTGCAGTACTGAGAATGGCCACTACACAGTGTACGGGGCTGAGCTGCAGTACCGAGAATGGCCACTACACAGTGTACGGGGCTGAGCTGCTGTACCGAGAATGGCCACTACACAGTGTACGGGGCTCAGCTGCTGTACCGAGAATGGCCACTACACAGTGTACGGGTCTGAGCTGCAGTACTGAGAATGGCCACTACACAGTGTACGGGGCTGAGCTGCAGTACCGAGAATGGCCACTACACAGTGTACGGAGCTGAGCTGCAGTACTGAGAATGACCACTACACAGTGTACGGGGCTGAGCTGCAGTACTGAGAATGACCACTACACAGTGTACGGGGCTGAGATGCTGTACCGAGAATATGACCAAAGTGGAATGCCTGGGGGACACAGGTGCTACCTCCAGTTAGACCCCTCACACGTAGCAGCTGTCACAGTGGGACAAACGGGAAAACAGATATTACAGATATAGTGGTGCTGACCGGTGGACACCAGGTATACGAGGTGAAGCTGGCTCTGGTGAGGATAGTCAGGTAGATAGGAGGAAGCTGGTTCCAGCAACTTTAGTGTTGTGTACGGATGGCGGAGTGGCGGAACGGAATGGAACTTGAGAGTAATGGCACAGATGTCGTCTAGAATAGTCGAACCACTGGTCACTAGAGTTGAGCGATACCGTCCGATACTTCAAAGTATTGTATCGGATGGTATCGGCCGATCTTTAAAAAAAGTATCGGTATCGCCGATTCCGATACCGGAAGTCCCATTCAAGTCTATGGGACTTCCGGTATCGGAATAAGAAAAACCCTTTCCTGCCCTTGTACAGCCTCTCTGGGGTCTGTACTGGCCTTTCGGGGGGCTGTGCCGGCCTGCCGGTGGTCTGTGCAGGCTCCGGGGGGCTGTGCCGGCCTGCCGGGGGGCTGTGCCGGCCTGCCGGTGGTCTGTGCAGGCTTCGGGGGTCTGTGCAGGCATCGTCCGATGGGACTACAAGTCCCATCGGGCGATGCCTGCTACCATGACAGTGATTGACACATTAGCCAATGATGGGACAGTAATAGTCCTATCATCCGGCTAATGTGTTGAATGTAAAAAAAAAAATAAAAAATTACATGCTACATACATACAACATGCATACTACATACATGCTACATTCATACTACATACTACATACATGCTACATACATGCTACATTCATACTACATAAATACTACATGCAACATACATACTACATATATACTACATACATACTACATATATACTACATGCATGCTACATACATACTGCATGCTACATACATACTACATGATACATACATACTACATGCTACATACATACCACATATATACTACATACATACTACATACATACTACATGCATGCTACATGCATGCTACATGCTACATACATAACACATATATACTACATGCATGCTACATACATAGTACATGCTACATGCATGCTACATACATACTACATGCTACATACTACATATATACTACATGCATGCTACATACATACTACATGCTACATACTACATATATACTACATGCATGCTACATACATACTACATGCTACATACATACTACATATATACTACATGCATGCTACATACATACTACATGCTACATACATACTACATATATACTACATGCATGCTACATACATACTACATGCTACATACATACTACGTATATACTACATGCATGCTACATACATACTACATGCTACATACATACCACATACATACTACATACATGCTACATGCTACATATATACTACATATATACTACATGCATGCTACATACATACTACATGCTACATACATACCACATACATACTACATACATGCTACATGCTACATATATACTACATATATACTACATGCATGCTACATACATACTACATGCTACATACATACTACATATATACTACATACATACTACATACATACTACATGCATGCTACATACATACTACATACATACTACATGCTACATACATACCACATACATACTACATACATACTACATGCTACATACATTCATACATATATACTACATGCATGCTACATACATACTACATATATACTACATGCATGCTACATACATACTGCATGCTACATGCATGCTACATACATACTACATACATACTACATGCTACATACATACCACATATATACTACATACATACAATACATTCATACAATACATACATAGACATACGGTACATATAACATAGAGTAACATACTTACCAATACTTGTCACATTGTTCCCCGAAGCCATTGTCTTTTCCGGAATAAATATTAACATAACAAACCACAAAAATACTCACCCACGATCCGAAGCAGTCCACGAGTGTGTCCCACGACGATCTTGGGTAGAGAACTGCAGCATCAGCTGATGCTGCCGTTCTCTACGGGCTGCAGGAATCCAATGACGGAAGGTAGGTATCCTTCCGCACTGTATTCCTCCGCCACTTAAAAAAAAAAAAAGTCCCTAGTCTCACTTTATGCCATTGCTGTGTGGGAAATTCCCACACAGCAATGGCATAAAGTGAGACTAGGGACTTTTTTTTTTTTAAGTGGCGGAGGAATACAGTGCGGAAGGATACCTACCTTCCGTCATTGGATTCCTGCAGCCCGTAGAGAACGGCAGCATCATCTGATGCTGCAGTTCTCTACCCAAGATCGTCGTGGGACACACTCGTGGACTGCTTCGGATCGTGGGTGAGTATTTTTGTGGTTTGTTATGTTAATATTTATTCCGGAAAAGACAATGGCTTCGGGGAACAATGTGACAAGTATTGGTAAGTATGTTACTCTATGTTATATGTACTGTATGTCTATGTATGTATTGTATGAATGTATTGTATGTATGTAGTATATATGTGGTATGTATGTAGCATGTAGTATGTATGTAGTATGTATGTAGCATGCATGTAGCATGCAGTATGTATGTAGCATGCATGTAGTATATATGTAGTATGTATGTAGCATGCATGTAGTATATATGTAGTATGTATGTAGCATGTATGTAGTATGTATGTGGTATGTATGTAGCATGTAGTATGTATGTAGCATGCATGTAGTATATATGTAGTATGTATGTAGCATGTAGTATGTATGTAGTATGTATGTAGTATGTATGTGGTATGTATGTAGCATGTAGTATGTATGTAGCATGCATGTAGTATGTATGTAGTATGCATGTAGTATGTATGTAGCATGTATGTGGTATGTATGTGGTATGTATGTAGCATGTAGTATGTATGTAGCATGCATGTAGTATATATGTAGTATGTATGTAGTATGTATGTAGTATGTATGTAGTATGTATGTGGTATGTATGTAGCATGTAGTATGTATGTAGCATGCATGTAGTATGTATGTAGTATGTACGTAGTATATATGTAGTATGTATGTAGCATGTATGTGGTATGTATGTAGCATGTAGTATGTATGTAGCATGTAGTATGTATGTAGCATGCATGTAGTATATATGTAGTATGTAGTATGTATGTAGTATGTATGTGGTATGTATGTAGCATGTAGTATGTATGTAGCATGCATGTAGTATGTATGTAGCATGCATGTAGTATGTATGTAGTATGCATGTAGTATGCATGTAGTATGCATGTAGTATGTATGTAGTATGTATGTAGTATGTATGTAGTACGTATGTAGCATGTATGTGGTATGTATGTAGCATGTAGTATGTATGTAGCATGCATGTAGTATATATGTAGTATGTAGTATGTATGTAGTATGTATGTGGTATGTATGTAGCATGTAGTATGTATGTAGCATGCATGTAGTATGTATGTAGCATGCATGTAGTATGTATGTAGCATGCATGTATGTATGTATGTAGCATGCATGTAGCATGCATGTAGTATGTATGTAGTATGTATGTAGTATGTATGTAGCATGCAGCATGTATGTAGCATGTATGTAGTATGTATGTAGTATATATGTAGTATGTATGTAGCATGTAGTATGTATGTAGCATGTAGTATGTATGTAGTATTTTTTTTTTTTAACATTTAACACATTAGCCGGATGATGGGACTACTACTGTCCCATCATTGGCTAATGTGTCAATCACTGTCATGGTAGCAGGCATCGCCAGATGGGACTTGTAGTCCCATCGGACGATGCTTGCACAGACCCCCGGACATCAGCACAGCCCCCCGGCAGGCCGGCACAGCCCCCCGGCAGGCCGGTACAGACCCCCACAGGGTGCACAGACCACCGGCAGGCCGGCACAGCCCCCCGGCAGGCCGGTACAGACCCCCACAGGGTGCACAGACCACCAGCAGGCCGGCACAGCCCCCCGGCAGGCCGGTACAGACCCCGGGCAGTCCACACAGCCCCCCGGCAGGCCGGCACAGCCCCCTGGCAGGCCGGCAGAGACCCCCGGAAGGCCCGAAATGACGGCGCATCATGATGCGCACACACCGCGCATCATGATGACGTCAGGCTGTCAATCAACTGAACTTCCGATTCCGATGCCGAATTCCGATATTGAAAAAATATCGGAAGTCGGTATCGGAATTCCGATACAGCAAGTATCGGCCGATACCCGATACTTGCGGTATCGGAATGCTCAACACTACTGGTCACTGATATTCTGCGGAAACAAAGAGTAAGCAGAGTGCTAAACAGAATGCTATAACAGCGCAGGCAGAACAGAGTAAATACTCGTTGCTCCGGCACCCTCCCTATGGCGGAGGGGCCAGAAATAGTAATCAGTGCGCTGCCATTGGTTAATTTTTTTTTTCAAAAAATGTGCGCTGTCTCTTTAAGAGACCAGAGGTAAGCGTGCGTCCTAAGCACTCTCCCTGGAGGCCTGCTGGCAGGAAGCCGAGGAGAGAGAGGCAGCAGCAGGTCACCGAGGGACAGACAGGGAGCGAGGATCCTGACAGGGACCCCGCAGAGGTACAGGGGCAGCCTCGGGAGCAGAAGCGGGTGAGGGACCAGAACTGGGACCAGCACCAGAACCGGGTGTAACAGTAGGTTTACAGTTGTGCCATACTTTTATTTTTGGATCATAGATTGAGCAGTGCTCAATGAGATGTTCACAGCTTGGGCTATTTTTTATAACCTAACCCAGGTTTACGCTTCTCCACAGCTTTATCCCTGACCTGTCTGGTGGGCTCCTTGGTTTTCATGATGCTGTTTGATTCCTAATATTCTCACACAAACCTCTGAGGCCTTCACAGAAAAGCTGTAGTTATACTAAGAAGAAATCACATCCAGTAGGGTGCAATGTACTAATTATGTGACTTCTGGAGGCGATTGGTCACTCAGGACTTTATTTAGGGGAATCGGACTACAGAGGGCTGAATACAAATGCACCGCTCAATGTTCAGATTTATATTTTTACAATAATTAGTATCATTTCCTTTACACTTCACAAATATTTGATACTTTGTCTCACATAAAATCCCAATAAAAAAAAAACAAACATTTAAGTTTGTAGATGTAATATCAAAAAAATGTGTAAAAGTTCACAGGGTATGAACACCTTTTCAAGGCACTGTATCTGCCTACACTAAAGAGAGGATGGGGTGACAGTGAGCCTCATACCTCAGTGCTCTCACAGATTGCATTTATCACTGTATATTGTATCACTGCTCCTGCTGACCCCCCGGCTGACCCCCTGGATATCACACATGGCATAATTATCCACATTGCTGTCTCCTCGGCTGCAGTATTTTCTCTCTGATAATAATTGTGCACTTCATGAATAATGAAATAATCGCTGCAGTCGTCTCTGCGGAGATCAGAGCAATGATATTTTTATGATGTATTTATATGAATGTGACACTGGGAATGATTAGGGTTCATCCACCGCTGTGCAGAAGGGTCAGAGCGGACTAGAGATTAAGGGGTGTCTGGTCTGGACAGTCCCGGTAGGAGGGTATGGGATAGTTTGGGACTGCCTCTTCCCTAAGTCAGGGAGCATAGCCACTACCTAGAGATGTTCTTGATGTGGAGGAACAGCGTCTGTCCCTTTCCTGGTCACTTGTCCCCACACCAATGAGACCCCTCTCAGCTCGTATCAGGACCAAAGACCATGAGGTGCTGACACAGATAACACTTATGTGCCTAATTGGTGCCGTGTATTTCACTTTTTCTAGACTGCAATGTGCAGTAACCTGGCAACAAAGGGTTAAAGGAACCCTGTGTGCAAAGCTGATACATTGTAATATCCAGAGTGCAGCTCCGCAGGGGTGGAGCCTGACACCAGACCTGTATGCTCCGCCCCCTCAAGCTCTTTACCAGGCGTAATTCAGGAGCAGGGGCGGACATATCATTGGTCCAACCTCTGTGTTGTGTTCAGTAGATCTCCTCTGTGTTGTACAGTAGATCTTTTCTGTGTGATGTTCAGTAGATCTCTGTGATGTACAGTAAACATATGAATGACTAAGTTGTCTGACCATTGGTAAGGAATCTGAGGGGATACTGGTCTGCAAGGACCGTGGTTAATAGGGGCCTCCTTGCATTGGGATGCTCCTTGTAGAATCACTGACTGATCTATATCATCCATAGACCTTTCTCTGTTGTTTTCGGCAGTTTGTGATCGATGACAAGGCCAGCTATAGACTGGTGGTGGAATCGATGAGGATGATCGGATTCAGCCAAGACGAGGTGGATTCAGTCTACAAGATCCTGGCCTCCATTTTACACCTGGTGAGGACAATGCCGCCTAATTCTCCCTTCTTACTAATTCTCCCTCCCTCACGAGCAGGGTCGTCTTATTTCGTCTTATTTTGCTTTAATTATTGTATTGTTAGCGTTGTTACTTATGACTTGTGTTTTGAAACTGTTAAACTGTAAAGCGCTGCGGAATATGTTGGCGCTATATAAATAAAGATTATTATTATTATTATTATTATTCTTACAACCGCTACCATCTTCTGCATGATTGTTCTGGATGTTACGGCCCCGAGCCCTGGCTGAGGCTGCCGGACCCTTTATTTTTTCCGGGTATCGGGCTGTTATGTGGGGTTTGGGCGCAGTTATGCTGTGATGTCCATCATGGCAGGTTCAATGATTGATGTCTCTTATGTCTGTTCATTTTCCATAGGGTAACATGAATTTTGTAATGGATGGTGACATGATCATTCTGGAAGATGAGGACTTGGTCGGTCACGTCGCTGAGCTGACAAGCTGCGACAGTGATGCTGTGAAGAAGACTCTTCTCTATAGGACGATGGCTGCTGGAGGGGGCGAGATTATTGAGAAGGGGCACAGTGTGAGAGAGGCAGCATATGCCAAGGAGGCCTGTGCCAAGGTAAGAACGAGTGACCAGGAGACTTTATTTTCAAGTACTATATACTTATCAGCCATAACATTAAAAGCAGGTGCAGAGGTGACTACACAGCTCCATACACAGCAAGATGAACACCAAGAACACTTCACAAGACTCAATGTATACCTGGAACACCCCACAAGACCTGCTCTATACCGGGCAGGAACACCCCACAAGACCTGCTCTATACCGGGCGGGAACACCCCACAAGACCTGCTCTATACCGGGCGGGAACACCCCACAAGGCCTGCTCTATACCGGGCGGGAACACCCCACAAGACCTGCTCTATACCGGGCGGGAACACCCCACAAGACCTGCTCTATACCGGGCGGGAACACCCCACAAGACCTGCTCTATACCGGGCGGGAACACCCCACAAGACCTGCTCTATACCGGGCGGGAACACCCCACAAGGCCTGCTCTATACCGGGCGGGAACACCCCACAAGGCCTGCTCTATACCGGGCGGGAACACCCCACAAGACCTGCTCTATACCGGGCGGGAACACCCCACAAGGCCTGCTCTATACCGGGCGGGAACACCCCACAAGGCCTGCTCTATACCGGGCGGGAACACCCCACAAGACCTGCTCTATACCGGTAACACCTCACAAGATCTGCCATATACCGGAAACACCCCCCCAATATTTCATGTATAGCGGGAACAAGAACCGTATACTGGGAACACCAGACAAGACCTGGCATATACCGGGAACACCCCACAAGACCTGCCGTATATGGGGAAGACCCCACAAGACCTGCTCTATACCGGGAAGACCCCACTAGACCTGCTGTATACTGGAGACACCCCATAAGACCCGCCGTATACCGGGAACACCCCACAAGTCCTGACATATACTTTGAACACCACACAAAACCTGTCGCATACTGGAAGCACCCCCCAATATTTGATGTATACCAGGAACACACCAGAAGACCAGCCGCATGCTGGAAACACCCCCCAATATTTGATGTATAGTGGGAACACCCTATAAGACCTGCTTTATACCTGGAGAACCCCATATAAGTTTACATACTAATTGCAATCCGTGCTGAATTCCATATCAAATTTGACCCATATGACTATAGCGGTGCTCCAGGTGCGCCGAACGTCTGTGAAGAAAATCCAATCTACACGAAGATTTCATCCATTATAAGTTTATGCTTAGAACATACAACACTGCCCTTCACCTCTCCAAACAAACCTATTTTACCACCCTCATCACCTCACTGTCCAATAACCCGAAACGTCTCTTTGACACTTTTCATTCTCTACTCAACCCAAGAGTACAGGCTCCTACCACGGAGCTCCGAGCTGACGATCTGGCCAATTACTTCGAAGAAAAAATTGACCAGATTCGGCAGGAAATTATCTCCCAATCCCCTCACACCATGCACTGTCCTCCCTCCCCCACTGCATCTAGCTCACTCTCTGATTTTGAACCAGTCACAGAAGAAGAAGTGATCAGGCTCCTTGCATCTTCTCGCCCAACCACTTGCACCAGTGACCCATTTCCGTCACATCCCCTCCAGACCCTTTCCCCTGCTGTCACCCCTCACCTAACTAAATTATTTAACCTCTCTCTCTCTTCTGGTATCTTTCCCTCCTCATTTAAGCATGCCGTCATACATCCACTACTTAAAAAACCATCCCTCGAACAAAACTGTGCCGATAACTATAGACCTGTCTTTAATCTTCCCTTCATCTCTAAACTCCTGGAACGCCTGGTCCACTCCCATCTTATCTGCTATCTCTTTGATAACTCTCTTCTCGACCCTCTCCAATCCGGTTTCCGCTCTTTACACTCTACTGAAACTGCCCTCACTAAAGTCTCTAATGATCTGCTAACAGCTAAATCTAATGGTCATTACTCCATGCTAATTCTCTTGGATCTCTCTGCAGCATTCGACACTGTGGATCATCAGCTCCTCCTCACTATGCTCCGTTCCATTGGCCTCAAGGACACCGTTCTCTCCTGGTTCTCCTCCTATCTCTCTGACCGCTCCTTTACTGTATCTTTTGCCGGTTCCTCCTCCTCTCACCTTCCCCTTACTGTTGGGGTTCCTCAAGGATCAGTCCTAGGCCCCCTCCTCTTCTCCTTGTGCACTGCCTCTATTGGTCAAACAATCAGTAGATTTGGTTTCCAGTACCATCTCTATGCTGACGACACCCTTCTTCTCCTGACATCACGCCAGCCTTTCTAGAAAACACCAGCAATTGTCTAAACGCTGTGTCTAATATCATGTCCTCACTATATCTGAAACTGAACCTGTCAAAGACTGAACTCCTTGTGTTTCCTCCCGCTACTAATGTACCTAATACCCGACATTGCCATTTCCGTGTGTGGTTCCACTATTACTCCCCAGCAACATGCCCGCTGTCTTGGGGTCATACTTGACTTCGAGCTTTCCTTTGTCCCCCACATACGATCACTGGCTCGCTCTTGTTATCTGCACCTCAAAAACATTTCTAGAATTCAACCTTTTCTTACTTTTGACTCCGCAAAAACTCTTACTGTTTCTCTTATTCATTCTCATCTGGACTATTGTAACTCTCTTCTAATCGGTCTCCCTCTGACCAAACTCTCCCCCCTCCAATCTGTCTTGAATGCTGCTGCCAGGATCATATTCCTCGGCAATCGTTACACCGATGCCTCTACCTTGTGCCAGTCATTACACTGGCTACCCATCCAGTCCAGAATTCAGTATAAACTTATTACCCTCACCCACAAAGCTCTTCATGGCTCAGCACCACCCTACATCTCCTCCCTTTTTTCAGTATACCATCCTACCCACGCCCTCCGTTCTGCTGATGACCTGAGGTTAGCATCCTCAATAATCAGAACCTCCCACTCCCGTCTCCATGACGATACACGTGCTGCGCCAATTCTTTGGAATGCACTACCCAGGTCAATACGATTAGTCCCCAATCCCCACAATTTTAAGCGTGCCCTGAAAACGCATTTATTCAGACTGGCTTACCGCCTCAACACATTAACCTAATTTATCCCTGTGTGGCACAGTCAAAAGTTTTACCATAACCAGGTTCCCCGTATCATGTTCCCACATGCTTTATGCATCCATTAGCCCTTTGCATCCGTACTGTTACACACTAAACATTATGGCTGGTCCAAACAATCAGGGAAACTGTTACCACCCACCTTTCGTGTCTCCCCTTTTTCTCCCTCATAGACTGTAAGCTTGCGAGCAGGGCCCTCATTCCTCTTGGTATTTGTTATAATCTATGTGATTATTGTTATGCTGTAATGTCTATTGTCTGTACAAGTCCCCTCTGAAATGTAAAGTGCTGCGGAATATGTCGGCGCTATAGAAATAAAATTTATTATTATTATTATAGTCTAATATAATTGTTCGGACTGTTTCCATGTTTACTGCTTCTGATGGTGAGAGGCCGGGGCCTGGGGCTTTTACATCTTCACCATCTGTGGAGACAATGGCCATTTCAGCGGTGTTGTATTGTATGATCGTAGTACGTGTAATGCAATGTATTACCCCCATCACTACTCTATCCAACGCTGTGGTCTCCGTCCCCCCAGGCTTTCTACGAGAGGTTATTCTGCTGGATTGTCGGCCATATAAACAGTGTGATAGAAGTGAAGAACTATGACGTCCGGCTTCATGGAAAGAACACCGTTATCGGGGTCCTCGACATCTACGGCTTTGAGATCTTTGGTAATAACAGGTAAATATGGAACGATAAATGCTATAAAAATAAAGGGCCTATAAAAAAGTGACTGAACCCAGAGAAAGGAAGACAATAGATCCTGGAAAGAGAGGAAAGGGGGTAAGAAAATAATGGACCAAGGGTAAGAATGAAGAAAGAGTCTAGGAATAACTTGATCTCAGCAACACGTGTACTGAGTGAATCATCGTCTCAGGAGCTGCTCTTCTGCGCACAGCGAGGATGCTGCGAGATAAATGGATCGTAGGCAGAGAGCAGATAATTATGTTTATTTCTTTGCACGTGTTCCTCATCTACCCGTGCCTGCCTTTCACATGTCACATGTCTGCACGTAAAAACACTTTGCTGACTTTGAAAAGTGACTATTCAGGGAATATAGGGGCTCAACGAAGAGCGCAGGATATAAAAACACAGAATAGGGATGAAGACATATACAAAGTGTCAAAAACTAGACAGAAAGAGAAATGCAAGTATACAATGAAAACCATTCATCTGAAAACTAATGTCATCAATAATGGTTAAATATAGAATTAGAGGGTGAACGGTAATGATATATTTATATAAAACTATATATACTGCTCCTATGTACAAGAATATAACTATGTACAATCTTTGCTACAATCTCTGCTTGCTGTCATCTGATGCTTACCATGATGCAACATTCCCTTTAATGGTATTTAACAGTGCCTGCTGAATGTTTGCTAAATTCACTTGTTGCATTATACTCAATACTTGCTGTTGTATATCCATGTTGGTGTCAGTAGAGATTTTATCTGGTGCAAGGTGTTACAGCATGTGGATGCTGCCAGGCCCTGTGCCTTTGATCATCTAACCTCCCCCTGGTGTGCTAGCCAATTGCTAATTTACCCCAAACCAGTTCCCACAATCCCTTTCACCTGATCCTCTACTCAGCCCTATATATTTAGTAGCATCCTAAGGGGTGCACGTGTGTGGGGTCTGTCACGCGTCTCCCTGCAACAAAAGTATCACTGCAGCTAAAGTATTGAGACGCTGCAGTTATTTCAACGGCAGTTAGTCATGGCAGGAGTCAAAACCCCACACTGTGAATCTGTCTCTTTCGGGCATGTCTGCTAAGTAAGCACTTCCTATTACTTGGATCTAGCCTTTCTATTAACCCTCTTACTCCTTCACCATGTTTACATATGCCCTCACAGTGTTTGCTCCTTTAATCCTCACTCTCCTTCGCTATCTCCAAACCCCAGCACCCTCTAACCGAATAATCATCTCCCCTTCCCTCTTACCTCCCCACCTGACCTCCTCTGCTGACCTGCTCCTCAAACTCAAATCTATCCTAATTAAACATAAAACAAGCCGCCCACTCTCCTCCCTTTCTCTGCTTCTCCTCACTGCTGGCGACATATCTACCAATTCTGGACCCCCACAGCTCATACCTCCCATTACTACGCCCTCCTACCGCTCCCTATCTAATATGAACTACCGCAGTCTTTCCAATGTAAAACCCGTGCCCTTGACACCCAACCCCCTACTCCCTCTCTCTGGAGCACTCTGGAATGCCCGCTCCATCTGCAATAAGCTTGATATGATTCATGACCTTTTTCTCTCTCGTAATCTTGCTTTCGGCCTCACAAAAACATGGTTGACACCCTCTGACACAGCTCCCCCTGCCGCGCTGTGTTACGGCGGCCTCCATTTCACCCACACTCCTCGCACTGGCAACAGACATGGTGGAGGAGTGGGTCTTCTCCTTTCTTTCAACTGCACCTTTAACCCAATCCCACCTCTTCCCTCCCTAATCCTCCCCTCTTTCGAAGTCCACTCTGTCCGCATCTACTCTCCCTCCAAGTGGCCGTCATATACCAACCTCCAGGCCCGACCACTGCCTTCATTGACCAATTCTCTACCTGGCTTCTTCACTTTCTTTCCACTGACATCCCCACTAACATCATGGGTGACTTCAACATCCCCACTGATACCCTTCAGTCAGCAGACGGACACACACTAGACCTGGTCTTCACCCGTCTCTGCACCCTATCTAACTTCACAACCTCCCCTCTCCCTCTATCTGACCACCATCTACTCACTTTCTCATCCCTGTCCTCCTCTCCTGGCACCCATGTCCAGCAATATGCACACCCCCGCAGAAACCTTGCACACCTAGACACCCACGCACTCTCTGACTCTATTCTACCACTGGCATCCATATCCTCACCCCACGACACTGACACTGCTTTCTACAATGCCACTCTCACATCAGCTATTGACACGGTCGCCCCTCTCGTTCGTGGCAGAATGTGACGTACCAACAGACAACCCTGGCACAATAACACCACTAAAAAGCTCCGGCAAGTGTCCAAGATTGCAGAGCGGCGTTGGAAGAAAACAAATTAGCAAAATGACTTCACTGCATTCAAACAGGCAACACTCGCTTTCAAATCTGCCCTCACCTTTGCTAAACAAGTCTACTTCACAACCCTCATATCTTCCCTATCCTACAACCCCAAACAGTTATTCAAAACTTTTAACTCCCTCCTCCGCTCACCACTGCGCCCTCCAACCTCCCTCATCTCTGCTGAGGATTTTGCCACACACTGCAAAAATAAGATCGACCAAACAAGGCAAGTCTTCATCATTCAACCACCAAAACCCGTTTGTATACCAGACCAATGCCCAAACCCCATAACCTCACTCTCCAACATCACTGAAGGGGAGCTTAATTGTCTCCTCTCCAAATCACACCTCACAACCTGTGCACTCGCCCATCCCATCCCACCTCCTCTCCAACCTCACCAATCCCTAACCCACCTCTTCAATCTGTCACCAACTTCCCTTCTGCTTTCAAACATGCTACAATCACGCCTATCCTTAAAATGCCAACTCTCGACCCAATTTCTATGTCCAGCTATCGCCCAATATAGCTGCTCCCATTCACTTCCAAACTCCTGGAGCAGCACGTCCACGCTGAACTTTCCTCCCACCTCTCATCTAACTTGCTCTTTGACAATCTACAATCTGGTTTCCACCCCATCACTCCACTGAGACAGCCCTGACCAAAATTACTGCCGACCTACTTACAGCTAAATCAAATGGACAATACTCTATACTCCTGCTTCTAGACCTGTCCTCTGCATTCGATACAGTTGACCACTGCCTCCTACTATAGATCCTCTCCTCCTTTGGCATCAAAGACCTTGCCCTATCCTGGATCTCCTCATACCTTTCCAACCGCACATTCAGCATCTCCCACTCCCATACTACCTCCTCATCCCACCCTCTCTCTGTTGGGGTCCCCCAAGGCTCTGTTCTAGGACCCCTACTCTTCTGAATCTATACACTTGGCCTGGGCCAACTCATAAAGTCCCATGGATTCCAGTACCTCCTTTATGCTGATGACACTCAGATCTACCCTCTGGCCCAGACGGCACCTCTCTGCTGTCCAGAATCCCAGAGTGTCTATCAGCTATATCCTCCTTCTCCTCTCGTTTCCTCAAATTCAATGTGGACAAATCTGAACTCATCATCTTTTCCCCATTTCACAGATCTTCCTTACCTGATATGCAAAGAATGCAAGGAGAAATGCAAAGTACTACATCTGGGCAATAAAAATGAAAAAAGCATATATAGAATGGGAGGAATAGGGCTAAGTGACAGCACATGTGAAAAAGACTTGGGTATACTAATAGATCACAGACTGAATATGAGTCAACAGTGTAATGCAGCAGCAAAAAAGGCAAATGCAATTCTAGGATGTATTAACAGAAGCATACAGTCTAGATCACGTGAAGTCATTATTTCCCTCTACTCCTCTTTGGTCAGACCTCATCTGGAATATTGTGTCCAGTTTTGGGCACCACATTTTTAAAAAGACATCAACAAACTGGAGCAAGTTCAGAAAAGAGCGACCAGAATGGTGACCGGTCTGCAAACCCTGTCTTATGAGGAAAGGTTGCAGGATTTGGGAATGTTTAGTTTGCAAAAGAGAAGACTGAGAGGAGACTTAATAGCTGTCTACAAATATCTAAACGGCTGTCACATTGTAGAAGGATCAACTTTATTCTCATTTGCACAAGGAAAGACTAGAAGCAATGGGATGAAACTGAATGGGAGGAGACACAGATTAGATATTAGAAAAAACTTTTTGACAGTTAGAGTGATCAATGAGTGGAACAGGCTGCCACGAGAAGTGGTGAGTTCTCCTTCAATGGAAGTCTTCAAACAGAGGCTGGACAGACATCTGACTGGGATGATTTAGCGAATCCTGCTTTGAGCAGGGGGTTGGACCAGATGGCCTAGGAGGTCCCTTCCAACTCTACGATTCTATGATTCTATGATTCTATGATCTAACTATCACAATTAACGACATCACGCTTTCCCCCGTACCAGAAGTCCGCTGCCTCGGAGTAACCCTTGACTCTGCCCTGTCCTTCAAACCGCTCATCCAAGCTCTTTCTACCTCCTGTTGCCTCCAGCTCAAAAATATTTCCAGAATCCATCCCTTCCGCAACCCTCAATCTGCTAAATTGCTTGTGCATGCCCTCATCATCTCCCGCCTTGACTACTGCAACACCCTTTTCTGTGGCCTCCCTGCTAACACCCTCGCACCTCTCCAGTCCATCCTTAACTCTGCTGCCCGAATAATTCTTCTCTCTCCTCGCTACTCCTCCGCTTCTCCCCTCTGCAAATCTCTTCACTGGCTTCCATTCCCTCAGCGTATCCAGTTCAAATTACTAATACTGACCTACAAGGCCATCTATAACCTGTCTCCGCCATATGTCTCTGAACTAATCTCCCGATACCTTCCCTCACGTAATCTCCGGCCCTCCCAAGACCTCCGTCTCTCTTCCACACTTATTCGCTCCTCACCCAGCCGCCTCCAAGACTTCTCCCGAATAGCCCCCATCCTCTGGAATTCTTTGCCCCAACAAGTCCGACTATCAACCACATTCGGATCCTTAAGATGGAACCTGAAAACCCACCTCTTCAAGAAAGCCTACAACCTGCAGTGATCCCCACTGCCTCCTCACCACTACCGGAGCTACTGCTTCACCATCACCAGAGCTGCTGCAACCCCCCAACCTACTGTCTCCTTCCCCACCATCCTGTAGAATATTAGCCCGCAAGTGCAGGGTCCTCTCCCCTCTGTTTCAGTCTGTGATTCTCATGTACCATGGAATCAATGGTGCTATATAAATAATAATAATAATACTATAATACTGCCCCTATGTACAAGAATATAACTACTATAATACTGCCCCTATGTACAAGAATATAGCTACTATAATACTGCTCCTATGTACAGGAATATAACTACTATAATACTGCCCCTATGTACAAGAATATAACTACTATAATACTGCCCCTATGTACAAGAATATAACTACTATAATACTGCCTCCTATGTACAAGAATATAACTACTATAATACTGCCCCTATGTACAAGAATATAACTACTATAATACTGCCCCTATGTACAAGAATATAACTACTATAATACTGCCTCCTATGTACAAGAATATAACTACTATAATACTGCTCCTATGTACAAGAATATAACTACTATAATACTGCCTCCTATGTACAAGAATATAACTACTATAATACTGCCCCTATGTACAAGAATATAACTACTATATTACTGCCCCCTATGTACAAGAATATAACTACTATAATACTGCTCCTATATATAAGAATATAACTACTATAATACTGCCCCCTATGTACAAGAATATAACTACTATAATACTGCCCCCTATGTACAAGAATATAACTACTATAATACAGCCTCCTATGTACAAGAATATAACTACTATAATACTGCTCCTATGTACAAGAATATATCTACTATAATACTGCTCCTATGTACAGGAATATAACTACTATAATACTGCCCCTCTGTACAAGAATATACCTGCTATAATACTGCCCCTATGTACAAGAATATAACTACTATAATACTGCCTAATATGTACAAGAATATAACTACTATAATACTGCCTCCTATGTACAAGAATATAACTACTATAATACTGCTCCCTATATATAAGAATATAACTACTATAATACTGCCCCTATGTACAAGAATATAACTATTATAATACTTCCCATATGTACAAGAATATAACTACTATAATACTGCCCCTATGTACAAGAATATAACTACTATAATACTGCCCCTATATACAAGAATATAACTACTATAATACTGCCTCCTATGTACAAGAATATAACTACTATAATACTGCTCCCTATATATAAGAATATAACTACTATAATACTGCCCCTATGTACAAGAATATAACTATTATAATACTTCCCATATGTACAAGAATATAACTACTATAATACTGCCCCTATGTACAAGAATATACCTACTATAATACTGCCCCTATGTACAAGAATATAACTACTATAATACTGCCTAATATGTACAAGAATATAACTACTATAATACTGCCCCCATGTACAAGAATATAACTACTATAATACTGCTCCTATGTACAAGAATATAACTACTATAATACTGCTCCTATGTACAAGAATATAACTACTATAATACTGCTCCTATGTACAAGAATATAACTACTATAATACTGTCCCCTATATACAAGAATATAACTACTATAATACTGCTCCTATGTACAAGAATATAACTACTATAATACTGCCCCTATGTGTAAGAATATAACTACTATAATACTCCCCCTATGTACAAGAATATAACTACTATAATACTGCTCCTATATACAAGAATATAACTACTATAATACTGCCCCTATGTACAAGAATATAACTACTATAATACTGCCCCTATGTACAAGAATATAACTACTATAATACTGCCCCTATGTACAAGAATATAACTACTATAACACTGCCCCCTATATACAAGAATATAACTACTATAATACTGCTCCCTATATACAAGAATATAACTACTATAATACTGCTCCTATGTACAAGAATATAACTACTATAATACTGCTCCCTATATACAAGAATATAACTACTATAATACTGCTCCTATGTACAAGAATATAACTACTATAATACTGCCCCTATGTACAAGAATATAACTACTATAATACTGCTCACTACGTGCAATAATCTGTGCACTTTTGTCTCCGCAGCTTTGAGCAGTTCTGCATAAATTACTGTAATGAGAAGCTTCAGCAGTTGTTTATTGAGTTGATCCTTCGGCAGGAGCAGGATGAATACCAGAGAGAAGGCATCGAGTGGCAGCATGTAAGTTATTTTGTGCCCAGGAATGATTTTTTTTATATGAAGTTACAAAATTAATAGGTATAGGAGATCAGTATCAGACACTGGTGTATGCCATCTGTCATATGTGTTTCACCTTTTCACTTTCACTTTTTTCCACTTTCTCTGTGAATCCCAAGTAGGCGACGTTAGCTACTTCCCTCCACTATTTGCCTGCGCTCTGACACATCCCTCGTGGTGACATTTACATTTCCATTGCTGTTGGTCAATCCACTTTGTAAGTGCAGAATCAAAGCTTTTCTGTACCATAAAAACACGGCTTCACATCTGCAGTAAAAACACATCAAAACAGAGGGATAAGGAATAAAAAATGCACTAGAAATGCAATAATCATCGCCCCCTCTGACATCTCCTCCTGCCAGGGGCAAACTTTGCCGCATAGTTTATCCCTCTTTATATTCCATGAAAGTTGCTCAGCGCCAGTGTTTAGCGGGTGTATGAAGCAGGGTCACGGGGTGAAGTCCCCCAAACCCGGCAGGTAACACAGCCAGGACCAGCGATCACACAACCGCAGGCTTCAGTAATAAATGCAGCAAATGTAACAATAACAAGTTCTAAAAGATATGAAAAAAAAAAAAAACTAAAAGGTGAAATCTCCCCTTGTCCCCTATTAAAAATAAATAGCATAAAAAAAATACATATATTTTATCACCACATCCAGAAAAGTCCGATCCAAATCTAAAATTAATAATCCAATTGGTAAACACCGTTATATCTATCCCAAAATGGCATCAATAAAAATGTCTTGTCCCGCAGAAGATCCG
Source organism: Dendrobates tinctorius (assembly GCF_039654945.1). Taxonomy (NCBI): domain Eukaryota; kingdom Metazoa; phylum Chordata; class Amphibia; order Anura; family Dendrobatidae; genus Dendrobates; species Dendrobates tinctorius. Next base: position 9,750,231 of record NW_027361840.1, on the reverse strand, counting down.
TCCTCACACTCGACCAAAAAGTGAAAATGTTACAGGTCTCAGAATACGGCGACACAATAAAAAAAACATCCTGGCTATGTTTGTTATCGCCATAATCATACTGACGAGGAGATCATTGCCGGGTCCTTTTTACCACACAATTTACGCTGTAGGAACAATTAAAAAATAAACAGTGGCAGAAATGCATTTTTTTTTTTTTTTACAAATTCAATGCACTTGGAACTTTTTTACATTTTCCAGTACAGTTTGTGGTAAAGCGAATGGCGTCATTCAAAAGTACAATTTGTCCTGCAAAAAACAAGCCCTCATATGTCTATGTGGACAGAAAATTACAGGAGTTATGGCTCCTGTAAGAACGGGAGAAAAAAACGGAAAATGGAACTTGAACATGTCGGGAAGGGTTTAATAATCGCAGTCCACCTTGTTGGGGTCTGAGGGGAAGTGGAGTTCTGTGCCTGGTACCGACCCGGCCCGTCTATCTGCTCCGTCCAGAGTCGCCTCATCTTATCAGTCCAGAAAACCTGGGAACAATCTGTATCAGATATTTCTTGGTGCAGTCTTGACATTTCCACTTCTGTGTCTTGCTCAGTGGTGGTTGGGCTCAGCCTCCTCACCTTTGCCGTGTCTCTGAGCACTGAGCACCTTGTACGTCTGTATCTTGCTCAGTTGTGGTCGGGCTCAGCCTCCTCACCTCGGCCGTGTCTCTGAGCACTGAACACCTTGTACTTCTCTGTCTTGCTCAGTGGTGGTCGGGCTCAGCCTCCTCACCTTTGCCGTGTCTCTGAGCACTGAACACCTTGTACGTCTGTGTCTTGCTCAGTGGTCGTTGGGCTCAGCCTCCTCACCTCGGCCGTGTCTCTGAGCACCTTGTATCTCTGTGTCTTGCTCAGTGGTGGTCAGGCTCAGCCTCCTCACCTCGGCCGTGTCTCTGAGCACCTTGTATCTCGTGTGTCTTGCTCAGTGGTGGTCGGGCTCAGCCTCCTCACCTCGGCCGTGTCTCTGAGCACTGAACACCTTGTACTTCTGTCTTGCTCAGTGGTGGTCGGGCTCAGCCTCCTCACCTTTGCCGTGTCTCTGAGCACTGAACACCTTGTACGTCTGTGTCTTGCTCAGTGGTGGTTGGGCTCAGCCTCCTCACCTCGGCGGTGTCTCTGAGCACCTTGTATCTCTGTGTCTTGCTCAGTGGTGGTCAGGCTCAGCCTCCTCACCTCGGCCGTGTCTCTGAGCACCTTGTATCTCGTGTGTCTTGCTCAGTGGTGGTCGGACTCAGCCTCCTCACCTCGGCCGTGCCTCTGAGCACCTTGTATCTCGTGTGTCTTGCTCAGTGGTGGTCGGATTCAGCCTCCTCACCTCGGCCGTGTCTCTGAGCACCTTGTATCTCTGTGTCTTGCTCAGTGGTGGTCGGGCTCAGCCTCCTCACCTTGGCCGTGTCTCTGAGCACCTTGTATCTCGTGTGTCTTGCTCAGTGGTGGTCGGGCTCAGCCTCCTCACCTCGGCCGTGTCTCTGAGCACCTTGTGTCTCGTGTGTCTTGCTCAGTGGTGGTCGGATTCAGCCTCATCACCTCGGCCGTGTCTCTGAGCACCTTGTATCTCGTGTGTCTTGCTCAGTGGTGGTCGGGCTCAGCCTCCTCACCTCGGCCGTGTCTCTGAGCTCCTCACTATCTCTGTGTCTTGCTCAGTGGTGGTCGGGCTCAGCCTCCTCACCTCGGCTGTGTCTCTGAGCACCTTGTATCTTTGTGTCTTGCTCAGTGGTGGTTGGGCTCAGCCTCCTCACCTCGGCCATGTCTCTGAGCACCTTGTATCTCGTGTGTCTTGCTCAGTGGTGGTCGGGCTCAGCCTCCTCACCTCGGCCGTGTCTCTGAACACCTTGTATCTCATGTGTCTTGCTCAGTGGTGGTCGGATTCAGCCTCCTCACCTCGGCCGTGTCTCTGAGCACCTTGTATCTCGTGTGTCTTGCTCAGTGGTGTTTGGGCTCAGCCTCCTCACCTTGGCCATGTCTCTGAGCACCTTGTATCTCGTGTGTCTTGCTCAGTGGTGGTCGGATTCAGCCTCCTCACCTCGGCCGTGTCTCTGAGCACCTTGTATCTCGTGTGTCTTGCTCAGTGGTGGTCGGATTCAGCCTCCTCACCTCGGCTGTGTCTCTGAGCACCTTGTATCTCTGTCTCTTGCTCAGTGGTGGTCGGATTCAGCCTCCTCACCTCGGCCATGTCTCTGAGCACCTTGTATTTCGTGTGTCTTGCTCAGTGGTGGTCGGATTCAGCCTCCTCACCTCGGCTGTGTCTCTGAGCACCTTGTATCTCTGTGTCTTGCTCAGTGGTGGTCGGGTTCAGCCCCTCACCTTACACGAATACACCTGAACTGCATCTTCCTGCATTCAGATTTATTCAGCTCAAAGGCGAGAAATCAGCAGAAAATGATGATCTGGAGACATCCGCACTGCTAATAATTCTGCACACAGTCTCTGCACAATATGGAGGATAAGGAACCTGTGCAGCCTCTTTTGCACAAATTGACTGCACATTAGGACGAAACTGGTCACAACGACTGCACAGATGGAACAGACTGCGCACGGCGACTGCACAGATGGAGCAGACAGCACAGGAGGAGCAGACTGCAGACGGCGACTGCACAGGAGGAGCAGACTGCACACGGCGACTGCACAGGAGGAGCAGACTGCACACGGCGACTGCACAGATGGAGCAGACTGCACAGGAGGAGCAGACTGCACACGGCGACTGCACAGATGGAGCAGACTGCACAGGAGGAGCAGACTGCACACAGAGACTGCACAGGAGGAGCAGACTGCACACGGCGACTGCACAGATGGAGCAGACTGCACAGGAGGAGCAGACTGCACACGGAGACTGCACAGGAGGAACAGACTGCACACGGCGACTGCACAGGAGGAACAACATGGGAAGAAAACTAGAACAACATGGGAAGGGAAGCAAAAGACCAGAAAAAGCCAGACACCTGACAAATGCTATTGAGAACTCTGCTATTAGAAGTGGAAAGGAAGAACAAAGACGAAAGAATCTAATTAATAAAAATTTTGGAGAAAGAGAAACCAATCACAAACTAAAATGTTTCTATGCTAATGCACAAAGCATGGGCAACAAACAAGGAGAATTGGAACTACTAACACAGGAAAAGAAATATGATGTCATTGGAATCACTGAAACTTGGTGGGACAATACACATGATTGGAATACAAGACTAGAAGGATACAACTTATTTGCAAGAAACAGACTTGATAAACGAGGAGGGGGTGTCGCATTGTATGTTAGAAACGCGTATATCTGCACAGAGATTGAAGCTTCAGAGACTGGGAGTTCTGTGGAAACTGGGTAAGAATACAAGGACAGAACAATGGAAAGGACACCATTGTAGGCATTTACTACAGGCCGCCTGTGCAAGCTGAAGCTATGGATGAACTCTTTATGCATCAAATGGCCAAGTTCTCCAAAAAATATGACATAGTTGTCATGGGAGATTTCAACTATTCAGACATTTGTTGGGAATCTCTCTCAGGCAAAACTAACAGGTCAAGGAAATTCTTATCCTCTCTTGCTGACAACTTTATCTTCCAAAAGGTAGGGGAGAAAACAAGGGGAACTGCTACCTTGGATCTAATCCTTATAAACAGGGAGGAAATGGTTGAGGAGGTAAAAGTGGCTGGGACCCTAGGAGGTAGCGACCATGCTATTTTAGAATTTTGGATAACTAGAGGCGGAAGACCTGTGAAGACTCAGACGTCAAGGTTAGATTTCAGAAAGGCAGATTTTAAGGGATTCAGAAAGAGAATTGGAGGGATCCAATGGCTGGATATCCTTAAAGACAAAAATGTCCAGGAAGGATGGGAAATCTTGAAAAATGAAATTCTCAAAGCACAGTTGTTAACAATTCCGAAAAGAGGGAAGAATAGGAAGCAGTTAAGGAAACCAGGATGGATGAACACAGAACTTAAGCACATGCTAAAAAGGAAGAAAAAAATGTTTATAAAATGGAAAGAGGGAGGCATATCTAAAGAAGAATATAATGCTGTCTGCAGAACCTGCAGGGCACAAATCAGATTAGCTAAAGCTGAAAATGAATTGAGGCTTGCAAGAGATGTCAAAAGCAATAATAAAGGATTTTGGGGATATGTCAAAAGTAAAAGAAAAGTCAAAGATGCTATAGGATTTTTACAGGATGAAAATGATGAAATGGTAAGACAGGATGTTGAGAAGGCTGAACTTTTAAATTCCTATTTTGCATCTGTTTTCTCTCAGAAAGGAAATGTAACATCAACTGTTATTCACTGTCCTATTAAGGGAATAGAAGAATCCAGGATATCTATAAACAGAAAGATAGTGAGGAAACACTTAGCTAGCCTAAATGAATTCAAGTCCCCAGGTCCAGATGAATTACACCCCAGAGTACTGAAGGAGATAGCAGAAGAAATTTTTGAACCCCTCTCTATAATCTTTGAAAATTCTTGGAGAACAGGAGAAGTGCCAGAAGACTGGAGAAGAGCAAATGTTGTTCCTATCTTCAAAAAGGGGAAGAAGGTGGACCCAGGTAACTATAGGCCGGTGAGTCTGACTTCTATACCAGGAAAGATCTTTGAACAAATTATTAAACAACATGTATGTCAATACCTGGATAAGAATGAAGTGATTAAACAGAGTCAGCATGGGTTTGTAACTAATAAGTCATGTCAGACTAACTTAATTTCCTTCTATGACGGTATCACTGATTGGGTGGATCAAGGAAATGCTGTAGATATAGTATATCTTGACTTCAGCAAAGCATTTGACAAAGTCTCTCATACAATCCTTATTGAAAAAATGACTAAGTATGGAATGGACAAGGCAACTGTTAGGTGGATTCATAACTGGCTTAGTGATCGGACCCAAAGAGTGGTCGTAAATGGCTGCACATCCAGTTGGAAGAATATCTCAAGTGGGGTACCACAGGGCTCTGTCCTGGGCCCTGTATTGTTCAACATCTTTATCAACGATTTAGATGAAGGAATTGAGGGTAAACTGATTAAATTTGCTGATGACACAAAGCTAGGAGGGATAGCTAATACTAGAGAAGAGAGAGAGAGGATTCAAAAAGATTTAAATAAACTGGAGAAGTGGGCAGCAACTAACAGAATGGTTTTTAACAGGGAGAAATGCAAAGTACTACATCTGGGCAATAAAAATGGAAAAAACATATATAGAATGGGAGGAATAGGGCTAAGTGACAGCACATGTGAAAAAGACTTGGGTATACTAATAGATCACAGACTGAATATGAGTCAACAGTGTGATGCAGCAGCAAAAAAGGCAAATGCAATTCTAGGATGTATTAACAGAAGCATACAGTCTAGATCACGTGAAGTCATTATTTCCCTCTACTCCTCTTTGGTCAGACCTCATCTGGAATATTGTGTCCAGTTTTGGGCACCACATTTTAAAAAAGACATCAACAAACTGGAGCAAGTTCAGAAAAGAGCGACCAGAATGGTGACCGGTCTGCAAACCCTGTCTTATGAGGAAAGGTTGCAGGATTTGGGAATGTTTAGTTTGCAAAAGAGAAGACTGAGAGGAGACTTAATAGCTGTCTACAAATATCTAAAGGGCTGTCACATTGTAGAAGGATCAACTTTATTCTCATTTGCACAAGGAAAGACTAGAAGCAATGGGATGAAACTGAATGGGAGGAGACACAGATTAGATATTAGAAAAAACTTTTTGACAGTTAGAGTGATCAATGAGTGGAACAGGCTGCCACGAGAAGTGGTGAGTTCTCCTTCAATGGAAGTCTTCAAACAGAGGCTGGACAGACATCTGACTGGGATGATTTAGCGAATCCTGCTTTGAGCAGGGGGTTGGACCAGATGGCCCAGGAGGTCCCTTCCAACTCTACGATTCTATGATTCTATGATTCTATGATTCTATGACTGCACACGGCGACTGCACAGGAGGAGCAGACTGCACACGGCGACTGCACAGTTGGAACAGACTGCACACGGCGACTGCACAGGAGGAACAGACTGCACAGGAGGAACAGACTGCACAGGAGGAGCAGACTGCACACGGCGACTGCACAGATGGAGCAGACTGCACAGGAGGAGCAGACTGCACACGGAGACTGCACAGGAGGAGCAGACTGCACACGGCGACTGCACAGGTGGAGCAGACTGCACACGGCGACTGCACAGGAGGAGCAGACTGCACACGGCGACTGCACAGTTGGAACAGACTGAACACGGCGACTGCACAGGAGGAACAGACTGCACACGGCGACTGCACAGGAGGAGCAGACTGCACGGCGACTGCACAGTTGGAACAGACTGCACACGGCAACTGCACAGGAGGAGCAGACTGCACACGGCGACTGCACAGGAGGAGCAGACTGCACACGGCGACTGCACAGGAGGAGCAGACTGCACACGGCGACTGCACAGGAGGAGCAGACTGCACGCGGCGACTGCACAGGAGAAGCAGACTGCACACAGAGACTGCACAGGAGGAGCAGACTGCACCCATACCAGCGTATTTTTGCTGCGCCCTAAACCCTGCGTTCTGATTGGCGCGCTCGTTTTTTAGTACATGTGGATTTACTGCATGTAATGACTTTCTATTGGTCAAAATCAGCACATGCGGCATCTCGTAATCGCGCACCGCGGGTGAGTTTACGGCAGCGGTAAATAGAAGGACAGTGGGCAGGAGCTTTCTATTAGTCCCATCCACTGTGCTTGTAATGTAGAGTGCAGCGTTCTGGACACTGCACAAATGCCGGGCGTCCAATACGCTGCTATTCCTGATCGTGGGCACGGAGCCTTAAATTTACATTGGGAGATGACTGTGAATGAGTGATGGTATAAACACTCGTTTCACGATCATCTTGCCCTGTAAACAGGCTGCCGATCACATAAATGACCAAAATGCTCGTTCATCAGGTAAAATGAACTATTGTGCTGCATCAAAGATCATCATCCTCGGCAGCGCATTGTCCTGTGTAAACAGCCCTCGAGCTGCCGAGATCCATGGCTGCTTATGTGCACGCATCTAGTATAGTCTATTGTAGGTCACACAGTTTCCATCGCTTACTTTGGTCTGTCTGTGTAAGCAGGCATTTAAACGATTGCTGATCAGTAAAAGTTTCCCTATCAGCCGTGGTTTCATACCGACAGTCTCTCCATGTGGTAGATACTAGAGATGGTTAGCACTCGACTGAGAAGTTGAGTCTATGGTGCTAGTGAGAAGGAGCCAGTGGCCCCATAAACATGATAGAATCACTGCACACCTGGAATAGGCTCAAAGTGAACTTTTTATTTTATGTGAACGGACCCTGAAATGGAAGGTGTCATGTGATACCGGTATCTGATCTGCAGGCTGGAGGTTACAGGGCAGGAGGGGCTGACCTGACTGATAGATAATGAGGACTCCAGGGGGCCGTCCCGCTCAGTGATTGACAGTCCGTATGACAGTGCATGCAGCGGTAACGGTCAATCGCTGCGTAGTGATGGGGGGGCTTTGTCTTTTGTGGGGCCTGGGCTCGAGGGCGAGTTTATGGAGAATACGGATCCTTAGGTGTTTACAGTTATACTTTTCTCTTCTCTCACAGATTGAATACTTTAATAATCAGATTATCGTGGATCTGGTGGAGCAGTCCCATAAAGGGATCATCTCCATCCTGGACGAGGCCTGTCTGACAGTAGGAGACGTTACAGACACCATCTTCCTGGAGTCCATGAACAGCAAACTGTGCAGACACCCCCATTACAGCAGCAGGAAGGTGAGGCCACGGTGACGCCTGGTGGGGGGGTCCGAAATATAATGCTATGATCGCCTCCATGCCCAGTTATACAGAACGCAACCTGCAGAATTCACCTCACAAATAGTGCATATGAGCCCCTCATTACACCCCAATATAACTGCAGGCCCCCTAAATACTGTACATATAGGCAACCAGACCCCCCAGAAGAAATAAACACCAGACCCTTTAAATAAATGTAAACCCTTGACCGGACACCTTTAAAAAATGTAGACCCTCCTTAAACCAAACAGACTATCCCTTTAATCAGACACAAGACCAGACCTAAATTTATGAAGACCCCCAGACACGGCCTCCAATATGAACAGGCCCCAGAAAAGACCCCCAGACCAAACCTCGCCCCGCCATATAATCCTATCCTATATAAAGACCCCAGAACGGCCATCTATAAAAGACCCTCAACCAGACTCCCCAATGATGCAGACCCTATACTGGTCCTCTTGTATATACAAACCCCAGACAGACCCTGATAAATATGTACCCTAGACCAGACCCCCATAAATACAGACCCACATTTATAAAGACCTTCAGTCGAACCTCCCATTAATACCAAGATAGACCAGTACCCTCATAAAGCTACAGACCAAAAAGCCCTAATTTGTGCAGACTCAGACCCCCACATATACGGTATACGTGGTCAAAATTGTCGGTACCCCTCGTTTAATGACAGAATAACCCAGACATTGCTTTTCCGCCATGCTTCCACAGAATTAAAAAAAAAATAAAACTCATGAAATAGGCCTGAACAGGAATGATGGGACCCGTAACTTAATATTTTGTTGCACAACCTTTTGAGGCCATCACTGCAATCAAACGATTCCTGTAACTGGCAGAGACTTCTGCGCCTCTCGACAAGTATTGTGGCCCACTCCTCAAGAGCAAACTGCTCCAGTTGTCTCGTGGCTGAAGGTTGCCTTTTCCAAACGACATGTTTCAGCTCTTTCCAAAGATCCTCAATAGAATTTAGGTCAGGGCTCATAGAAGGCCACTTCAGAACAGTCCAATGTTTACCTCTTAGCCATTCTTGGGTGTTTTTAGCTGTGTGTTTTGTGTCACTATCCTGTTGCAAGACCCATGACCTGCGACTGAGACCAAGCTTTCTGATACTGGGCAGCACATTTCTCTCTAGAATCCCTTGATAGTCTTGAGATTTCATTGTATCCTGCACAGATTCTAGACACCCTGTGCCAGATGCAGCAAAGCAGCCCCAGAACATAACAGAGCCTCCTCCATGTTTCACAGTAGGGACAGTGTTCTTTTCTTGCTATGCTTCATTTTTCTATCTGTGAACTTAGAGCTGATGTGCGTTGCCAAAAAGTTCCATTTTTGTCTCATCTGTCCATAGGACATTATCCCAGAAGCTTTGTGGCTTGTCATCATGTAGTTTGGCAAATTCCAGTCTGGTTTTTTTAGGATTTTTTTTCAACAAAAGAATTATTTACAGACTCCAGGGCAGAGACCCTATCTACAGACTTGAGACAGACCCCTTATTTACAGACTCCAGGGCAGCTACCCTATCTACAGACCCCCTTATTTATAGACTCCAGGGCAGAGACACTATCTACAGACCCCATACCAGACCCCCTTATTTACAGACTCCAGGGCAGAGACCCTATCTACAGAACTCAGACCAAACTTCCTTATTTACAGACTCCAGGGCAAAGACCCTATATACAGACCCCAAACCAGTCCCCCTTATTTACAGATTCCAGTGTAGAGACACTATCTACAGACCCCCTCATTTACAGACTCCAGGGCAGAGACCCTATCTACAGACCTCAGACCAGACCCCCTTATTTACAGACTCCAGGGCAGAGACACTATGTACAGACCCCCTCATTTACAGACTCCAGGGCAGAGACCCTATCTATAGACCTCAGACCAAACCCCCTTATTTACAGACTCCAGGGCAGGGACCCTATCTACAGACCCCAGACCAGATCCCCCCCCCCCATAAATGCGGCCCCCAGATTAGATGTACCATTGCTCACATCTCCTGGTTCCTGCTCCTCTTCACTCCTTGGCGAGGATGTTGTCTGTGGCATTGCCCAGGACTGAAGAGCACGGGAATGGCGAGAGGTGAGGATGCGGGGTGCCCAGGACATTTGTCTGCTTATCTGTATTTGAGGGTCTCGCCTTTATCCAGGAAACTTCTGGACGTATCAGGAAATTTACTAAATAAGATAAAACTTGATGTTGATAGATTTGTGTTAACAGCAGCGATAGCAGCTCTCATGATATGTGACAATGTAGTATGTGCCATCGCTGAGCGCAGAAATAACATGTTCATGATCGCTTTTAGCTTTCCCCGACAGACAAGTCAATGGCCTTCAACCGAGACTTCCGGATAAAGCACTATGCCGGGGATGTGACGTGAGTGTGCCCCTCTATGTCCTCGCTGCTACCCTGCCTGTATGATATCCTATTTTCTATAAATCAGACCCCCGCTGGTTATTATAATAGTTTATGATTATAATAGTGATGACGCCACATGACCCAGATATCGCCTTCTATCCCCAGGTATTCAGTGGAAGGATTCCTGGACAAGAACAAGGACACGTTATTCCAAGATTTCAAGCGTCTAATGTTTAACAGGTGAGGCGCTTCCAGCACATGACAGCGCTCCGCACTCACTCTGCCCCTCTATTTGTATAATCCTATTCTTTCCTTAAAGATAATGTTCTCTCTTTTACAACATTTCTATATAGATTCACAATTCTGCACTGATTTATTTCTTAATACATCTCTATAGCAGTGAGGGCCTTTATTTTGCATATGCAAAAACATGGTCTCAGTGTCATCAGTGTTGGATCTCAGTGTCATCAGTGTTGGATCTCAGTGTCATCAGTGTTGGATCTCAGTGTCATCAGTGTTGGATCTCCGTGTCATCAGTGTTGGATCTCCGTGTCATCAGTGTTGGATCTCAGTGTCATCAGTGTTGGATCTCAGTGTCATCAGTGTTGGATCTCAGTGTCATCAGTGTTGGATCTCAGTGTCATCAGTGTTGGATCTCAGTGTCATCAGTGTTTGGGATCCGAGTGTCATCAGTGTTTGGGATCCGAGTGTCATCAGTGTTTGGGATCCGAGTGTCATCAGTGTTTGGTCACGGTCAGGTGTGTCCATTGTTTCATCAGTGATTTCCACATATGGATAAATAAGTGACAAATCTCCTCCTATACATTGTAATATTAATCATGGCCAGGTCACGGTTTGTACTGATGCCATCCATGTGCTGTCCATGATTTTTATGAATCCATTGATTTGCAAGAGAAAAGAGCAATGGGTGGTGAATCGTTTTTTGTGGTCTGAGGTCGTCTGGTGCTGATATTCGTGCACCGTATGGAGAAAGTGTTTTGTCATGATCACGTGTGTGATTGGATGGAGACGATCAAGGAAGGTCACTCTGAAGGAGTCGGCCGGCCGTCCATATCCACGACTGATGACAACATTGAGCGAGTACAGGTATGATCCTCTAAAAGAAGCCCTAAGAGGACGAAGATTCATGTCTGAAGATGAGTGGATGACAGCAGTGCATTCGAGGCTCACAGCCTAAAATATTTTTTAATTTTTTAATGAGGGAATATGAAAGTGTGCTGACAGATGAAGTGTATTGAGAAGTATTGAAAATTCTTGGAGAACAGGAGAAGTCCCAGAAGACTGGAGAAGAGCAAATGTTGTTCCTATCTTCAAAAAGGGGAAGAAGGTGGACCCAGGCAACTATAGGCCGGTGAGTCTGACTTCTATACCAGGAAAGATCTTTGAACAAATTATTAAACAACATGTATGTCAGTACCTGGATAAGAATGAAGTGATTAAACAGAGTCAGCATGGGTTTGTAACTAATAAGTCATGTCAGACTAACTTAATTTCCTTCTATGATGGAATCACTGATTGGGTGGATCAAGGAAATGCTGTAGATATAGTATATCTTGACTTCAGCAAAGCATTTGACAAAGTATCTCATACAATCCTTATTGAAAAAATGTCTAAGTATGGAATGGACAAGGCAACTGTTAGGTGGATTCATAACTGGCTTAGTGATCGGACCCAAAGAGTGGTCGTAAATGGCTGCACATCCAGTTGGAAGAATGTCTCAAGTGGGGTACCACAGGGCTCTGTCCTGGGCCCTGTATTGTTCAACATCTTTATCAACGATTTAGATGAAGGAATTGAGGGTAAACTGATTAAATTTGCTGATGACACAAAGCTAGGAGGGATAGCTAATACTAGAGAAGAGAGAGAGGATTCAAAAAGATATAAATAAACTGGAGAAGTGGGCAGCAACAAACAGAATGGTTTTTAACAGGGAAAAATGCAAAGTACTACATCTGGGCAATAAAAATGAAAAAAGCATATACAGAATGGGAGGAATAGGGCTAAGCAACAGCACATGTGAAAAAGACTTGGGTATACTAATAGATCACAGACTGAATATGAGTCAACAGTGTGATGCAGCAGCAAAAAAAGGCAAATGCAATTCTAGGATGTATTAACAGAAGCATACAGTCTAGATCACGTGAAGTCATTATTTCCCTCTACTCCTCTTTGGTCAGACCTCATCTGGAATATTGTGTCCAGTTTTGGGCACCACATTTTAAAAAAGACATCAACAAACTGGAGCAAGTTCAGAAAAGAGCGACCAGAATGGTGACCGGTCTGCAAGCCCTGTCTTATGAGGAAAGGTTGCAGGATTTGGGAATGTTTAGTTTGCAAAAGAGAAGACTGAGAGGAGACTTAATAGCTGTCTACAAATATCTAAAGGGCTGTCACATTATAGAAGGATCAACTTTATTCTCATTCGCACAAGGAAAGACTAGAAGCAATGGGATGAAACTGAATGGGAGGAGACACAGATTAGATATTAGAAAAAACTTTTTGACAGTTAGAGTGATCAATGAGTGGAACAAGCTGCCACGAGAAGTGGTGAGTTCTCCTTCAATGGAAGTCTTCAAACAGAGGCTGGACAGACATCTGACTGGGATGATTTAGCGAATCCTGCTTTGAGCAGGGGGTTGGACCAGATGGCCCAGGAGGTCCCTTCCAACTCTACGATTCTATGATTCTATGATTCTATGTATTTGTCTTTTCTGAAGGTTGATTAAATTAAATGCCACACCCAGAGTGTTGACATTGACTCACCCATATCTACTGTAAGTATGTGCATAATATATACAGTGGGGCAAAAAAGTATTTAGTCAGTCAGCAATAGTGCAAGTTCCACCACTTAAAAAGATGAGAGGCGTCTGTAATTTACATCATAGGTAGACCTCAACTATGGGAGACAAACTGAGAAAAAAAAATCCAGAAAATCACATTGTCTGTTTTTTTTCATTTTATTTGCATATTATGGTGGAAAATAAGTATTTGGTCAGAAACAAAATTTCATCTCAATACTTTGTGATATATCCTTTGTTGGCAATGACAGAGGTCAAACGTTTTCTGTAAGTCTTTACAAGGTTGCCACACACTGTTGTTGGTATGTTGGCCCATTCCTCCATGCAGATCTCCTCTAGAGCAGTGATGTTTTTGGCTTTTCGCTTGGCAACACGGACTTTCAACTCCCTCCAAAGGTTTTCTATAGGGTTGAGATCTGGAGACTGGCTAGGCCACTCCAGGACCTTGAAATGCTTCTTACGAAGCCACTCCTTCGTTGCCCTGGCGGTGTGCTTTGGATCATTGTCATGTTGAAAGACCCAGCCACGTTTCATCATCAATGCCCTTGCTGATGGAAGGAGGTTTGCACTCAAAATCTCACGATACATGGCCCCATTCATTCTTTCATGTACCCGGATCAGTCGTCCTGGCCCCTTTGCAGAGAAACAGCCCCAAAGCATGATGTTTCCACCACCATGCTTTACAGTAGGTATGGTGTTTGATGGATGCAACTCAGTATTCTTTTTCCTCCAAACACGACAAGTTGTGTTTCTACCAAACAGTTCCAGTTTGGTTTTATCAGACCATAGGACATTCTCCCAAAACTCCTCTGGATCATCCAAATGCTCTCTAGCAAACTTCAGACGGGCCCGGACATGTACAGGCTTAAGCAGTGGGACACGTCTGGCACTGCAGGATCTGAGTCCATGGTGGCGTAGTGTGTTACTTATGGTAGGCCTTGTTACATTGGTCCCAGCTCTCTGCAGTTCATTCACTAGGTCCCCCCGCTTGGTTCTGGGATTTTTGCTCACCGTTCTTGTGATCATTCTGACCCCACGGGGTGGGATTTTGCGTGGAGCACCAGATCGAGGGAGATTATCAGTGGTCTTGTATCTCTTCCATTTTCTAATTATTGCTCCCACAATTGATTTCTTCACTCCAAGCTGGTTGGCTATTGCAGATTCAGTCTTCCCAGCCTGGTGCAGGGCTACAATTTTGTTTCTGGTGTCCTTTGACAGCTCTTTGGTCTTCACCATAGTGGAGTTTGGAGTCAGACTGTTTGAGGGTGTGCACAGGTGTCTTTTTATACTGATAACAAGTTTAAACAGGTGCCATTACTACAGGTAATGAGTGGAGGAAAGAGGAGACTCTTAAAGAAGAAGTTACAGGTCTGTGAGAGCCAGAAATCTTGATTGCTTGTTTCTGACCAAATACTTATTTTCCACCATAATATGCAAATAAAATGAAAAAAAAAACAGACAATGTGATTTTCTGGATTTTTTTTTCTCAGTTTGTCTCCCATAGTTGAGGTCTACCTATGATGTAAATTACAGACGCCTCTCATCTTTTTAAGTGGTGGAACTTGCACTATTGCTGACTGACTAAATACTTTTTTGCCCCACTGTATATATATATATATATCACAAAAAGGAAACTCTAAAATCCCACATCGTAGATATTACTGAATGAAATATTCCACTTGCAAATCATAGTGGAATGCGTTGAGAACAATTAAACATAAATACGATCAATGTAAATCAAAATTAATATCCCATGGAGGTCTGGATTTGGAATTATACTCAAAATAAAAGTGGAAAATCAAATTTCAAGCTGATCCAGCTTCAGTGGAAATGCCTGAAGACAAGGAAATGATGCTCAGTAGCGTGTGTGGCCTCCATGTGCCTGTCTGACCTCCCTACAATGCCTGGGCATGTTCATGATGGGGCATCTGATGTTCTCCTGAGGGATCTCCTCCCAGACCTGGATTAAAGCATCAGTCAACTCCTGGACACTCTGCGGTGCAACGTGGCGTTGGTGGATGGAACGAGACATGATTATCCCAGATGTGCTCGACTGGATTCAGGTCTGGGGAACGGTGAGGCCAGTCCATATCATCAATGTCTCCATCATGCAGGCCCTGCTAACACACTTCAGCCACATGAGGCCTAGCATTGTCATGCATCAGAAGGAACCCAGGGCCCAGTGCACCTGCATATGGTCTCACAATGGGTCTGAGTATCTTATCCCAGTACCTAAAGGCAGTCAGGTACCTCTGGCTAGCACATGAAGGTCTATGCGGCCCTCCAAAGAAATGCCTCCCCACACCATTACTGACCCAATGCCAAACCGGTCATGGAGGATGTTGCAGGCAACAGAACATTCTCCACGGCGTCTCCAGTCTCTGTCATATGCTCATTGTGAACCTGGCCTAATCCGTAAAGAGCACAGGGCTTTAATGTCGAATCTGTGTCAGGGGTGCTTCAGCAGCACCGCCACCTCAAGTAACAAGGACACAGAGTGCACGTGGAGGACTCTTACCCGCAGCCACGGGAGTCCTAGCGTCTAACGTGGGTAGGAGCAGAGTAGCTTGAGGACCTGCGGGAGGTGGAGCAGCGACGAAGAGCTAGGTGCGCACAGGACCTACGATCATGTGACTGCAGGGGGCGGGGCTTAGCGTCCTACTACTGTAGATGAAGTAGTATACTCGCTACAGGAATACTGAAGTAGAGGAGAGGGGAACTCAGGTCAGGCAAGCCAGGAGATCATACACAGGGCAGGCAGCGAGGTACAGGAGGGATAATCACAGAAAGGTCAATACGTAGCCAGGGGTCATACACAGGGCGGGCAGCGAGGTACAGGAGGGATAATCAGAGAAAGGTCAATACATAGCCAGGGGTCATACACAGAGCGGGCAGCGAGGTACAGGAGGGATAATCACAGAAAGGTCAGTACGTAGCCAGGGGTCATACACAGAGCGGGCAGCAAGGTACAGGAGGGATAATCAGAGAAAGGTCAATACATAGCCAGGGGTCATACACAGAGCGGGCAGCGAGGTACAGGAGGGATAATCACAGAAAGGTCAGTACGTAGCCAGGGGTCATACACAGAGCGGGCAGCGAGGTACAGGAGGGATAATCAGAGAAAGGTCAATACATAGCCAGGGGTCATACACAGAGCGGGCAGCGAGGTACAGGAGGGATAATCACAGAAAGGTCAATACGTAGCCAGGGGTCATACACAGGGCGGGCAGCGAGGTACAGGAGGGATAATCAGAGAAAGGTCAATACATAGCCAGGGGTCATACACAGAGCGGGCATCGAGGTACAGGAGGGATAATCACAGAAAGGTCAGTACGTAGCCAGGGGTCATACACAGGGCGGGAAGCGAGGTACAGGAGGGATAATCAGAGAAAGGTCAATACATAGCCAGGGGTCATACACAGAGCGGGCAGCGAGGTACAGGAGGGATAATCACAGAAAGGTCAGTACGTAGCCAGGGGTCATACACAGAGCGGGCAGCGAGGTACAGGAGGGATAATCATAGAAAGGTCAGTACGTAGCCAGGGGTCATACACAGAGCGGGCAGCAAGGTACAGGAGGGATAATCACAGAAAGGTCAATACGTAGTCAGGGGTCATACACAGAGCGGGCAGCGAAGTACAGGAGGGATAATCACAGAAAGGTCAATACGTAGCCAGGGGTCATACACAGGGCGGGCAGCGAGGTACAGGAGGGATAATCAGAGAAAGGTCAATACGTAGCCAGGGGTCATACACAGAGCGGGCAGCGAGGTACAGGAGGGATAATCACAGAAAGGTCAATACATAGCCAGGGGTCATACACAGAGCGGGCAGCGAGGTACAGGAGGGATAATCACAGAAAGGTCAATACGTAGCCAGGGGTCATACACAGGGCGGGCAGCGAGGTACAGGAGGGATAATCAGAGAAAGGTCAATATGTAGCCAGGGGTCATACACAGAGCGGGCAGCGAGGTACAGGAGGGATAATCACAGAAAGGTCAATACGTAGCCAGGGGTCATACACAGAGCGGGCAGCGAGGTACAGTGTCAGAATACAAGAGACGTTAACCGTGATTGGACCGAATCAAACACCAAGCAAGCATATGAAGACAGGCATGAAGCACAGACAGATCCATAGAGAGGCTTCCCAGACTAACCTCTGCACCGCTTAACCTGGAGCCTCAGTAAACCATGACAGTACGCCCCTTTCAACGGGGGGCCTCTGGACCCCCAGGTCTCTCAGGATATCGAGCATGGTATGCCCTAACCAGGCGGTCAGCGTGCACCAATCTGGCTGGTACCCACGACCGGTCCTTCGGACCGTACCCCTTCCAGTGCACCAAGTATTGTAAAGACCCGCGAACCCATCGGGAATGTACAATGTGTTGCACTTCAAATTCCATATGTCCATCCACCAGTACCGAGGTTGGAAGGGAACCTGGATCCTCCACCACTGAACCTAAAGTTTTAAGCAGGGACCTATGGAAGACATCATGGAGTTTTAATGATGAAGGAAGACGTAAACGATACGCTACCGGGTTAACCACTTCGGTTATCTCATAAGGGCCAATGAATTTTGGCCCAAGTTTTGCGGAGGGTAGCCTTATGCTTATGTGTCGTGTGGAAAGCCACACCTTATCTCCGCACTGTAACGTCTGACCAGAGTCCCTCTTATTATCTGCGAAATATTTATATTTCCCTTGCACTCTGGAAATATCTAAACGAACCTTAGACCACAGATCACTAATCCGATTGATACAATCCTCGGCCCCTGGACAGTTGGAATCCAGACGCGAAAATTCCCCGAAATGAGGGTTTAATCCATAATTAATAAAAAACGGTGACCTACCAGTAGACTAATTCGATTGTTGAAGGCGAACTCCGCCAACGGTAAGGCATCGCACCAGTCATCCTGTAAAGTGGAAGTCAAATACGGGTGAATCTGCTCAAGTGATAAGATGAGGAAAAAGACAGAGATATCCCCAGCTTTTTGCAAAAGGCCTGCCAAAACTTAGCTACGAATTGTGCTCCCCTGTCGGACACAATGTTCATGGGCACTCCATGAAGACGAACAATCTGGGACAGGAAGTGACTAGACAGGATTTTTGCTGATGGTAGCTTAGCCATAGGTACAAAGTGTGCTAGTTTGGAGAACCTGTCTACAATTACCCAAACTACAGTGTTACCTGGGGATGGTGGGAGGTTAGTAATGAAGTCCATGGACAAATGAGTCCACGGTCTTCTCGGAATTGGTAAAGGTACCAATTCCCCGGCCGGCAATGAGAGCTCTTGGAACGGGCACATACCCCACATGCTGCGACATATTTCTTGATCTCTGCAGACATTAATGGCTACCAAAAAACTCTCTTTACTGCTTCGCATGTGGCTGTAATACCTGTATGAGCACCCGATTTCGAGTCATGGAACTCCCACAGGAGTTTGGTGTGCAGATGCTGTGGAACAAACAATTTATGTACAGGTTTGGAGTTTGGAGCTAAAGATTGAGCCCCCACAATCTCCCGCTCCAACTCCGATGACCGTTCCGCAATCACCACCACAGGTTGAAGAATGGAGGAGGGTGGGTCAGGGGCGAACAGCGGCTCAAAACTACGTGATAACGCATCTGCTTTCACGTTTGTAGACCCTGGACGGAAAGTAATAGAAAATTGGAATCTGGAGAAAAAAAGTGACCAGCGGGCCTGCCTGGGCGTTAGTCTTTTAGCAGTTTTAATATACTCCAAATTTTTGTGGTCAGTGATGACCGTGATAGGGTGAGCTGCCCCTTCCAAAAAATGCCTCCACTCTTCAAACGCCAATTTGATCGCCAGGAGCTCTCTATTCCCCACATCGTAATTTCTCTCTGCTGGAGAAATTTTTTTTGAGAAATAGGCACAAGGCCTGAGGTTAGTCAGAGTGGCAGGCCCCTGAGACAACGCAGCCCCCACCTCCACCTCTGAAGCACCGACCTCCACAATAAATGGCATAGATGGGTCTGGTTGAATCAATACTGGAGCAGACATGAAATGTTTTTTTAGAACAAGAAAAGATTGTTTAGCTGCAGAAGACCAATTCCTAATATCAGCCCCTTTGCACGTGAGATCAGTAAGGTTTTTAACTATCTGCGCGACGCCTTTGATGAACCTACGATACTAATTTGCGAATCCCAAGAAGCGTTGGAGTCCTTTAAGGTCCTGAGGTTGTACCCACTCCATGATGGCCTGCACCTTCTTGGGATCCATTCGAAACCCCTGTGGTGAGATTATGAGCCCTAAAAATGTTAGTTCCTGGAGAAAAAATGTACATTTTTCAAGCTTGACGAACAGCTGGTTTTCTCTGAGCCTTTGCAAAACAGTTCTGACATGCAATAAGTGAGAGTCCTTGTCGGCAGAATATCATCTAAATAGACAACAAAGCGGCCAATGAGATCCGCAAACACCACATTAATGAAGTTCTGGAAGACAGCTGGTGCATTAGTAAGCCCAAACGGCATTACTAAATTTTCAAACAATCCCTCTGTCGTAAGAAAAGCTGTCTTCCATTCGTCTCCTTCCCTTATTCTTATCAGGTTATAAGCTCCTCTGAGGTCTAATTTGGAAAACCACTTAGCCCCTGAGAGCTGGTTACACAAATCTGGAATCAGGGGTAATGGGTAAGTGTTCCTGACGGTAATTTTGTTGAGTTCTCGAAATTCGAGGCAGGGACGCAGCCCACCATCCTTCTTTTTAACAAAGAACCCTGCTGCAACTGGGGACACTGAAGGTCTTATATTCCCTTTACGGAGACTTTCAGTGATGTATTCTTTCATAGCCAGGCGCTCAGGGCCTGACAAATTAAACAAACGGGCTTTGGGCAATTTGGCCCCAGGAATCAAATCAATAGTGCAATCAAATGGCCTATGCGGTGGCAAAGCCTCGGCCTCGCTTTCAGAAAACATGTCCTCAAAGTCCTTGAGGTACTCCGGAATACCCTCCAGACTGACAGAAGACTCATAGACAGATTTTGCAGGTGTCACACAAAAAACAGATTTATAACAACAGTCAGTACATTTAAAGCCCCACTTGACGATTTCCCTTTTTTCCCAATCAATCACTGGGTTGTGCCGTTGAAGCCACGGCATGCCCAATACCAGCCCTGCGGGCAATTTGTCCATCACAAAACATTTCATTTCCTCAAAGTGAGAGGAACCAATTTGCAGAAAAAAACTGTCAGAAACATAAAGAATCCCTGAACGGTTGAGGGGGGGGAAGAGTCGATAGCCACAATTTTCAAATTTCTCCAGCCTGACTGTCCCTATCTTGAGTTGGGAGATGATATTGGCGCTGACCAGATTGAGGGAAGAACCGCAGGCTACCAATGCTGTAGAAACAAAATGATAATTGTCTACTACCAGTTCAACTTCAAGCAAAATTTTAGGGCATGAGGAAAAAAGTACCTAGTAGTTTCCGGTCGGCTTGGAGGATGACGGACACGATGGGCAATCCCTCCTCCAATGTCCCGATTCTCCAAAATAAAAGCAGAGCTGCTTCTCTCGACAGCGTTTCCTCTCTTTCTCTTTGACAGAGGTGACTCCAATTTCCATGGGTACCATACTGGCATCGACCTCTTTGCTACCCGAAAACAAGGAGGTTTCGGAGTGCATAACTGCTCTGGCTCTTAGCTGGCGATCCATCCGCACTGCTTGGGTCATGGCCTCCTCCAGAGTGTCAGGAGGGGGATGCAGGGCTAAGGCATCCTGAAGGCGCTCAGACAGGCCTCTATGGAACAGCCCTCGAAGAGCGGCATCATCCCAGGAGACCTCTGCCGCCCACCGGTGGAACTCGGAGCAGAACCACTCTGCTGAGTGCCGACCCTGACCTGCATTCATCACCATATCCTCAGCCAATCGAACCCTGGTTCATAAATACGACACAGGGCCTCAAAGAAAGCATCCACAGTCATTCGTTCCGGGGCTGTGGAGGCAAGAGAGAATGCCCAGGCTTGTGGGGCACCCCGAAGTAAGGAAATAATGACTCCCACCCTCTGAAATTCATCCCCTGAAGACCGGGGTCTCAGGGAAAAAAAACAATTTACATCCTTCCCTGAAAGCCCTGAATTATTTTTTATCCCCAGAGAAGGGGTCAGGGAGTTTGACAGGAGATTCAGGGGACATAAGGGACACATCTTTAATCTCAGGACCGCTGGTCCCTGCAGCGACAACCCCCTGCACAGTGTCTACTAGCTGCTGCTGGGTATGGGCCATAGAGCGCTGTTCCACATTCATTTTTTGGCACATTTGAGTCAAATGTTTCACTTGATCTGATAGTGCTTGCATGGGATCCATAACACTAATCTGAAAATACCCAAGACAATCTCCTTCCCTTGCAGCACAACACAGAAAAAAAAAACTGTACAGGTCGTTTATAATGTCAGGGGTGCTTCTGCAGCACCGCCACCTCAAGTAACAAGGACACAGAGTGCACATGGAGGACTCTTACCCGCAGCCACGGGAGTCCTGGCGTCTAACGTGGGTAGGAGCAGAGTAGCTTGAGGACCTGCGGGAGGTGGAGCAGCGATGAAGACCTAGGTGCGCACAGGACCTACGATCATGTGACCACAGGGGGCGGGGCTTAGCGTCCTACTACTGCAGATGATGTAGTATACTCGCTACAGGAATACAGAAGTAGAGGAGAGGTGAACTCAGGTCAGGCAAGCCAGGAGGTCATACACAGGGCGGGCAGCGAGGTACAGGAGGGATAATCACAGAAAGGTCAATACATAGCCAAGAGGTCATACACAGGACGGGCAGGGAGGTACAGGAGGGATAATCACAAAAAGGTCAATACATAGCCAGGGGTCATACACAGAGCGGGCAGTGAGGTACAGGAGGGATAATCACAGAAAGGTCAATACGTAGCCAGGGGTCATACACAGAGCGGGCAGCGAGGTACAGGAGGGATAATCACAGAAAGGTCAATACATAGCCAAGAGGTCATACACAGGGCGGGCAGGGAGGTACAGGAGGGATAATCACAAAAAGGTCAATACATAGCCAGGGGTCATACACAGAGCGGGCAGTGAGGTACAGGAGGGATAATCACAGAAAGGTCAATACGTAGCCAGGGGTCATACACAGAGCGGGCAGCGAGGTACAGGAGGGATAATCAGAGAAAGGTCAATACATAGCCAGGAGGTCATACACAGAGCGGGCAGCGAGGTACAGGAGGGATAATCAGAGAAAGGTCAATACATAGCCAGGGGTCATACACAGAGCGGGCAGCGAGGTACAGGAGGGATAATCACAAAAAGGTCAATACGTAGCCAGGGGTCATACACAGAGCGGGCAGCGAGGTACAGGAGGGATAATCACAGAAAGGTCAATACGTAGCCAGGGGTCATACACAGAGCGGGCAGCGAGGTACAGGAGGGATAATCACAGAAAGGTCAATACATAGCCAGGAGGTCATACACAGGGTGGGCAGTGAGGTACAGGAGGGATTATCACAAAAAGGTCAATACGTAGCCAAGGGTCATACACAGAGCGGGCAGCGAGGTACAGGAGGGATAATCACAAAAAGGTCAATACGTAGCCAGGGGTCATACACAGAGCGGGCAGCGAGGTACAGGAGGGATAATCACAGAAAGGTCAATACGTAGCCAGGGGTCATACACAGAGCGGGCAGCGAGGTACAGGAGGTATAATCACAGAAAGGTCAATACGTAGCCAGGGGTCATACACAGAGCGGGCAGCGAGGTACAGGAGGGATAATCACAAAAAGGTCAATACGTAGCCAAGGGTCATACACAGAGCGGGCAGCGAGGTACAGGAGGGATAATCACAGAAAGGTCAATACGTAGCCAAGGGTCATACACAGAGCGGGCAGCGAGGTACAGGAGGGATAATCACAGAAAGGTCAATCCGTAGCCAGGGGTCATACACAGAGCGGGCAGCGAGGTACAGGAGGGATAATCACAGAAAGGTCAATATGTAGCCAGGGGTCATACACAGAGCGGGCAGCAAGGTACAGGAGGGATAATCACAAAAAGGTCAATACGTAGCCAAGGGTCATACACAGAGCGGGCAGCGAGGTACAGGAGGGATAATCACAGAAAGGTCAATACGTAGCCAAGGGTCATACACAGAGCGGGCAGCGAGGTACAGGAGGGATAATCAGAGAAAGGTCAATACGTAGCCAGGGGTCATACACAGAGCGGGCAGCGAGGTACAGGAGGGATAATCACAGAGAGGTCAATACATAGCCAGGGGTCATACACAGAGCGGGCAGCGAGGTACAGGAGGGATAATCACAGAAAGGTCAATACGTAGCCAGGGGTCATACACAGAGCGGGCAGCGAGGTACAGGAGGGATAATCACAGAAAGGTCAATACGTAGCCAGGGGTCATACACAGAGCGGGCAGCGAGGTACAGGAGGGATAATCACAAAAAGGTCAATACGTAGCCAAGGGTCATACACAGAGCGGGCAGCGAGGTACAGGAGGGATAATCACAGAAAGGTCAATACGTAGCCAGGGGTCATACACAGAGCGGGCAGCGAGGTACAGGAGGGATAATCACAGAAAGGTCAATTCGTAGCCAGGGGTCATACACAGAGCGGGCAGCGAGGTACAGGAGGGATAATCACAGAAAGGTCAATACGTAGCCAGGGGTCATACACAGGGCGGGCAGCGAGGTACAGGAGGGATAATCACAGAAAGGTCAATACGTAGCCAGGGGTCAAACACAGAGCGGGCAGCGAGGTACAGGAGGGATAATCACAGAGAGGTCAATACGTAGCCAGGGGTCATACACAGGGCGGGCAGCGAGGTACAGGAGGGATAATCACAAAAAGGTCAATACGTAGCCAGGGGTCATACACAGAGCGGGCAGCGAGGTACAGGAGGGATAATCACAGAAAGGTCAATACGTAGCCAGGGGTCATACACAGAGCGGGCAGCGAGGTACAGGAGGGATAATCACAAAAAGGTCAATACGTAGCCAGGGGTCATACACAGAGCGGGCAGCGAGGTACAGGAGGGATAATCACAAAAAGGTCAATACGTAGCCAGGGGTCATACACAGAGCGGGCAGCGAGGTACAGGAGCGATAATCACAGAAAGGTCAATACGTAGCCAGGGGTCATACACAGAGCGGGCAGCGAGGTACAGGAGGGATAATCACAGAAAGGTCAATACGTAGCCAGGGGTCATACACAGAGCGGGCAGCGAGGTACAGGAGGGATAATCACAGAAAGGTCAAAACGTAGCCAGGGGTCATACACAGAGCGGGAAGCGAGGTACAGAAGGGATAATCACAGAAAGGTCAATACGTAGCCAGGGGTCATACACAGGGCGGGCAGCGAGGTACAGGAGGGATAATCACAGAAAGGTCAATACGTAGCCAGGGGTCATACACAGAGCGGGCAGCGAGGTACAGGAGGGATAATCACAGAAAGGTCAATACGTAGCCAGGGGTCATACACAGGGCGGGCAGTGAGGTACAGGAGGGATAATCACAAAAAGGTCAATACGTAGCCAGGGGTCATACACAGAGCGGGCAGCGAGGTACAGGAGGGATAATCACAAAAAGGTCAATACGTAGCCAAGGGTCATACACAGAGCGGGCAGCAAGGTACAGGAGGGATAATCACAAAAAGGTCAAAAGGTAGCCAGGGGTCATACACAGAGCGGGCAGCGAGGTACAGGAGGGATAATCACAGAAAGGTCAATACGTAGCCAGGGGTCATACACATGGCGGGCAGCGAGGTACAGGAGGGATAATCACAGGTCAATACGTAGCCAGGTACAGGAGGGATAATCACAGAAAGGTCAATACATAGCCAGGAGGTCATACACAGGAGGGGCAGTGAGGTACAGGAGGGATAATCACAGAAAGGTCAATATGTAGCCAGGGGTCATACACAGGGCGGGCAGCGAGGTACAGGAGGGATAATCACAGAAAGGTCAATACGTAGCCAGGGGTCATACACAGGGCGGGCAGCGAGGTACAGGAGGGATAATCACAGAAAGGTCAATACGTAGCCAGGGCTCATACACAGAGCGGGCAGCGAGGTACAGGAGGTATAATCACAGAAAGGTCAGTACGTAGCCAGGGGTCATACACAGAGCGGGCAGCGAGGTACAGGAGGGATAATCACAGAAAGGTCAATACGTAGCCAGGGGTCATACACAGGGCGGGCAGCGAGGTACAGGAGGGATAATCACAGAAAGGTCAATACGTAGCCAGGGCTCATACACAGAGCGGGCAGCGAGGTACAGGAGGGATAATCAGAGAAAGGTCAATACGTAGCCAGGGGTCATACACAGAGCGGGCAGCGAGGTACAGGAGGGATAATCACAGAAAGGTCAATACGTAGCCAGGGGTCATACACAGAGCGGGAAGCGAGGTACAGGAGGGATAATCACAGAAAGGTCAATACGTAGCCAGGGGTCATACACAGGGCGGGCAGCGAGGTACAGGAGGGATAATCACAGAAAGGTCAATACGTAGCCAGGGGTCATACACAGAGCGGGCAGCGAGGTACAGGAGGGATAATCAGAGAAGGGTCAATACGTAGCCAAGGGTCATACACAGAGCGGGCAGCGAGGTACAGGAGGGATAATCAGAGAAAGGTCAATACGTAGCCAGGGGTCATACACAGGGCGGGCAGCGAGGTACAGGAGGGATAATCACAGAAAGGTCAATACGTAGCCAGGGGTCATACACAGAGCGGGAAGCGAGGTACAGGAGGGATAATCACAGAAAGGTCAATACGTAGCCAGGGGTCATACACAGAGCGGGCAGCGAGGTACAGGAGGGATAATCACAGAAAGGTCAATACGTAGCCAGGGGTCATACACAGGGCGGGCAGCGAGGTACAGGAAGGATAATCACAGAAAGGTCAATACGTAGCCAGGGGTTATACACAGAGCAGGCAGCGAGGTACAGGAGGGATAATCACAAAAAGGTCAATACGTAGCCAGCCAAGGGTCATACACAGGGCGGGCAGCGAGGTACAGGAAGGATAATCACAGAAAGGTCAATACGTAGCCAGGGGTCATACACAGAGCGGGCAGCGAGGTACAGGAGGGATAATCCACAGAAAGGTCAATACGTAGCCAGGGGTCATACACAGAGCGGGCAGCGAGGTACAGGAGGGATAATCACAGAAAGGTCAATACGTAGCCAGGGGTCATACACAGAGCGGGCAGCGAGGTAGAGGAGGGATAATCACAGAAAGGTCAATACGTAGCCAGGAGTCATACACAGAGTGGGCAGCGAGGTACAGGAGGGATAATCACAGAAAGGTCGATACATAGCCAGGGGTCATACACAGAGCGGGCAGCGAGGTACAGGAGGGATAATCACAGAAAGGTCAATACGTAGCCAGGGGTCATACACAGAGCGGGCAGCGAGGTACAGGAGGGATAATCACAGAAAGGTCAATACGTAGCCAGGGGTCATACACAGAGCGGGCAGCGAGGTACAGGAGGGATAATCACAGAAAGGTCAATACATAGCCAGGGGTCATACACAGAGCGGGCAGCGAGGTACAGGAGGGATAATCACAGAAAGGTCAATACATAGCCAGGGGTCATACACAGAGCGGGCAGCGAGGTACAGGAGGGATAATCACAGAAAGGTCAATACATAGCCAGGGGTCATACACAGAGCGGGCAGCGAGGTACAGGAGGGATAATCACAGAAAGGTCAATACGTAGCCTTCAAGTTGTAGCCTTTAAGTTTTGTATTCTAATCATGCGTGTCATCCCTCCAAGTTTCAGTGATGCCTATGACATCATATCTCTCTTCTTGTGTTAGCAGCTCCAATTCTCCTTTGCTTGTTTCCAATGTTCTGTGGATTTGTATAGACACGTTTTAGTTTGTAGTCGGTTTCTCTTGCTCCTCTGTTTTCATTCAGAGTTTATTGTCTGTTCAATTTGTACAACAGCAGAAGAAATTGATTCACAATCAGTGTTGCTTTATAACTGGACAGGCTGAGTGACTTGGAGTTACATTGTGTTGTTCAAGTTTTCCCTTTATTTTTTGAGCAGTATATATATATGCACACACATATGCCATCCCGCGTGCTCTCACTGGCCGTGCTCCAGTGCATCACACCTTCTCGGTGCTATATACAGACTTCTCCATGTGCCGATTTATTTTCAGATCGGTCCAATTATTCTACTTTGGGCATCTAATGTCACTTGTGTTCTGGTAATTGCTGCAAGGATCGACTCCCGCTACTCCATTACCCTCACATGAGAGCAGTCTCATCCAGAAGCCGATCAAAGTTGCAGGAATGGGTTAATAAGTCCTCCGAGCCTGAAGGAGCAGGAGCCTGTGTATGTGTCCTGTCTGTGTGGATGAGAGATATAATCACCCTCCCATGTTATATTATATTATCTGATAGTAATGCATGAGCTTTGTCATTTTAATTTAGCAGAGATTATTAAAAAGACACCGACCTCCACTGACTGTAAAGTGCGGGGTCCGGGGTGTAGTAAAGTCCCTAAACCCATGTGTGCTGCAGTTCATCTCTAGGATCTAATGGCGCGATGTCTTACACAGCGAGGCCTTGATTGGATTGGCTTTATACCGATTCTGCTTCCGCTGCTTGGACCTTCCACCTAGTACCTGTTCTTCTTCCCCCTCATCCTGACCACTGTTCTCTTCCTCTGACCATATCATCCTCACGTTCTCTGGCTTGTCGTATCAGCGCTCCGGCTGCAATCAGTGACTATTCATGTACCGCAAGCTGGCAATCCCACCAGGAAAGTCCTCACCTCCTTGCAGAAGTTTAGGGTGAAGAATGGCAGGATCATCACCAAACCATCATTATTTATTCAGAAGATCCAAATCTTTGGTAAGAAAGGTTACAATCCGGTTTATAAATGTTTATTTTTTGAGGAAGACAAGCAGCACATTATGTAGAGATAAAGGAGATAAGCGGACGCTTCTCCGCCAGAAATAACTCTGCCCAGGTCTCTTCTCAGCCAGAAATAACTCTGCCCGGGACTCTTCTCCGCCAGGAATAACTCTTTGCCTGGGTCTCTTCTCCGCCAGGAACACCTCCCTGCCCGGGTCTCTTCTCCGCCAGGAATAACTCTTTGCCTGGGTCTCTTCTCCGCCAGGAACACCTCCCTGCCCGGGTCTCTTCTCCGCCAGGAATAACTCTTTGCCTGGGTCTCTTCTCCGCCAGGAATAACTCTCTGCTCGGGACTCTTCTCTGCCAGGAACACCTCTCTGCCCGGGACTCTTCTCCACCAGGAATAACTCTCTGCTCTGGACTCTTCTCCATCAGGAATACCTCTCTGCCCAGGTCTCTTCTCCGCCAGTAATACTTCTCTGCCCGGGTCTCTTCTCCGCCAGGAATACATCTCTGCCCAGGACTCTTTTCCACCAGGAACACCTCTCTGCCCACGACTTTTCTCCACCAGGAATACCTCTCTGCCCAGGACTCTTCTCCGCCAGGAACACCTCTCTGCCCGGGTCTCTTCTCCGCCAGGAATACCTCTCTGCCCGGGACACGTGTCTTCCCCGGCCTCCTCTGTCCTCTGGCAGTATTTCCTCTGCAAAAATAAGAGGAAATGGATTTATACTGATGACTGTGACGCTCAGAATGTGTGGTTGGTTAGTGGCCTCCCTGCTGGATCTGTCTGCTATCAGGGCAGGTCTGGCACACCACTGGCGTCTCCTGATCAGGGCAGGTCTGGCACACCGCCGGCGTCTCCTGATCAAGGCAGGTCTGGCACACCGCCGGCGTCTCCTGATCAGGGCAGGTCTGGCACACCGCCGGCGTCTCCTGATCAGGGCAGGTGTGGCACACCGCCGGCGTCTCCTGATCAGGGCAGGTCTGGCACACCGCCGGCGTCTCCTGATCAGGGCAGGTCTGGCACACCGCCGGAGTCTCCTGTTCTAATATAAATCAGCAGAGATTATGACCCTGATTACCATAATATCAGCCCCGGGGGCCGTTGACGAGAACCATTAGGCCATGTTCACACGTTCAGTATTCGGTCAGTATTTTACATCAGTATTTGTAAGCCAAAACCAGGAGTGGAACAATCGGAGGAAAAGTATAATAGAAACACGTCACCACTTCTGTATTTATCACCCTCCTGGTTTTGGTTACAAATGCTGATGTAAAATACTGACCAAATACTGACCGTGTGAACGTGGCCTTGTAGTGATATAATCCTACTCCACACTGATGAGGGGCAACACCCCGAAACAGCTGTCTGTGGATGGATACCTGGCCTTGGTAATTCCCTTGTCATATCTGTTGTAAACTCGTAAAGAGCTGGATATTGACTTGAAGGGCCACTTAATATGGTGGTAATGGTGGTTTCCGAAAGGAGCCACTCCTTGGCTGGGTCCTTCCCTGGAGGAAGATCTGGCTAGTCCCGTGTTTGAGACTCTTAAATGAGGCTCCACTGACTTTATTTGCATAGTGATATAATGGTGGGAGATGTGATGGCTCCACACGGTGATTGTCTGCAGAGGTGATGCCTCCACAGGTCTGACCACTTGGTGATAATTCACATGATGTTTGATATTTTTGGAGATAAATAATATACAATGTGCACAGAGGAGGAAGGGTAAAAATCCCTTCTGTCTAGAGAGTAGCGAGAAAGTAGAAAATAAAGTACAAATCTCCGGTGTAAAGTGTGTGGGAGAAAGGAAGTAAATTATAATCCATAACATTCAATAATATTAATGTACTATTCCTAGTCATTGTTTAGCAAGAAGGGAAGAGATTATAATCCCTGGTGTCTAAAGGATAAAGAGGAACCAGTGGAGTGTAATCTTTGTTGTCAAGTGGATAGGAATGAAGGGAGTAGACAATATTGAAAATGGATTGAGAAAAAAAAGATCTAATTCATTATTGGTGCATGTTAAGAATGAAGAAGGTAATGAAATTGTCTTCAGGGTAGGGAGGAATCCCTGCTAGATTTTATTCCCTGAGGTTTAATGCATAGACATGAAGTGGTTATGATATGCTTCAAATGGGTGAGAGACAGGGAAAGTGACATATGATCCCTGGTGTCTAGTGGCAAGAAAGACTATAGGTTATCATCTAGTATTGATGGACAGATGTCTGAGGTGAATAGAGGACAAGAGGGTAATCCATGGTGTCCAATGTTTGGGGAGAATCAGGGCGGCAGTTTATATTCCCTGGTGTTTAGTGGCTAGGAAGGAAGGAGGTTGATTATAAACACTAGTGAAATGCGCATAGGTAGAATGAGGGGTTCATCTTAATTAAACTGATAATCCCTTGTCTATTGGTCTGAAATGAAAGGGGTAGATTATAATCCCACAAGCAGTATATGATAATCTCACCTGTCCTGTGCATGGGGTAAAGGGGTAGATTACAGCGCATGGTTTCCAATGATTGGTAAGAAATTGGGAAGTACAGTATAATCTCTGCTGTCTAGAGGATGGAAAAGTAGCAGGAGGTAGGTTATAATCCCTGGTGTCTAGAGAGTAGAAAAGTAGAGGGAGGTAAATTATAATCCATGATGTTTAGAAGGTGGAAAAGAAGCAGGAGGAGGTAGGTTATTATCCCTGGTGTGAAATGTGTGGGAGGAATAACTGAGTACCTCCTATTCTGATTTATAGTCCCTGGTGTGCAGTGGGTTTGAAAGGGAGGGGAATATGTGATACACTGATAGTACCTGGCCTGTCTGATGGAGCGGTTGTTTTTCACAGTAAGGACCCCGTTCTCAGGGACATGTGGCCGGACGGACAGATGAGTATAAGTGAAGTGACCAAGAGACCCCTCACAGCAGCAACCCTCTTCAAGAACTCCATGATTCTGCTAGTGGAGAACTTGGCCTGTAAGGTAAGAGTCTCCTACCCCCGATGACTATGCACAGGTACAGGGGGGCTAGGACCCCCAAAAATGACAAATCCCCAGAAATCTCTGGATTGATGCCACAGTCAGTGTCAGTAAGAAGCTGAAAGTTCTGTCTAATTGCATTAGTGAATGACGTAAACCTGACACCGTCCTCCGACTCTTCATCTTACTGTCCTGTCTGCACAAGTGTCAGTCTTCACCGTGATGCCGGCATTGTATTCATGTACCTGGATCAGGGGCCCATAGGAGCCACCATGGTGGCTTATGAATACTACAAGTCCCTGCCTCTCGTCTGGTTGATCCACTGCGCTGGTGCCCGGGTGAGGACATCTCGGACCAGTAAGGCCGGCATTGTACTAGTACTGGTGATGACATCTCGGACCAGTAAGGCTGGCATTGTACTAGTACTGGTGATGACATCTCGGACCAGTGAGGCTGGCATTGTACTAGTACTGGTGATAATATATCTGACCAGTAAGGCTGGCATTGTACTAGTACTGGTGATGACATATCTGACTAGTAAGGCTGGCATTGTACTAGTACTGGTGATGACATCTCGGACCAGTAAGGCTGGCATTGTACTAGTACTGGTGATGACATATGAGACCAGTAAGGCCGACATTGTACTAGTACTGGTGATGACATCTCGGACCAGTAAGGCCGGCATTGTACTAGTACTGGTGATGACATATCGGATCAGTAAGGCTGGCATTGTACTAGTACTGGTGATGACATATCGGACCAGTAAGGCTGGCATTGTACTAGTACTGGTGATGATATATCTGACCAGTAAGGCTGGCATTGTACTAGTACTGGTGATGACATCTCGGACCAGTGAGGCTGGCATTGTACTAGTACTGGTGATAATATATCTGACCAGTAAGGCTGGCATTGTACTAGTACTGGTGATGACATATGAGACCAGTAAGGCTGGCATTGTACTAGTACTGGTGATGACATCTCGGACCAGTAAGGCTGGCATTGTACTAGTACTGGTGATAACATCTCGGACCAGTAAGGCCGGCATTGTACTAGTACTGGTGATGACATATTGGACCAGTAAGGCCGGCATTGTACTAGTACTGGTGATGACATCTCGGACCAGTAAGGCCGGCTTTGTACTAGTACTGGTGATGACATATCGGATCAG
This sequence comes from Dendrobates tinctorius, assembly GCF_039654945.1. Taxonomy (NCBI): domain Eukaryota; kingdom Metazoa; phylum Chordata; class Amphibia; order Anura; family Dendrobatidae; genus Dendrobates; species Dendrobates tinctorius. The sequence continues at coordinate 9,718,260 of NW_027361840.1, read as the reverse complement.
TAAGGCTGGCATTGTACTAGTACTGGTGATGACATATCTGACTAGTAAGGCTGGCATTGTACTAGTACTGGTGATGACATATGAGACCAGTAAGGCCGGCATTGTGCTAGTACTGGTGATGACATCTCAGACCAGTAAGGCTGGTATTGTACTAGTACTGGTGATGATATATCTGACCAGTAAGGCCGGCATTGTACTAGTACTGGTGATGACATATTGGACCAGTAAGGCTGGCATTGTACTGGTACTGGTGATGACATCTCGGACCAGTAAGGCCGGCATTGTACTAGTACTGGTGATGACATCTCGGACCAGTAAGGCTGGCGTTGTACTAGTACTGGTGATGACATATCTGACTAGTAAGGCTGGCATTGTACTAGTACTGGTGATGACATCTCGGACCAGTAAGGCTGGTATTGTACTAGTACTGGTGATGATATATATAACCAGTAAGGCTGGTATTGTACTAGTACTGGTGATGATATATCCGACCAGTAAGGCCGGCATTGTACTAGTACTGGTGATGACATATTGGACCAGTAAGGCCGGCATTGTACTAGTACTGGTGATGACATCTCGGACCAGTAAGGCCGGCTTTGTACTAGTACTGGTGATGACATATCGGACCAGTAAGGCTGGCATTGTACTAGTACTGGTGATGACATATCTGACTAGTAAGGCTGGCATTGTACTAGTACTGGTGATGACATCTCGGACCAGTAAGGCTGGCATTGTACTAGTACTGGTGATGACATATGAGACCAGTAAGGCCGGCATTGTACTAGTACTGGTGATGACATCTCGGACCAGTAAGGCTGGCATTGTACTAGTACTGGTGATGACATATGAGACCAGTAAGGCCGGCATTGTACTAGTACTGGTGATGACATCTCGGACCAGTAAGGCCGGCATTGTACTTGTACTGGTGATGATATATCTGTCCAGTAAGGCCGACATTGTACTAGTACTGGTGATGACATATTGGACCAGTAAGGCTGGCATTGTACTAGTACTGGTGATGACATCTCGGACCAGTAAGGTCGGCATTGTACTAGTACTGGTGATGACATCTCGGACCAGTAAGGCTGGCATTGTACTAGTACTGGTGATGACATATCTGACTAGTAAGGCTGGCATTGTAGTAGTACTGGTGATGACATCTCGGACCAGTAAGGCTGGCATTGTACTAGTACTGGTGATGACATCTCGGACCAGTAAGGCCGGCATTGTACTAGTACTGGTGATGACATCTCGGACCAGTAAGGCAGGTATTGTACTAGTACTGGTGATAATATATCTGACCAGTAAGGCTGGCATTGTAGTAGTACTGGTGATGACATCTCGGACCAGTAAGGCTGGCATTGTACTAGTACTGGTGATGACATCTCGGACCAGTAAGGCCGGCATTGTACTAGTACTGGTGATGACATCTCGGACCAGTGAGGCTGGCATTGTACTAGTACTGGTGATAATATATCTGACCAGTAAGGCTGGCATTGTACTAGTACTGGTGATGACATATCTGACTAGTAAGGCTGGCATTGTACTAGTACTGGTGATGACATCTCGGACCAGTAAGGCTGGCATTGTACTAGTACTGGTGATGACATATGAGACCAGTAAGGCCGGCATTGTACTAGTACTGGTGATGACATCTCGGACCAGTAAGGCCGGCATTGTACTAGTACTGGTGATGACATATCGGACCAGTAAGGCTGGCATTGTACTAGTACTGGTGATGACATATCGGACCAGTAAGGCTGGCATTGTACTAGTACTGGTGATGACATCTCGGACCAGTGAGGCTGGCATTGTACTAGTACTGGTGATAATATATCTGACCAGTAAGGCTGGCATTGTACTAGTACTGGTGATGACATATGAGACCAGTAAGGCTGGCATTGTACTAGTACTGGTGATGACATCTCGGACCAGTAAGGCTGGCATTGTACTAGTACTGGTGATAACATCTCGGACCAGTAAGGCCGGCATTGTACTAGTACTGGTGATGACATATTGGACCAGTAAGGCCGGCATTGTACTAGTACTGGTGATGACATCTCGGACCAGTAAGGCCGGCATTGTACTAGTACTGGTGATGACATATCTGACTAGTAAGGCTGGCATTGTACTAGTACTGGTGATGACATCTCGGACCAGTAAGGCCGGCATTGTACTAGTACTGGTGATGACATCTCGGACCAGTAAGGCTGGCATTGTACTAGTACTGGTGATGACATATGAGACCAGTAAGGCCGGCATTGTGCTAGTACTGGTGATGACATCTCAGACCAGTAAGGCTGGTATTGTACTAGTACTGGTGATGATATATCTGACCAGTAAGGCCGGCATTGTACTAGTACTGGTGATGACATATTGGACCAGTAAGGCTGGCATTGTACTGGTACTGCTGATGACATCTCGGACCAGTAAGGCCGGCATTGTATTGGTACTGGTGATGACATCTCGGACCAGTAAGGCTGGCGTTGTACTAGTACTGGTGATGACATATATGACTAGTAAGGCTGGCATTGTACTAGTACTGGTGATGACATCTCGGACCAGTAAGGCTGGTATTGTACTAGTACTGGTGATGATATATATAACCAGTAAGACTGGTATTGTACTAGTACTGGTGATGATATATCCGACCAGTAAGGCCGGCATTGTACTAGTACTGGTGATGACATCTCGGACCAGTAAGGCCGGCTTTGTACTAGTACTGGTGATGACATATCGGACCAGTAAGGCTGGCCTTGTACTAGTACTGGTGATGACATATCTGACTAGTAAGGCTGGCATTGTACTAGTACTGGTGATGACATCTCGGACCAGTAAGGCTGGCATTGTACTAGTACTGGTGATGACATATGAGACCAGTAAGGCCGGCATTGTACTAGTACTGGTGATGACATCTCGGACCAGTAAGGCCGGCATTGTACTAGTACTGGTGATGATATATCTGACCAGTAAGGCCGACATTGTACTAGTACTGGTGATGACATATTGGACCAGTAAGGCTGGCATTGTACTAGTACTGGTGATGACATCTCGGACCAGTAAGGTCGGCATTGTACTAGTACTGGTGATGACATCTCGGACCAGTAAGGCTGGCATTGTACTAGTACTGGTGATGACATATCTGACTAGTAAGGCTGGCATTGTAGTAGTACTGGTGATGACATCTCGGACCAGTAAGGCTGGCATTGTACTAGTACTGGTGATGACATCTCGGACCAGTAAGGCCGGCATTGTACTAGTACTGGTGATGACGTATCTGACCAGTAAGGCCGGCATTGTACTAGTACTGGTGATAATATATCTGACCAGTAAGGCTGGCATTGTACTAGTACTGGTGATAATATATCTGACCAGTAAGGCTGGCATTGTACTAGTACTGGTGATAATATATCTGACCAGTAAGGCCGGCATTGTACTAGTACTGGTGATGATATATCTGACCAGTAAGGCTGGCATTGTACTAGTACTGGTGATGATATATCTGGCCAGTAAGGCAGGTATTGTACTAGTACTGGTGATGACGTATCTGACCAGTAAGGCTGGCATTGTACTAGTACTGGTGATAATATATCTGACCAGTAAGGCTGGCATTGTACTAGTACTGGTGATGATATATCTGACCAGTAAGGCCGGCAATGTACTAGTACTGGTGATGATATATATAACCAGTAAGGCCGGCATTGTACTAGTACTGGTGATGACATATTGGACCAGTAAGGCTGGTATTGTACTAGTACTGGTGATGACATATTGGACCAATAAGGCCAGCATTGTACTAGTACTGGTGATGACATATTGGAGCAGTAAGGCCAGCATTGTACTAGTACTGGTGATGACATATTGGACCAATAAGGCCGGCATTGTACTAGTACTGGTGATGACATATTGGACCAGTAAGGCCAGCATTGTACTAGTACTGGTGATGATATATCTGACCAGTAAGGCCGGCATTGTACTAGTACTGGTGATGACATATTGGACCAGTAAGGCCGGCATTGTACTAGTACTGGTGATGACATATCTGACCAGTAAGGCCGGCATTGTACTAGTACTGGTGATGACATATTGGACCAGTAAGGCTGGCACTGTACTAGTACTGGTGATGATATATATAACCGGTAAGGCCGGCATTGTACTAGTACTGGTGATGACATATTGGACCAATAAGGCCAGCATTGTACTAGTACTGGTGATGATATATCTGACCAGTAAGGCCGGCATTGTACTAGTACTGGTGATGATATATCTGACCAGTAAGGCCGGCATTGTACTAGTACTGGTGATGATATATCTGACCAGTAAGGCTGGTATTGTACTAGTACTGGTGATGACGTATCTGACCAGTAAGGCTGGCATTGTACTAGTACTGGTGATAATATATCTGACCAGTAAGGCTGGCATTCTACTAGTACTGGTGATGACATATTGGACCAATAAGGCCGGCATTGTACTAGTACTGGTGATGACATATTGGACCAGTAAGGCCAGCATTGTACTAGTACTGGTGATGATATAACTGACCAGTAAGGCTGGCATTGTACTAGTACTGGTGATGATATATCTGACCAGTAAGGCCGGCATTGTACTAGTACTGGTGATGACATATTGGACCAGTAAGGCCGGCATTGTACTAGTACTGGTGATGACATATCTGACCAGTAAGGCCGGCATTGTACTAGTACTGGTGATGACATATTGGACCAGTAAGGCTGGCACTGTACTAGTACTGGTGATGATATATATAACCAGTAAGGCCAGCATTGTACTAGTACTGGTGATGACATATTGGACCAATAAGGCCAGCATTGTACTAGTACTGGTGATGATATATCTGACCAGTAAGGCCGGCATTGTACTAGTACTGGTGATGATATATCTGACCAGTAAGGCCGGCATTGTACTAGTACTGGTGATAATATATCTGACCAGTAAGGCTGGCATTGTACTAGTACTGGTGATAATATATCTGACCAGTAAGGCTGGCATTGTACTAGTACTGGTGATAATATATCTGACCAGTAAGGCCGGCATTGTACTAGTACTGGTGATGATATATCTGACCAGTAAGGCTGGCATTGTACTAGTACTGGTGATGATATATCTGGCCAGTAAGGCAGGTATTGTACTAGTACTGGTGATGACGTATCTGACCAGTAAGGCTGGCATTGTACTAGTACTGGTGATAATATATCTGACCAGTAAGGCTGGCATTGTACTAGTACTGGTGATGATATATCTGACCAGTAAGGCCGGCATTGTACTAGTACTGGTGATGATATATATAACCAGTAAGGCCGGCATTGTACTAGTACTGGTGATGACATATTGGACCAGTAAGGCCAGCATTGTACTAGTACTGGTGATGATATATCTGACCAGTAAGGCCGGCATTGTACTAGTACTGGTGATGACATATTGGACCAATAAGGCTGGTATTGTACTAGTACTGGTGATGACATATTGGACCAATAAGGCCAGCATTGTACTAGTACTGGTGATGACATATTGGAGCAGTAAGGCCAGCATTGTACTAGTACTGGTGATGACATATTGGACCAATAAGGCCGGCATTGTACTAGTACTGGTGATGACATATTGGACCAGTAAGGCCAGCATTGTACTAGTACTGGTGATGATATATCTGACCAGTAAGGCCGGCATTGTACTAGTACTGGTGATGATATATCTGACCAGTAAGGCCGGCATTGTACTAGTACTGGTGATGATATATCTGACCAGTAAGGCTGGCATTGTACTAGTACTGGTGATGATATATCTGACCAGTAAGGCAGGTATTGTACTAGTACTGGTGATGACGTATCTGACCAGTAAGGCTGGCATTGTACTAGTACTGGTGATAATATATCTGACCAGTAAGGCTGGCATTGTACTAGTACTGGTGATGACATATTGGACCAATAAGGCCGGCATTGTACTAGTACTGGTGATGACATATTGGACCAGTAAGGCCAGCATTGTACTAGTACTGGTGATGATATATCTGACCAGTAAGGCTGGCATTGTACTAGTACTGGTGATGATATATCTGACCAGTAAGGCCGGCATTGTACTAGTACTGGTGATGACATATTGGACCAGTAAGGCCGGCATTGTACTAGTACTGGTGATGACATATCTGACCAGTAAGGCCGGCATTGTACTAGTACTGGTGATGACATATTGGACCAGTAAGGCTGGCACTGTACTAGTACTGGTGATGATATATATAACCAGTAAGGCCAGCATTGTACTAGTACTGGTGATGACATATTGGACCAATAAGGCCAGCATTGTACTAGTACTAGTGATGATATATCTGACCAGTAAGGCTGGCATTGTACTAGTACTGGTGATGATATATCTGACCAGTAAGGCCGGCATTGTACTAGTACTGGTGATGATATATCTGACCAGTAAGGCCGGCATTGTACTAGTACTGGTGATGACATATTGGACCAATAAGGCCGGCATTGTACTAGTACTGGTGATGATATATCTGACCAGTAAGGCCGGCATTGTACTAGTACTGGTGATGACATATTAGACCAGTAAGGCTGGCATTGTACTAGTACTGGTGGTGATATATCTGACCAGTAAGGCTGGCTTGGAACTAGTACTGGTGATGATATATCTGACCAGTAAGGCTGGCATTGTACTAGTACTGGTGATGATATATCTGACCAGTAAGGCCGGCATTGTACTAGTACTGGTGATGACATATTAGACCAGTAAGGCTGGCATTGTACTAGTACTGGTGATGATATATCTGACCAGTAAGGCTGGCATTGTACTAGTACTGGTGATGATATATCTGACCAGTAAGGCTGGCATTGTACTAGTACTGGTGATGATATATCTGACCAGTAAGGCTGGCATTGTACTAGTACTGGTGATGATATATCTGACCAGTAAGGCCGGCATTTTACTAGTACTGGTGATGATATATCTGACCAGTAAGGCTGGCATTGTACTAGTACTGGTGATAATATATCTGACCAGGAAGGCCGGCATTTTACTAGTACTGGTGATGACATATCTGACCAGTAAGGCTGGCATTGTACTAGTACTGGTGATGACATATTAGACCAGTAAGGCTGGCATTGTACTAGTACTGGTGATGATATATCTGACCAGTAAGGCTGGCATTGTACTAGTACTGGTGATGATATATCTGACCAGTAAGGCTGGCATTGTACTAGTACTGGTGATGATATATCTGACCAGTAAGGCTGGCATTGTACTAGTACTGGTGATGATATATCTGACCAGTAAGGCTGGCATTGTACTAGTACTGGTGATGATATATCTGACCAGTAAGGCTGGCATTGTACTAGTACTGGTGATAATATATCTGACCAGGAAGGCCGGCATTTTACTAGTACTGGTGATGACATATCTGACCAGTAAGGCTGGCATTGTACTAGTACTGGTGATGATATATCTGACCAGTAAGGCTGGCATTGTACTAGTACTGGTGATGATATATCTGACCAGTAAGGCTGGCATTGTACTAGTACTGGTGATGATATATCTGACCAGTAAGGCTGGCATTGTACTAGTACTGGTGATGATATATCTGACCAGTAAGGCTGGCATTGTACTAGTACTGGTGATGATATATCTGACCAGTAAGGCTGGCATTGTACTAGTACTGGTGATGATATATCTGACCAGTAAGGCTGGCATTGTACTAGTACTGGTGATAATATATCTGACCAGGAAGGCCGGCATTTTACTAGTACTGGTGATGACATATCTGACCAGTAAGGCTGGCATTGTACTAGTACTGGTGATGACATATTAGACCAGTAAGGCTGGCATTGTACTAGTACTGGTGATGATATATCTGACCAGTAAGGCTGGCATTGTACTAGTACTGGTGATGATATATCTGACCAGTAAGGCTGGCATTGTACTAGTACTGGTGATGATATATCTGACCAGTAAGGCTGGCATTGTACTAGTACTGGTGATGATATATCTGACCAGTAAGGCTGGCATTGTACTAGTACTGGTGATGATATATCTGACCAGTAAGGCTGGCATTGTACTACTACTGGTGATGATATATCTGACCAGTAAGGCTGGCATTGTACTACTACTGGTGATGATATATCTGACCAGTAAGGCCGGCATTGTACTAGTACTGGTGACGGCATATTGGACCAGCAATGATATAATATAGCCTCCACCATTAGCACTACTGATTCATTTTCTGTCTATGACAATCCTGAGAGTTTGCAGCGCTGGCTTCTCCATCCTGTATTCCCTCCACGGCCGTGTATACAGTATGGTCATAGCTGCAATCGGGGCCCGGTACCTGGGGGGCCACAAGTAACAGGTCCAGAACCTCTGCAGCTGCCTGCGTCTGAAAGGTGCGCCCGAGGGGATTACTTTCCACATCTGGGTTGACCTGCTGCTGTCGCTTGTTGATGCCCCCCTCGTCTAGAGCTGGATTGGGGGCTCTTGGGCAAACAGACCGGGCCATACAGCTGAGACGTCATACATTACAATCATTATTGAAACTCTCTTATTACTTGTTTATAGCCGGGGCTGTGACAACCTCACCTCCATTGTCAAGAGAATAGTTGTCAGGATAATTCTAAGACCAAAGGTAAACCGAGGACACGCTGGCAAAGTAATAGGGGCATTCAACAAATTTAAGGGACAATGCCATTTCACCCTTTCACCTCCAGTGGGTCAGCCCGGGGGGGGGGGGGTCTCCTGCGCCCGTTACATATCAGAAATATATACATATTCCCAGGAAAAAACTTTGTTCATGGCCCCCCTTCCCCCGCTCTGTATATTTATATGAATCCCTATTGTCTGTAGTGTTCACACTGCGCTATTCTACACGGCCGCTTTCATCATCCGGGCGGCCCGCAGAGTATTCACAACAGACCCGTTCTCCCAAATGTAGTATTTCTCCTCCATTGTGTCTGCTTTGTATTAATCTTAATAGCATCTAATATAGATTCTGAGGTTATTGTGCATTCACCAAACGATTATTCTCAACTCTATATTCAACGTTTTTTCACTCAGTTTAAAGGCAAATCACACCGAAATAAGAGCAGATGGAAGGGGATAAAGTTCACCTACTGTACACAGGTGTGATGAACGGCGGACCACTGCCACCAAACTGCGACGGACAGCGGACCCTGTGCCACCAATATGTCACGATCCCACCACTGACACGGGTGTATCAGCGGACGGAGGGACACGACACACTGCCGGCACACGGCTATCACAGGCACAGTGGGGGCTTATCTTAGTTATCCCACCACTGGCACCATGTGACAAAAATACAGCAAGCTAATCTTGCTCTGACAATTTACTGCAGGGGGGTATTTTGGATGCCCCATCACTGCTAACAGCCTTCCAAGAACTGCGGGGATTTATGTATATCCCACTTTCTCAGTTCCACTTTGGAACTCGCAGCTCTCTGGCGCCCCCTTACCCTCAGGTCAGTCAGGGAACTGCACCTAGGATAATTAGTCGCCGGACGGGCTGCTTGTTGTGCACGGGCAACTAGACTACGGCAGTAAGGGAATTATCAATGCTGTGGCCTCAATCACTCATTCAGCAATATAAGACCCTTCTGTACTGCCAGCTAGCCTCACCAGCCATGCACACCACGCTGCCACCAGCTCCTGGTTTCTCCACTTAAGTTATAGACTTAATGGAGGGGTTCGAAGCCAACCCGAACAGTAGCGTAATTATCTAAAAAAAAAAGGTGCATAGTTCGTTTCCTAGAGCATGGAGACAGAGCTATTAGATTTTATAATTTATTAAAAGAATGTGGGCAGTGATTACCGTATTTTTCCGACCATAAGACGCACTTTTTTCCCAAAACATTTTTTGGGAAAGTGGGGGGTGCGTCTTATGGTCGCAATATGCTAACCTCCAATCATGGCTGGAGGCTGGTGCTGCGGGGCTCTGCGTTGCGGTGGTGGCAGCGGGCGGGGCTCTGCGGTGCGGTGGTGGCAGCGGGCTGTGCTCCGGTGCAGGGGCGGCGGCTCCGCCGGCATTTCCTCGTAGTCCGGGAACATGGACGCCAGGAAGATGGCCACCGGTCCACGGACGGCGCATCCGCGGCTTCAGATCAGGTAAGCTGAATTCGGACTGTAAGATGGACCCCCATTTGACACATCATTATTTTTTTCCCTATTTTCCTTCTTAAAATTGGGGTACGTCTTATGGTCCGGTGCGTCTTATAGTCCGAAAAATACTGTACATAGATAAAAGTTGCTATAAAGTTGAGACATTACATATGTACAAATATAAAACAAAGTGGATGAAAGAGCAGAAAGTAACACTCACATGTGTGTAGTTGGTATTAGGCAGACCATGTGGCTGGGGGAGGGGCGCTTAACCAAACGTCCCCACTCTTCGGCCCGTCTCTCTGGCAGGAGGACTCCAGCTGAACTGACTGGAATTTGGTACGGAATACCTATAGCCTAGGGTCTGTGACCTCACGAAATGGGCGGTCTGGAGAGGTCCAACCTCCCTCTCTCCAAGTTAGCATTTGGCTACAAAACTTAGAATAACTATATCTAAACGAGAAAAGCCCGTACCAACACACATAGGGCATCATTGTTTGTGATTTACCGAATAGAATCCGAAGACACCAAGCATGCCATAATTAAGACCCTCCATTTGGGTGCAATCCATATCTCAATTTCTGGAGAGATTAGGATTTTGCAAGAGCCACCGTAGGGAAGCCGGGTCCGCGCAGATCACAGAAATGTTCGTTTCGTTTTTCTGTCGCGATCGGAGCCCATGCTAGCCTATTTTAATATCTCTCACAGTTTTATTTCAGACACATGTCCCAGAGGACAAAGGACTTCCTTTAGCTGTGCAGGGAGGGGGGGAGGAGAATAATTCTACACTGAGGCTTCAGGTTTCACAGAGCTGCACGCAGGAAGACGCTGGTGTGTGTGTTGTGGGGGAAGAGAGGGGGGGGTTGCAGCTACATGACAGAGGGATTTTCTAGAATGTTCCAGAAACATATCTACAGTACATTACAACGGGTCTATAAGATATGTATGTATAAGAGCAGTATTATAATAGTTATATTCTTGTACATAGGGGAAGTATTATAGTAGTTATATTCTTGTACATAGGGGCAGTATTATAGTAGTTACAGTGCCTACAAGTAGTATTCAACCCCCTGCAGATTTAGCAGGTTTGATAAGATGCAAATAAGTTAGAGCCTTCAAACTTCACACAAGAGCAGGATTTATTAACAGATGCATAAATCTTACAAACCAAAAAGTTATGTTGCTCAGTTAAATTTTAATAAATTTTAAACATACAAGTGTGGGTCAATTATTATTCAACCCCTAGGTTTAATATTTTGTGGAATAACCCTTGTTTGCAATTACAGCTAATAATCGTCTTTTATAAGACCTGATCAGGCCGGCACAGGTCTCTGGAGTTATCTTGGCCCACTCCTCCATGCAGATCTTCTCCAAGTTATCTAGGTTCTTTGGGTGTCTCATGTGGACTTTAATCTTGAGCTCCTTCCACAAGTTTTCAATTGGGTTAAGGTCAGGAGACTGACTAGGCCACTCCAACACCTTGATTTTTTGCCTCTTGAACCAGGCCTTGGTTTTCTTGGCTGTGTGCTTTGGGTCGTTGTCTTGTTGGAAGATGAAATGACGACCCATCTTAAGATCCTTGATGGAGGAGCGGAGGTTCTTGGCCAAAATCTCCAGGTAGGCCGTGCTATCCATCTTCCCATGGATGCGGATCTTCCCGGAGCTCCTTCCTTGTTGTCCTTGGGTTAGCCTTGACTCTTCGGACAAGCCTGGCCTTGGCACGGGAGGAAACTTTCAAAGGCTGTCCAGGCCGTGGAAGGCTAACAGTAGTTCCATAAGCCTTCCACTTCCGGATGATGCTCCCAACAGTGGAGACAGGTAGGCCCAACTCCTTGGAAAGGGTTTTGTACCCCTTGCCAGCCTTGTGACCCTCCACGATCTTGTCTCTGATGGCCTTGGAATGCTCCTTTGTCTTTCCCATGTTGACCATGTATGAGTGCTGTTCACAAGTTTGGGGAGGGTCTTAAATAGTCAGAAAAGGCTGGAAAAAGAGATAATTAATCCAAACATGTGAAGCTCATTGTTCTTTGTGCCTGAAATACTTTTTAATACTTTAGGGGAACCAAACAGAATTCTGGTGGTTTGAGGGGTTGAATAATAAATGACCCTCTGAATAAACTTTTCACAATTTAAAAAAAAATTAAACAAAGAAATAACATTCTTTTTTGCTGCAGTGCATTTCACACTTCCAGGCTGATCTACAGTCCAAATGTCACAATGCCAAGTTAATTCCGAATGTGTAAACCTGCTAAATCTGCAGGGGGTTGAATACTACTTGTAGGCACTGTATATCCTTGTATATAGGAGCAGTATTATAGTAGTTATATTCTTGTACATAGGGGACAGTATTATAGTAGTTATATTCTTGTACATTGGAGCAGTATTATAGTAGTTATATTCTTGTACATAGGGGACAGTATTATAGTAGTTATATTCTTGTACATAGGGACATAGGGACAGTATTATAGTAGTTATATTCTTAGTATTATAGTAGATGCATTCTTGTACATAGGGGACAGTATTATAGTAGTTATATTCTTGTACATTGGAGCAGTATTATAGTAGTTATATTCTTGTACATTAGAGCAGTATTATAGTAGATGCATTCTTGTACATAGGGGACAGTATTATAGTAGTTATATTCTTGTACATAGGGACAGTATTATAGTAGTTATATTCTTGTACATAGGGACAGTATTATAGTAGTTATATTCTTGTACATAGGAACAGTATTATAGTAGTTATATTCTTGTACATAGGAGCAGTATTATAGTAGTTATATTCTTGTACATAGGGGCAGTATTATAGTAGTTATATTCTTGTACATTGGAGCAGTATTATAGTAGTTATGTTCTTGTACATAAGGGCATTATTATAGTAGTTATATTCTTGTACATAGGGGCAGTATTATAGTAGTTATATTCTTGTACATTGGAGCAGTATTATAGTAGTTATATTCTTGTACATAGGGGAAGTATTATAGTAGTTATATTCTTGTACATAGGAGCAGTATTATAGTAGTTATATTCTTGTACATAGGGGCAGTATTATAGTAGTTATATTCTTGTACATAGGGGGCAGTATTATAGTAGTTATATTCTTGTACATTGGAGCAGTATTATAGTAGTTATATTCTTGTACATTAGAGCAGTAATATAGTAGATGCATTCTTGTACATAGGGGACAGTATTATAGTAGTTATATTCTTGTACATAGGGACAGTATTATAGTAGTTATATTCTTGTACATAGGAGCAGTATTATAGTAGCTATATTCTTGTACATTAGAGCAGTATTATAGTAGATGCATTCTTGTATATAGGGAGCAGTATTATAGTAGTTATATTCTTGTACATTGGAGCAGTATTATAGTAGTTATATTCTTGTACATTAGAGCAGTATTATAGTAGATGCATTCTTGTACATATGGGACAGTATTATAGTAGTTATATTCTTGTACATTGGAGCAGTATTATAGTAGTTATATTCTTACACATTAGAGCAGTATTATAGTAGATGCATTCTTGTACATAGGGGACAGTATTATAGTAGTTATATTCTTGTACATAGGGACAGTATTATAGTAGTTATATTCTTGTACATAGGGACAGTATTATAGTAGTTATATTCTTGTACATAGGGACAGTATTATAGTAGTTATATTCTTGTACATAGGGACAGTATTATAGTAGTTATATTCTTGTACAAAGGAGCAGTATTATAGTAGTTATATTCTTGTACATAGGGGCAGTATTATAGTAGTTATATTCTTGTACATTGGAGCAGTATTATAGTAGTTATGTTCTTGTACATAGGGGCATTATTATAGTAGTTATATTCTTGTACATAGGGGCAGTATTATAGTAGTTATATTCTTGTACATTGGAGCAGTATTATAGTAGTTATATTCTTGTACATAGGGGAAGTATTATAGTAGTTATATTCTTGTACATAGGAGCAGTATTATAGTAGTTATATTCTTGTACATAGGGGCAGTATTATAGTAGTTATATTCTTGTACATAGGGGGCAGTATTATAGTAGTTATATTCTTGTACATTGGAGCAGTATTATAGTAGTTATATTCTTGTACATTAGAGCAGTAATATAGTAGATGCATTCTTGTACATAGGGGACAGTATTATAGTAGTTATATTCTTGTACATAGGGACAGTATTATAGTAGTTATATTCTTGTACATAGGAGCAGTATTATAGTAGCTATATTCTTGTACATTAGAGCAGTATTATAGTAGATGCATTCTTGTACATAGGGGACAGTATTATAGTAGTTATATTCTTGTACATAGGGGCAGTATTATAGTAGTTATATTCTTGTACATAGGAGCAGTATTATAGTAGCTATATTCTTGTACATTAGAGCAGTATTATAGTAGATGCATTCTTGTATATAGGGAGCAGTATTATAGTAGTTATATTCTTGTACATTGGAGCAGTATTATAGTAGTTATATTCTTGTACATTAGAGCAGTATTATAGTAGATGCATTCTTGTACATAGGGGACAGTATTATAGTAGTTATATTCTTGTACATTGGAGCAGTATTATAGTAGATGCATTCTTGTACATAGGGGGCAGTATTATAGTAGTTATATTCTTGTACATTAGAGCAGTATTATAGTAGATGCATTCTTGTACATAGGGGACAGTATTATAGTAGTTATATTCTTGTACATAGGGACAGTATTATAGTAGTTATATTCTTGTACATAGGGACAGTATTATAGTAGTTATATTCTTGTACATAGGGACAGTATTATAGTAGTTATATTCTTGTACATAGGAGCAGTATTATAGTAGTTATATTCTTCTACATAGGGGCAGTATTATAGTAGTTATATTCTTGTACATAGGAGCAGTATTATAGTAGTTATATTCTTGTACATAGGGGCAGTATTATAGTAGTTATATTCTTGTACATAGGGGCAGTATTATAGTAGTGTATGCCAGATCACCAGTGAGTCCGAATTACCAGGTTTCGCCCTTCTGTTGCAAGCGCTTGGAGACAAAGAGACTCAACACACAAGCCGTGGTCAAATCACTTTATCTGACGTAATGAAATACAAGGAATGTTTTATACCATTTACAACAATATGTGACTCTATGGAGCTCGTTTGGCCCCCACCATCACCTCAGGGTCGTACCTTGTTTACAATGTACCCAGAACATGTTGTTGAGAACTAATATGATAACAAGTTTAGTTTCCCTGAAGACAGAGACTAATAGTCTACATAAGAATAACACATAGTAATAATAGGCAAAAGGCTTTTGAAGTCTTAAAGGCAATTAAAGGGATATAAATCAAACCATTAACTCTTCTATATCAATTTCCCCCTTTTGTAAATGGTATAACCTTTGCCACAGGGTCAGCTGATGTCCACAAAGGAGCTACAGTCTCATGGGTCTAGTACCCATAAGGGGGCTTCCTACCTGCTTCGCCCATCCACCCTCAGTGTGGACACTCACTTTCCCCATCATCAATGGCCGCCTGGGGTCTATGATACACTACATACATTATTCAGTAGCTTAAGTAATACATATATTAGCGCTTTTACGGCTACATAACACAATAAGCAAAACAACAAAATTTGCATACAAGTCTGTACAATGCCAAAAATCCATCCTGCAAGGCCATTAAACCAATTTGCTGGATTTAGGAAAGAGAATGTGTTACCCCACCAGGAGTATCTGGTTGCACTGTGTTGTTTTAACCATTGGTCTCTACGTTCACCTATTTTGTCTATACTGGCCCTGATCTGGAGATTGCCAGCAGGGCCGATATAATTACAACAGGTGGGACCAATTATCTGACACATTCCTCCTTCTTTTGCGGTCAGGTAATCTAGTACTATAGTATGTTGGTTAGTAACTACGATTAATTGTCTCTGTATTGTATTAGTTTCATTAAGAACTTCAAGAATCTGGAAAATCTGATCGTCCAGGTAGTCGGTAGCTTCCACTAATTTATCCCACAGTTGTGTTATGAAGGGGTGTATTAGCATACTACGGAATATTTTATTTGTTATCCCCATTTCTACTAGATGCGGCCTACCATTTGACTGGGGCTTATTGTCTGCAGCCCTTCTATACAAGGTGTGAATTGGAACTGCTGCTGTGTCTATTTTACTATGAGGAACTATGAAAGTGGCTGGTGTCAGTCTGGCAAGAGTGCAGACCCCTCTTATGTCCGGGCTCACCCACCTGTAGGCGCGATGTCCGCAAACCAAGAATACTCCGTCAGGGAGAACACAAACGTGACCAGGGGTCTGTATACATTGGTATAAACTCAAAAGTCCTGACATAGGCTTGTGGGCGCACCGAGTATTATTCATTTGTTTTCCCCTTATGCCAGATGTACATTTACCCCTTTCTTTCCTTATTATTTTACCCGTAGATGATTTACAGCCTTCAACACCATCTTGGTACACAGTCTCATTAACCTGCGTTTGATCGCAAGTGTATATGCGGAAGCAATTATTGTCCTCACCACAGGTGTTTGCTCCAGAGTGTTGAGGACTGAACCACCGTCCATCATTGGGAATAGGGTCTGAGTGAGGGATTTCAGTCCTCCTCCTGGCGACCATATCTCCGACATCTGAGTCATATTCCCGCCACCACATTTGTACCTTAGGCCGCGTTATATTAAACTGAAACCAGGGATTAGCTCCCATCCGATTATAGCCAATGAGGCAGATATATCATGGGGCACACCTAGATTGAGTCCAAGTCTCATGGTGTATGCAGTGTGGGGTTAATACCTCCCATGGCTCCAGAGGTAAGGCTAAGAACGGCATAGTCCTCGCAGATACAGGGCTGTGTGTACAGATCCAACAGTCCTTCGGTTTCTGTGCTTCCATGTCCTTTATAAGAAGCGCATGATGCCGAATAAGTTTGTTGTCCCAGTCAACATTTAAGAGTTTGTCCTGTGTCTCTGTAGAGTGCAGTAATCCTGTTACTGCCAGCAAGGTGATGAGGAGAACAGTCATTCTGCTGTTGACAGGAACTTCTTGCAGTGACTGGCGTGGATCCAGGTGGGTTTTCTCTCAAGTTTTACTGAAGTGGATGTGGTCAGCTGGACTTGGAAGGGGCCGTCAACTCGTGGGTCCAGGCTCCTTCTCGCGTGTCTGCGTATAACCACCCAATCACCTGGATTCAGCTGATGCACATCTGCACTGGCATTAGGATCTGGAATGTATGAGAACACATGTTTATGCACCACATTAAGTCTTTCCTGCAAGGCCTGGACGTAGGCTGTCATAGCACCGTGTTACATCTGTAGCACCTGTGGGAAGTACAGACCAGTCTTTGGTGGACTACCAACAGGACTTCAGAAGGAGACAAGCCTGTGTTTCTATTTGGAGTGTGTGTGACTGAAAAGAGTGCAAGAGGCAAGCACTCCACCCAGCTCTTTCCTGTGTCTGCCATGGCCTTTAGAATTTTCAGTTAAGTGTCCCATTTAGTCTTTCTACCTTCCCACTACTTTGTGGCCTATATGTTGTATGAAATGCTTGCTGTACACCCAGGGCCTGCATGACTTCCCTCATTATTTCTCCCGTGAAGTGTGCACCCCTATCTGTTTCTGTGGCTTCTGGGACACCATACCTGCAGATCAGTTCTTTCATCAGTTTGTCTGCAGTCATTTTAGCATTTGCACATTTTACCGGATAGGCTTCCGGCCAACCAACCAGAGAAGAGATCTACACATGCTAGGATATTTGCATACACTCCTACCTTGGTAGCTGTATGTCGTCAATCTGCAGTCTCTGAAGCGGGTAGAGAGGCCTAGATGTCGCTTTCTTAGGGACTTTTACTGTTTTACCTGGGTTGTGCTGTGCACAGATGAGGCATGATTGTACAAGTTTCGCGGCTGCGTGACTGAAACCAGGAGCGATCCAGAAGGCATCTACCATGGCACACATGTGACTTTTTGAGGTGTGATTGGGGCCATGTGCTGCTTGCGCCATGATTGGGAACAGGGACTTTGGTGGGCACAATTTATCCTTATTCTCCCATACTCCGTTCGAGTTCAGCTCAGCTCCCAGTCTCCCCCGGTGTACCTTCTCTGTTTGGGCAGCTTTTTGCCGGAGGGATTTCAGGACATCTAGACCCAATGTGGCTGGAATACGCTGACTCCCCGCCACCGTCCACTGCTTTCTCTAGGCCGCCTTGTGCTACTTTAGCAGCTTTGTTCGCCCTTCTGTTGCCCTCCACCTCCACGGAGTCACCTTTGTGTGTGCTTTTACCTTGACAATGCCAACCTGGACTGGTAACATCAATGCCTCCATCAATTGTTTCACCAGCTCTGCATTTTTAATGGGCTTCGAATCTGTGTAAATATTAGCGACTTTACCTGCAGCGGCTCTACACGCCTCAGTGAGTGCCTTCAACTCTGCCTCCTGCGCCGACATGTGAGGAGAGAGTGGTTCCGCTCGGATTACCTCATGTGAGGATACTACTGCATATCCAGTGTAGAATCGCCCATCCTGGTGGTATCTGGGGCCATCTACAAAAAAAACTCAAAGTCTGCATTAGGAATAGGTTTTTTATGAACGTGTGCATCCCCACTGTCTCCTGACTCATCAGTTCTATGCAGACATGTTCATGTGTCATGTCAAAGTATCCTTCCTCACTCGCTAATACGGTCACCAATTCCCCGTTTTCTGAATCCACAGGCAGGAGGGTGGCTGGATTCAGAACGTTACATCTTCTGAGGGTGACATACTCAGGAATTAGTAGAGCACACTCAAGTCGGAGCTGTCTGGCCATAGACAGATGTTTTGGTTGAACTTGTAGGAGTATGGCATGGATGTCATGTGGGGAATAGATTGCCAAAAGAAACGTCAGTGTGATCTCACATGCCTTTCCTAGTAGTAGTGCCGCTGCTCCTACCGCACAGACACAATCAATTGTATTTTGTGTGAGGTCCCGGGTCTGATGACAAGCAGTCATAAAGTGGTTGGAATATTTGTGAAGCGGACCTTATCCAAGGCCTACTGTAGGTCACTAAACCTAGGAAGGTGCGTAGATGCTGATGTGACCTGGGGAGAGGGAGATCTTGAACTGCCTGTTTCCTGTCAGGTGTCTGGTACCTTCGGCAAAACAATGTCCCAACAAATGTCACCTTTTGTTTGTAATACTGTAATTTGTCATGTGAGACCCTGCAGCCCTTTCCTAAAAAAAACATAGCAAGGAAACCGTAGCTTCCCTGCAGGACCTCTGGTCCTGGCAGAACAGCATAAGGTCATCCTCGTACTGTGATAGTACAATCAGCGGATGAGGTGATGGCCACTACTCAAGGATCCCTGCCATCACTGCTGAATAGATGGCAGGGGATTTCTTTCCTCCTTGTGGGAGGACTGTCCAACAATATTGTTCACCTTTATGAGTAAAGGAGAAAGATACTGACAGTCAGGGTGCAGGGGTACAGAGAAGAATGCACCTGCTAAATCAGTGACTGTGAAACATGCTGCCATTGCTGGGATCTGTGACAGTATTGTGTGTGGATCAGGGACGATGGACGTCACTCTTTCTGTAACATCATTAATAGCCCTTAAGTTATGAACCCTGTGGTAAGTGTCAGGGGAACCTTTTGGTCCTTTTTTTCTTAATGGGGTACAAAGGGGTGTTGCAGGGGGAAGATCTTTGCACCAGAACCCCTGCCTTAAAATATTCTTCAATATCTCTGCTCGGGGCCATTGATTTGGCTAGGCTCAAGGGGTATTGGTTTAAACAAGGAGTGTTTCCTTCTTTCAATTTAATCTTGACAGTAAATTCACTGTCGTAGCTGTTTTCGTTCTGACCAAAGTCAGTTCTGCCAGATCACCAGTGAGTCCGGATTGTGAGGTTTTTCGCCCTTTCCCAGACAGTGTCTGGCCCCTGTCCCATTTCCTCATCCTCAGGCATTTTGGTGCCAGGTGTTAGTTTCACCGCTTTTGTCATATACACCATTGCCACAATCTTGCACAAATGTTTATCTGAGAGGGGACTTGTGACTGTAATACCCTCAGGAGAGTACTGTATGATGGCCGGGATCGCACTCAGCACATCTGCTCCCAGTAAATTCATAGGGGTATTGTCACTAACGATAAGTTTTGTAAGTACCACAATTCCAGCACCTCACTGTTTCTATGCCCTTAGGTCCCTTATTACATCTCAAGAGGTCCCGGGGCCATTTTTCTTGTGTTCCAGCATACATGACAGGTCGTCTTACCGTCCTTGTTTGCTCAACTTTTTTAGCTACCTTAAGGAGGTCTTTCAGATTTACATATCTCCATTCAGGTCTGGCTGTCTGTACTGCGTCTCGTAAGTCTTTGTTCATACCGTCAATGAATGCATTCGCCAGTATTCTAACATCAAGTGGGTTTATGTGACTGTTCCCAATGTCTGCCCAATTCAGCTGTAACCGTCCAAAGTACATCTCTACCCTCTCTCCTTTTAGCTGTGTCACGTCAGTCAGGAGTACAGACTGCTCTGATTGTTCCACTGTAGCCCATTGTCTTAGTGACTCACAGTATGTCTCCCCACACCGTGCAGATTTATCATCCATGCCCCAAGCCTGATTCTTTGCCACATCTGTGTGTCTTAATTATATGTCTTAGTGTGTCACCTGCCTTTAAACTCACCAACCTCTCTAGGTCTGCCCAGGTACACTTATATGTCTCCTGTATTTCCTTTAAGTGTCTGTAAAACGGGAATTGTTGGTCCTCAGGGTCAGGCAACTGCTTCAACAAAGCTAGCTGGTCAGAGGGGCTCCAGGGATAATAAACCTGCATCTTTCTTATTCTAGTCGCCCTTCTAGGTCCTGATGGGGTTGGTCGTCTGATGTCTACTGTCAGCTTACTCCTCAAAGGTCAATGTCCCCACTTCCCACCAACCACACTATTATGTCAGCTTCTTATGATCTTGTCTGGATAGGATTTACTGCAATTTGCTTAGGTCAGTAGCACAGGTCACACAAGTAGCTATTCAGTCAGGGTTTGTCTGAGTCTGATCACAGTGTTTACAAGTCCATCTGTTTTCTCTGGGTCTCTGGTTAAATTTTGTCAATCAAAACATTCATAATACACCTTCCATACTGCTGCACATTCTCAAACATCATTTATTCACTTGCTATTTTCTTCCCTTGTCTGTGCCTTTTTGTACATCCAAACATTCACACTCTGGTATTTTTTTGCCTTTTTCAATATTTGTCCCACTTGTTTCACTGCTTCCTTTCTTCTCTGTCTTTTACAATTTGCATAGCTGTCTTGGATCCCATTGGGGGCACCGACTGTACACAGAAAAAGTTGCCATGGCTTCAACCTTTTTCTGCCAACAGCTCACCTTTCTTCTGAAATGCCCCTCTAGTGTGCCTAACCTTATCTACGGGCGGCCACACGTAGCAAGTCAGAGCAAGCCTGCCAAGGTGTAGCGGGAAGGCTCCTTGCCCTCGCCTCTCACCCACAACAAAAAAACCCCGCTGACTAAAGTAAGAAGGCCCAGGTTTGATAGGCCTCTGACCTACTTTATCAGCCATACAGTCGGCTACCTCCTTTGTTGATCCACAATTTGCTATACAAATCACTCACACAACTAGAAGCAGGTTCAAAACACATTAATGACAAAACAATCACTTACAATGACCAAACAATTACTTACAATTTCCTTCTAAATTAGGCACCATATTTTACTTTCAATTTCAACTTACAAATTTTCATTCCACTTCAATTAAGTACTGTTGCTTTAAAATGCACAAATCTTTCAGCGCGTACCTTAAGGATAGAATTACAGAGAATTTTGAGCACAGCTCACACTCAGCAGAGATAAGAGCGAAGGGAGAAGAAAAACTACGCAGCGCCATCACTCCCCCCTCCCATCAGAATGAACCGTCCTTCACAGAATTCCGTAGTTCTTTAGACTTATCAAAATCAATTTCTACAAAGAAAACTCAAAATCACGGGATTTCACTGTAAGAGCAGATAACTGTATAATGAGATTAACTGAGTCTTGCCCTTTTTCTGGCCAAATGCATTCAGGAAACTTTACAATGTAATGCCACATATAACACGAGCTATATCATTACTCAATTCATTCAGTCTCAGATGTAGATTTGAAATATCTATAACGCATCTGTCCGGGATTCCACCACAACTAGAAAGGTAACAAATCTCTTGACACAAAAATGATATGTGATGATTCATTCATGCGTGCTCATTCAGGGATTTTTTTTTCTTTCACTTTTTAGCGGTCATTTGATTTTGCAAAGAGAAAATAACAAAAATCCCTTATCTCAATCACTCCGCCTAATTCAGCTCAAAGTGAGTTGAATAATGTCCTCTGTCACATACAGAGGACCACGCCTAATGGAACTCCTCATCAATCAGGGATTTATTTATATCCCTTATACTCAATTACTCATCTCTCAACTCATTCAGAGGTTCTCATAGACATACATACAAGGATTCACACAGCCTGCCTATCTTGGACTTTGGATTTGACACCTTAACCTACAGCAGTGTCCACTGACACTCTGAGAACAGTATTATAGTAGTTATATTCTTGTACATAGGAAGCAGTATTATAGTAGTTATATTCTTGTACATAGGGGCAGTATTATAGTAGTTATATTCTTGTACATAGGGAGCAGTATTATAGTAGTTATATTCTTGTACATAGGAAGCAGTATTATAGTAGTTATATTCTTGTACATAGGGGCAGTATTATAGTAGTTATATTCTTGTACATAGGGAGCAGTATTATAGTAGTTATATTCTTGTACATAGGGGCAGTATTATAGTAGTTATATTCTTGTACATAGGGGCAGTATTATAGTAGTTATATTCTTGTACATAGGGGCAGTATTATAGTAGTTATATTCTTGTACATAGGGAGCAGTATTATAGTAGTTATATTCTTGTACATAGGGGCAGTATTATAGTAGTTATATTCTTGTACATAGAGGCAGTATTATAGTAGTTATATTCTTGTACCTAGGAGCAGTATTATAGTAGTTATATTCTTGTACATTGGAGCAGTATTATAGTAGTTAAATTCTTGTACATAAGAGCTGTATTATAGTAGTTAAATTCTTGTACATAGGGACAGTATTATAGTAGTTATATTCTTGTACATTGGAGCAGTATTATAGTAGTTATATTCTTGTACTTAGGGGGCAGTATTATAGTAGTTATATTCTTGTACATTGGAGAAGTATTATAGTAGTTATATTCTTGTACATAGGGGCAGTATTATAGTTGTTATATTCTTGTACATAGGTGCAGTATTATAGTAGTTATATTCTTGTACATTGGAGCAGTATTATAGTTGTTATATTCTTGTACATAGGGGCAGTATTATAGTAGTTATATTCTTGTACATTGGAGAAGTATTATAGTAGTTAAATTCTTGTACATAGGGCCAGTATTATAGTAGTTATATTCTTGTACATTGGAGAAGTATTATAGTAGTTATATTCTTGTACATAGGGGCAGTATTATAGTTGTTATATTCTTGTACATAGGTGCAGTATTATAGTAGTTATATTCTTGTACATTGGAGCAGTATTATAGTAGTTAAATTCTTGTACATAAGAGCTGTATTATAGTAGTTAAATTCTTGTACATTGGAGCAGTATTATAGTAGTTAAATTCTTGTACATAAGAGCTGTATTATAGTAGTTAAATTCTTGTACATAGGGACAGTATTATAGTAGTTATATTCTTGTACATTGGAGCAGTATTATAGTAGTTATATTCTTGTACTTAGGGGGCAGTATTATAGTAGTTATATTCTTGTACATTGGAGAAGTATTATAGTAGTTATATTCTTGTACATAGGGGCAGTATTATAGTTGTTATATTCTTGTACATAGGTGCAGTATTATAGTAGTTATATTCTTGTACATTGGAGCAGTATTGTAGTTGTTATATTCTTGTACATAGGGGCAGTATTATAGTAGTTATATTCTTGTACATTGGAGAAGTATTATAGTAGTTAAATTCTTGTACATAGGGACAGTATTATAGTAGTTATATTCTTGTACATTGGAGCAGTATTATAGTAGTTATATTCTTGTACATGGGGGCAGTATTATAGTAGTTATATTCTTGTACATTGGAGCAGTATTATAGTAGTTATATTCTTGTACATAGGGGCAGTATTATAGTGGTTATATTCTTGTACATAGGGGGCAGTATTACAGTAGTTATATTCTTGTACATAGGGGCAGTATTATAGTAGTAATATTCTTGTACATAGGGGCAGTATTATAGTAGTAATATTCTTGTACATAGGAGCAGTATTATAGTAGTTATATTCTTGTACATAGGAGCTGTGTTATAGTAGTTATATTCTTGTATATAGGGGCAGTATTATCTACTATATAATTGTCTAATTCTGTCTGTCTGTCTGTAATGGAAATCCTGCCTTGCTGATTGGTCACGGCCTAACTGCCGCGACCAATTAGCAACAGTTGCTTAGTCGTCGTGGCAACACGGCTGCATTGCTTATTGTACAAGCACATTACAGCCGTTAAAAGCATCACTGCTGCGTCGCTCATTACACAGGCACAGTCCTGTACATATTCTGGAGTACAATACATTAGGTAACAGTAGAAAAGTGACTGCAGCTCTGGGTGTAACTGGAGTACAATACATTAGGTAACAGCCGAACAGGGACAGCAGCTCTGGGTGTAACAGGAGTATAATACATTAGGTAAGAGCAGAACGGTGACTGCAGCTCTGGGTGTAACTGGACTACAATACATTAGATAAAATCAGAACAGTGACTGCAGCTCCGGCAGTAACTGGAGTACAATACATTAGATAACAGCAGAACAGTGACAGCAGCTCTGGGTGTTGTGAATTCATTCTCTGGTTCACCAGTTGTGAGTTTCCCTTCTGGACTCCCTCTGGCGGTGACGGGAGGTGGTGCGGCTGGTTTGATCGGTGGAGATCTGCCACCTGAGAATGAGTATGACGATTGGATCTCAGGATTCTCAGATTGGATTTAAGACAGCGACGCCCTATTCAGTTGCTGGTGATTCCTTCTGGCTTGTCAGCTCTTGGTTTTCAGCTCTGTTCCAGTCATCTAAAGCTAAGTTTTTCTGCTAATGTTCACACTTGATTTTGTTGGTCTATTCAGTTTTTTGGTGTGGTCTGCCAGCCCCGGCTGGGGGCTGAGCTGAATTTCCACTCTTATTTATCAGTATTTTGCCAATTGGCTTTTTGTCCCTTACTAGTTCTGTCTCTTTTTGCTCTGTCTCAGAATATTTCAGAGTGCTGATATAGTGGGAGAAGTCTAGTGACTTCAGGGTTAATTTTGCTATCAGAAGTGTTGGACATTATTTTTGTAGGGTTTTTTGCAGGTTGCAGACAGTGTCTTTCCTTTCCTTTCCGCTCTAGTTAGTTTGGGCCCCATCATTTGCTCAGCCTATTTTCCTGCCTGTGTTTGTGCCTTCATCTTGTTTCACCGTCAATACATGTGTGGGGGCTATCTATTCCTTTGGGGTCTGCTCTGGGGCAGTTAGTTTTCCCTTTTCTTGCTTTAGGCTTATTTAGTCCTCCGGCCGTGACGAGGCGTCTAGGTTCATCGTAGGCACGCTCCACGGCTACTGCTAGTTGTGTGGTAAGATCAGGGATCTGCAATCTGCATAGTTACCAACCACTCTGGTTTTCTGTGGCTTAGCTTGTTTTGCTTTTTTCTCCTCGGTGACCCATTCATAACATCTGGGTGTAACTGGAGTACAATACATTAGGTAACAGCGGAACAGTGACTGCAGATCTGGGTGTTGTGAGTTCATTTTCCCCTTCGTCACTGGGGTCTGGTGAACTCCCTATTCTGGTAAAGGAAGGTAATGAGCCTGATTATCAGGCACCTGAGTCTAATGAGGATGACTGGCTGAGTGGAGTCACGGACTGGATATAAGGCTGCTGACGCCCTTCTGCCCTGCGGGTGATTTCTCTGTGGACTTCTAGGACACCAGTCTGATTCCTGCTCCTCTAAAGCTAAGTTGTCTGTTTTGCCTGTTAGCTTTTTTGTTTTGTTTTTCGTTTTCCTTGCTTTTCAGTATTCTGCCATTCCCTGCTGGGGTGAGCTGAATCTCCTTTTGCCTGTAGCTCTGTCTTCAGTATATTCCCGAGTACTGACATAGCCTTTTTGAAGCCTAGCGTCTTCAGGGCCTTTTTCCTCTTCGCCACGACAGCACCCACTGAGAGAGGGGATCCGCCCCCGGAACAGGAAACCTACAGAGAGATAAATGGGGCGGTCCCCCTCGCTCCCTCAGTTTGGTTTCCTGTTCCTGGAAAGGAACCCGCAGAAGAGGATACCTGGTCTGGTAGCCGCCTGCGTGCATAATATGAGCAGCAGGGGCCCCAGGACTGGAGGCAGCGTCGGGCGGAGAGGTGATTTCCCCCCCCCCAGAGCTGGTAATGCAGGTGAGGCCGGAGGTAAGAGAGGTGCCAAGGCTCACTGAGGGGACATGGCGTATATTCCCCCCCCAGGAAGGGGCAGCGCATTACAAATGCCATTGGTGCATATCGGGGATGGCGCCCCCCCCCCCCCCCCCGAGAGGAAGCAGAAGAGCCTGAGCATTGTACCAGGCAGCGCTACTGGGGATCATACCTGCGGCAAGGGGCTAACAGATTGCGGCCGGGTGCGTGGGTGTCACCGTCCGACGGCCGTGGTATCAGCTCTTCCAGCGGCGCTCCCAGGCAGAGACAACACGGAAGTGGTATGAGGACTTCCGGGGTCAAGACAGGAGGCGGCGATTGAGGGAAAACGCCCGCGCATGCGCAGAAGGGAGAGAAAAAAAAAAAAAAAAAATGGTGGAAAGGGAAGCATCAATTACAAAGGCTATATAAAGGAGCCACGAACGCAGCGCCAATGCGCAGTCATGTCATCCATAGATGACCTAGCTTCGCTCCCGTTAGGTCAGCCAGTGGAATCCCCACATGGCAGCAGACAAAGCGGTACTACAAGGAGAAGCAGTAGCACAAGAAGAAGTGGCAGCTACAGGAAGGAATCTAGCGGACCTTCCAGGCAAGATGAGCCCTTGGAGAAAAAACGTAAAGAGAAAAAACCGTCCCACGCCTCGCCTAGGCCTGAGTCGCGGACCCCGCAGCCGGTAGTGTGCTGACGAGACTCACGGGTGAGTGTTTTTAGTCAGAATAAATAACTGATGGCAGTTTTTTTCTGGTCCATACCCCCCTTTTAGGCCAAAAGAACGGAGAAGGCGAAAAATAGAGAGTGTGCCTTATGTTCTCAGCCCCTCCCAGACGGCCACCCTAAAAGGTTATGCCAGTCGTGTATTGAGGAGGCCTTACAGGAGGAATCCTCACGGAAGAAAGAGGATATCCGAGCGATAATTAGAGAAGAGCTACGGGCCTTAGGCAGCTCTAGTAGTCTGGGGGGGTCACTCCTCCGTGAGAGAAATAGGTTCACCGAGAGGAGGAGCTTCGCCGGTGTCAAAGTCACCGTCAGAAACCGGGGATCTAGACTTTGATAGATCCCAGGAATACCTTTCCTCAGAGGATGAGGAGAAGACGTGTTTCCCCACAGACAGCGTCAGTAACTTGGTCAAGTCTATCCGAAATACCATGGGGCTACCAGAGAGTAAGGACCCCAAGAGTCCGCAAGACATAATGTTTGCAGGCATTTCCCGTAGAAAGGTCCGAGCATTCCCAGTGGTCCCAGCTATAAAAGAGCTAGTAAAAAGGGAGTGGGAAAAACAGGGGCAGAGAACCTTCCTCCCCTTAACGTCAAAGCGTAAATACCCTTTTGACGACGAGGAATTGACGGCTTGGTCGAGAGCCCCCAAGGTGGATGCGGCAGTGGCCTCTACCTCTCGTAGATCCTCCCTGCCGGTAGAGGATTCAGGATCTTTGGCTGACTCATTAGATCGTAAGACCGATACACTCCTAAAACGATCCTGGGAAGCATGTACGGCAGCTTTTAAGCCCGCAATGGCAGCCACGTGTACGGCAAGGTCAATGTTGGTGTGGCTGAATGACCTAGAGGACAATATTAAGAACGGAGTGGCCAGGAATAAACTCCTGTCCTCTATGCCCCTCATTAAAGGAGCAGCGGCCTTCCTCTCCGATTCCTCAGCGGACTCACTCCGTTTATCTGCTAGAGCAGCAGGACTAACCAATGCAGGCCGGCGGGACTTATGGTTGAAGGGGTGGAAAGGAGACATGCAAACAAAAATTAAACTGTGTGCTATACCCTGCCAGGGTAAGTACCTATTTGGCACGGAACTGGACGAGATCTTAACAAAAGCGGGGGAGAGAAAAAAAGGTTTTCCTAACCCGTATATTCCCTTTAATAGGAGGGCCTACAGAAAGCCGCCGTTTGGCAAAAAGAAAGACTTTAAACCCCAGGACCGCTGGGGAAATAAGGACCCCAAACAGAGAGGCACTCTATTCGGAAAACGTCCCTTCAGAGGAGACAGGTTCCGCTAATACCAGTACACTGGTAGGTGGCAGACTACTGAAATTCAGCCACCAATGGGGGAAGGTAACATCAAACCCATGGGCCATTGATATCGTCTCATCGGGCCTAAAACTAGAATTTGTTCGGCATCCACCGAACTCCTTCCTATTGACTTCCATGAAGTCCCAGATACAGCAGGAAGCACTGGAGATGGAGATTGCAGTACTGCTAACTAAACAGGTCCTAATAGAGGTCCCAGAGGACGAAAGAGGAATGGGCTTTTATTCTCCTCTGTTTTTAGTCCCAAAACCAGATGGCTCTTTCAGGACTATAATAAATTTAAAAAAGCTTAATACCTTCTTGAGGCTGAGGCCATTTAAGATGGAGTCAATAAATCTTTTGTTTCCCAGGTGCTATATGGCAGTCTTGGACCTCAAGGATGCCTATTACCATCTCCCCATATTCCGAGAGCACCAGAAGTTCCTGCGGGTAGCGGTCTGGTTCAAGGGTCGGATTCAGCATTTCCAGTTTGCGGCAATGCCATTCGGACTATCCATGGCTCCTCGGGTATTTACCAAATTGATGCTGGAGGTGATGTCGTATGTAAGACTGAATGACACCCTAGTGATCCCTTACTTGGACGACCTGCTCGTAGTGGGGAATTCTGTTTCTCAGGGCGAAACAAGAATGGCTAAGATTATCTCATCCTTACAAACACTAGGCTGGCTAATCAACTGGGAGAAGTCCAGGCTAGAACCAGTGACCTGTCAGAGGTTCCTAGGCCTGCAAGTAGATTCCGTAAGTCAGAGATGCTTTCTACCAGACGCTAAAGCGGTGGCCATAATCAATAAGATACAGAATACTATAGGAAAACCTGTAATATCATTAAGAAAGGGTATATCCTTGCTGGGGTCCCTGATATCGTGCATCCCAGCGGTGCAATGGGCCCAGTTCCACTCCAGAAGGCTACAGTGGGCTATTCTGCAGGAAACAGATAGACTGCAGGGGCGGTTGGAAGGGAGGATGTCCCTATCGCCAGAAGTGGTTGAATCCCTAAAGTGGTGGTTGAATCCTACCAATTTGTCAAAGGGAGTGCAATGGTGGGTAACTCCCTCCAAGGTGCTCACCACGGATGCTAGCCCCTTAGGTTGGGGGGCCCACCTGGAGGAGCACATGAGGCAAGGCCAGTGGCGTAAACATGAAATAGAAACCTCCTCTAATGTAAAGGAGCTAAAAGCAATTTACTATGCGATATCTCAATTTCTCCCGCAGTTAAGAGGAACCCACGTGAGGATCCAGACAGACAATACCACCGCAGTGGCCTATATAAACCGACAAGGAGGTACGCGATCGGGACCGTTGATGTCTATCGCGGGAAAGATCCTAGAAATAGCCGAGGTACATCTTCACTCCTTGTCGGCGCTCCACATAAGAGGAGTGGACAACTCTCAAGCAGACTATCTCAGTCGCCAGGTCCTATATTAGGGCGAGTGGGTCCTCAGCAGGCATGTCTTCGAGACAAAAGCGACAGAATGGGGCAGACCAGAGATAGACCTGTTCGCGACCAGAGCCAACAGGCGCGTAAGAAGGTTTGCTTCGATCTACAGGTCAGACAACCCAGACATTCTAGATGCCCTCCAAGCACCCTGGACATTCCAGCTAGCCTATGCCTTCCCTCCAATGGTTCTGCTACCAACAGTAGTCAGGAAAATAAGACAAGAGAGGGCGAGGGTCATCTTGACAGCCCCGTTTTGGCCCAAAAGGCCGTGGTTTTCATAGCTGAGAGCCATGTCAATAACCGACCCGTGGATCCTGCCGCTGCACCAGGATCTTCTCTCGCAGTGACCCTGCTACCATCCACAGGTCAAAGCCCTACACCTAGCGGCCTGGAATTTGAAAGGGAACTATTGAAGCAGAAGGGCTTCTCGAAAAACCTGATTAATACCCTGCTACAAAGTAGAAAAGAGTCTACAACAAGAATATACGCTAAGGTGTGGAGAAAATTCCTGACCTTTCACCCAGCAGAGCTAGCCGGTGAAGTACCCATTACGGCCATCTTAGAGTTTCTTCAAAGAGGCCGAGAATTGGGCCTCTCAGTAAATACTCTTAAAGTCCATATATCGGCCCTAGGAGCCCTATTTAACTATAACGTGGCAGCAAATAGATGGGTGACCCGTTTTGTTTCAGCTTGTCAACGATCAGAACCGGTGCATATTCCTCGGCTTCCGGCATGGAACCTTACTCTGGTCTTGGATACCTTTACTCAGGCCCCGTTTGAGCCCATAGGCTCAGCATCAACGAAGTGCCTCTCATTAAAAACTGCTACACTAGTAGCTTTAGTATCAGCTAGAAGAGTAGGTGATCTTCATGCTCTTATCAGTAGACCCTCCGTTCCTGTCAATAACACGAGACAGACTGATTTTGAAGACAGACCCGTCCTACCTTCCCAAACGGGCAACTAAATTTCATAGGTCTCAGGAGATATGCCTACCTTCCTTCTACGAAAACCCGTCAAACCAGGACGGAGGTGAAATATCACACCTTAGATGTGAGAAGAGCTGTACTAGCCTACCTTGATAGGACCAGTCCCTGGAGGCAGAGTAGGTCTCTTTTTGTCTCCTTCCAGGGCAACAGAAAGGGGTCTGGAGTTACAACAGGCACATTATCCAGGTGGATTAGAGATGCGATCACAATGGCATATTTGGCAAAAGGAGAAGAACCTCCGCTGGGGATTAAGGCGCACTCTACTAGAGCCATATCATTCTCCTGGGCCGAGAGGGCAAACGTCCCAATTGAACAAATATGTAAGGCTGCAACCTGGTCTTCTCCATCTACCTTTTATAGTCACTATAGACTAGATTTATCCTCTACCGAGGATTTGACTTTTGGTAGATCAGTCCTTAACACGGTGTGTCCTCCCAAGTGATTGTCTCTGGAAATCTCTCAGTGGGTGCTGTCG